>NC_142479.1:72432941-73115441 GCF_049115385.1 Moschus berezovskii | reverse complement strand
ACAAGTCACTCTGAACACCGAGCAAGGCCGGGCGACCGAGGCCTCAGAAGAGACGAGCAAGGCCGGGCGACCGAGGCCTCAGAAGAGACGTCCAGGCAAGCTGCGTGCTCCCTCCCTGGAGCCGTCCACTGATCACTCACCCAGTGCAGGGGGCGTGGATGCCACACAGGGTGCCCACTGGGTGCCAGGGGTGGGAAGAGGATAAGGGAGACGTCAAGGCAAACCACGGCGTGACAGTGTGGGGCGGTCAGGGCGGGGAGGGCTGAGCAGAACCTTTCTTTAAAAAGCGAACTCTAAGGGCAGAGGGCCGGCCTGTGATGCGGCCACGGGGATGCGGGGCCTCGGGGTGCTGGTGGGCTGCCTCCCGCGTCCTTGCCCCGTCCACCTGTGCCAGGCTTAGACTCTCACTGCGTCCGCCCCAGGTGGGCTGAGGAGGTCTCAGGAAGCAGCTCGTCTTCCCAGAGCCAGTGCTTCCCATTCCCGGCCCGGGATCAAAGTGAGCCCGCCCCCACCTAGCGGGAACGTGTTGTTCGTTTCCCGATTTCCTGACGGCCCACATTCTCCTCCTCGCTCCTTGGGCCTCTCTCCCAACAACCCCTTCTCACCACTCCCACTGGGTTGGGAGGAGAAGACGCTGACCTTCCAGCCCAGATGGTGACCCCTGGGCAGCTCCTGGCTCCTCAAGCTGGTGGGAGCCTGGCCAGGCCCAAGATCCCAATCCAGCCAGAACTGGCAGCTGCAGGACGTCCCCACAGACCTGTGGGCGCTGGGGTCTCTTTGTTCTTCAAGCACCCCCTTCCCAAGCTGGAGGAGGCAGTTCTAAGCCAGCTGTGCCCTCTTCCCTCCCTTTCGGGGAAAAAAAAACAAAAACAAAAACTCATTTTTTTTTTCTAATTATGAGTGATGCACAAGAAATGTGGACAATACAGAACATTTAAAAAGTAAATGGGTTCGATTGCGTGGTCAAGAAGATCCCCTGGAGGAGGGCATGGCCACCCACTCCAGTACTCTTGCCTAGAGAATCCCGTGGACAGAGCCCTGGTGGGCTGCAGTCTGTGGGGTTAGAGTGACCTAGCACACAAAAATTAAGGCAAAATCACCAATGATGCCTCACCCGGGAGGAGAATGAGCAGCACTTCACGCGTACTCTCTTCCTGCTCGATGTCTTTGCGGCGAAGTTGACACGGGAATGTGTTTTATTTTTGATAAATGTGCACATAGAGCTGTACAGCACATACTCATGATACAAGTGATACTAAATATTACAAAATCTGTTCGCTGGAACGTGCTTGTTGTTGTGTAAGCAGTTCTCCTTTTTCGGCTAACAGCACATCACAAGGCAGCTCGTGCGAAGAGAGAGGCCACAGCAGAGAAGCAGGTGCTGGTCTGCAGCCCAGGCTCCCGACCTCCTTGAGAGCCCAGCTCGCTTCTTGCTCCGGGAGGCGCCTGTGATGTGTCCCAGCGCAGCCTCAGGCCTGCAGGAGGGAGCGCAGAGTGGTGGCGGGGGTTCTCTTCCTCCTCTGGCAACGGTGGAGCTTCAGTCCATCTCCTTCCGTCTCTGCAAGGCCGCTGATCCCTCGGGGTTTGTGGTTTGGGCCGGGCCTGCCCGGTGGGCTCAAGAGCCCCCCGCCCCCAGACCACGCCTGTCCTGGGGAGACCTCTGACCTTCTGTATTCCAGAACTGGGAAGAGAGAGTTCTTCTCGTAAGAACCCGCTGGGAGCACCGCAGCCGTCCCAGGTGAAGCCTGGCGTAGCAGCGCGGTGGACAGAGCAGTGTGGATGGATGAGAGCACGGTGGCCGCGGGAGGAGGGCCTGCGGGCCGGCTTCAGGCCCGGGCTGGAAGCTGCACCCCACAGAGGAGCGGCCGGGGCTCCAAGACCCCAGGCAGGGTTCTATCCGGCAGGCCTCGGTCCGCAGCGCACGGGCCCTCCAGCGGGAGAGTCTGCCGCCATCAGCTCCATCACCAGCCTGCCCGGGTGGGGGACGCTGACGGGGCATTGCTGAGCCCTGACAGCTCCTGGATAAGCACAAAGCTGATCCGAGTAATGCCCTGCTCTGCGTCTCTCACTCAGCCTTTCTGAGGAACTCACAGGATGTGACTGGTCCAGCCATGAGCTGAGGGAAGTCTGTACCACTGGGCTGTGTTCAGGCACAGACTGGTGGGTGGCCGTTGGCAGCCTTCGCCTGCCCCGTCCTGCCTGTTGCACTTCAGAGACGAAATACAAAGGCATCTGGAAACTGGTCTTTACAGGCAGAGCGATAAAGCTCCAGTGTCTCCCCAGGGATCCTGCTGGACCTGCATTTTGGCAAGATGTCATAGGAGCCACAAATAAGAGTAGCAACCTAGATGCCCATCGACAGATGAATGGCTCAAGAAGTTGTGGTACATACACACTATGGAGTATCACTCAGCTACAAAAAGTAGCAAATCTGAGTCAGTGCTAGCGAGGTGAATGGACCTCGAGCCTGCCATACAAAGTGAAGTAAGTCAGAAAGAGAAAACCAAATATGGCATATTAACACATACATATACTTTGGCCACCTCATGCGACGAGCTGACTCACTGGAAAAGAGTCTGATGCTGGGAGGGATTGGGGGCGGGAGGAGACGGGGACGACAGAGAATGAGATGGCTGGATGGCATCACCAACTCGATGGACATGAGTTTGAGTGAACTCCGGGAGTTGGTGATGGACAGGGAGGCCTGGCGTGCTGTGATTCATGGGGTCGCGGAGAGTCGGTCACTACTGAGCGACTGAACTGAACTGGACTGGACTGAACTGGACTGAACTGGTGGGATCCAGAAAAATGGTCCTGATGGACCTATATGCGGGGCAGCAGTAGAGACACAGACAGAGAACAGACTCGTGGGTGCAGCAGGGGGAGGAGAGGCTGGCGTGAACTGAGAGAGCAGCCCTGACGCGCACACATCACCATGTGTAAGACAGACAGCCAATGGGAACTGGCGGCTGCGGTACAACACAAGGAGCTCAAGCAGCGACAAGCAGAGGGGTGGGGGGTGGGGGGAGATTAAACAGGGAGACGACATAGGTGTGCCTATGCCTGATTCATGTTGATGTATGGCAGAAGCCAACACAACATTGTAAAGCGATTATCCTCCAATTTAAAATATGTAAATTTTAAAAACAGTAAGTGATGACATGGAAAGAATATGGTGAATCCTGGAACCAACCTACCTTGGGGAAAACAAACAACGGGAGCCAGAATGAGTGTGTGAAGATCAAGTCCTGAGCTGCGGAGGCCTCTGTGTCTGGAGACCATTGCAATCAAATCCTGGAACCAACCTACCTTGGGGAAAACAAACAACGGGAGCCAGAATGAGTGTGTGAAGATCAAGTTCTGAGCTGCGGAGGCCTCTGTGTCTGGAGACCATTGCAATCACTACTACCAAAACCACTTTTAGCCACTAAATGGGAGCAGCTGGCGAGCCTGAGGGTAAAGATGACGCTGAGCTGAAGCTTTCGACGGAGTGTCCACCCAGAGCACGGCCGTCACCGTAACACCTTGGGTCAGGAGACCCCAGTCAAGTTCCGGTTCTGTTGTGTCCCAGCTGTGTAACCCCAGAAGAATCACTTCCTTTTTGTGAGAGTCAGTTTCCTAATTCATGAACTGAGCTAGTTCATTCCTGGGGGTTCTGACCCAAGAATTCAAGTTGCCTTTGTTCCAGAACTTGCGGTTCAATGTGTAAAATATGAAACCCACCAAGAAGAGACCAGGCATTTTCATGCACCTTGAACTCAGCCCCCGCATCTTCCTACAGGACTGACACACCATCTTCAGTCACCAGTACCAGGATTTATCTTCCTGAGACTATGGCTCGTGACGATTCTGACACCTCAGCTTCTCCTGAATGCCTACTGTTCTTGCCTCCCCGACCACCTCAGTGACCTTCTTTGACACACTATTCCCTTCCAGCTCCACCTGCCAGGAGTTCATTGTGTGTCGGGAGCTAGGAAGGCCCTCCAACTCCCCTGGACTCTGTCTGCATCCCATCTCAAGTGTGCCTGTTCTAATTTGTTGTTGTTCAGGCGCTAAGTCGTGTCTGACTCTGAGACCCCATGGACTGTAGCCCACCAGGCTTCCCTGTTCTCCACTATCTCCGGAAGTCTGCTCAAATTCATGTCCATTCAGTCAACGATACTATCCAACCATCTCATCCTCTGCCACCCACTTCTCTTCCTGCCCTCAGTCTTTCCCAGCATCCAGGTCTTTTCCAGTGAGTTGACTCTCTGCATCAGGTGGTCAAAGTATTAGAGCTTCAGCTTCAGCATCAGTCCTACCAATGAATCAGTCCTGTTCTAATGACCACCCTTAACAGTCCAGTTCTCTCTACATCATCCCAAAGGTTTCCCACCCACAGCTTTCCATCTTTAGGGATGGAGCAGTTGGCGGGGTGAGGGGGGCAATTTCCCTTTTGGACAGCCCTTCCCCTCCCCAGAGATGTGTTTGAAAGGTGACTGAATGTTGACTTGAACTGTGGGTCTCTGTACCACTTCCCTCTTGGTGTTAATCGACACACTAGGAAGAACGCTAATTCCCCATGCACACGGCCAACCCCCTGAACTCTGGAACGCAGCGTTTGTGTGTCTTCTAGAAGCAGCAGCCCTAACGCCTTCGGCTCTCCTCCTCTTGAAGAGTCTCCAATGTGCTCCCCGTGCCTGCTGATGTCCCCCAGTGTGCTCCGGGCTCTGCACGTCCCTCCTCGCTCATTTCCTGAAACCAGGTCAGAGCTCTGGCTGCGGCTGACTGAACCAGGCGGGCTCTGCTGCGTTTGACGCCGGCTGAGGTCGCCTTTGCCTCCTGGCAGCCCCATCACCCCATCGTCCTGCACTGATCTGCAGACAGCGGAAACTCGACAGCATGTTTTTCCTAACATGTTCTCTTGTGAATCCCTTCTGTGTTTGGGTGGTGGGTGTTTGCTGCCCCGAGGATGTGATCGTCTCTATGTCTGCCCACGAGCGCTTCTGTCCTGCTCTGCTGAGCTTCTTTAGCACCCCACATCGGCCATTCAACAGTCCCTCTGGCTGTGGATCAACAGCCATGCTTTCTAGAGCTTGATCCAAGTCATTGATTAAAATCGCTGAGTAGAACGGGACCGACGATATAACCCTGTGCTACCGGAAATCTTTCCTGGGGTTAGAGATCACACAGGGATAGTCCAACTGCCAAACACAGCCTGCAGGATGTTTTGCTTGGCCTGCGTGGTATTTTCTTTCTTGTTTTAACTTTGAAACGGTGGCCAACATCTGGGTTCCAGCTTCTCCTGAAAGACTGAATGTATCTCAACCCTGGGTCCGCAATCCATCAGGCCAACGACAGGCAGGCGTGACCAGAGCGGCTCTGGGCAGTTGCGCGTGTCGTGGACGGCACGCCCCCCTGGAGGTGTGTGGCAAGTACTCAGCCATCAGTCACGGGCTGTCCGTCTGTCTCTGTCCCCAGCGCTGCTTGTCATCAAGCCCCCCACCAGCCCTCCCCTGTCTGACTCCTGAAGGCGTTCAGTTAGCAGCCCTACCTCCCTGTTCCAGCTCGCTCTGAGTATGATCTGTCAACTAGCCATAAATCCCCCTTAATGTGCCATCTCCCATGCCGTAGAGTCCCCCTCGGACTTTGTGAGAGGTCTTGCCCAATGTTATACAAAACTCAGTTTTCAGGGGTTCCTGCATCTCCTTGGTTTGCCAGATTAAGACCGTGGAAGACGAAACTGAGATGAGCTTGACTCGTGTGGTCGTGGGAACCTGTTCTAATTCTTCCACCATCACCACCTACCTTCCTCAGTGTGTACAAGCTGTCTGTTGAAACAGTTTCAGTGCTCTCCAGGACTCCCCCAGAAACTAGTCATCAGCCCGCAGAGCAGGTCCACCTCCCCTCCTGTGACAGCTCGCAGTACACTGACCGTGTGTGACTGGCCGTGATGTCTGGGTGGCCTTCATTGCCACAAACCCTCCTGTGATCTTGGGAGGAGAACCCCCGTGGCCACATGGGGTGAGAAATCCAGACAGAGAAGCAAGAGGAAGGCCTTCGTTCCCTTTCCAGCGCAGGTACTGGACCATTAGATTGAAAAAGCAGGTCTACCCCTCAGAGCATGTTCTGGTTCTAATCATCACATAAAGGAAGAAAAACCCTTTTACTGTTGCCACAGGGACAGTGAGAGGCCCACAACCGTCTACGCTTTCCCTTTTTAAAGAGTTATCATTAAAAAAAATTTTTCAGCCCCGCCACTCGGCTTGTAGCATCTTATTTCCCCGACCAAGGACTGAACCCAGGCCCCGGCAGTGAAGGCCCAGGACCAGCAGGCTACTCTTCTGTGTGCCTAGAAGCTCAGTCGTGTCTGACTGTTTGCAGCCCTACAGACTGTTGCCCGCCAGGCTCCTCTGTCCATGGGGTTTCCCAGGCAAGAATACTGGAGGGGGTTGCCATTTCCTCCTGCAGGGGGCCTTCCCGAGCCAGAGATGGAACCACATCTCCTGCGTCTCCTACATGGCAGGCAGTTCTCTACCACTGAGCCACCGAGGCCGCCTCCCCCCGACCCCGCCAGGCTGTTTCTGCACTTTCCCCTTTGTGCTCTTGGACTGTGTCTGGGAGGGGCTGCCCTGACAAACACTGCATCTCCAGCCCCTCTGCCTCTGGGTGGTGCCGGGTGATGAAGTCTTCCCAGTGGCTGTGGAAGGCGGGATGCACAGCCCTTCTGGCGGAGGAGCTCAGGGTACATGCTCTTCCTCAGCCCGCCGTCCCCACCTCCACCAGCCCCTCGCCAAGGGCTCCGGGACCCTGGCCGAGGCTGCAGACCCATCAGTCTCTTGAGAAAGGAAAACAGACTGTCCCTGAAGAGGAGGGAATGACAAAACCCCTGTGCAGTTGCGGCTGGAGGAGTTTAACCCGAGCGTGCTGAGTAAGAGAACATGCTTCTTTGCCGGGAGAGTCTAGGTGGAGAGGCCGGGCTCCCAGCGAAGCCCTCTTTTCCTCCGTATGGAGAAGAGCAGCTTCATCTCTGCGGAAAGAGAGGAAGGGGGAGCACAGGGAGCCGCAGCCTCACTCCCTCAAAAAAGAAAGAAACCTAGATTTCAAAACACTCGGACTGATTTCTCTTTCCAAAGGCAACTTCAGAAACTGTCCACCCCTCCGTCACAGAAGGGAGCCGTTTGAAGCCACCCCCTCCGCGAGCCTACCTGCTGACTATTCAGGAAAAGAGGATATTGACATGACTCTTTAGAATATAGAGGCTTTGCAGTTTGGGTACAACCCTAGGACTATCTTGCACCCACACACGATTAAAAATTTAGATGGCTAACTCTGAAACAATCAAACGCGTTAGATGCTTCTTAATGAGCCTCTGTCTGAACGAAAGCGCTGCAAACTTCAGAACCATGCTTCTGTGGAGAGTCCGTTGTCTTTGATCCGGTAAAGTCACGGCGGGGTGGATTTCTTTCAAGTTTACTTTTTGGTATAGTGGTCCTCCCAAAATATTGGGAGATATCTTTCTTAGCAAGATGTGGGAGAAAACAATGGCGCCGTCTCTTTCATTATCTGCAATTTGACAGGAGTGCAGTTTATTAAGTTGAAAAGAGGCAGAGAATTTGTCTGAAGCCCCGAGACTCTGGTGGGGACTGCCTCCCCTCTGTACCGGTGGGAGTTGGCGACATTTTGAACCTGCTCACCATTAAACGCCTTCCTGATGGTGGAAAAGCCTTTAAAGGGAAAGCGGATGCATTTATGATGTAAATTTGTTATTTTGACAGTCTTTGAAATCTGTCATATTCACATCCAATTTAATGCCTCACACCAAAAAAAAAAGTCCCTTTTCTTTTAAAACACTTTTAAGATTTTTCAAAGCCATTTTCATGTAGCAAACTATTGTTATACCTAATACATCCTGAAAGTATTTTAGCCGAGGAACTTATAGGATTCTGTTTTAAGTCGTGTCGAGTTTTAAAACATGGCAGTCTTCAAATACACTTTGACCAGGATATCTCTTTTTGATTAGTTTAAAGCTGTTCTTGATTTCCAGGTACATGAGTATCTACCACATATGCACGGATGGGTTTAGGCAACTGTTTAGCATAACAAAAGTTGGCCTTCTGAGGGGTCACCTCTGTTGTTGTAGACTTTGGGTGATGGAATCTTCTAGACCATTGACTACAGAGATCTCCTACAGGCTATCTGAAACATAGCTGAGACCCTGGGGGCAGTGGGTCTACACCAGGGGCGAGTTTGCCACCCAGGAAAAATAAAGCAACGTCTAGAGACATTTTTGGTAGTCACGGTTGAAAGAGAGGTGTCATGGCATCCTGAGGGATGGTCAGGGGTGGTGCTAAGCATCTTAGGGCGCACAGCCCAGCCCCTCCCAGCAAAGAGTTCCATCCCCAAATGTCGATGGTGACGCGGCAGAGAAGCCCTGGGAGCAGGCAGTGAAGGTCTCTTCCCATGAGCTAGGTGTCTCCATAGCGACCCACTAAGCTAGTGCTCGGCAAGCGTGCGGAGTGTGAGCACATGTGGGCTACACTTTGTCGAGCAGAGATCGGCAGACCCACTCCACATCTCCTGAAACAGGTCCTCCAGGAGGGGAGCGGCAAGAATCTGCACAGTTCAGATACTCCCCAGGTAATTCTGATGCCATCCACCGACTGTGAGCATCTGGGAGCCGCCACACTGGACCAAAGGCATCTTTTCATTTTTAGAGCTTCGCTGCCCGGCTCAGAGGGCACCCGCCACTTTGCAGACACCCAGGGTGAGCACGCATACGGCCTTCCTAGACTATGGCCTCTGACCACAGGGTGGCCAGCAGAGACGGGGTCCTGAGCGCAGCAAACGTGACGGGGCCACCAGACAGTCTGCCCCCAGAAAAGCAGATACAAGCTCCCCAAGCACAGCACCCATTAGGAACGGTTGGGCAGACAGGCAATAAGCAACTGAGGGAAGAAGTAAATAATTGAAACCTCCACCAGTGGTAACACTAGGCAGAGTCTGAAAACCGGGCGGGAGGGTGGACGGGCAGCTGTGAGTCTGCAGGGTCAGTTGAGGTCTGCTCAGCTGAGATCTGAACAAGAAGAAACCAGCTGGTGGCACCCGGAGGTCTAGAGGCGAGGGCTGCTAACCCACACTTTGACCCCAGTCCTGGTACAGAACTCAGCCCTGCATAGATAGTGGTATTTACCACTGTCGGTGTTTTTAAGAGTCTGGTCATCACCTGCCTCGGAGATGGCAATGGCAATCCACTCCAGTACTCTTGCCTGGGAAATCCCAGGGACAGGAGCCTGGTGGGCTGCCGTCTATGGGGTTGCACAGGGTCGGACATGACTGACGCGACTTAGCAGCAGCAGCAGCATCTGCCTAGGGCTTCCTAGGTGATGCTAGTGGTAAAGAACCCTCCTGCCAATGCAGGAGACGTAAGAGACGCAGGTTTGATCCCTGGGTCGGGAAGATCCCCTCGAGGAGGGCATGGCAACCCACTCCAGTGCTCTTGCCTGGAGAATCCCATGGACAGAGGAGCCTGGCAGGCTACAGTCCATAGCGTTGCAAAGAGTTGAACGCAACTTAGCATGCATGCACACACATCACCTGCTTTAGAAGCCCCAGGTCTTCCTAAAAATCCAGCTCACCGAGTCCCACCTGTGCAAATAAGACTCCACAGAAACACATGGAACAAGCTCTTTGGAGACACTCATGCCCTGCGAAGTTTAAGAATCGCCATGTAGAGGGAAAGTGCTGTGAGAGAGAAGATCTTTGTGAACTGGGAGGTGGGCGCCCTCCCAGCCTGCCGGGGCACCCCCGATGGTGGGACGGAGGTGGGCACTGGGTGATTAGAGTTCTCTGTTTGTTTTTGATTGAATCCAAACCTCCTGTTTTTCAACTCGGCCTTCCACCCAAACAAACCTTCTCGGGCTGGCTAATCCCTATGACTGAGTGGATTTCAGCTGGATCCGCAATTCTTTATCAGTTGGCAAGACATTTTCATCTCATACGGAGGTCTTCCTGCAGTTCGACTTCAAAGTGGCAAAGCCAAGAAGTCTGGAGAGAAAGTTTCAGAGTGTTTACAGGCGCCTTATCACCACCCGGGAAGTGGGGGGGGTCTTGGGCAAAGGAACACATTTCTCCAAAGCAGTTCAGAACTGGCCTAATCTGCTGAGGCGATCAAACGGTGGCTTAAAAGATCTCTCCTACAAAGAGGGAAATTAAGTTTTCTGGCTTGTCAGTCACACAGGATTGAGGCTGGGGGTTTTGATTCATGGACTTGTCCTTCACGGGGTGCTAATTATGGGACTGTGCAAGAAGATGTGTGAGGATGTGCAAACACACACGTGTGCAGGCGTATCATTGCTTGCTCTGTGTGTGTGTGTGTGCGCGTGCTCTGGTGAGTCAACTCTTTGCGACCCCATGGACTGTAGCCCGCCAGGCTCCTCTGTCCATGGGATTCTCCAGGCAAGAGCAGTGGCATGGGTTGCTATTCCCTTCTCCAGGGAATCTTCCAGACCCAGGGATCGAACCTGCGTCTCCTGCCTTGCAGGTGGATTCTTTACCGTCTGAGTGACCAGGGAAGCTGCATTATCTCGTGCATGGGTATTTAAATACATGAGTGGGTGTCCAGAGGATTAAGGGAATGAAGCATCTTGCCTGCAACCACACTGGCAAAGGAAAACGCCCACTCTGGAAGCTGTCATCTCTATTTCAGACTTGAATTGGATGTGTGAAGGGCAGAGGATTGATTTTACCAAGTCACCCACTGATACCTTTGATGGCCTGACAGCCAAGGGACAGACACACACCCGAGGGACAGCCACACACCTGAGGGATAGACACACACCTGAGGGACAGCCACACATCCGAGGGACAGACACATTTCCCTTTTCTTCTTTCTCACCCAGGAAGCTTCTGTTCTCCGAGATGCGTCTGCCTGGAGAAGGGAAACCGAGTGTCTCCAAGGTTCAGAAGGGCTGCTGGGAGGCCGGCCTATCCAGAGATTGGAGGCACCAAGGACCCACTGAGATGCTCGGTGTCTCCCCAACCTCACCCCAGGCTGTGAGCATGGCCCAGAAATGGAACCTTCCCCTTGGTGTCAGGGAGGCGCAGGCTGCTAGAACCGGGCCTGGTGGATGTGGTCCTGGTTCGGAGCAGAGTCTGCTGCATAAAGCAGCATCGCAGCATGGGGGAGCGAGAAGGGACCCCAAGCTTGGCTAAACCGTGGGGCACTTCCTTTCAGAGAGCGGACTTAATCGGGTTTAAGTATAAGGTTGTTGGGGGTGGGGGAGGGAGACAGTTACAGTCATCACTGGCTTTCCCACAGAAGGGGTGGCCTTCCTGTGTCAGCTGCTCAGCTCCAGGAGTCCCTGGGACGAGCCGGCCCCAGCTCCCCGCTTCCCGGAGCGTCCCCCTGCAGGCCACCCAGAGATGCTGCTAGCCGAGCCACAGAGCCCGTTTCAGGGTCTCAGCACACTCGGCCTTTCCTGGTCTCTTACAAGGGCTTTCATTTTCTGGTTGACATCTCTTTTTCCACGTTTCTGTGACCTTTATTTTTACCTTTATTTTTACCTTTGTAAAAAGTTTTACTGAAATCGATTTACAGTGTTGTGTTGCCTTCTTCACAGCAGAGTGACTCGTCGTGTGTGTGTTTCCATTTCCTTTCTTTGGCTGTGCTGGGGCTTCCTTGCTGTGAGTGGCCGTTCCCGAGTTGCAGCGGCCGGGGGCTACTGTCCAGTTTCCGTGCGAGGGCTTCTCACCAGTGGCTCCTCTTGTCGTGGCTCACAGGCCCCAGGGTGCGCGGGCTCAGGAGTTGTGATGCATGGACTTAGTTTGCCCTGCAGCACACGGGATCTTCCCGGGCCAGGGATCAAACTGGTGCCCCTTGCTTTGCCCGGCAGATTCTTAACCACTGGACCACCAGGGTTACACCTTCTTTTCCAGATTCTTTTTCATTACGGTTTATCATAGGATATTGACTGAAGCTCCCTGTGATATACAGCAGAGACGTTGTTTATCTATCGAATATGCCCGAGTTTGCATCTATTATCCCAAACTCCCGCCCCATCCCAACCCCCCGCCCCCCACCTTTGCAACAATGTGGGTGGACCTGGCGTTTATCACACCAAGTGAAATACATCAGATAGTGAAGGACAGACCCCGTGCAGTGTCACTTACACGTGGAACTTAAACACGGCGATGGGTGTCTGCCCTGTGGGCTGCAGACAGAGCCCAGTGGGCCACGGCTGGAACAAGAGGTGCTTCTTGGAAGGGGCGTCTCCTTGTCCAGAGTCTTGGTGGGTCAGCAGTAGGAGCAGGGGGCGAAGAGAAGGCTCAGAGCATTCCTGCTCTGAGTGTTCCTGACTGACAGAGAGAGGTGGGCACTCCCGAGGGTCTGCCAGAGCTCTGCACCCAAGCCCACCTTGACTGGGGTGCCGGGGAGATGGAGAGAGGAAGGGGAAGGGAGAAGGCGGTGCGGCTGAGACAGCGGAAAGGGCTGACTTCTGAGTCTACCCTCTGCGTTGACCCTCCCTCTGAAGCCCAAGGTGGCTGAACTGCAAGCAAGAAGTCGGGCTGGGAGGGGAAGCTGGTGCTTCCCCAGTGGATTAATAAAAACCTCCAGAAGAAAAACGTCTCAGAGCTCAAACACTTGCTGATCACCCATGCGGAACTTCTGTACCCACGCCGATGCCAGAGGCAAATGTAGACCCTGCTTAATTACCCGGAAACGATTCTTTCCGGGACCACTCCAAAATGCCGTCTCTTCTTTTTGCTTTTGGGGGTTGGGGGTGAGAGTCCTCAGAGGAGACGGTGGAGGCAGAGGGCAGCGTTGAAAGCAAGAAGAAATCAGCTTTTTGAGATTCCTTTTTCAAAGGGCACCCACTGTAATTAAAATTGCAAGGTGAGCTCACTGAGATGTACAAGCGCTTTCCTTCTTCAAGGGAGAATATAATCTTTCCTCTTTCCCCGTTCTCTCATTATGTATAAATATACATTTATACACACATACAAAGATGCTTCTGTATATAAATATATACACATGTTTCCTCCCCATTTCTGGATCGTTTGAGAAGAGATGGCAGATAGCAGACTTCTTTACCTTTTTTAGGGTGCATTTCCCAAAAGCAAGGACACTGTCTTACATAACTACAGTAAATTACCAAATTTAGGAAATTTCCATTCAAACCAGGCTTTTATCTAATCTACAATCCGTGGCTCATATTCTGATTTCATCAATCATCCCAATAAGGTCCTTTCTTGCAAAGTAATTATCCTCCAATTAAAAATAAAATAATACTGTCCTTTCTGGCAATGGTTAACTTCTCGTTCACGTGCTCAGTCTCTCAGTCGTGTCCGACTCTTTGCGACCTGCTGAACTGTAGCCCACCAGGCCCCTCTGTCCATGGGATTCTCCAGGCAAGAATACTGGGGTGGGTTGCCATTTCCTCCTCCAGGAGATCTTCCCAACCCATGGATCGAACCTGAGTTCCTGCGTCTCCTGCATGGGCAGACAGATCCTTTACCGTCTGAGCCACCTGGGAAGCCCCAGATCCATCCAGAATCACAGGAAGCAAGAATGACTTTTCTGTCTTAATTGAACCCCATCAACATCCATTCTCTTTTGTTTATATTTTCTCTGGTGCATTTCAGAAAGCATTCCAAACAGCATCCCAAAAAAGGGGGGCACACATGCAAAGGAAGAGAAAATGCAGATTAAAAATGTGCCATGAAGGAAATCAAGCAGAAGGGAAGGAAAACTAGAATCAGGAGCTAGAGTACTTCAGAAAGAGATAGCACGTGAAACCCCTCATGGTTATTGCCAGAGACCAAGCCTGCTTCCATCTTGAGTTTCCCAGCGGCCAAAGCAAAGAAAGAAACCAGATCAGCCGCAAAGGCAGCAGGATGGCCCCAGCTGGGGGTTTCTGGCTCGTAAAGCAGATTTTTGGGTTCCGTGTCCATGGCTATGGGACCTCCTCTCTTCCAGCCTCTCCTCCAAGCCCGTAACTCCGAGCTCCAGGACCTCAGTAAATCAGCGCGAGGCAGACCCGCTGGCTAGCTCTCCAGGGATTCTTGTTCTTTCATTCACGACACTGTCGTCGTTTGTCACTTCCTATAAATCAGCTGAACTTGACAGTCATCAACATACACGGGAGTGTGCCTGGGACGATGGCTTCTCTCCGACTGGAGCAGAAGCTGCTATAGGGCAGGGCTCACATCCACTCTGTCCCCTAGAACCACCGAAAGCACCTGACTGTGCTCCAGAGCTTTGGGGGATAAACGAGGGTCCCCAGGACTCGCCCATCCACCTCCGCACCCAGCACCCGCTGCCTGTGGGTCTTTCCACCCCCATGAAGCCCATAAATCCTGAAGGAGCCGGATCAGTGTCTCTGCTTGAACGTGGAATCCGGGCTCGCAGAGGACAGCTGGGCAGCCCGCGGACATCCGATAGGACTTGCTGACAGATGGGCGCTGGGCCTGGCCGAGCAGGGCCGCGTGGGCCGAGGCGCCGAGGCGCGGCCCAGGGGCGGGGGGCCCGGCGCCAGCCTTCCCCGGGACCTGGCGTGCCGCCGGGGAGCTCGGGCCCTCGCAGGCGCCGCGCGGCTGGAGCCCCTCCAGCGGCCGGGCTCCCGAGGGCGCCCCCAGCCACACTGGCCCCGGGCCCCGGGGCGCCCTGCGCTGGGGCTTCTGCGTCCCTGGCTCCTCCGCCCCACGGCCCCGCCGCGCGTGGGCGGCCCTGGCTCCCCAGGACTCGGCCAAAGCCGCCCGCACATCTTTTACTAATATTAATTCTGAAAAAGTTTTTTTTGGTGCTATTTACCATCTGCTTTTTCCCTTGGCTGAAAATAACTGGAGATGAAACGCCCGCCGCTCGGCTCCCCGCGTGGTCTCGGAAGGAACGCGGGGACGAGACGAGACCCCGTTTTCTCCTCCAGAAAGACAAGCCGGGCTCGCCTCTCCGCCCGGCCCGTCGAGGGCCCAGCGGCCCGGCCTTCCTCCTCGCCTCCCGCTCAGGGTCCCGGGCGGCTCGTCGGGGCGTGGGGGGCAGGGCGGGGGCTGGCGCTTGGATTTCTATCAGCCACGTTCCCCCGTGTTCCTGCTCTGACAACATCTGGCTCATTTGATGTCCCACTGAAGCCTGCACCAGCTGTAAATATAAATAGCCTGGTCTTGATTCCATTAGCGGCCCATGAATGGAACAAACATATTTCGAACTGGCTCTGCCATGAGGCTGGGAGCTGCCAGGATCGGGCTCTCACTTTGGGGAGCGGAAGGGGAGGCTGGTTGGTAGGGGGTGGTCCCTGCTTCCCACAGGGCCAGACCTTCAGGCTTCCGGGCTGGTGGGCTCCAAGCCCCCCAGAGCCGTCCTCAGTCATGGAACCACGTCACTGTTGAAGGGAACTTACAGGCAGGATCACTTGGTTGAGGACAGGGCAGTCCGTGATGCTTCTCTCACAGAGCAGGAGAGAAGCCAGCCTCTCTCGCCCCAGCGCTGCTTCTCAGGGTAGGTGTCCCAGGATGCCCCCGCCCCCGGGAAGCCCCCAGAAATGGGAAGCCCCCCGGGATCCTGTGCCCTGGTCGCCCAGGGCACCGTGGGCACCTCGGCGATGTGAGCTCTCGTCTCACCAGCCTCATCCAGCTCCTCTGCCCTGGTCCCACCTCTGGGCACAAGTGGTGCTGAGTTTGCAGCAAGGGCCTCCCACCCCTCCGGGCACTGGGCATGCTGCATCCCAAAGACAGGACGGATGAACACCAAGGTCCCGCTCTGCAGCGTGGAGAACAGTGTGCAGTAGCTTGTGACAAACCATAACGGGAAAGAATACGGGAGACAGTGTGTGTGTGTGTGTGTGTGTGTGTGTGTGTGTGTGCATGAACTGAGGCGTTTTTCTTTGTCTGTTGTAAATCAGGGCTTCCCTGGTGGCTAAGAATCAGCCTGCCGATGCAGGAGACAAGAGACTTAGGTTTGATCCTCGGGTCAGGAAGATCCCCTGAAGAAGGAAGTGACAACCCACTCCAGCATTCTTGCCTGGAAATCCCCTGGACAGAGGAGCCCGGTGGGCCACCGTCCATGGGTTTGCAGAGTCAGACACAACTGAGCCACGAAACCACCACCTCGTAAATCAACTATACTTCAATAAAAAATATATTCATAAAAAAAAAACCCTGCAAATCCACACTAGGGTCAGAAAGGACTGTGTTTGCTGAGATGTGTGCTAAGTAGCTAAGTAACATTTGTGTGTGTTCTGTCTCCACCCCTGGTCCTGGGGTCACAGAAAGCAGCTTGAATCCCTTTCTCTCCGTCACAGTGGACGAATTACTGGCCCCTCCAAGACACGGTTCCTCTTCTGAGAAGGGGGTAGGTGGAGAGTTTCTCGGTCTGGTCGTTTGCTCAGGCTGCTGTCAGGGGGCACCGCAGTCCCTGGGGGCTGGTGGGGGGAGGGGTGTTAAACAGCAGAAATGTATTTGCTCCCAGTTCTGGAAGCCGGAAGTCCTAGACCAAGGTGTTGCCAGGGTTCTCCGAGGCCTCTCTCCGAGGTCGCGGACGGCCACCCCGCCGCATCCTCCCGCGGTCGTCCCGCCATGTCTGCATCCTCATCTCCTCTTCCCAGAGAAACACCAGCAGTGCTGGATGAGGACCCACCTCGTGACCTTCCCCACCTCAGTGACCTTTTCAAAGGCCCCGTCTCAGGACTTCCCGGTGGTCCAGTGGATAGGAATCCGGCTGCCAGGGCAGGAATAGAGGCTCAGACAAAGAGAACAGACTTACAGACCCAGTGGGAGCAAGAGAGGATGGAACAAATTGAGAGATAGTATTGAAATACATACACTAGCACGTGTAAACTAGGCAGCTAGTGGAAACTGCTGCATAACGCAGGAAGCTGGTGCTCTGTGACCACCCATGGGGTGGGAAGGCGTCCCTGGGGGCTCAGATGGCAGAGAATTCGCCTGCAATGCGGGAGACCTGGGTTTGATCCCTGGGTGGGGAAGATCCCCTGGAGGAGGGCATGGCAACCCACTCCAGTGTTCTTGCCTGGAGAACCCCATGGACAGAGGAGCCTGGTGGGCTACAGTCCCTGGGATCGCAAAGAGCTGAACACGACTGAGCAACTAAGCACACGGCACACATGGGGTGAAACAGAGAAGACACACGCACACCCATGGATGATTCATGCTGGTAAATGGTAGAGTCCAACACAAGAGTGTAAAGCGATTATTCCCCAATTAAGTATAAATAAGCTAAACAGAAGAATCAGCCCACCGATGCAGGGGACACGGGTTCGCTCCCTGGTCCAGGAAGATCCCACATGCGGTGGAGCAACTAAGGCCACGCGTAGCACAGCTGCTGCCCGCGCGCTCTAGAGCCCAGAGGCTGCGGCTACTGAGCCCTCAGCAACCGAGACCCAGCACAGCCAGAAATAAATAAACAAACAAACATTTAAAAAATAAAGTGAAGGACCTGTCTCTAAACACAGTCACAATCTGAGGTCCTCGGGGCAAGGACTTCAACACATGAATCGGGGGGAGCGGTGCACAGGTCCGCCTGTGAGCCCAGGCGTTACACTGGGGGAGGAGGTTGCGCCACAGGAAGAAGCTGCATTGTCAGAAACGAATCTGGTGACAGCTCAGAGCCATCTGTCACCTACCAGCTTTTCTCGTTAGCCGTCATCCACAAGCTTCCTCCATACAATGCAAGATGACAGCACTCTTGTAAAGGCGCCAGAAAGGACGCTTGCTGTTGGAAAAGTGTCTGAAAGGTCATGAGACCGACAGAGCTCAGAGCCCAGCCAGAGCTCAAGCAAGTTGCGTAACTCCTGTGCCGGGCCTCGTCTCGGGCAGGGCCGACAGGACGGCGGTCATCATGATGTGAGGTCATAATTATGCGAAGCTCTGAGCAGGAAGCTCAGCGTGTCGTGTGAGCATGACACTCGGGATGGCTTCCGGTTGGCCCCTTGGGAGAAAGCCGCGGACGGAAGACGGTGAAGCCAAGGTGGGTTTTGTGCGTTGGGCAATTCAGACTCTCCCTGGCTTTTTCCAGGAGAAATGGTTCCAGTCCCTTTAACCTCGCTGCACTGGCCCTTGTTTCCACCGCTTTGATCATTTCTGTGGCTCCTGCCTGGACACCCTCCAGCCTTTCCGGACCCTTTCAGAAGGGTGACACAGACTCAACTCAGAGGCCTAAAGAGGGGCTGATTCATGCGGACCCTAGAAGGGGGATGACTCCAGGGCCCAGCACATCATGGGCCTTCCGGCCTTCCCTGCCCCTGCCTGTGGGATCCAGGCAACCTTGAAGAAGGCAAGGCGCTCTGTTGACAGCGACCAGATGCCCCGGAGTTTCCAGGATGGGCTTTCTGGAAATGCGTCAGATTTCAAAGATTCTATTTGATGGTCCCCATAAACCTGTAACGTGTGCCAGAAGTTCTGACTTCTCTGCTTCCGCACTGCAGACCCCAGAGGGCCTCTTACTCAGGGACGTGACACTAAAGTGTCCGCCCAGCCCGGCGGGGGTCAGAGGACTTCCTGCTGCAGCGAGGTCACATGTCGGCAACCCGAGGTTTCAAAGGCCTGTCCGTGTTGCAAACTGGGAGCCATCCCTCATGCCGGACTGCTCCGTTAGGCGTTTGCGTTCAGAAGCCATGGTCACACGGGCAGCGTTGCCACCGGGACTTTCCTCCCAAGCCCATGTCTGGCCCCAGCCCTAGTGCAGGGCCACGCACCTCGCAGGGGCCTACCTGCCGGTCGGGGACCCACTGGAAGCCCGTCCTGCTTCATCCGCAACATATGGTGGCTGATTTTAGCCCTAAATATTTCACCTTCTAATTGTACTGTTGAATTTCATCCGGTTTTGTAGGGTCGTGTTTCCAATTTGTCATGGTTGTTTTGAATTTTATTCTTGGCTTTGTGAGTGGGAGCCACCCCACCAAATTTAGCATCATGTGAGGCTCTGATGAGCACAAGCTCCATCCTTTTGTTTAAGTCATTAGTAAAGATAGGCCGGCACTTAATCCCCAGAGGAGCCGCATCCTTTCAAGTCAATGCCTCAGCACTGATTACGCAATAAAGAGCGGCTTTTCTTTCTGGCCGCAGAACATGCGTTCGTTGTGGAACATTTACAAAGTGCAGATAAGCATAAGAAGGAAATGAAAATAACTAGTAATCCCACCGTGCAGGCATGAGCACTGTCTTCTGCTGTGGGCCCTTCTCGTTAAATACATATATACACATGCATTCATCCACATGGATTAAAGGACATACATTAAGCTTATTTGTGAACTTGATCACATAGCATGATCAGAGAGCTGGTGACTATCCATACTCAGCTACTCCACAGCCGTCTCCAAATCAAGAGCATTTATACATAATGTACACACACACACACACACACACAGGCAACCCAACCACAGTTGACCCTTAAACAACATGGGCTTGAAACAGCATGGATCCGCTTCTACAAGGATGTTATTTTCAACAGTAGGCATTACAGTACTACATGATCCCTGGTTGGTTGAATCTGAGGATGGGAGGACTCTGGGGTGTGGAGGAGCCATCGACAGCGCAGACACAGATAAGGCAGTGGGATTATAAACACTCAGATTTTCAACTGCGTGGTGGGTCAGCACCCCCCAAACCTGCCTTGTCCAAGAGTCAGCTGTGTGCTCCATGAATAACCTCCAAGAGACGGTCCAAGAAAACAAGGGTAGCTTTGCTCATTCCTTTGAGAACTGCTTTTCACTATACTGGCCTCTAGGAGATTCTCAAACTGTGCAGGCATAGTAAAAGGCTCTGAGAAGTCCCATGCTTAAAAAAAAAAAAAAATCCTATGTAATTTTTTCAAACTCAGCATTTCCCAAATTTAATTACCTAGAAACCCTGTTTCTAGAAGTACCTATTATTATTCCTTCAAAAACCATTTGTAGAAATGCTGTTATTGATTAAATCTTGACATTAGGATGAAGAGTAGTAACAATTTTTAAAAGCTCTTGACTTCAAGTCAGGAGACCAGACCCCAGCTTTGCCTCTCATGAGCTTATGACCTTAGACAAGTTACTTTTGTCTGAGCCTCAGTTTAGCAAAGTGATTGGATTCCTCTGGTATGTCCAAACTGCCGTGTTTTTCCCTGAAACTGAAAATGAGTGAAATTAAATCTGTCTGGGATAATGTGTTCTTTATGATGTCATCTGGCTTTTCCCTCCTCTCACTGAAACACGCATCCTCACGTGTGTGACCTCACTGGGTCCTTAGGCCCTCCCATGGCATGCAGTAGGAACTGAAGGGGTTAATGTGCTTGCCTTTGAGCACTGACCAGCATGGGAATTAGGGTCTGACCTAGAGCCCCTGCTCCTCACTAAGCCACCCCCTTGGGCTCCCACCCCAGATGGTTCTAGCATCTTCCCAGGAAAGGCCCAGCCTGCTGCTCTCTGGGAAACAGGGCTTACCTGCTCTTTTCCCTCTTTGGGGGTGAGCAGTCACCCGCCACAAACCACCCCTGGGCACCCTGGTCCTCTGTGACGCTGTAGAGTAGCAGTCCCACCCCGGCATGCGCCAGCCCCTAGGAGACCCCTCGGTCCTCCCACAGGCCCTGCTGGTTTAGGTGACCCTGGCCCCAAGCTCCCAAGTGCTCTTTCCCATCTCTAAGTGAGGCTTCCTTTACCATGGAGACTACACCTACTCCCTGCTGGTATCAGTTTCCGCCCAACAGAAGGAAAAGGGTCCTTCCTGTTCACTGCCCTGTTTTCCCGGCTCCCTCTTCTTGTCTTTAATGGGAATGGGGCAGGGGCAGTGGGTAAGTTCGCGCCAGCCTCTGCAAACTGCCTATTCCATTTAATAAGAAAGAGCTGAGATTCACTGGCTGCTTACTACGTGGCGGGCACTGTTCATGTGGGCTGTCAGCTCAAGGACACTGTGAGGTATCACGTCTTCAATTTACAGGTAAACCCATGGAAAGAGAGCTTGAGTCAGTTGCCTAAAGCCGCACAGCGGGAAGGAGTTCGAGCTAGGATGCAAACCCGGACCACCCCTTCCTCCAGGGGTTGTGTGATTAATCCCTGCTTCCTGCCTCAGTGGCTCAACTGGTAAAGAACCCACCTATCAATGCAAGAGACACAGATTCAATCCCTGGATCAGGACAATCCCCTAGAGGAGGAAATGGCAACCCACTCCAGTATTCTTGCCCAGAGAATCCCATGGACAGAGGATCCCAGGGGCTTGCAAAGAGACGGACAAGAGTGAGCATGCAGAGACCACTGCCCTGCTCCACACAGACCTGCACTCTCCCGGGGCCCTCCAACACTTCACACGTGGTCTGGCCCTCCCAGGCTCCTCCCAGCCCCAAAAATGCCTGCTGCCGCCTCCTGCCAGGAAGACACGACGGGAGGAGCTGCCAGAGCATCCCGGGGCCAGTGGGCGAGGCTGAGAGGGCGGAGGCCGGGGCCAAGGTCCCTGCGGAGTGAGCTGCACTCGCAGAGCCACCTACTGGCCGCTCCAGAACAGGCGCGGCCGAGGCGGGTGGGCACGGCCGCTGGGCAGGCGCGGCGTCTGCTTGGCTCCTTCTCAGGCCAGACTGGCCCCAGGGATGGCCCGGGAGGACCCAGCTCTCCCCCTCCCATCCTGCTCTGAGAACGATGCCAAAGGAAAGTGCTGACTGTACGGCAAATCGTCAGTGCCCGATGCTGAGAGCCTGCTCGCTGCTCAGGCTGTTGGGAGGAAGGGGGCAGAGCCATCAGAGGCAAACCAGCCACATAGACGGAGGGGCAGCAACCCCCTCACAGGTGGGCCGCCCTGCCTGGCAGCCTGTCTCCCTGCGTCAGTTTACAGCCTGGTCTGCAGGGCCCGCACCGCGGGAGGCAGAGGAACTGGCCCGCTGCCCCACAAAATTGCTGTAATCCACCAGCGCAAATATTGATCTATAAGGTGGCTGGAGGAGAGATTCGTCACTTCCTAGGAAGCCACCAGCCTAGGAGACAGCTGGGGAGATGGCGCCTCAGATGTTCTGCCAGAGAACAGGGGGCTCCCCGCCGGCAATGCCCCTGACCTTTCCCCTCTCAGAGGAGAGCTCCAGGGCTAGGCAAGTACCCACGGGTACCTGAGTCATAGCACACAGGTGGCAATGCGTGGACCCAGAGTGCCTCCTGGGTTCCCTCCTGCCTGACCCCCACCTCCCGTTTGGTTTGTTCTTCTTACTTTTAGCTCTTTATTGAGTTTTGATGGCGCTGGCTCTGCACAGACGTTCTCTAGTTTTAGCACGCACGTGGGATCTCTCTGGACCAGGGATCGAACCCGTGTCCCCTACACTGGCAGGCAGATTCTTAACCACTACACCACCAGGAAAGTCCTGATTTGTCCTTCTGAATGGGGGCCTTATTCTCCAACCAGCATGTGTGAATCCTCAGAGGCGTCTTGCACAGGGTTGGGGTTTTAGGAAATAGCAAGAGGCATCCCCGATGGAAGAGAGAGAGCTCTCATTTTAAGATACTGGGACTAGTTATTCTCCTGAGTATATTCCTAGAAGGGTTGTCCACAAACTCTACAAACTCTGCTTAAAAAGGGCTTCCCAGGTGGTGCTGGTGGTAACGAACCTGCCTGCCTGCGCAGGAGACGCGAGAGATGCGGGTTCCATCCCTGGATCGGGAAGATCCCTGGAGAAGGAGATGGCAACCCACTCCAGTGTCCTTGCTGGAGAACCCCACAGAGGAGCCTGGCAGGCTACAATCCATGGGGTCACAAAGAGTTGGACAGGACCGAAGCGACCTAAACTCAGGGAAATCCAAGGAGTGATCCAGTCACTAAAGAATACTGGATACCAGAGCATCCTCAGGATAGTCAGATGACTGTTCCCAAGTGCTCAGTGCAGACATGGTCTGATGATAAGAAAGGTGACTGTGGATGGTGGAAACATGGAAGGCTTCTCGGAGGAGGAGGGATTGGGAAGGGTCTGAAAGATGAATAGGCTTTGACCGAGGGGATGATGCCAAGGGCAGGGGACCTGAGAGGATATAACCCATTTGTTTGGAACAGGAAGGAAAGCCTGTGACAGTAAGTCCCAGCCCCTGAGCAGGGTTGCGGCCAGCTTGCAACAGGCTGTGAGCACTCAGCTAAGGGGTCTGGGTGTTGACGGGACGGTGAGGCAGCCACAGAAGGTTCTTAAACGAGGGAACAATAGGATCAGAGCAATGTACCTGGAAGATGGCACAAGGAAAAGGGCTATGGAATCGGTGGAATGGGTCCAGAATGGCAGCACGGTAGAATCCGTGACTGGGGACACGAGAAGGCAGATGCTGGTCGGGATCGGAGGTCCCTGCCTGCCCAGCGGGTGTGGAGGAGCAGGCCTGTTGGGCCCTTCTTCCTGGAGCTGGTGACAGCGCGAAGTTTCCGGCATAGGTGTTTCTAAGTGGGATGGGCCTGAGCGTGGACGTGTCCAGATGGGAATGAAGGCAGCAGGGGCAGGACAGAGGCAGGCCCGGCGCGGTCACTGCTGATGTCCCTGGAGTCCCGGTAACAGAGGGTGTGGAGCTCAGTCGTGTCCGACTCTTCAAGACCCTTTGGACCGTAGCCCACCAGGCTCCTCTGTCATGGGATTCTCCCTGCAAGAATACCGGATCAGGTTGCCATTTCCTCTCCAGGAGATCTTCCTGACCCAGGCGTCTTCTCCACCGCTGAGCCATGGGGGAGACCCTGGAAAAGAGGGACAGCTAACCTCGCGCTCTGCAGCAGAAGCAGCATTCAGGACTCATTGGTCCCAGAGGGACGGGATGGGTAGGTTGGAGGGAGGCTCGAGAGAGAGGGGACACATATATCCTTAACAGCTGATTCGCGTTGTTGCGTGGCAGAAATCAACACAACACTGTAAGGCAATCACCTTCCAATTAAAAGTTAAGAAAAGACTCATGGGTCATTTTAAGTTTTCTAGGGGTCACATTTTAAACAAAGAAATAGAGGAAATGGATGTTATACTTTAATTAGCCCCATAGATCCAGAAGATTATCATGTTCGTGTGTAATAGATGCTGTAAAGTTGTTACTGAGAGCTTTGGCACTCTTTTTGGTATTGCTTTTTTTTTTTTTTTCCTCTGTACTCTTTGAAATCGCTTGTGAATGAGGGCATCTCAGTTTGAACCGGTCCCATTCCAAGTGCCTGAGAGCCACGTGTGCCAGTAGCTACCACCTCAACCGCACTGAGTTAACCTTGAAAGCATGGCTCTGCAAATCCCAGGCGCTTTTGTTCCCCAAGAAACCTCTGGTGATGGTCTGGGGGCAGTTTTGTTGTATCTGAGGGTAGAGACCAAAGACGCACTAAACCTCCTTCAGGGCACCTGGCAGCCTCGCCCCAACAACAAAGAAAGATCCAGCCCAACCTGCTGACAGAGGCTGTGGGACCCTGGGAGCAAGTGGGCACTCAGGGCCAGGTTGTCAGGGCGATGCCACTGCAGACACTCCCGCTGGAGCTCGGGCCTCGCCTCAGACCGGGCAGGCTTCCAGGCGCCAGTGTCAGACCTTCCTGGTGCTTTGTGATATGGCATGGACTACACCCTGAGCCACTCAGATAAGCCAGATTGTATTTAGAATGATTATAGCCCTGCAATTACCCTCACCCCACCCCACCCAAACCTCAGCATTGTGGTTGCTGGACTGCGTGGTTCCCGCTCAGGGCAGCCGTGGGAACGGCCACCCCAACAGTTGTGCAGTGCAGAACCTGTGCGACTGTATGTGGCAGCTCCACTCCCAGAAGCTGAGGGACTGTGTCTCACGGCGGTGGCAGCCTCTTCTTGTTTTCTTCTCGGCCATCCCCATTTAGAAGCCACAGAGCGCAGAGCAAGTGCTGATGGTGATGCAGGAGAAGACCCTCCCTCCCAGCGCGGAAGCCACAGCTAAGAACTGGAAGCACCGCTGCATCTCCGTCCAGGGCTCCTGCTCTTCCCACTAGGGTGCTGCTTTCTTTTTATAAGGACAGCGTTCCCTGCTTTTCTCCTTCTCTCCTTTCCTGCAAATATTTGTTACAGGGCGAAGCTGTGAGCTCGTAGGGAGTTGGGGTGGGTCTCTGAGCAGATGGAGGCAGAAGGCTCCCTGCTGGTTCCAACAGCGTCTCTGCAGGAAATCAGGATAAACTCGAAGCCAACTGTTCTCGGTAGAACCAGCTCAGTTGATGTTCATAGGCGGTATGATTTTTTTTTTTAAATCCATCATCCAAAAACAAAGGCGATTCTGAGAGAAGGCGGGAGCCTGTGCCACATTCCGACCATGACCATGCTCTGGGGTCAGGCTTCCTGGATCTGAATGCAGGCTTCTCTGCTGGCCCACTGCGCTGCCTTAGACGAGTTACGCAGATGCTCCATGCCTCGTCCCTGAGTGTAAGGCGGAATGATACTAAGACCCCCCTCAGAGGGTGGTTGTGGGAGTTTCAGCATGTGACATTTAGAATCACGCTTACAACAGAGGAAGTTTTCAATACATGTTAGCCTTCTAGGTAGGCAGATGTGTCTGAACTTTTTATTTTGCACTGGGGTACAGCCAATGAACAATGTTGTGACATTTCAGGTGGACAGTGAAGGGACTCAGCCATACGTACACATGTATCCATTCTCTCCAAACTCCTTTCCCACCCAGGCTGCCAGGAAACACTGAGCAGAGTCCCCTGTGCTGTACAGGACGTCCTTGTTGGTTGTCCATTTTAAACAGAGCAGTGTGTGCACATCCATCCCAAACTCCCTAACTACGCCTTCCCCTCCTCCCTCCCCCGACCCACCAGCCACGCGCTCCTTCTCTCAGGCTGTAAGATTGTTCCTCTTGTGTCAGTAAGCTCATTTTTATCCTTTCTTTTTGCATTCCACATATAAGGGATGTCATATGGCATGTCCTTCCCAAGACAGATTTCCTTCTGCTCCAGAATTGCTAAGTCTTTGAAATGCTTATGTGGCCTGTGACTCTGGAAGCAGGGACCTGGGTAAAAAGTAGGTTTTGCTGTTGTTGTTTAGTCGCTAAGTCGTGTCCGACTTTATTTCGACCTTAAGGGCTGTAGTCCACCAAGCTCCTCTGTCCATGGGATTTCCTGGGCCAGAATCCTATTTGAGCACTGTTTAGGCTTCACCCTCTGGAAAACTGAGCACGAAGCCAAAGGAGAAGTGCTGGTGCTGTGATGGCCAGGTTCCAGCCCGGGGCAAGTGAGGACGGGGGGAAGGGAAAAGGAGAGATGCAAAGTATTGTCATAGGATGCATCACCCCGGGAACCACGTGACCACATGGCTGCTCAGCAGGTGTGATTACCTGGTATGAGGAGGTTGGAAGGTGAGGTCTGACGCGGAAGGGGAGAAGTCATGGCCGCCACAGGAAGGACTAGTTCCCTAGGGCCCGCGTCACAAAGCACCACAAACGGATGGCGAAAAAACCCCAGAAATGTACTCTGTCACTGTCCTGGGGGCCTGAGGTTCACACTTGAGGTGCTGGCAGGGCCAGGCTGGAGGGGACGAGACGCCCTGCCCTCATCCTAACTTCCTGGGGTGACAGGAAGCCGGGAAAGCCCCCGGCCTGTATTGCATGACCCTGTCTCTGCCTCCGTCTTCCTGGGCTTCTTTTCTTTGTGTTTCTGGGTCTCTTCTTGTAAGGACAGAGCCACACGGGACCCAGGGCCCTCCTGACCCAGCATGGCTGCATCTTAGGACTGCTTGTAGGACTGAGCCCTTCACTTATGGGATATGATGCTGTCTCCAGGTAGACAGTTCAGGGCTGAGCTGGGCGGTAGGACTCCCAGCTGGCGTTGCAGAGGGTCGCATGGTGGTGAAGGTGGTGGGAAACCCCCATGTATTCTAATCAGCGTCAAAGTCTGGAGTAGGTTAAGCTGGGAAGACCTCAGGACGGTCTGAGCTCTGAGCTAGGTGTTGACCGCCCCGCGGATGGGCAGGGAAGGTGGGAGGGACACCCCAGATGAGCCCAGAGGGCCCAGGGGCCCAAACAGGTTGTACATTGGCTCCATACACATTTTCAATTCAGTTTTGACGGAGATGCCGTGGCAGGTAGGGAGCCATGCAGGGTAGACTCAGAGACCCAGGGCGCGGGGTCCCGTGGCATGACCGGGCAGTGAGCTGACTAGAAGGTGCTCGGCCCTAAGCGGAGGCCCTGATCCTGGACAGCCCCTGGGCACCCCCGGCTCTTCACGGCAGCTTCTGCAGCGCTTCCTGGAGGTAGACTTTCTGGGATGCAGCGGCAGAAGACAGCAGCGCCTCGCCGCTGGGGAGGCCAGGGCCGAAGCCTGGTCTCTGCCCTCCTCCGCCTCCCACTCCTCGATGCCCCCGTCACTACAGACAGGGGAGCAGCAGAGAGCACTGCTGGAGCCTGCGGGGTCAGGAACTCCGGAAAGAACGGCAGGCCTGAGTGGGCTCTGCTGACACGACTTCAGATGTGGGTGGCTGGAAGCTGCAGGGGATTTTAGATTAAAAGAGTTTCTGAAGAAACTTCTTCAAGGCCAGCGACAGAGGGTCCAGGCACATCTCCTGCCTCTTGCCAAGAATACCAGAGGCCAGGACCCTCTTCTGGGAGCCGAGGTTGCAGAATTTCCCAGGGAGCCCCCTGATGGGGCAGATTCCATCTTTCCTCATTTTCCGCCTCTAGAGTCAGAAGCAGAGGGAGACCCCAGCATAGGAGAGGAGAAGAGGCAGACAGGGGTGTGAACTCCACGTCTCTGCTGATGAGCTGTGT
This sequence comes from Moschus berezovskii, assembly GCF_049115385.1. Lineage (NCBI taxonomy): Eukaryota > Metazoa > Chordata > Mammalia > Artiodactyla > Moschidae > Moschus > Moschus berezovskii. The sequence continues at coordinate 73,087,788 of NC_142479.1, read as the reverse complement.
GATCTTAGGCCACTGCTTGGCCTCTCTGAGCTTGTTTCTCCGCCTATAAAAGTAGATGTAAAGGGAGTTAAGGCACAGAGTACAGTGCCAGGTGCAGGTGGGAGACGTGCAGTGTCAGTTTCCTCTTCAAAAGATGGCTGGTGGGGCAAGACTGTACACGTGGGTCACTCTGCCAGCCAGGGCCGCAGGGCAGACTTCGTGCATGAACATAACGTACTTGCGGAGACTTACTGCCTGCTGGTCACTGTCACGGACCCGAAGGATTTGCAGTGAACAAAACAAGGCCTTAAAAACTTATACTCGGCTGGAAGAAGACAGAAACAAATGATCAGATCAATAAATACAGTTGACCCTTGAACAACCCAGGTTTGAACTGTGTGGGTCCACTTGTAAGCAGATAGTTTTTCAGTAAGTACTGCAGAGTGACACAATTGCAGTTGGTTGAATCCTCTAGTAAGGAACGTGGTTATAGAGGTTTGACTATAAAGTTAAATACAGTGGCACCCCACAACCCTGCATTGTTCAAGGGTCATGAGTATTTACTAGATCAATTAATGATAAGCTGTCCAATCAATGGGTTGGTGATGCCATTCAACCATCTTATCCTCTGTCACCCTCTTCTCCCCCTGCCCTTAATCTTTCCCAGCATCAGGGTTTTTTCCAATGAGTCAGTTCTTCGCATCTAGTGGCCAAAATGTTGGCACTTCAGCTTCAGCATCAGTCCTTCCGATGGATATTCAAGGTTGATTTCCTTTAGGATGGACTGGTTGGATCTCCTTGCAGTCCAAGGGACTCTCAAGAGTCTTCTCTAGCACCACAATTTTAAAGCATCAACTCTTCAGCGCTCAGCCATCTTTATGGTCCAGTTCTCACATTGGTACGTGACTACTGGAAAAATGATAGCTTTGACTCTATGGATGGCATCACCAACTCAACGGACATGAGTTTAAGAAAACTCCAGGAAATGATGAAGGACAAGGAAGGCTGGAGTGCTGCAGTCCATGATGTCACAGAGTCGGACACGGCTGAGCTGCTGAACAACGACAACACGAGTGACAAGCACTGAGAAAGCAGTCCAGGGGCCAGAGGGCAGAGACGGACACAGAGGAGGACCTGGTGGAATTTGATTGATCGGGTAGCATTTTAAACAGGACACCAGGGCAGGTCTCAGATCAGATGGCCTTTAAAGAGAGAGCAGAATCAAGCCAGGCAAAAGCAGCTGCAGAGGCCCCGAGCAGATGCGGGGGCAGCAGGGGACAGCACAGCAGCTGAGATGCCCAGAGCAGAGCGGGGAGGGGCAGAAGGGAGACCAGAGAGAACGAGACCCGCATCAGGCAAGGTCTTGTCACAAAGACCTTGGGTTGTGTCCACAGCGAGATGGGAGCCTCCTTATCACTCCTGTTTCTTCCATGTTCATCGGGCTCTTCCTGGGGCTGAGCGCTGTGCATACAATTAGTTCTTAGAGAAGCCCATGGGGTGTGGTCACAAGCCCCAAGTTGTAAGCAGCAAAGGAGGCTCAGACGTGGGAAGCCCGAGTCATTGCCCAGGACTCGGCCGAGAAGTCCCTGACTGTATACCCTCCTTCCATCTTGGATTATCTTTGCCACCGGGCCCCTCTCCACCTCATCTCCTTTTTATCCAGAGAAGAGCGTCATGCCAAGACCCATGAGAAGACAAACGCAGACCGAAGAGAAGCACCCACAGGCTTTCGAAGGCCAGGTGCTTGGAGCAAGTCAAGGAACAGAACTTCCTTCTGGAAGGAGCCTACCCACTGACACCTTGGCTTTAGACTTCTGGCTTCCAGGACTATAAAGAGTAAATTCCTGCTGTTTTCAGCCACCAGGTTGGAGATCATTTATCATGGCGGCCATAAGTAACGAACACAGTGTGTGCAACGTGACGGAACAAAGCCTGAACTGAAAGCCAGACGACCTCAGTCTGAGCTCTAGCTCAGCACCTCCCAGCCAGTCTTCACTCAGCTCCTTCACTTTCACCCTGGCCTCAGTATTTTTCTCTGTAGAATGGGTACACTGACACAGGCTTCTAGCGTTGAGAATGGAATGAGAGCTAAGACCACTCAGGTTGGACCAAGCAGGCTGGACAGAGCTCCTAAATCGTGGAGAGGTCGGCTCAGGGGGCGAGACAGTGAGCTGGACCCCCTGGCACTCGGGCTGGGCCTGGAAGCAGCAGCTCCCAGGCGCTTGCTTCCAAGGGCTTCAGCAAGCTGTTGGCAACGTGGCTTCTCGCTGACGTCACCTCCTGCAGAGGGAGGGTCCAGGCAGAAGTAACCATTTGCAGAATGAGTCAGGGAGCCCTGGCACTTGGATCTTCAGCCAGTCCTTCCTGCCAGGAGCCTGGGTGTGTGTGGGGAAGGGAGTTCTGTGCCAAGGGGAGTCTTAGGGCTTCAAAGCCAAAGAAAAGGCAATTAAGTTTATGGTGGAATTAGTCAGGAAACTGTAAAGCTAGGACATTGCCCCTGTATAGAAGATCCTTTTAGCACCGTCTCAGAACACACAGAACCGCCTGGGACCTGGTTCCAACAAAATTGCCTCTTAAAAATAAGTTCAGAGTCTAGACAGGGTCACCACGACCTCCTTGCCACCCCTGGGTCTTCATCTGTCATCAGGTTGGGGGTAGTGCTCAGTGATAAACCAAGAAACTCTGAGTCCTGGACCCCCAAGCCTAACCACACCCCACCCTGGATCTGGCTTCCATTATGCCCTGCCAGTGGAGAAGTATGGGAAGGAAGCTGGAGATGGCTCCGGGCACAGCCCATCAGGGCTGCCAAGAGTAAGACCCTGTTATGGGCTGGCTCTCATGGCAGCTGAGATTGGTGAAACCAAGTTTAAGCATCCAAAATGGGCTTTATTGTGATCATGTTACTATATCACTCTGCTGCTGCTGGTGGTGGTTTAGTTAGTAATTCGTGTCTGAATCTTTGCGACCCCATGGACTGTACCCCACCAGGCTCCCCTGTCCATGGGATGTCCCAAGCAAAAACACTGGAGTGGGTTGCCATTTCCTTCTCCAGGGGATCTTCCACCACTCAGGGATTGAACCTGGGTTTCCTTCATTGTAGGCAGATTCTTTACCAACTGAGCCACCAGGGTTCAGTAGAGACCATAATCACCTGTAAAGCCTAAAATGTTTACTCTCTGGCCCATCAAGAAGTCTACAGACCCCTGGGCCTATTTATCAGGGTTTATTTTGGTAATAAATAGTCTGCTTAATCAGGAAGTAATTTTAAGATATTTTATTTAAAAGAAACAGACACCAGATGAACATTTAAATTATAGTGTGTACACACAAACATGTACACACTCATACATATAAATACATATATACACACACTTATACACGCATACACATGTACACACGTACACACACATATACGCACACACACACGGACGTTGGAATATTATTCAGCTTTTGAAAAGAAGGAAATTCTGACACATGCTACCACATGAACTTTGAGGACATTACACTAAATAAAAAAGTCGGTCACAAAAGGACATACACCAGGGACTTCCCTGGTGGTCCAGTGGACAGGAGTCTGTGCTTCCAATGTAGGGGCACCTGTTCCGCTCCTCATCAGGGGGCTAAGACCCCACCTGCTGCGAATCACGGCCAGAAAGCAGACAATAAATAAACAAAAGGATACCAAAGGATTATTCCACTTAGGTGAGGTACTCAGTCCCATTCGTAGGGACAGACATAGCATAGTGCCTGTCAGGACCTGGGGGCAGCAGGGAGTTGGTGCTTAATGGGGACAGAGTCTCGGTTTGGGAAGATGAGAAAGATCTGGAGGTGGGTGACGGTCATGGTTGCCTGACAATGTGAACTCATTTCACGCCACTGAACTTAAAAATGGTTAAGACAGTCAGTTTCATGTTATGTATATTTTATTACAATTGTTAAAAAAACAAAAGAGAGAAACAGATAGGTGATGAAGGAGAACACAATTTTACAGGAAGCTTTTTCTTTGGATAAATGGAATTTCTGGGCTTCCTCCATCCCCTCGGGTTCAGGACACACAGAAGGGTGGGAGCTGTCCCTGAGCTGCGGGTCCAGGCCTCGTGCCCGCCACTCCAGGGCTCTGAGCTCCGTTCTCTCTGGTCCAGGCGGGTCCCCTCAGCTCACAGGGTCACGAAGGTGACTGAGCACAGGCGGGTTTCTCAGGGGAGGGTGGCGCCCACACACCCCGGGAGGTGGCCTGTGGGACACGGTGGGTAGGGGGGGTCCTTTGGGGGTGAGGTTGGCAGGGAGGAGAGACCATGCAGGTCCCACATTCACCCCAACCACAGACTCCGAGACCTCCCAGGAGCAGGAGACAAGATAACAGAGGTGGAAGTGGAAAGGCCTTCGGGAGCTGAAAGCACGCGATGATGGCTGGCTGTGTCCTCTGCCCCGAAGGGTCACGTCTGTTTGGACAGGTGGTGCAGAGGGACAGCCTGGAGCAGAGCTCAGAGGGCCTCTGATTGACCTGCTCCGAGACCTCTGGTTTTGTGGGGCTGATGAAGCGTTTGGCGGATCTGAGTCTGTTTTCTGGGGCATAGATGGGAAAAGGGTCAGCTCTGGGGGCGACCCTGACAAATCCAGGAAGGGTTGTGAAAATCCACACGTGCTCCTTGAAAATGGACCTGGAGTCATGGCCCCCCAGCGTCAGCCAAGTCCTCCCTGCCCAGCCAGCCCATGGCTGGGGGTGATGCCCCCTGAGTCTACTCCCAAGATGGCCTCTGCTCCATCCAGCCCGAGGGGGCTCCTCCCGGGACGGTGGTGAGTGAGGGCATCAGACATCTGCTTGGGATGCCAGGGACACGCACGTCTGAGCAAACCTGCCCATCCAGGGCCCCTGGCCTGGTGGGCTCTTGAATGAAGCTGTGGAATCCCGCCGTCGGGCCAACGTCTAAGTCACACAGAGCTGGGTGGTGAAGCCCGGGGAAGCGCTGACTTTGTGACAGGGTGATGAGTGGGCAGAGTCGTGGGGTGCCCGCCACGGCTTTGTCAAGACAGAGCCTTCTGTGCGCAAAGGGGAGGAGGAACGGCAGAGCTCAGAGCGTGGCCCCGAAGCAGGGCCTTCTGAAGCACAAGACACCTCCTCCTGGCCGCCCACAGGACTGCACCTGCCACAGACCCAGTGGGGCTCGCTGGCTGAGGGTGGCCAGATCCCACCACTCTGAGCCAGAATCCCACCGCTCATCACCCTCTGGGGGCAGCCCTAGAGAGAGCACCGTCAGTTGGATTCTTACAGGACTCGTTGGACGATGTTGCTGTTCAGCTGCCAAGTTGCATCCGACTGCGACCCCAGGGGCTGCAGCCCGCCAGGCTCCTCTGTCCTTGTCCCCTGGAGTTTGTTCAAACTCATGTCCATTGAGTCGGGGTTGCCGTCCAACCACCTCATCCTTTGTCAGCCCCTCTCCTCCAGCCCTCGATCTTTCCCAGCATCAGGGTTTTTCCAGTGAGTCTGTGGGCAAAATCCAGACCTAGGGGTGTGGCTGTGATTAGCCTCGGGGGACAGGGTGCGTGGGGGTGAGGGCTGGAGGGATGGTGACCGAGGAAAGAGACCCACCGTGATGCTTTCGTGTAGGGTTGGCCGACACTTCAGTCTTCAGAAAGCGTGTGTTGACCCTCAAGTAGTTAAAACCTAGAAATGAAAACAATAATGCTTCAGTGGAGGTTTTTAAAATTAAATAAAGGATGAGAGCAAAAGGTGAAACCAAGTGGGTGGCTCTGGGCCAAGTCTCAGCTGACTCTCGAGCCAGGCGGCACATCCGTGAAAGGACCGTCTCCCTCCCCCGCTTTCTGCATGCGGTGACATCGTCCAATGACACTTTGTTGAAAATATTAAAACCTAGAGGTCACGCCAAGCCCAGCTTGAAAGCAGGAAGACATTCTTTCACCCGAGCGCAAGTGCATATTTGGAATTGTAAATGCAAATTCTTTGGAGACAGACGTGCCTTCCTGGCCATGCGTACAGACAGAACATTTGAAAGCGGGTCTCACTTTAATTTTTGACAAGTGTTAGGAAGACATACCCCTCGCAGCTTGAGAGAGACGGAGAATGAAAACCAGCCTGCGGGTCAGAGGGGGCGGGCGGGGAGAGGAGGAGCCGGCTTCCAGAAGGGACCATGTGACTCAGTTTCCACGTCCACCGAGGGCTCTCTGGGGTGTTAAGGGGGAGGTGGCGGGGACGTCTCAAGGGGAAGTCCAGGGACATCAAGGCAGCCAGTGCAGCGAGTCAGGCAGCCGGCCATCTGGCAAGTAATCTGAATTTTTCCAAGGGAGGCGAGGAGGCAGCAGAAGCGTGGGTTCCTCTGTGCTCAACTCTCTCGACGTGCCTGAGCTCCGTCCTGTCTGACTCGCTGCGACCCCATGGACTGCAGCCCGCCAGGCTCTTCTGTCCATGGCATTTCCCAGGCAAGAATACTGGAATGGGCTGCCGTTTCCTTCCCCAGGGGATCTTCCCAGCCCAGGGATCAAACCCGAGCCTCTTAGGCCTCCCGCGCTGGCAGGCGGGTTCTTTACGGGCTGAGCCAGCTGGGCCTGCAGTGTAGACGTGAAGCTCAGCCTGTGGGTCTGGCTTTGATGCTTTCGAGCTCACCCGTGTTGCCGCATGAGTCAGTATTTTCGCTCCTTTCGTGGCTGAAAATATCCCCTTGTAGGAACTATTTGCTGTCATCAGTTGACGGACACGTGGGCTCTCTGCCTCTTTGGCCATTGTGAGTAATCCTGTTCTGAGCAGTCATGCACAAGTTTTTGGGTAGACGCTTGTGTTCAGTTCTCCTGGGATGGACCTCAAAGTGGAGTTGCTGAGTCATAGGCTAACTCTAAATTTAACTTTTTGAGGAATTACCGAACGGTTTTCCGAAATGGCGACAGGATTTCAGGTTCCCCTCGGCGATGCAGGGGATTTCCGACCTGGCCACACCTGTGCCAGCATCTGTCACTGCCCCTCTGATTACAGCCATCCTTGTGGGCATGAGACGCCACCTCACTGTGGCTCTGACTTGCATTTCTCTAAAGGCCAACGATGTCAAGCTGGTTTTACGCCTGTTGCCTACTTGCACATCTTCTCTGGAGAGACGTCTGTTCAAATCCTTTGTCCATTTTAAAATACATTTATTTTTGTGCTGGGTCTTCGTTGCTTCGGGTGGGCTACTCTCTAGTTGCAGTACGCAAGCTTTGCATTGTGATGGCTTCTCGCTGCAAAACACCAGCTCTAGGGTGAATGGGCTTAGCTGCTCCACGGCAAGTGCAGTCTTCCTGACCAGGGATCGAACCCATGTCCCCTGAATTGACGGACAGATTCTTAACCACCGGACCACCAGAGAAGTCCCTTTGTCCATTTTAAAAAGTAGGCTGCCTGTCTATGGGGCCTTTATGAGACGTAAGACTTGCAAATATTCTCTCCCATCCTGGGAGTTGTGTTTTCACTTTCTTGATCATGACCTTTTCAGCGCTTGATTCTGATGAAGTTCAATTTATCACTTTTCAGGAGGTTGCTTTCCCTTTGGTGTTATATCTGAAAAGCCATTGCCCGAATTAAGGCCTTGAAGACTTACACCCAGGTTTTCTTCTAAAAGCTTTAGCTCCTACATTTGGGTCTTTGCCCGTGCTGAGGTAGCTTGCATCTGTGGTATAAGGTAGGAACCAACTTCGTCATTTTTTGTGTGGCTGTCCCATAGTTCCATTACTGCTTGTTGAAAAGTATTCATTCTCCATCGAATCGTCTTGACGTGTTTGTCTAAAATCAATTGATTGTAAGTATATGGATTTATTCCTAGGCTGTCACATCTTCTCAAAACCTTTTTATTTCACATTGGAATATAGCCAGAACCGCAAAGGACTCAGCCATACACACACGTGTCCATTCTCCCCCAAGCTCCCCTCCCGTCCAGGCTGCCGCACGCTGAGCAGAGTTCCGTGTGCTGGACAGGAAGCCCTTGTTGTTTTCCAAATTAAATATAGTGCCGCCCTGACTCTCGGTTCTAGTCCACAGACCCCTGGTCTATCCTTTACCAGGACCGCACAGCCCTGACGCATGTAGTTCTGTATACATCTTCGATTCCCACAGTTGACTGTTTTGAAGTTGAAAAAGTAGGAGTCTTCCAACTTGGGTCTTCCTTTTCAAGACTGTTTTGGCTATTGAACCACTAACCTCACAGCCACCTTCACCGTGAAGGGTAAGGAAACCAAGACCCTCCTCCTCAGTCCCAACCTCAAACCAAATCCCATGCAGTTGCCTTGACAAAGCCCAGGGCAGCCAGACACACAGTCCCCTTTCCAAACTGACAAGCGTGGCACATTCGTGTTAGAGTGCCGTGGATCTTGCAGCCTCGTCACTCTTTCGATCGTGAATCCTTCCAGGCTTTGAATTTATCTTCGTCTAAAAAAAAAAAAAACACGAAAATACGATGCCCAAATCCAGGCGTCCTTGTCGCGTTTACATCTTGCATTTTGCGTGAGAGCAGCCCAGAAAGTCCACCTCCGCCCTCTCACCCTCCCTTTCCCACTACATCCCCCACCCCCGCCCCCCAGCTGGGCTGAGTCAGTTTCTCCCCGTCCGCCCCTGTGGTCTCCGGCCCAAGCTGCCCGCCACCCCCTGGGCAGCTCCTTGGCAGAGATTTGAAACGTTTCTATTGAAATGACATTTGAACAAACGCGGAGGGGTTCAGCTGTACTTCAATCAAATTCCGTCGGATCCAGTTGGGAGCCGGGTCCCTGTGGACACTGCTCGCAGAGTCCCCTCTGTTTTCTGATTTGAATTGCTTTGTTCTCCGTCCAGGAAGGGGGGAAGGGGGAGGATGCGTTTGGCCCAAAATGAAACATTTCCCTTTTAAGTCAAAAACTTGAGCATGGCTTGAAGGAGAGAGTTTAAGCTCCATAATCCCCGGTCCTGAGCGAAGCCGTAACAAGCCTGCAATTTCCTTTTTGGAGGAGGGAGTCGGGGAAACAGCTCTTGGGCAGAGCCGGCCAGCGCCCCTGTGAGCCTGCCCGGAGCTGGCGTTTCCCTGCTCCCGGGGCCAGCGCTCAGAACCCTTTCCTCTCCCTGTGTATGCAGACACGCTCTGAATTTCAGGTGTTGGGGGAGAACCTCAAGGCAGCTTTTCTGGGGCCTGCAGCCTTTCCTTCCACTTTTCGATTCTGGGTGGGTACCCCAGACACCACCATCACCACGGCAGCTGCTGCCCGAACCGCCACAGGCAAGTGATGACGTCATGGGGGTGGAGTGGGTGTCGGGCTCTGGGTACCGAAAGTTTGAGTGTTCTCATCCCAGACATGATAAGATCGGACCGTATAACCCGATAACCATATAAGTTATCATCCATTCTGAAAACTGTCTGAATCATCACGGAACAGCCTCAAAGGGACGTGAGCGAGTATCTAACTAGATTTTCTTTTTTTTTTTTTAATGCAAAAGAGGGCCCCAGCCTTCAGGCACAGAAGAGTCTTGCTAATTTGATCAAGACCCAGTACTTCACGTCATCTCCCTCGTTAGGCCTGTGATAGTTGTTTTCTTCTTTAATTTTTACTTTTTTATTGGTGTGTGGTTAATCTGCAGTGTCGTGTTGGTTTCAGGTATACAGCAAAGCGATTCAGTTAGATTCTTTTCCCACATATATTATTATAGAATCTTGAGTAGAGTTCCTGGTGATATACAGTAGGTCCTTGCTGATCATCTGTTTTATATATAGTAGTGAGTTGAGTCACTCAGTCGCGTCTGACTCTTTGCAACCCCATGCTCTGTAGCCCACCAGGCTCCCCCATCCCTGGGATTTTCCAGGCAAGGACACTGGAGTGGCTGCCATCGCCATCTCCATCTCCAATATAGAGTAGTGTGTATCTGCTGACCCCAGACTCCTAATTTACCCCTTTCCCACCAACCTTTCCCCTTTGGGAACCATAAGTTTGTTCCCAAAGTCTGTGAGTCTGGGAATTCCTGGTGGTCCACTGGTTAAAACTTCACCTTCCAACGCACGGGACACAGGTTTGATCCCTGGTTCAGGGAGCCACGATCCCACATGTCTCATAGCCAAAAAAACAAGATGTAAAACAGAAGCAATATTGTAACAAATTCAATAAAGATTATTAAAAATGGTCCACATCAAATAAAAACCATTTTTAAGTCTGTTTCATAAGTAAGTTCATTTGTATCATTTTTTTTAGATTCCACATTTGTTATGGTATTTGTCTTTCTCTGACTTACTTTTTGTGTCAGCTATTTAAACTCCGTTGATATTTGTTTAATTAATGGGTAAATACAGAGATGGATGGATGGATAGAGGAATGGATGGAAGGAGATGCTGCCAAACTTAAAGAGTTTCCTTTCTGGCTGTGCTGCGAGGCATGTGGGATCTCAGTTCCCCGACCAGGGATCGAACCAGTACCGCCTGCATCAGAAGTGCTGCATCTTAACTGCTGGACCACTAGGGAAGTTTCAAGGCTAACAGGTGGTTTCTCTCTTGCTCAGGGTTCAGCATCACAATAATAACGGTCAGAAGCAGGTTCAGAAACACAGCAGAACCAGTCCACCCGAGTTTCAGTTGGCTGTAGGTTCATTTCTTTCAGGCTCAAACTTGCTTCTGTTGCGTCCATTCCTGAGGAGGATGACAAGACAGTTTTCTTCCATAATTTGATGTCCTTGGAACTGTGAGTCTTTTTTCCAAGAGCCTCTTTCAAACTCCTGATCCAGTTTCTTCATGCTAATATTTATGTAGGAAGCTCACTACATTCATTGAACACTTTGGGTTACAAGTTCCAGAAACTCAACCCAACCCAGCTTGAGGCCAGAAGGGAGTTTACTGGTGCATATAAACATAAGTTCCAAAGATGGGTTTGCCTCTGCCTAGACCAGTTAACCCTAAAGGAAATCAACCCTAAACATTCATTGGAAGGGCTGATGCTGAAGCTGAAGTTCCAAAACTTTGGCCACCTGATGCAAAGAGCCAACTCACTGGAGAAGACCCTGATGCTGGGAAAGATTGAAGGCAGAAGGAGATGCAGGTAGCAGAGAAGGAGATGGTTGGATGGCATCACGGACTCAATGGACATGAGTTTGAGTGAACTCCAGGAGTTGGTGATGGACAGGGAGGCCTGGCGTGCTGCAGTCCATGGGCTCACAGAGGGTCAGACATGACTTAGCAACTAAATAACAACAGAGCTGAAACCAGGTCCATAACAACATGACCAAAAATCTTTCTCTCTCTTGATCTCTCAGGCTCTCACAGTGGAACCTCAGAAAGATGCTGTACATCAAGTAGCTCTCAGGTGGCTCCGTCTTTAGAGCCAAAGACCACAGCGAAGAGTAGGACTCGCCCAGTAGTTCCCACAAGTCCTGTTTCTCTGGTTTAGTGGAAGAGCTCTGCTCATCAGGAGTGCCCCACAGTGGCCATCTGATCGGAGTCTCTCGTTGGAAAATGAGGCTTGAGAAAGGAGAGAGAGAGAAGTATGATCAATAGGGTGGGGAAACCATTGAAAGACGAAAAAGAGAAGACCGGAGATGCAATGGATGACTTGAGAATTAGAAGCCTCAACAGGGCGTCATCAGGGACACAGGAAGGAAGAAATCTGATGCTACTTTGTCAGCAGCAGCAGGGACACACTGGCCAGGCAGTAACAGATGCCTTCTGCTCCGAGGGCAGCCGTAGGACCAAGTTTCTCAGTGGGATGACCGGCATTGCTATGGAGACCACCTAGCTCTTGAACCGCCCTATTGAAAAAGACTGGCTGTTGAAGTACCATAACCCTAGTTATGAGGAGAGGTTCCTGTTCCTTGTGGGCTGTGGCCGTGCGGCCGCTAAGCCGTCGGCCATCTCTCCAGCTTCCCTGGGTCCTTTATCATAAACAGAGCTAACTATGGCAATCTGGACATGCCCCCGTTCCCCACAACTTCAACGCGCCTCTCAGACCCTCCTCTCCACCTACCTGTTCAGGTCTTCCCTCAGAAGAAAGTGTGATGTAGACGTCTCAGGCATCAGTGAAAAGACTAGTTGGGACATGTGTTTTAAAAAGGAAACATAAAAATTCATACCATAGGGACTTTCCAGGGGCTAACACTCCACGCTCCAATTCAGGGGGCCTGGGTTCAGTCCCTGGTCAGGGAACTAGATCCCACATGCCACAGCTAAGAGTCTGCACGCCGAAACTATAAGACCCATGGGCTGCAACGAAGATCAGACATCTTGTGTGTCAAAACTAAACCCAGGCGCAGGCAGATAAATAAATACTTTTTAAAGCATGCACTTAAAAAATATCATACCACAGAGCCCACGTGTCCAATTAACCCAACAGAATCAGAATTGTGCCACAAAGAATTATAGTAATTATTCTTTAAAATCTCCACAAAAGACTTGAACAGGACTTCACACAAGGAGGTGTTCAGGTACTCAACTTCAATAAGGCAACAACACACCCCTGCGTGTCCATCGAAACAGAAAACACCAAGTGCTGGCAAGGAGGCAGAGAACTAGAGTCTCTCAGACACTCGGAGCTGGGACGTAACCAGGTTCAGCTGCTTTGGAATGCCATCTGGTGGAATCTACCAAGGCAGAGCACGCATAGTGTCCATGACCCAGCAATTCCACTCCTGGGGATCTGCCCCAGAGAAACACATTCAGCAAACAACATGAAAAAAAGAGTAGAAACAATCAAAAGACCGTCAGCAGGAGAATGGGTGAGATCTCCTGTATAGACTCACATTTGATAAATATAGTCATTTGGAGGATAAAGTAGCAACCCACCCCAGTGTTCCTGCCTGGAGAATGCCATGGAGAGAAGTGCCTGGCAGGCCACAGTCTTTGGGGTCACCAGGAGTCGGACACGGCTGAAGTGACTGAGCACACACACACACAGTGGATATTGTATGTCAATGAGCTTGAAAAAAGATTAATCAACATCACAGGTAAATCTCATAAACGTCCTTTACGATCCATTTATATAATGTTCGGAAGGTTCCATTCACATAAAGTTTAAATCAGGCAAAACTAAGCTCAGGTGTTAGAAGTAAGGGGAGTTATTATCTTTGTCGAGGAGAAGGAGTCTGAAAGACGGTACCTGGTAGGTTCCTGGGGGTCTTAAAACGCCTGTGAAAATCCGTCAGGCTGCACCCTGGTTCGCTGTGTGAGCTTCTCTATTTATGTCAAACTTCAGTGAGGACGAACCTTAGAAAAAGAAAAAGAACACCTGGTTCAAAAATTACACCGAGTGGATCAATGTTCATGGAATGCCTTTGTCTCTTGAAAACAGCTCAATTCTTTCAAAAACGATGCTTTCATTGTTGCATCAGTATAATTCATCGTGGCAAGCCTTCCTTTCACACTGTACAGACAGCTGTGTCCCGGGCCCCACGCTGGCCCGGCCCTTTGTACGGACTCGTCTGTTTACTGGCAAGGCCAGCCCGGCTCAGCACCTGTGTTCTCTTGGAATCTCTAGCCCCAACCCAGATGCTCTGGCTAACTTCGCATTTCACAGGGAAAAAAAGAAAAACTTTGTCTGGTGGACAATGGGGGTGCGGCGGAAAGAGTCCAGGACTCGGAGTCAGATCTGTGCGGCGAGCGCCTTTCTGCGGCTGGAGGCGAGTTGCGTCACCTCTCCGAAGCTCCGTGTTCTGATCCGAGGACGTGGCCGCGGAGGGTGTGAGCCAGGGATGGGGTGACACAGAGGCCGGCGCACCGAGCCTCCTCGGTGAAGGTGAACTCTTGTTCTTGTTGGAGAAGGACCTGAAACACATGGGGTTTTTTCCTTATTTCAACATCAATGAATGTTTTATCGCCAAACACGTGAAAAACACAGGGAAGCATCCAGAAGAAAACGGAAGTCACTCAGCGATAACCACTGAGTCGGACTCCTTTGCTGTCCATAAATCCTGGGTCCACGGCTTCAGGTGGGCAAGAAAGAGATGCTGATTTCCTGCAGTTCAGCTCGTCGCGAACCCGATCCCCCGCAGGCAGGAACTCACCGCCATCCGTTCAGTCCCCTCCTTCTCCCTGGATCAGCAGCCAAATTCTCACCACGCGTGGAGCACAGAAGGGGAGGAACTGGGGGTCGGGCGTCTGGTCTGTAGGTCTTGGCAGCCTTTGACACATGGGCTGCCCCTCAGCAGGCCCCGTGAGGTCCCCAGGGCCGGGAAGAGGCCGGTGGGCCACAGGGTGGGCTGGGGTCCATCTCAGGCCCTCTCCACGTGGCACCCCTGCTGGGGTCGAAGGGCTCCGAGCAACAGCCTCAGACGCCCTTGGTTCTCAGAGCCTTTGGAGGAGCCTCCACACAGCTCCCGGCAGGCTCGGCCCAAGTGGTGGGCCAAGCTCAGCATTTGATCTCAGGAACCCACAGCCCCTCAGCCTCTCCCCATCTCCCCTCCCCCTCCAGCCTGCCCCCTCCCTAACCCCAGAGGACCTTTTCTTCTGGGGTGGAGCAGGGAGGGGGTGTGGAGTTTATCCATCCTGCCGCCTTATTTCCGCTCTGAAGACTCTGTTATTTCCAAGCCCAAACCCTGACATCGCTCCTTCTCCACTGCTCTCTTCCAAGTCCTCTCCCTGAGGCAATGAGCACCAGAGGGCCAAGCTTGAATTCGGAGGCAGTGGGCTGGGGGGGCTCAGCGAAGGAAATGCAGGTGCCCTTGATGTTTAGGAGAGGCTGTCCACACACACGAGCCCGCACGCACGCATGCCTGTGGGACGCAACTTCGTGGCCTCGTTTTTAAACTTAATGGCACATACATACGGACCCATCCCTGCTCCGTGATGGCATTTTTATCAGCGGTGCCATTGTTTGGGGTGCAGTCACTTACCTTACAGTTCCCAGTGTTGAGAAACACACGGCACGTCTTCCTTGACTTATTGGTTTACACACCAGCGAACTCTGAGTAAGCTGAAAACCTCTCATGTCAAAAACGCACTTAATACACCTCTCCTACCAAACATCAGGCTTCTCAGGGGGCTCAGTGGCGAAGAATCTGCCTGCCAGTTCAGGAGACACGGGTTTGATACGTGGGTCGGGAAGAACCCCTGGAAAAGAACCCCTTTTCCTGGAAAAGGAAATGGGAACCTGCTCCGGTGTGCTTGTCTGGAGAGCTCAGTGGACGGAGGAGCCTGGCAGGCTACAGTCCAAGGGGTCACAAAGAGTTGGACAGAACTTATCGTCTAAACAACAGGCAAACATCATGGCTTAGCCCAGCCCACCTCAAATGTGCTCAGAACACCTCTGTTAGCCTGCAGTTGGGCAAAATCATCTAACAACAAGCCTATTTTAGAATGAAGCGTTGGATGTCTCATGTAATTTATTGAACTAATACTGGACTGAAATGAGAAGCCAGGGTGACTGTCTAGGTCCGGGATGGCTGTCAGTACATCGGTTCTTTACCCTCGTGACCCCCTGGCTGCCCAGACGCCACGGGGGCTGCCTGTGCCCAGCAGAAGGGAAGATTGGACCACGTGTCATGGGCCAGGAAGAAATCCAAATTCCAGACTCAAAGCACAGTTTCTACTGACTGAGCGTCACTTCCGCACCATCTTGCAGTGGAGAGATCTTAAGTTAAATCATTGTAAGTAAGCGACTGTCTGACCCTCCAAATGTTTATGACTGGATATAACGTTGCCACACACGCCCCGTGGGCATGCCACTCTCAGCTGTGGGTTCCAAGACAAGGGTCATCCCCTCTCTAAGCCTCAGCATCTCGATTCATAAGACATTGGCGCTACCTCACAGAATGGTTAGGAGAATCACATGAGATAGTAAACTAAAGATGTAATGTGTGTGTACGTGTGTAAGACTCTTTGCAAGCCCGTGGACTGCGTCCCACCAGGCTCCTTGGTCCACGGGGTTCTCCAGGCAAGGACACTAGAGCGGGCTGCCATTTCCTCCTCCAGGGGATCTTTCCGACCCAGGGGTCTAACCTGGGGTGGCCAGAGGGGTGGGCAAGCCAAAGGTAACCGAGACAAAGTCCAGAATGAGGCCCAGCTGAGAAACGCACATTGTGACCTCGTTCAAGGACATTGTGCAACAAGGGTGCTCACCGGGTGGGCAGACCGCCTGATGCGCGCACAGTAGGGAAGATGACAGTCGCGCCTTTGGGTGGATCAGCCAATGTCTTCTCTCTCCCCCTCCTGGACGGCTGAAGCACCCACTCTGTGCGGCCTTCTGCTCAATCCACACTGGTAATAGTGACAAGACTTTGATGTGCTCCTCATTCAACAGAATGTTGTTTAGTTCAAAGTGAAGAACAGAGGCAATTCTTTGCTTTTAAATTATTAGCTCCCTAAGTCTTCTGTAATGATATAGTTTGACTGAAGTGTGCAGTTTATTAACTACATAAAGACGACATTATCAGAGCCGAGAAAGGCCACTGCGAGTTCTGCCTTTCAGCCTAGCAGCAGGGGTTCTGGATGCTTTGATCTCAATCAATGCTAAATGTCTTTGTGAGATAGAACGCGAGCTGAAATTATCTTTGGCATGGAGGCAGCATCAATTATTCAAGTCCTTTTCCTTATGAATTAAAGTGTTCTTCGACTTCCTACCCCACTTGTGGGCTGGGGGCTTTTTTCTTCTTTTATTGTTGTTTTTCTAATCAGGAAAGGCCTTTGGAATAAACCTCCAAGCGTTGGCTGATCACACTCCAGCTGACCTTTGAAAATTCACGTCTCCTCCCCCTCCTCCTTCCTAATTGCTCCCCCCACCCTCACTGGGAGCCCTGGTCCTCTCGGAGCTGACCCGAGGGACTGCAGAGAGAAGGGGGGACATTGTTTCCATCTGGCGCCGTGCCAGGGTGGTCAGCAAAGGCCAATGCAGTAGCCCCTCGACAAGAAGTGCTGGTTTGAAATTGTATGAAATGGAGGCGTCCCCGGGCTGTGAGAAGCCACCCCGGCTGACCTCAGCAGCTCACTGTGCCCTCAAGGAAGAGGTCAGCTATCAAACTGCCTTTCTGATCAAGACCAGCTCTTCTGAGACTGCCCACCCTCTGGGACGGCGGTTTTTCCATCTGCAGGCTGAGATACACGAGTGGGTCGTCAAGTCAATGCAGCGGATTGGGTCCAGCAGAATCAGAGAAAAGAAAAAAGACCAGGATGCACTTGATGTGTTAGGGTGAGTACTGTTCTCTGAGACCCTGCTTCAGATCTGAGTGCCCTCGGTCACCACATATCACCAATGCCGCCCCTCCTTCACCAGAGAAAGCCTGAGACATTGGAGGTCACTTATTTGGGGTTGATTCCAGAAAGTTCCTTGAGGCCGTGGGGTAAGTGAGATAAGAAGTGAGAAAACCAATGAGCTGTGTGTTGCTGACGGAGCTGCTGGGCCCCTGGGGCTGATCTCCCTGGGGAGGTTCTGAGTTGTCCCACCCAAAATGAGGGAAGCTCTTCGCAATTTATTTATTTTTAATTGAAGGATAATTGCTTTAAAACACCGTATTGGTTTCTGGCACACATCCACATGAGCCAGCCATCGGTACACACGTCCCCTCCCGCTTGAAGCCCCTCCCTCCCCATCCGCCCTCTAGGTTGTCCCAGACCACCAGGCTGAGCCCCCTGCCCTATACAGACGCTTCCCCCAAACGCAGGAACTTTACACCAGTCTACGAACCACAGCGGGATCACTGGGCACCCACTGGATTCTCAGGGAGGCACTGGGCACTGTGGGTCGTCAGGTCCTGGAGGCACGGACGACCGGAAGGGAAGACAAGGCCAGGCAGGACACACCAGCGGGAAAGCATCGCGCGTGCACGCCGAGTCGCTCAGTCGTCCTTGTCTGCGACCCCCTGGACTGTGGCCCGCCAGGCTCCTCAGTCCGTGGGATTCTCCAGGCCAGACACTGGAGTGGGTCACCAGGCCCTCCTCCAGGGGATCTTCCCGACCCGGGGATCGAACCTGTGTCTCCACGTCTCTTGCACTGCAGCTGGGTTCTTTACCAGTAGTGCCAGCCGGAAGCCCCGGAAAGCATCAGGCAGCCCATGAAAGACCAAATCAGGACGTGGGACCTGCCCTGGGTGGCGGTCAGGGCCGCAGTACTCAGGTGTTCGGTCATTACTCTAAATCTTTTCCAAATTCTAAACTTCATTCCAAATGTTTCTATGAAGATAGCTGAGCAGCAGATGAACATGTAAGTGAGTGGTGTGTTTAAAAATATGCTTTTAAATTGTGAAACCAGAGGAGGTGAAACGGGGGCTCACATATTCTACTGAAGGCACACTCCTGGAAGTCAAGTGACCAACAGGTATGGAAAGCATTCAGATTTTTCCTCTCATTTTCAAGCAATACTTCTAGGAATTCTTTTGTGGTAAGAAACACCTGTAAAAGTGAGAAATTAGAAATATCCCAAATATCCAACAAAGTGGGATTATTTCAATAAATACACTATGTCCTTACAATTGAACATGATCTGATTATTTAAATGATGTTGAGATGAATTAACCTCAGATATGCAGATGACACCACCCTTATGGCAGAAAGTGAAGAGGAACTAAAGAGACTCTTCATGAAAGTGAAAAAGGAGAGTGAAAAATTTGACTTCAAGCTCAACATTCAGAAAACTAAGATCATGACATCTGGTCCCATCACTTCATGGCAAATAGATGGGGAAACAGTGGAAACAGTGTCAGACTTTATTTTTTTGGGCTCCAAAATCACTGCAGATGCTGATTGCAGCCGTGAAATTAAAAGACGCTTACTCCTTGGAAGGAAAGTTATGACCAACCTTGATAGTATATTAAAAAGCAGAGACATTACTTTGCCAACCAAGGTCCGTCTAGTCAAGGCTATGTTTTTTCCCGTGGTCACGTATGGATGTGAGAGTTGGACTGTGAAGAAAGCTGATCGCCGAAGAATTGATGCTTTTGAACTGTGGTGCTGGAGAAGACCCTTGAGAGTCCCTTGGACTGCAAGGAGATCCAACCAGTCCATTCTAAAGGAGATCAATCCTGGGTGTTCATTGGAAGGACTGATGCTAAAGCTGAAACTCCAATACTTTGCCCACCTCATGTGACGAGTTGACTCACTGGAAAAGACTCTGATGCTGGGAATGATTGGGGGTGGGAGGAGACGGGGACAACAGAGAATGAGATGGCTGGATGGCATCACCAACTCGATGGACATGGGTTTGAGTGAACTCCGGGAGTTGGTGATGGACAGGGAGGCCTGGCGTGCTGTGATTCATGGGGTCGTGGAGAGTCGGACACGACTGAGCGACTGAACTGAACTGAACTAAATGTGTGTGTTCCGAGCTACCGTCTCAAATCACCCCACTGTCTTTCTCCCCCACCGTCTTTCTCCCGCACCGTCGGACACTCAGACACAGAAGTAAGCGGTGGGGCTGATGCATTTGCCCGCGAAGGCCCTCGCGGCCAACCCGGCGCCGCCAGCTTGCACTGTGGTCTCCAGCCGCGGCCCACGCTCCTCCGGCTCCTCCTCACTCACTCCCCCGACCCCAGGCTCTGCTCCTGAACCTCCCTCCCATCTCCCTCCGCCCTGCCTGCCAATCTGCTCTCAAACACCAGGCCTTCGGCGCCCCTGTCGTGTCTGAGGATGCCCATGAGGGCTCCCTGGCCCTTCCAGCTCCTCTGCTATTGCCCCTCGGGAATCTCTGGACTCAGCGTCGTGCATTGTCTCCCCACCCGCCGCCTCCTCTTGGTCTCCCGGACCATCGAAGGGCAGCTCCGCTCTCTGATGCACCGGGCTCCCCGTCTCAGCCGCCTTCACCACCACCCTCTCCTGGCCCCTTTCAATGTGTCCAGGCCCGTTTGGCCTCTGGCTGTTCTGTCCCTTCGAACCCCCTGCTGTCACCCTCACGCGGTCCCCTTACCTCCCAAGCCCTGTGGAGGTCTCACGAGCTCGCTGTGGCCCCATCGTCCCAAACTCTGCCCCAGACATATTCTTCCAAAGTGTGACTCGGAGCAGACGCAGTCTCTATGGCTCCCCGGCGACCATCGAGTGAAGCCCGTCCTCCCGAGTGCAGCTCTGGGGTCAGCCTCAGTCGCGGCGTCACCTCCGACTGGCCCTTTAGTGAACTGGGCCCTGGGTCACTCTCAGGTGCTGCCCCTCCATCCTGTGGCCACCCGCCTGTCCTCGTGGTCCTTCCAAGTGGAACGCTTTCGTCCTCCTCCTCCCGTCAACGGAGGCTCAGCCTAGACTCAGCTTGAGAACCTCGATGGCACCCGTGGGTGAGTCTCCCTTCTGTGAAGTCTCTAGGCAACTCATCACAGGCTGCTTTGCCTCATTGTCACCAGCCTTCATTGGAGTAGAGCTGCTTTACCATGTCGTGCTTGTTTCTGCCGCACAGCGAGGTGCATCGGCCGCACCGTACCCTCTCTTTTCTTGGATTTCCTTCCCGCTGAGGCCACGCAGCGCTGAGGGGAGCCCCTGTGCTCCAGGCTCTCGGTAGCTGCCTGATCTATGCACAGTCCCGTACACCATTTTAATGCAGATTTTAGTGCCCTGGGCCTTCCCTGGGGGGTTAGACTGTAAAGAATCTGCTGGCAATGCAGGAGACCCAGGTTCAATCCCTGGGTCAGGAAGATCCCTGGAGAAGGGAATGGCAACCCACTCCAGTATCTTGCCTGGGAAATCCCATGGACAGAGGAGCCTGGCGGGCTACGGTCCTTGGGGTCGCACAGAGTTGGACACGACTGAGCAGCTGCCACTTTCACTGTCTTGAGGGCCCTGACTTCCCAGCAAGTCCTTAAGGCTTTAAGCCACGTGACTCAGTCTTGCATCTTCCAGCACCAACCACACAATAAGTCCTCATGATGGCTGTTCAATGAACCCTTAAATTACTCAGGTTGTTAGGACTAGCTGAGCCAGGCCACATCTGGAGATAAACCATGTTCTTCCTTGGCTCTGCCGCTAAACACACACAAACCTCACTGGTGCTTTCCTCTCAAGCCGAGCAGTGCAGACGCGTCCCTCGTTACAGACCGTTCAACTGCTCTCTCTTCAGACCCAAATCTCTTGCCCGGAGGGTTTCAAGCCAACTCCCCCCGACCAGAATCGCAGGCTCTGGGCTTAGCCAACTTCTGAGAGTCTCCTTTTTTGTCTTCCCGTTCCCAGCTGTCCACTGCTGGGACAATCCCCAGGCGCAGGAGCAAAGCCAAAGCTTGACCCCAAGGCAGTGTCCCCTTGGAGCCAGCTCAAGAGCAAAAGAAACCCTGCCTTCCCCAAGATGAAAGCTCCCTGCAGCCGGATCACCCGTGGCCTAATGCCACGCTGCCATGGCAACGTGAATTTTAAGCAGTTGTCAGCAGAACCCGCTTCTTCGATTTCGGCAACCCCGGAGCCAGCCTCTCCTGGGTGGGTCTTCCCACCACGAGGGTCCTGGAGCACCTAAGGGGCCTGAATCATTCTCTGCAATCAGGACGGCCCGACGCTGAGACCTGGCGGGTGTGCTGCTTGGACCACATGTGCGTCTCCAGACAGACTTCACTGCCGGGGAGGGTGTGGGGGCATCAGCAGCCTCAGGGCCGAAGCCCCAGAGAAGGAGGGAAGCAGCTCCTCGCTTCTCTGTTCTCCAGGAACCTGGGCCTTTCTGTCTTCTGCGTCCAGGCAAAGATGCCAGGAGCCCCAACACTACCTGCTGCCCCGGGCCTCAGCCCCATCCAGGTGCCTCTGCCCGGCCCAGCCTCCAGCCACACCTGCCAAACGGGGAGCTGACGAGCCACTCAGGCTGAGCAGGGAAAGACGCGCGTGAGGGCGCTCAGTCGTGTCCGACTCTTGCAACCCCACGGGCTGTGGCCCACCAGGCTCCTCTGTCCACAGGATTCTCCAGGCAAGAATCCTGGAGTGGACTGCCATTTCCTCCTCCAGGGGATCTTCCCAACCCAGGATCGAACCCACGTCTCTCACCTCTCCTGCATTGGCAGGTGGGTTCTTGATCACCAGTGCCCCCTGGGCAGCCTGCAGGGACAGATGAAGTGAGTCAATCAGTTTGCAGTCCAGAAGTCGGGGGTGGACACCCAGAGGTGACCTTGTGAGGGATTCTCTTGGCCATGGTCCACAGGCTGAGGAGGGAGCTTTCTTCCTGCAGGAGTTTTTCTGCAGAGTCTCAACACTCACCAAAGCCACCAGAAACGGCCCGGCCCCCCAGCCTCCCCCAGGACTCAGCAGCCTGGAGACCCCTGCAGGCTGCCATCAGCCTGCAGCTCAGCAGCTCTCGGGGCTCTGGGGCTGAGCACAGGGGGAGGCCAAGTCCCTTCTGCTCCCTGCAGCCCCCTCTCTGGCTTTCCGGCCAGGAGAGGACCTTCCTCCTGGCCCACTTCCTTCTCACTCCAATCTCAAGTCCCCAGGAGGAAAAGCTGCCTCTCTCTGGGGATGCATGAGCCTGGGACTCCCCCTTCTGGTGAAGCCTCGGGAGGGGACCGTCCCCAGAGTGCAGGGCAGGGCCTCTGAGGATGAGACCCGTGTCCCCTCGCCCCTACCCAACTCGCCCTGTCGGCGCCCTGGGCTGGCACAAACCCATACTGGTCTCTTGACTGTGTCTCTTCCCTGGAGTCCACTCACCCTGGGCCTTCCCTGCCTTTGAACAGCATGCGGTGGAGACAGAAACGCCTTCACGTGTGGACCACTGCCTTCCTGCCTCCTGGGGTTCTCTGAAACTGCACCTTCCCCTAATGCAGGGCTTGCCCAGGCAGCGCTAGTGGTAAAGAACCCACCTGCCAATGCAGGAGACAGAAGAGGAGCCTGGAGGCAACAGTCCCTAGGGTCGCAAAGAGTCAGACACGACCGAAGCGACTTGCACATACAAGCGCTCAGCTCAGGCAACCACAAAGTCCATCATCCATCACTGGATGCCGGGCGGGGTTTCTCTGCAGGACCCCGGGCACCCAGGAGCAAAGCCACCTGGCACGAGTGTGCAAGCCCGGTGCTGAAATTCTCGTCTCCAGACACACTGGTTGCTGGGAGGACATGGATTTGCCCTTCATTTCCTTTCAGACCAGCTTTGCAATTAAACATCCAGCTGTGACCCCATGGACTGTAGCCCAGGTTCCTCTGTCCGTGGGATTCTCCAGGCAGGAACACAGGAGTGGGGTGCCATGTCCTCCTCCAGGGGATCTTTCCGACCCAGGGACCAAAGCCAGTTCTCTTGCATGGCAGGCAGATTCCTTACCATCTGAGCCACCGGGGAAGACCATTTCAATGTATTGGCCTACTCTCCTTCCAAGAAACGCGGCTGACTTCTCACTCTCTGGGAGAAAGTTTCCCTTCCCCTTCCTGAGGGACTCATGTGAGCCCAAGAGAGGGGACTCTGTAGAATCTGAAATGAGATGCTATTTCAGAGCTGAAGCCTCTGAGCTTCCCTGCAGGGCAGTGAATCCAGGTTTGGGGGACACACCTACCCCCACCACTCGTCTCCTGCTATGTGCAGAGCGATGGCTCAGCCCCAGGGTTTGTGGGCTAAATAAGGTTAAGTGTCTGAGGTTAAAAGTGAGAGGCTCTTGAAGTCTGAGGATTAAAGGTGAAGAACATAATAAGTGGTTTGGCAAACGACTTACCTTTCTTTCTACGAGGACTTTCCAGGCAATTTTTTTTAAGTTTTTTTTTTTTAATGTGAACCATTTTTATAGTCTTTATTGAATTTGTTACAGTATTGCTTCTGTTTTATGTTTTGGTTTTTGAGCTGCAAGGCCTGTGGGATCCTAGCTCACTGACCAGGGGTCGAACCTGAACCCCCTGCATTGGGAGGCAAAGCCTTAGCCTCTGGTCCACCAGGGAAGTCTCCAGGTAACTTTTAAGAAATGTTTTATTCACCATGCAACCCTTAATTTCAACCCACTGTCCAGTTCAAGCATGATCCCAGTGGACCCTTTAGGCCACACTTCAGGGCTTTGGGCAGAAGCCCGCAGTGCCCAGCACACGGGCAGAGACCCGTGACCTCTGTTCCGGGTCCCTCCACTGCGGCTGAGACTTCAGAGCCCGTCATCACCTGTTGAGGAGCGGGCGGGGGCAGTCCCATGCATTGTAGTTCACTTAGCAGCACCTTCCCTGCTAGCTCAGCTGGTAAAGAACCAGCCTGCAATGCACGAAACCCCGGTTCGATCCCTGGGTTGGGAAGATCCGCTGGAGAAGGGAACAGCTACCCACTTCAGTGTTCTGGCCTGGAGAATTCCATGGACTATATAATCCATGGGGTCGCAGAGTCGGACATGACTGAGCCACTTCCATTTTCACTTTGGTCTCTGCCCACTGGATTTCAGGAAACCCCCACCCCCACCCCCACACAGGCCCACCCCAGCCGTGGCAACTGAAAATGTCTCCAGACCCTGCTCACGTCCCCTGTGACAAAGTTGGGCCCTGGTTGAGAACCAGTGCTCCAGAGGAATTCCACCAACTGAGACGTCCCGGCTGCTTGCTCAGGGCCCTGCAGAGACTCACCGTGGGGGCGCTCTGTCCAGAGTGCTGAGTTCATAACTGGAGAAGAGCTGAGAGGGAGGGGCAACCGGGGCGCAAACCTCCGGGAGCGGCCCTAGCGTGTCCACGCCACGGCCAGGCCACCCGCGGAGGCTCCCAGCCAACGCCCTTACAGCGGGGTCCAAACGCGCAGCCACCCTCGAAAGACACAGGCTCAAGGACACCCCGGTAACCTCGCCAAGATGTTCCCGGAACTGCTCTGCCATCGGGGCCCTGCCCCTGCCTCCCCAGAGGTCGGCCCTGCGCTGCAGTCTGAGAGCCCCACCCCCTTCTCCAGTAATTCCCCTAGCAGTTCGCTGGTCCACCTCATCCCACCTTGCCCTCTGCTTCGGGGTGGATCTGAGCAAGCCTGGCACTCCAGGAAGATGCCTTTCCCAGCCCCCTCTTCCCGTGTGGTGGCCCAGCCCCAAGCTCCCCGCTCGGAGCTCAGCTGATGAGAGCATCACTCACAAAACAGTTATACGTGCAGGGAGCTCCTGGAGGTGATTCAGCTCCCTTGGTGCAGAAAACCAAGCCCTGAGTTTATCGCATAAATAGGATCCCATAAAGGGCTTCCCAGGTGGCACTAGAGGTAAAGAACCCACCTGCCAATGCAGAAGATGCAGGAGATCCAGGGTTTGATCCCTGGATCAGAAAGATCCTCTGGAGGAGAGCATGGCAACCACGCCAGTAGTCTTGCCTGGAGAATCCCCTGGACAGAGGAACCTGAGGCCTACAGGCCATGGGGTCGCAAGAGTCGGGCAAGACGAGGGAATTAGCAGGCAAGAACTCATACATAGCTTATAAAACTAGACGTACACTAGCATTCGGATCCAAAAACACTTTGACAAGGTAACCTTTTATTGGTTTTAAGGCAGCAAGTCACACATGCCTTTCTTCTGATGACAAGAGGAGAGGTGGGGGCAGGGGAAGGGCCACGGGGCGCCCACCCGGAGCACTCTTCTGCAGAGTCCACCCATCTTGTCCCTCCAGCCCCCAGGTGTGATCTTCGTGCAGTCTGGTCCCAGAGCCAGCAGGTCCCGCGGCCCCATCCTGCTGAGTCTGTGGGAGCGACTTCCTGGCCCAAGGCCCCGGGCTCAGCCAGCGTGGCCCCCCGCCGGGCTCTCCCAGGGGCAGATGACCTCTGTCTCGGTGGCCTGGTCACCTCGTGCTCCAGTGGCCATGTCCTCCGAGTCCATCAGGCAGGCCCCGCTCCCCATGGGCACATCCATCTTGATCTGGAAAAAGCTTCAGACACACGAGCAGAGCAGGTGTGTGGAGACGAGAGGTCAGCACACCTGTCTCACCCGACCCCCTGAGGAGGCACAGACCCAGGTGCCTTTTTGGAAGCTGTGTGTGCAGTGACTCACTCGGGGCTGGAGGGGGTACCCTTTCACTGGGGGTCGAGGGAGGCTCTGTTTTCCTGCTGAATGAATGACAATTCAGAGAACGCTTTATTTCCCTTTTCAAGGGGCTTCAGTTTTTTCGGTTTTGAGGAATTCAAGACTTTCCTATAGAACATACCAGAAGCCAGGCCTCAGCCCCTTTAAACTGCCTTCTAATGAAGTGATGGCTGCTGAGCAGAGGTTTTTAAAAGCCCCAAGCCTGTTGTGGCCACAGACTAGAACATTCCCTCAGCAGAGCCCATCGGGAGGAATCAACTGACAAGTTCTTTCCCCCTGGATCCCCCCCACCCCGGATGCACAGTGCACAGCCAAGGCTGGAGACTTGGGTATCCATGGCAACCTAAGACCTCAGCATGGAGCCTCAGTCTCCAAGACCACATGTGGCCAAAATGCAGGAGCGTGGCGCAGTGTGGAGGGGTGTTCCCCGCTGTCTCCCCCCAGGCCGAACAAAGGTGGGGCTGTCTTTGTGTTGCATTGTCCGTAACTCTTCTTTCTGCCCCGGATCCCAGAGCCCTCAAGTGTACCCCGGAGTCCCTATTCTTCACCCAGAAAGCTGCCTCGGGGCAGGGGGCTTTCAGAGGTCCGTCTTGCTTTGACGCCCATAGTGGGGATAACAGGGGCCGGCCTGAGTGGAGGCTGCACACTGTCAGCACCCTGTAGCCCCCCCTGAGTGCCCCCAGGGCAGATGTGTGCAGGAGGGAGTAGGGGAGGGGGTCAGGGCCCGCCACCACCTGTGGGTCCCACCACTGCCACCGAAATTCCCTGACCTTTTAAAATGCAACAAATTCCTGAGGCCAAAGTTTTAGGTGGGACAGCGTGGGTGGAAGAAGACTGTGTTGTTGTACAGTTTCTAAGTCGTGTCCGACTCTTTGCGACCCCATGGACTGTAGCCCACCAGGCCCCTCTGTCCACGGAATTCTCCAGGCTGGAATACTGGAGTGGGTAGCCATTCCCTCCTCCAGGGATCGAACCTAGGTCTCCTGCATTGCAGGTGGATTCTTTACCACTGAGCCACCAGAGAAGCCTGGAAGAGCATGTTAATAGAAAGGGGGGAAAATGGAAAAGAAAAACAATCCCATGGACTGTATAGTCCAAGGGGAAGAAAAGAGCCGGATTCGGCTGAATTACTTCCACATCACTTCACTTTCCTTTCCCCCAGGAAGACAGCAGAGGGCAGCGCTGAGTCTGGAAAGGGTCCGGAGATCCAAAGGTTTGTGCAGCGGGTCTGCTTTCCCAGAATCCTCCTCGTCACCCAGCACTCTCCCGGCTCCGTCTGCCCAGCCCCCAGGCCCTGGACCCCAGACCACAGAACCTGGGTCCTCACCAGACACACGTGTGCACACATGCACGCACACACACATTCCCACAGCACACACGCAATCTCCGTGTGCACACACACACAATGCCGCGTGCGCACACACGATCCCATGTTTGCACACACAATCCCCGTGTTCACACACACAACCCCGCGCGCACACACACACACCAGCCCCTCCATCCTTACTTGGCTGCTCTCCGGGACCTCGGTCGTGATAGCTGCCGGCTGGCATCCCCGAGGGGCTGCACCTTGCCGTGGGACACAGCGGGACACTTCGGGGAGAGCCGGGCGAAGACCGGGGAGGCCAAACAGCCTCGTCTCAGGAGCCGGCCGAGGGACAGGCGCGCGCGTGCCCTGGGCTGGGCCCCGGGCCCAGGCTGGTCCGTGGAGGCCCCACCCACCGCCCCGGGCCCGCCGGCCTCCCGCTTCCGCTCGGAGCCCGGGGAGCCCTCCAGGGCCACGCTGATGGGCGAGGGGCAGATGGTGCTGCTGGGCCGCCGGATGAAGCGGCCGGGCGAGGGGAAGGGCCTTCTGGGGGAGCGGCAGCTGGGGGAGAAGGGGCTGGAGGGAGAAGGGGGCGCGCAGGTCCCGGTGTAGACAGCCAGGTGGGGGCTGGGGGCCAAGCGCTGGCCGGGCTGCAGAGAAGGAGAGAGACGGGGAGTCAGGGCACGGCTGGCCCCTCCGTGGGCGCCCTGCCCACTCGGCCCCTTCCAGGCTGGAGCCCAGGCCCCGTCTGGTTGCCCCTGGGGACCGGGGAGGGGTGCCCCGAGTCCCCTGGGAGGATGGCACGGCCTCGCACAGGCCTCCCCAAGCCCTGGCCGCCTCCCCAGGGCACAGCTGGAGGCTCCTGCCGGCCTGGGAGCCGGGGCGGCCGGGCTGGGGTTTCCCCTCGCGCATCAACTCCACCTTCCACGAGCACGGGCTCCACCCACGAGCATCATCCTGTCCCCGCTCCGGCCTTGGGGCCACCTGTGGTCTGCAGGCATGTAAAACCCTTTCCCCAGAGCGCTGGAGGTGGCGCAAGGAGCCCTGGCTTGTGCGGACCCTTCCAGGCCTGAGACCGGCCGCCCGGTCTGAGCCCCGACACACGTCCACCGACACCCTCTCCTGCGCCTCCCACGGGCACCGCAGCGGGTCCTGGGCCCCCGGTGGAGGAGGAGGCTGGAAACACAGATAACGAGGCTCCTTGAGGCAACCGCAGTCCCCGACCAGCGGGGCAGGAACGGGGAACCAGGGCACGGTCAGCTGAAGGAGCCCGAGAGCTCCGTGCAAGCAGATGGGGGCGTCAGGATCTGAGTCCTGGGAAGGGAGGCTCGCCTCCCCCGCTGGGTTTGTGTCCCCCAGGGCCTGCCGCCGCGCAGCACTTCACAGCCCGGTGTGGTCGGGGCTGGGGGCTGGGCCGGTCCTGAGCGGTACCCAGGAGAGCTGGACCAACACTGCCTCCAAGAGAGGACTGACCTCAGGGAAGCACGAGCCCTATGTGAAAGGGTCGCAGCCGCACTGCCGAACCGCCCAGAGGGAGCGTCTGCCCTGGGGGCCTGGGCATCGCCTGGGGCCAAAGGAGGGCAGCTGCGGGCACCCACGCGCGTGAGGAGGGTGCGGGCTCCAGTCTGAAGAGGGAAGGGCAGACAGACAGAGCCCCCAGCAGCCCTCAGAAGAAAAGCAAGGCCTGGAGACCACTGGGGCTTAGCCCTGGGGGGTGTGGGGGTCCCCACCCTCTCCCACCTGCTCCCTGAAGCTCAAGCAAGATTCTGAAACAGCAGCTCGGAGCCACCAATGCTGATCCACTGCTCAGACAGGCCAGCCAACCAGAACCAAGGCCCAGACCCAGGGCCACCGGATCATTATGCTTACTAATCGCCACCGTGACTGTTGTCAACATGCTTGAGAAGCTCAGAAATTCGAGTTTCTGGGCTGCAAACTTGGTGTGAATCATTGCAGGTACCTCCAGAGCAGCCAACAGTTACTATGCCTATTTTACAGATGAGAAAGCTAAGGCTTCCAGGAGCCAAGCCCAGGAACACAGGGACGGTCAGCAGGCTTTGTAACCAGGCTCACCGGCTCCACAGTTTACATGTGTGATGCCCAGTGGATGCTTACAGGTCAGCATGGCATGGGGTGTCCATTATAAATGCAGACCCCAGACTCACCCCAGACCCACCCCAGACCCACCGGAGGGGAACCTGAGTTGGGGGGCAAAGCCTCACAAACACCGAGGCCGCTGCTTTGCAAGTAAGCAAGAGCCAGGTGGTGTGAGGAGCTGAGCCCTGTGCTTCTGAGACCGCCTCCTACAGGGACTCACGTCTCCTGCGCAGGACACAGTCTGCAGGGAATACCAGTAACAGCCGGGATGGCTGGCCTTGATGAAGGATTTGGGAGATGACTGTCAGGCATATGGCCCTGTGGTTTATGAAGACCTACTCTGTGCCAGTTCCTTGGAATCTACAACTGCCCCATTTTAGAGACCAGAATGTTGAGGACCAGAGCGGTTTGGCACCATCCCCAGGCTCCCACTGCAAACCCGTGACTGTGGACTGTAGACCTTTAAGGCGGCCACCAAGACCTCAGGACGGGTGAGCTGTGCATGTGTTGGGTGCCCCCCACGATCGTGCCGTGAGATGCGGCATCGGTGACTCTGAACCATTCTGGTGACACCGAGCTCTTCACCTGAACCCTTCAGTCCTGAGTCTAGAAGCCAGAGAGGCTCGTGATAAAAATCGAGCGAGCCGGGGTTCTCCATGGTTGGTTTTGAAGATGGAGAGTGGGGAGCAGGTGGCAAGGAGTTTGGGCAGCTTCTGGAAGCTGAGAGCAGCCAGCAAAAAGTGGGGCCCTGGGTCCTACAAGAGATGGGATCCTTCCAACAACCTGGAAGCAGACTCTTCCTGAGCCCCCAGGAAGAACTCACACAGCCCGGAGATACCCTGACTGCGTGCCCGGAACTCCTGCCAAGCCTCACCTGGCCAACCGCGAGCTCATAAATGGTGGCCGTTGGTGTGAACTTGTCACTCATGCTGTGACCAAATGACTCTGACCCCAGGTCCATGTAACCCCCAGAGCCTTTACTTGCCCACTGACTCACATTGCCAGCCCGTTGCCTCCGGGGTGTGGGCAGGACTTGGGGTGCTGGGCCAATATGCCAAACTGAGAGCAGGCTTTGTTCAGAGGGATGGAGGGGGCAGCAAGGTTCTCCTCCCTCCAGCTCACCGAGGACGCCCGCACCCCAGGGCATCACCTTGAACCACACTCACTCAGCCTGTGATCAACTCCGGTTATGACCCCACTTCATAGATTAAAACACTGACACCCACAGAGATGAGGCAGGGGACTTGATGGCACGCACCCCCACCCAACTCCGGGCTCTCCCCCAACACCTGCTCCCCCTCGGGATGAACGCCAGGACAGGTAAAGAGGCAGCTCCCAACAGGCTTCACTCACCTGTCCTGAGAAGGTCCTTCCAGCTGGGTGAACAGCCCTGGACACTCGAGCAAGATGCCTCTTCCGCCTGCTCCCACCACGCCCCCCACTCACCACAGCCCCGGCAGCCCAGGCCACACCCACCGCGGGTGTGAAACGGCAAAGTGGCGCATGCAAGGCACTCGGCAGAGAAATGACACGGCAGACACAGCGATGGGGAGCTCAGCCTTGTTTCGCGTTTATTTTCCCGGGAGGAGGCGCGTGGCGTGGAGCGGGCTGCTGCCATGCCAACAGGAGCTCAGGCTTTAATGAAAGGCAAAGCAGATGGTACAGGGATGCAACTCACGTCCCGTCCAGAAGCCAGCTGGGAATTCGGAGGAGACCCTGCGGCCACTTCCTGGGAGCAGGCGGGAGGAGGGGGCCGCCTTCCGGGGCTGCATGCTCTGCACCAGTCCCCGCTTCCCGCTGCCTCACGTGCTCCCCGGCTCTGCTGGCCCCCAAAGCAAGTGAGCACACTCGGCCCCGCGGGGGAAGACCCACACGGGCCAACACCCAGTTCTGTCGGTCATCTCCTCTGCCCCACCCAGCGCCAGCCTTCCCACCACGGACTGATCGGTCACTGCCTGCTGCCGGTCAGCCCTCTCCTAGGAGCTGCAGACAGACCACAGGACATGGACGCCCCACTCTCCTCCCCTCGGATATATCCTAACGGTCCCTGGAGAGCCAGATTCTCAGAGTGGACAGAGGTGAGATGATTTGGGTCAACAAGGCTTTAAATACACTCCAGGAAATGCCCTAAATAATAAAGAATGGTGAGTCACTGTCCTGGGCAACACGGACAGGCAAGGGAGCATGCGCTGCAAGAGCATGAAGCTTCTAGGGATGGTGGTGATGGGGACGACGATAGTGGTGATGGTGGAGGTGATGGTGGTGGTGATGGTGGAGGTGATGACGGCAGTGATGGTGGAGGTGATGGTGGAGG
This sequence comes from Moschus berezovskii, assembly GCF_049115385.1. Lineage (NCBI taxonomy): Eukaryota > Metazoa > Chordata > Mammalia > Artiodactyla > Moschidae > Moschus > Moschus berezovskii. Next base: position 73,056,306 of record NC_142479.1, on the reverse strand, counting down.
TGATGAAGGTGGAGGTGATGGTGGAGGTGATGACAGTGGTGATGGTGGAGGTGATGGTGGTGATGGTGGTGGAGGTGATGGTGGTAGAGGTGATGGTGGTAGAGGTGATGGTGGTAGAGGTGATGGTGGAGGTGATGACAGTGGTGATGGTGGAGGTGATGGTGGAGGTGATGAAGGTGGAGGTGATGGTGGAGGTGATGGTGGAGGTGATGGTGGTGGTGATGGTGGAGGTGATGGTGGTAGAGGTGATGGTGGAGGTGATGACAGTGGTGATGGTGGAGGTGATGGTGGAGGTGATGACGGCAGTGATGGTGGAGGTGATGATGGTGGAGGTGATGGTGGAGGTGATGGTGGTGGTGATGGTGGAGGTGATGGTGGTAGAGGTGATGGTGGAGGTGATGACAGTGGTGATGGTGGAGGTGATGGTGGAGGTGATGACGGCAGTGATGGTGGAGGTGATGATGGTGGAGGTGATGGTGGAGGTGATGACAGTGCTGATGGTGGAGGTGATGGTGGTGGAGGTGATGATGGTGGAGGTGATGGTGGAGGTGATGACAGTGGTGATGGTGGAGGTGATGGTGGTAGAGGTGATGGTGGAGGTGATGACAGTGGTGATGGTGGAGGTGATGGTGGAGGTGATGGTGGTGGAGGTGATGATGGTGAAGGTGATGGTGGTGATGAAGGTGGAGGTGATGGTGGAGGTGATGAAGGTGGAGATGATGGTGGAGGTGATGGTGGAGGTGATGACGGCAATGATGGTGGAGGTGATGATGGTGGAGGTGATGGTGGTGATGAAGGTGGAGGTGATGGTGGAGGTGATGACAGTGGTGATGGTGGAGGTGATGGTGGAGGTGATGATGGTGGAGGTGATGGTGGAGGTGATGATGGTGGAGGTGATGGTGGTGATGAAGGTGGAGGTGATGGTGGAGGTGATGACAGTGGTGATGGTGGAGGTGATGGTGGAGGTGATGGTGGTGGAGGTGATGATGGTGGAGGTGATGGTGGAAGTGATGGTGGTGGAGGTGATGGTGGAGGTGATGGTGGTGGAGGTGATGGTGGTGATGAAGGTGGAGGTGATGGTGGAGGTGATGACAGTGGTGATGGTGGAGGTGATGGTGGAGGTGATGGTGGTGGAGGTGATGATGGTGGAGGTGATGGTGGAAGTGATGGTGGTGGAGGTGATGGTGGAGGTGATGGTGGTGGAGGTGATGGTGGAGGTGATGGTGGTGGAGGTGATGGTGGTGGAGGTGATGGTGGTGGAGGTGATGGTGGAGGTGATGAAGGTGGAGGTGATGGTGGAGGTGATGACGGCAGTAATGGTGGAGGTGATGGTGGAGGTGATGGTGGTGATGAAGGTGGAGGTGATGGTGGAGGTGATGACAGTGGTGATGGTGGAGGTGATGGTGGAGGTGATGGTGGTGGAGGTGATGATGGTGGAGGTGATGGTGGAAGTGATGGTGGTGGAGGTGATGGTGGTGGAGGTGATGGTGGAGGTGATGATGGTGGAGGTGATGATGGTGCTGATGATGGTGCTGATGGTGGAGGTGATGGTGACGCTGGTGATGGTGGAGGTGATGACGGCGGTGATGGTGGAGGTGATGACGCTGGTGCGGGCGGTGAGAATGATGGTGAGGACAGTAATAATAACACTGGACGTGACGCTGCTCACAGCGGCCAGCATCTGCTGAGCACTCACACCGGGCATTTTCCAAAGCACTGTACTCGACTCTCTAGCCTGTGTATTTCCACTCAACGCTCACATCAAAAGCAGTCTTTTCTCTAAAAGCCAAGCTTCAAACTGGAATTCTACAGAGAGACCATGGCACCCTGTAGCACAGCTTATCTTCTGGCATCAGATATATCCCATATGGGTAGAGAAACTCCAACTGTTTATGACATTAACACAACTGAGATGGTGCCTAAGTACAGGGCATAATAAGGAGCATGATAGAAATTTCAGTGTTGCAACAATCTTGTCCAGATAAATACCGTTTTTACAGTATTTGAGAGTCAAAGAGGCCCTGTGGGGCTAACAGAGGTGGAGCTCAGAGACAAAGCTAGCAGGGGCAGGGGCCCGTGGCTGGAGTCTAGAAGCAATCATGCTTCCAAAACCTCAAAACTGGGGAGGGACCTGTGGTTTCTTCCTACGGAACATGAGAATTTCCCGGTGGACCCCTCGACTCCCCAAGCCAGACAGTTCTCCCGTCCCTGTGTTCTTCCAGCACGTCCGTGTGGCATGCTGCCCAGCCTTGACGCCTTCTGCCCTGTGTTGTGGCTTTTCGCACCCTCGTCAGCCCCGTGAGGGCAGAAAACATCTTGTCCACTTTCGCAGCCGGGCCAGAGCCCCTACCACAGGCTGTCACACAAAGCAGGTGTTTAGAATCCATTGGTGGATGTGGATTAAGAGGTACAATCTACTAGGTATAAAATAAGTAAGATACCAGGATGTAATGTACAGCACTGGGGTACAGCCAACGTTTTATAATAATTTTAGACGGAGTATCATCTATGAAAATATTGAATCACTATGCTGTACACGTGAAACCAACATGATATTGTGCTGCTGCTGCTAAGTCACTTCAGTCGTGTCCGACTCTGTGCGACCCCATGGACAGCAGCCCACTAGGCTCCGCCATCCCTGGGATTCTCCAACAACATGATATTGTAACCTAACTCTAATAATAATAGAAATAAAAGACGTGTGGAATGTAACTGCTGCCATCCAGAAGTGAAGGCGTTTGTCATCTGCCTTCCTTCGGATGGGGCTCACATGTGCAATAAAGAATGATAACCTACTCTGTTGACACACATACGCCTCTCCTTGGATTGTGGGGTCCTGTGTGTCTGACATGAGAAGCTTTCCAGCAGCATTTCTGCCAGACCTACGACGTCTCTGACCCGGAGCACCCGGTACTCTTCTGGAGGATGAGAGGTGTATGAAGCCTCACAAGTGAGGTGACACGTCTCACAAGTGAGCAACGGGCGGGTGGACGGTTGACTCAAAGATGAGCAGGACACACTCCATGACCTGAAGGTTCAGGGTGCATTTCGACACTCCCACCAGCCACCACCACTCTGCTGGGTGCACAACCTCAGCTCACACACGGTAACTACGAGGGGTGGCAAACACCTCCAGATCAAGATTTGGAAACTTTCCCATGAAAGTAGGACAAACAGCAGGAGAGCCGGGGAGCCACGCTGTCCCAGAAGTCTGAGGGCAGAGCCTGAATCTGCCACAGCCAGGCATGAGACGGCTTTGATGTCTGAAATCTCATCTTAAAAATTCATGTACATCTTGCAGTCTAATTCATAATATATTCATGATTATTTTAATGTGAAATTTTAAAAATTATCTATCTTTCCTCCCATTCCAAATCTTCAAGAAAACTGATGCCCCAGGCTGGGTATCCTCCTGGAATTCGCTGAGTCTGGTCTAAGAAGCATGGATCTGGCCCCGTCGCCTCAGTTCACAAAGCACAAAGCATGAAGGTGAATAGACTTGCTCAAGACTACATGGCTAGCGGGAGGATGAGGACCAGCGCCCAGGAGGCCTTCTCCAAACCCAAGGCTCTGTCTGCTCATCCATCGACTTATCTACCCATCCATCCATTCAGGCATGCTTCTATCTACCCATCCACCCACACATCCGTCCAGGCATCCATCCACCCACACATCCGTCCATCCATCCATTCACGTAATGCATTTTTGCAGAATTAACTAGATCTAAAGCATCAGACTCCAAATGGTAAGGTACTGTCCCCCCCTTGTGTCAGTTTACAAAAGGTTCATCACCTGAAATTTCTCCTTGAGGTGCACCCCCCCATAGGAGGACTCCGACGTTCTTCAAAAGGAGAGATGAACAAAGTACCTCTCTAGTTGCTCTTTCAGAGTGTAAACCGGTCTCTGACTGGGAACAACAGAACGAGTACCGCCCCGCCACAGGCTCACCTAATCAAAGCTACAAAGGAGGGAAGCACCACATCTAGCAAATAACCCGGAGAGAACTACCTTTGACCCTGACACTACGAAAATGTCTCAGACCTCCAGCAATCCCTCTTTCTACAAATGAAGACATCAGCACCTTCATCCTTTGTCCAGAAAGATGCTCCGTGTTACCTGGACCAATCCGGAGGCCTCCAGCCTGAGTCCTTCATTCCTACAAGCTACTAATTCCCCTGGCATCATGTAACGGGGACGAGGAGGCAAAAGCGAAGGAGAGATCCCACCGGCCTTCAAAACTCAAGACTGAGAACAGGCTCAAGAGAGCCGTGTCAGCAGAGCTTCTCTGGGCTGGTCTGACAGAGGGACCTCAAAGCAGCCCCTGGGGGGTGGCGTGGGGGGGTCTCCAACTGCTTTAGAGACAAAGTCTAACTTGGAGAGACCGGAGGAGGAGCTTCACCAAGCCGCTGGAAACAACAATCCTGCCTGAAAGAGCTATGTGGAGGGTGGGGAGGGCCCTTCCGAACTTGCCGAAGCCAGTGGCGGTTCAGGAGGCGGCTTTTCTCTCTGGCTCTCACCCCAAGGGCTCCGGAGGGAAGCAGGCAGATGTCACAGCTATGGAGTCAGGTGCCCAACCCCCTGCCTTTGCCCACCCGAGGCCCCTGGCCAGCTGGAGGGGGAGGGGGAAGCCCAGCAGGGGGCCCTGAGGAATCAGCGTGAACCCCAGCGGCCCACCGCCCCACGAACGCGGAAAGGACCCCTCCAGCCCTGCCTCCCCCACCCCGGGAGCAACTGTGGATTTATTTGGGAGGCGGCTCTTTTCTGAGTTGGCTCCTGCGGTCCAGCTTGCTCATGACCTGGGTGATGTCCACCGTGGTGGCCGCCTCTCGCGCCTTGGCTTCCTCTTCCAGCTGCCGGAGGATGACGGGGCTGGGGCTGGAGCGCAGGTGCCGCCGCATGAACAGGAGGCTCGAGCTGGAAGACAGCAGGGGGTGGTCGGTGGAGGGCAGCACTGGACACCTGGCGGGGTGAGGCTGGCCTCTGGCGGCCCCTCATCCTCCAGGGGAACCTCAAGGGGGACCCTCGGAGGCCCCCAGCAGCAGGAGGATGGGGCCTGAGTGAGGCCCAGCTGCCATCAGCTCTTAGAGGCTGCCAGAAGGGCTTGGGCAGCACCGAGCACAGACCACCCGCCATAGTGTCTGGAAACCAACGTGTCCCCTTAGCTTCCTAGTGGTTCTTCTGGAAAGAAGGGGACAAGGGGGCCTGGGTACTGGAAGCCCAAGGGCTCTCGCCCCCCAGGGAGAACTGGAGCATTTGTTTTCAAAAGTCAAGGTTCTGGGAGGGAAGGAAAGTGTGAGGCCATCGCAGAGCGAGGCTGGACTGGCAGAGGAACGCAAAGGGGCCGGAGGAGCCGGGGATGTGCTGGCGGCCCTGTGCGCACACACTGACCCACCCGCCTCTTCCACCAGTGCCGACTATGCATCGCCAAGACCACACTGTCCACGACCACCTCGGGCGCCAGGACACAGCTCCGGGTATGTCATGGAGGCGACCGTGAGCAGGCTTGGAGAAGAAGCATTTCAGCCGCAAAGGGCGACTTCAGACCTAGGACCTCTCCAAATGTCGGAAGCATGTAACCCCTGGAACTTCAGTATCTGCCCGGGGAGGAACCACGCTGTGCCTGAGGCTTGGTCTTCCCCTGAGCCCTGCCTGCTTGGAGCCCCACTTAACTTGCTCTGGAAAACTTCCGTTTCGTGCACTGTCTCACGCCTGACAGTCATGGGACACACTCACACCCCTGCCATCCCCGCAGAGCTACCGGCCGGGCTTCCGGGGTCCCGAGGGTGCGCTTACTACCCAGAGCGCCGACAGCATCACCAGACCGCGGTCCTCGACCCTGAAGCCGAGCGCGGCACCCGCGGTCCAGCGCCACCCCGGACAAGCGCCCAGGCACCCACAAGACAGCCCATTTTTAGGTCTGTGCCAACTTAAAAAACGTCTGGACAGAGACACATGATGCTCCCCTCCCTTCCCCACTACTTTCTGGCAGGACGTCTGGAGCCATTGTGGCCATTTCTTATGGCTTAAAGAAGGAACTTTCAGGTCCCCGGGGACACGGAACTCCCATCCTCACCCTGTAAACCTAGGAGAATAGCACCACCAAGACCTCCTTTCTCTCCTTTTCATAACAAGGCCATTATCCTCAAAAATGAAATCAACCTGGGGTCTTTTAAAGCTCCTCTGATAAAGGCACTGGTCCAACCACCCCTCCTTTGGATTGACTGGAGACGCTGGAAAAGCGCCTGGCATGGGGCTGAGCTGACAAATGGGAAACATCTACTGGGGGGCGGAGGGGCGGCCAGGGAGGACAGGCCCTGGGGCTGGGAAAACTCTGCCGAAGTCCCAAATCTTTGTTCAAGCTGTTGTTTGGTTACTCTTCTGAATCTTAGATCCCTCTAGCATTTTCTTTTTCACCCCCAAAGAGTTCAAACTGCCCCTAAGAACGTTTTATCCTTTGCCCAAGGGCTGCCAGATGGACATTCGCATCTCCAGTAAGGAGGGCGAGCATGAATAAAAGGAGCTGAGAGACCTGGTGAAAGGCAGCCCCTGTGGTCAGCAAGAGCAGTCCCCTGTTCGCTCCCTGGAAAGTCCAGCATTTTCCTTTGGGAGCAATCTGCCCGTCTCCACAGTCCTGAGCCATCACAAAGGACATTACCAGGACGTAGCTAAATTAATTCCTAAACACCAGTTTGGAGTGGAGAAGCGTGCCAATTAAAAGGCCAATGCGATGCTTCCATCTGTAATAAAGGTCATTATTCCATTTGATAATCAAAACTCTTTCAAACCAGCGTTAGGAAAACAAATCTGACTGGCAGTAATGACCATGTGCATCTCGCCAGCGTGCTCTCAGAGTGTGGTGAAGCCAATAAGGCGATCAGACCCTAAGAATGCCTCCCAGTCTCAATGTTTTCATCCAGAAAATATCTTGACAACAGCAATTTGGCTGAAAAAGATCCTCCTTTCCCTGTAAACAAAACAGCAAGCCATGAGCGATTTCAGCCCATTCCACTTGCCTTTTCTTCGTAGTTTCCTGGGGTTCAATCGCTTTGGCCAGCATCTCCTTATAGATTGGGGATTTTAAGTAGCGAGCATAAGAGTCCTGGCAGGAACAAGAGAAAAATGAGAATTATGAGAAGAAAAGGGTCTAGTCAAAAGAATAATAATACACTTGCCTTTTTCCCAGCCTCCTCCCAGCAGGGAGACGGGAGTTGAGAGATTTTGTTTCCTTGTGCTCAAGGCATTCAGATCTGCATCTAAAGCCACGGTTCTCAAGTGTGGTCCCCAGGCCGGAAGCATCTCTTTCACCTGATCACTTACAGTCGTTGTGACCCCATGGACTGTAGCCTGCCAGGTTCCTCTGTCCATGGGATTCTCCAAGCAAGAATGCTCGAGTGGGTTGCCATTTCCTTCTCCAGGGATCTTCTTGACCCCGGGATGGAACCTGGGTTTCCTGCACTGCAGGCAGGTTCTTCACCGTATGAGCCGCCAGGGAGGCCCAGACTCCTTTGTGTGGTTATTTCCTGGGTCCCTGGGCAGGTTCAGAGAAGTCGCTTCCTGAATGCTGCCTCACCCAAACCAACTGCAAACTGCAGTCCCAATAAATACAGGAGGAAGTCCAGAGCAACAGCTGGGAGAATTTCTCAACAACCAATGCGGACTTGATTTTAATTTCTTGAAATGGTACTATTCTAAAGACTAAGCAGTGACAGCAAAAGTCATGAGAACTGTGGGCAAAAGAACTAATGGACAGATGGCCAAACAGTCACAGGAAAAGATGCTCAACATCACTGATTATCAGAGCAATGCAAAGCAAAACTCCAGTGAGGTGCCACTTCACACCAGCCAGAACGGCCATCATGAAAAAGTCTGTAAGCAAAAACCGCTGGAGAGGATGTGGAGAGAAGGGAACCCTCCCGCAAGCGCAGTGGGAATGGAAGTTGGTGCAGTCGCTATGTCAGAACAGCCCTTCAGCTGCAGAGTGAGAAGCCCTGAGAGGGCTCCAGCCTCAGCAGCTGCTCCTCCCTGGCCAGAGGGCTCGGGAGCACAAGGAGGGGCCACAGGTGGAAGACACAGCTGACAGCTCTACACCCAGCAGCAGTAAGGCCGTGACCACACTCCCGCTTCCCCCGCATCCGGGTACCCGGGACGGAAGGACTTCCGGGCGCACGCTCGGCCAGCCCTGCCTACCTTCTTCATGAGCATGTAGATGTGGGTCTGCGCCGCGTCCAGCACGTAGCGGTGGGGGTGCTTCAGCCCCTTGACCGTGATGTCCATGGTCTTGCCGTCTATGTTTATCCACCGTCTCGCCCCGGGGGCCAGGAACAGCCTGAGACCAGGAGGAGAATGTCAGCCAAAGTGGCCAGACTGGGAGTTCCCCGGTGGTCCAGTGGTGAAGACTCCCTACTTCTAACGCAGGGGGTGTGTATTCCATCCCTGGTCAGGGAACTAAGATCCTACAGGCCGTGCAGTGCGGCCAAAACTAAATCTAAAATTTAAAAAGAAAGCAGCCAAACCAAGTCAGTGAATGGAACCTTCCCACCTGCTCGGGAGAGAGGGGCTGGCAGACGTGACTCGCCCCCCGACCCTGGGGTGAAAGGGGTCCTTTTCCAGAATACTCAAGCATCTGACAGATTGTCAAGCTACATTTCCTAGAAGCAAGACGACTTCCCTGCCAGCACTGGGAATGTGAAATGTGCTTAACTTTGGAGTTCCCAACCTCCTAGAGAGCAAACAGTGGGTGGGCGACCCCCAGCCCCCCAGAGCGGGGGGAGGCGTCCACACACGAGCTGCACTGACTGCACGACCCGTGGCGTGTGGGGCCTCCTCCGGTCTGACCTCGAGCGCGGGGCGGGGCCGGCCGGGTGGGGGCTCTGCCCCCGCGTGGCTCACGCTCACTTGTAAATCTCCTCCGCCTTCTCCTTGACCTTGGACTGATCTCCGTACTTCAGGTCCTCACAGGCTTCCCAGAAGCCCAGGTTCTCCCCTGCGAGGGGCAGAGGGTAGACGCCGTGGACAGCCGGACGGGAGCCCGGACGGGAGGCGGAGGGAGGGAAAGAAGAGAAGCGGTCAGCGGGCATGGCTCCCGCCCTGGGCCGCGGCCGTGGGGGTGGAGGTGGGACCACAGGCTCCTGGGTGCTCCGGCCGGGGCCCGGGCGAGGGCATGAAGCCAGGGAGCGCGCCTCCAGGGAGCGCGCCGACGGTGCCTCCTTGGTGCAGAGAGCCCGCCTCTGAGAGCCCCTGCAGCGCATGTTCCCACCAGAGCGCCTCACAGATGTGCTGCTGAAGCCGCGACCCTGAAGAGCTGACTCTCCGGGAAAGCCTGGCCGCGGGGGACTAAACACAGGGCCACCTGAGCCAAAGACCCTGTCCCTCTGGGCCCAGAAGAAAGCCGGATGCCCCCTCCTGTGTCCTCCAGCTTGACGCTAACTGGTGCCCCCGCACCCAGGAGTGTGAACGCCTGGTACATGACCCCAGGCGGCAGTTTCACCTGAGAAAATAAAGGTGGTCACAGCAGTGGGAAAGCAAGAGCCTGTGTCTGTGTGTGTACACGTGTGTGCCTGTGTGTGTGCATGGTGTGTCTTATACACGTGTGTGCATGTGTGCCTGTGTGTGGACACATGTGTGCGTGCTTCTGTGTACGCATGGTGTGAGTACATGTCTGCACACATATATGAGTACATGTCTGCACACACGTGTGCGTGCATGTGTCTGTGTATGGTGTGTGTGGACGTGTGCATGCATGTGGCTGTGGTGTGTGCAGTGTGTGTCCATGTGGACACGTGTGTGCATGTGTCTGTGACTAGTGTGTGTGCCTGGGGCGGGGAGTGAGTCACGGAACACCACCATGTAGGGAAATGTACCACACCATCCCTCTGCTCCATTTCCACGTTCTCTGGAAGCCCCCCGGGCATTTCAGACCAGAGAAGGCTGTAGGAGCCTGAGCGAGTTGACTCTGTCCCCTAATTCTATAGAGACCCTTCCTCTCTGGCATAAAATCCAGGGAATCCTTAGGACCAAGACCCCCTGCAGGAGCAGACAGGCCAGGATGCTCTTGAGTGACAGCCACTGGCCCTGTAGATCACCTTGCGCACAGCAAAAGACAGTTCATTGTTTGAGAGTAAAATTAAATGCACAATTGTTCACAAAAGTCAAAAGGTGGAAACCACCCAAGCGTTCACCAGCACAAGAGCGGATAAACAGGACGCGGTGCGCACGCAGTGAGCGTCACTCAGCCTTAGAAAGGAAGGTCCTGATACAAGTCACAACGGGATGAACTCTGAAGTAAGCGGCGCTAAGCGAACCAGCCAGACACAAAGAAACAAATACTGTACGATTCCATTATATGAGACCCCCGAGCACTCAAGCCCAGAGGAAGCAGAATGGCTTCCAGGGGGATGGGGAGTTAGTGTCTAAAGGGGACAGTTTCAGTTTGGAAAGATTAAAAAGTTCTGGAGATGGATGGTGGTGACAGTTAATTTCACTGAACTCAACACTTAGAATGGTTACAATGGCAAGTCTTATGAATATTTTATCAGTGTAAATAAATGAGCACACAGAAGTGTGTACATGGATGTTCACAGCAGTACTATCATAACAGCCAGACAGCGGAAACAACCCAAAGGCTACCACCTGAGGACTGGATACACAAAACCTGGTATATTCATATGAAACACTGCTGCTGTTTAGTCGCCAAGTCGCGCCAACCCCTTTGCAGCCCCACAGACTCTAGACTGCCAGCCTCTGACCATGGGATTTTCCAGGCAAGAATACTGGACGGAGTTCATTGCCATTTCCTTCTTCAGGGGATCTTGCCGACCCAGGGATCGAACCCATGTCTCCTGTATTGGCAGGCGGATTTTTGCTGCTGAGCCACCAAGGAAGCCCGAATGGAATATTATTTGGCCGTTAAAAAGGTTGAAGCATTCTTACATGCTCCAACACAGAAAGACTTTTAAATTACTATCCTAAGTGAAAGAAGACAGCAAGCTACATATGATTCCATTTATAGAAAATGTCCAAAACAGGCAAATCCATGAAAATAGAAAGAAAATCGGTGGTTGCCTAGGACTGGGGCAGGGGGCTGTGGGGAGAGAGGAAGAGGAATAGGGAGTGACTCGCACGGGTTAGGGCTCCTTTTCTGGGGTGTTGAAAATGTTCCAGAGTTATATGGTGGCTGTTGTGCAACTTTGTGAGTCTAACACAGAGCACTGAACTGCACACTTTAAAAGGACGGGTGGGTTACATGGTCTGACTTTGTAACATGTGAAGCATATCTCAATTTTTAAAATTTTAATGAAATGGGCTGTTTACTTGTTCTGCCTGTACAAGAAGCCTTGGGAATGTCATCCAGAGATCATCAACAGCGCTCTTTTTTTAAATAACAGCCAGGAAATCATAGAGATGAATTGTCACTGTTGCCAAGTAAGGAGTGGGTGGGATGAGCTCAGGGTGTGGTTCGTCAGCGGGCCACTAGATGGCGCCCAGCCCACTTGATCACCGGGTGTTTCTGGCCTAAAGCAGCCTCCTCTCCATCTCTGGGTTTATTAATTACATCACATCCTGGCAATCAGGCTTAGTCAGAGAAAAGGCTTTTCCAGAATCCCTATCAGAACGTAATTTGCCCCATGAGGCAGGCAAACAGGCTCACGGCACGTCCTGTGGGGTAGCTTCAGGTGCAACTCACAGGCCCGCGGGTCTCGGGGAGCAAGAGAGGGGCAAGGGTGCCCCGGGGCTCGGACGTGACGGGAAGTAAGAGGATGAAAGCCAGGCTTTCAGGGCAGGCGGTGAAGCCCACGGAATGTTCCACCCGCGGGACGTGGCCCCAGTCTGGCCTCCGCTTTTCCTGGGTGCCTCGCTGCGCACCGTATCTACGAGGCTGCAGGGCCCCCAAGGCTGGGACATGAAGTGCGGGCACACCAGTGGTCCCCAGCCTTTCACTACCAGGGACCCATTTCATGGAAGACGGCTTTTTCATGGACTGGGGGCGGGAGGGTGAGGGATGGTTTCGGGACAATTCAGGGTGTTATACTCATTGTGCACTTTATGTCCACGGACTCCCTGGCGGCTCAGGCGCTAAAGGACCCACCTGCAATGCAGGAGACGCAGGTTCCATCTCTGGGCCAGGAAGATCCCCAGGAGAAAGAAATGGCGCCCACTCCAGTATTCTCCCCTGGAGAGTTCCGTGGACAGAGGAGCCTGGTGGGCTACAGCCCACGGGGATGCAGAGAGTCAGACACGACTCAGTGTTCTCCCCTGGAGAGCTCCGTGGACAGAGGAGCCTGGGGGGCTACAGCCCACGGGGTCGCAGAGAGTCGGACACGACTCAGTGTTCTCCCCTGGAGAGCTCCGTGGACAGAGGAGCCTGGGGGGCTACAGCCCACGGGGTCGCAGAGAGTCGGACACGACTCAGCGTTCTCCCCTGGAGAGTTCCGTGGACAGAGGAGCCTGGTGGGCTACAGCCCACGGGGTCGCAGAGAGTCGGACACGACTCAGCGTTCTCCCCTGGAGAGCTCCGTGGACAGAGGAGCCTGGTGGGCTACAGCCCACGGGGTCGCAGAGAGTCGGGCACGACTCAGTGTTCTCCCCTGGAGAGCTCCGTGGACAGAGGAGCCTGGGGGGCTACAGCCCACGGGGTCGCAGAGAGTCGGGCACGACTCAGTGACCAACACCTTCCCCCTCCGTCTGTTGTTACTGTGTCAGCTCCACGTCAGGTCAGCAGGCGTGAGACCCCCCGGCCCCACCCACTCCACTGAACCTGCACCTTCTAAGGAAGCAGAGTGGGAGCTGAGATGGTGGTCCTTGATGGGGGCCACATGTTACAGTCACTCGGGGAGTTATCAAAAACTTAAGAGAGTCCACCCCAAAACCAATTAGAAAGGAACCACTGGGGATGACAGCCAGGACGCCCCGTGCTGAAGAAAGCCAGGCGGGTGGTGGCAGCGGACTTGGATGGAGTGGACGGGTGACCCTGGGGCTCAGGGTGAGCAGGTGCCGGCAGCCAGAGGGGACGGGGCGCTGGGGAGGTGAGTCACAGCTCACACAGCTTCCATGAGCAAAGCAATCCCCCACCAGGGAGCCCAAGGAGGGGGCGGGTCCAGAAAGCTCCCACCAAGAGTTGGCCGGAGCAAAGCTCTGAACACATCAGCCAGCATCCTCCCGCCCCAGGCTAGACGTCCTGTCTCCAAAAGCAAATGCTTCTATTAAGAACAAAATCAAAGACCCACCACTGAACTCCTTCCTGAGAAAGTGCTGGAAGCTCTGCCGACCCTTGGGGTCCCGGATCAGCTCACTGAAGTTGAAGGCCCAGCGCTCCACCCGCATCTTGGTTGGGATGTCCACCCTGCAAGGACCACCACGTGTTAAGTGCTCTAGACACCTGGGCTGTGCCAGGCAGCGACCTGTGGGGCTTCGGCCCCGCTAACCTCCATGCGTCCCCTCCTCCATCCCTGCACAGACAAGCCAAGTAACCCCCTGCTCAGAAAATGCAGCCTCAGACACATCCCCTGGGCCTGGGGTCAGGAGCTGGCTGCCCGGGTGGGGCTGGGGGGGGCGCCCCGCTAACCCTTCAGGACAGAGGGACACGCACGCCTCCTCCAAGGCCTGCAGAGGTGAGGGCCGGCCACCACACCAGGCCCAGATTCAGGTCACCTCTCTTATCCAAACCAGTCCATCCTAAAGGAATCAACCCTGAATATTCACTGCAAGGACTGATGCTGAAGCTGAAGCTCCAATACTTTGGCCACCTGTGTGAAGAACTGACTCGTTGGAAAAGACCCTGATGCTGGGAGAGATTGAGGACAGGAGGAGAAGGGGATGACAGAGGGTGAGATGGTTGGATGGCATCACCGACTTGATGGACGTGAGTTTGAGCAAGCTCCCGGAGATGGAGGGCAGGGAAGCCTGGCGTGCTGCATCCATGGGGTTTCAGAGTCAGACACGACTGAGCGACTGAACCCCAACAACAACTCTTATTCGATACACTGGGAGAGACACACAGGCTGAAGGGAACCATCCTTATAACCAGATGGTTCCTGAGGCCTGGGCCCTGCAGCTGACCCCCAACTCCCATGGGCGCCCTCCTTGCCCCATCAGCTGACCACGGGGCTCTGTGGAGGAGGGGAAAGGGCGCCCCCCAGGCCTGCTCACCAGGCTGGGTCTGAGCCCGGGGTGCTCCGCAGGCCTCAGGAGGCGGCGGCCGTGGTGCCAACCTGCCCGTGGTCTGCTGCCACGCCCCAGCCCGGCGGCTTCCCCACCGCCTCACGCCCTCATCCCTGCCCCTCCTCCCCCCTCCCCCTCTGAGTGGCCCTCCTTTCTTCCTGTGTCAGCTTGGCTTTCTTGTCTGCAGTTCAGCCTTTGCTCCTTCTTCAGCAGAATTATGCAGCATCAACCCCTCAAATTTCACAAACAGCGAAGGAATAAGTGGTGTAACTCCCCAAGGCAGACTGAGGGCTCTGCCTTCCTGGAACTTATTTTCACTCCAATTAGAAATCAAGAATGGAAAGCCATAAAGATGACTGTTTTCTTTTCAAAAACAATCTCTGTATTGTTAAAACAGAGTCACCCTTTGACCCGGCAGTTCCATTCCTAGGCACACACCCCGAGAAATGAAAAATACACGTCCACAAGAAAACGAGCCAATGAATGTTCACCACAGCACATTCACAACTGCCAGCAGGCAGAGCCAACCTGAGTGCCCGTCAGCTGACGAACGGACAAGCAAAATGTGGCCCATCCATAAATGAGTATTGTTCATCCATAACTTGAGACTGAGTACTAATATTTGCTTCAACATGGATAAAGTCTGAAGGCATCATGCTAAGGGAAAACAGCTAATCACAAAAGACCTCATACTGTACGATCCCATTTATATGAACGTCCAGAAGAGGCAAACCTGGAGAGACAGACAGTTTAGTGGCTGAGTAGGGCTGGAGGGGTTTAGGGGAAGGGGACTTGGGGTAATAGCTAAAGGGTGTGTGTGTTAGCCGCTCAGTCTTGTCTGACTCTTTGTGGCCCCAAGGACTGTAGCCCACCAGGCTCCTCTGTCCATGGGATTCTCCAGGCAAGAAGACTGGATTGCCATTTCCTACTCAGGGGATTGTCCCAACCCAGGGATCAAACCCGGGTCTCCTGCATTGCAGGTGGAATCTAAAGGGTAGAGGCTTTCTTGTTTGGGTGATGAGAATATTTTAAAACTTGGCCTGTGGCAGCTGCATGATTCTATGAACACAGTCAAAATCACTGAAACATACACTTTAAGGGGGTGAATTCTATGACGTGAAAATCATAACACGAAAAGTTTCTTTGAAAAGAACACGGATATCTCAAATACGTACAGTTTGGCATTTAAATCCCAGAACTGGGTGTCGTCCGTTATCCACGGGTTGCTGGGGAGGCAGCCCGACATGATGGCGTCGTTGGAGGAAAACTGCTCGCTATACTTAACGATCCTCAAAAGAAAAAAAGAAAAAAAGGGATTTCCTGGAAGCGCAACACCCCAGAGACCAAATAAAGCAACACTCAGGTCGACTAACCAGCCTGCCCTCCTTCAACTCTGCCCATGTGTTACCTACTTATTACCGTCTTCTCAGAAAAACGCTAATAGCCCTTGGGACTGGTAGGTGCTTTTAACAAGATCTGTCCTGTTCTCGTCGTGAAACGAGATGGCATCTCTCGATCTGGTCTGTCTGTGACTTCTCTGAACTTGGTTCATAAACCACGGCCTCTTTACCCTTGATTGTGGGTCTTCACAGAGCAAAGCTGATTCTGCACGCGTTCAAACAGGGGCCTCAGCACCATCTTGGAAGCATGAGGTCCGTGGAGACTCAGTGAGGCTGTCAGCACCCTGGGGCCCACCCTCTGTCAAAGATGCCCATCTGGGAATTCAGACCCATTATTCAGCGCTGTGGTCTCCCCGAGACAAACGCAGGCAAGTGTTAATCCCTTCTAGCTGGGTTAGACCTCCTGAGTCAACATGTGCCCTGGTGTCTGGTAGTTTGGAAAAAAACCTGCCAGGTCTTCACCCTAAGGGTGGGCATTGCATCCCTAATATACACACAAGGTGCCCGCCACAAAGTCTGCCCACCGCCACGAGAGACTGCGGAGCAGGATCCGTGCCCCAGAGACACAGCAGAGCCCTCGGTCCTCAGTCCCGGGTGGAGCTCAAGGCCCCGGGCTCCACTTCTCACAAGACCTTCTTATTCCCACCAGACCTTCACCATGGAACAGCGGGAAGAAAGGGGGAAAAACAGGTGCCCACAGGTCAAAATTATGGTAATGAGGCTCCAAGACAGTGAGTCTAAAAGTATCCAACAGCCTTTAAGCCTCCTCTAATGGACTGTCCATTTGGTTTCATAAAACTGACTTTCTGGAACAGGTCAGAGTAGTGATGCCCTCTGGGAGACTGGATCAAAACAGCCTGAATGTTTGAGAAATCAAACATTAATTTCCAGTTTCTCCCAACTGGATTTTAATCAAAGGTTAACAACGGATGTTTATCAGTGCCACTGAGCCACACCGTCAGGCCAGTGAGCGCTTCCCGCTTTCCCGTCCACAGACTGTCTAGAGCCTCACCCCTGATTATCCCTCACCTGGCCTGGAGGCCAGCCCAACTTAACCCCCGTGAAGCTGCTTTTGTCCCTTTCAGTCCTTGGGAATCTCAAGCCAACCACTTGAGACCTGAGGACTTCTCAAGTCCTCCTTGAAGCAGGAGTTCTCCTGCCTGATGACCTGCTGTGCCAACCTCAGCAAGGGCAACAGCTTAGAGACCTACCCTCCGAGGGACACAGAAGACTTCACCGTGGACCTCATCAAGGCCTGTCGATAATACATGATCTGGAAGAGACAAAGTGGTTAGACTGCCCCGCCCGGGGTGTCGCCAACACCGACGCCTACACGCGACTCTGAACCAGAAGCTGCTCCCCCATCAAAGGGCCCCAACCCGCCCCCTCAAGCTGGCTCCCCAGGACCCCAGGAATCGGGTCTGCAGCACACAGGGGATCCCAACTCCAAATGAGCAGCCTTAACTCATCGTGTGTTCGTCTCGGAAAAGACACCACCAGGGAAAATGAAAGTTCTGAACCGAGACAAAGGCTTCGCATTTCCCGACGCCTCTGACGCACAGAAGCAGAGCTACCCTCACGGCCATCGGTGCCCAGGGCTCTGTCCCGGGCCCTGCGTAGATCTGCCCAGGCGGTTAGCCCGTGACCCCGGACAGATGCTGAGCTCCTCTGACTGTAAGAGCGGGATCCAGGGTGCGGGCACCCACCCCGGCCCCTCAGAGCTGCGCCTGTGGTGGATGCTTCATGTCCCGCATAGAGCCCAGCCCCACGCACATCGTACAAGAGACGCTTTGGCGTCCTGTGCCGTCCCTTCCTTTGTAGACAACTGTCTGAAGCTTACACGCGGTTTTCATTTCATCGCTGAGTGCAGAGCAGGAAGCCAAAGCACACGTAATCTGTTAGAGGATTAAAATCAGACTTGCCTGGGACTGGGGAGCTAATTACCTCTTTCCTGACAGAAACCACGGTCTGTTTCTGTAAAAACAAAGAAGCAAAAACCATTAAACAGACGTCATGAAATCACTGGACTCCAAATACCCGTTTGATACATAAACCCTTCCCCAGGAGAACTCTGCCCATCTTTTTTTTTACTTGAAGGACAGAATTTCCCCATCACCACTTGTTCCACCCTATTCTGCACAACTGCTGGAGAATTAGATCAGCTGAGAAGTTTGGAGACAGAAGCGGGTGCTTTGCCACTATAACTTTATCCTACTCCCCTAAAAGCCAAGATGAACTGAAGACCAAGTTCAGGATTGCTCCCAATCCACCACAGTGCCTACAGAACATCCGATGGGGAAACTAGCCACTTGACCAGTACTCGATGTTTCAGGGAAAAGCCACGCCACCGAAAATAAAGCACACACTTCAAAGACCAGCCTCCACTGCAAGCTGAGCCGTAACGTGGAAGCTCTCACCTCGGGCTCCCTCCTCGGTCTGGACTTTCACAGCAGAGGAAGGGCGACTCAGAGAGGAGCCCCATGTTTAGGATCCTGGAAGCTCCCAGAAACCACTCAGACCTGCCTCCTCCTGAACCTTCCTACCATCTGACATGCGTCCCTGGTGCCACTTGTCTGCCCCATCCAACTCTGGGAGGCCAGGTGCAGCTGGTGCTTCCAAAACCAGTTTTCCGAAGTTTGGTTGTGTCCAAGGACTACCTGGTGTGACTCTCACACGTCAAGCTGAGCGTCTCCATTCCTGGCGGCTAACATCCGTGCTGCTGAGTGCCACCAGGTTTGCATCCTTGGGAAAATCCAAGGACGACACGATTTCCTTTAGCCAGCTAGTGAAATAAGTCCTGGGCCAGAGCCCAGTGACAAGGAATGAAGAAGGGTCTGATCTGGAATGTCCATATATGAGTCTCCTTTCTACTTCGCATCACCTTTTTAACTTTGCATCATTAAATTGTTTTTATGTGATTGCTTTTCTCGGGGCGGGGGTGAGCTAGGACAAGTGATCTCAGAAAGGCAATGTGTGACTTCCCTAGTTCAGGGGTTAAGAATCCAGCTTCCAATGCAGGGGACTGGCTTCGATCCCTGCTCAGGGAACTAAGATCCCACAGGCCACAAGGCAACCGAGAGCCTGAGCCACAGCTAGAGAGTCCGTGCGCTCCGGGGGCCACGTGCCACACTGAGATGGGACACAGTCAAAGATGAAAAGTAAGTACTTTTTAACGAAGGAAGGCAACGCTCAGGCACGCCTCTCTGATGTGACCCTCATCCCCACACACACTTCCTGCTTCGTCCACTCATCACAACCATAATTAGATACTGTTCGTGCATCTCTCTGTTTAATCTATGCATCACCCGTCAGGCAGCACGAGCAGCAGGAAAACCACGTTTATCTTCCCGAGCATAACCTGTGGCGCACAGTCAAGCTCGCTAAATCCCAGACGAGTGACGACTGTGTGTGCCTGGAGGCTGAAAACAATGGAGATGCATCTTAGGGTGAAGAAAATATTTTTCCGCTTAAAAAACTGAGAACACTCTCCAAATAACCCAAATATTTTGGCAGTTACGCTAATCATCTGTTCCTATGCTCTCCTAACACGGGGCTGTGTGAGAAGACACACATTTCAGGTGGAAAAGGACCCCAGGGTCAGGGTGGATTTGCATTCAAATCTAATATAATCAGATGCTTCTGTTCAAGTCATGCGGAAGTGGATTAAGAAGAGTATCTACTGGTTTATGCCTTCTGCTCAAAAGAGAAGCTGGACTTTTGTGTGATAATTATCACCTGCTGCTGCTGCTGCTGCTAAGTCGTGTCCGACTCTGTGTGACCCCACAGACAGCAGCCCACCAGGCTCCTCCGTCCCTGGGATTCTCCAGGCAAGAACACTGGAGTGGGTTGCCATTTCCTTCTCCAATGTGTGAAAGTGAAAAGTGAAAGTGAAGTCGCTCAGTCGTGTCTGACCCTTAGCGACCCCATGGACTGCAGCCCACCAGGCTCCTCCGTCCATGGGATTTTCCAGGCAAGAGTACTGGAGTGGCTTGCCATTGCCTTCTCCGAATTATCACCTAGCCATATACAAAGCAATTTACACCTCTCTGAGCCCTTAGAAAGTTCAAGGGAGGGAGGTTTTATTTTTCTAATGTTTGGTCGAGGAAACCAAGGCTCTGACATCTTCCGGTTGGTAACTGGCTGAACCAGGATTCAAACCCAGATGTGACCTTGGCAAAGCGGAGAAGTGGGGCTTCCCTGGTGGTCCAGCGGCTAAGACTGCGTTTCCACTGCAGGGGGCTCGGGTTCCATCCCCGGTCAGAGAGTTAAGATCCCACATGAAGCACAGTGTGGCCAAGAGAAAACAAGAATCATAGCAAGAAAGGCTCAAAAAAGGCTGTTTAAAAACAAAAACATCTGAGCAGCGATCCCAGAGAATCAGAAAATGGTGTGTTCTCTTCACCTGTTCCTCGCTTGCCCTGAGGCTGAGGCTAGTGCCGAATGGAATTCCCCTGTCCAGCCACGAGACACTACTTCATATAAAACAGATAAAGAATGAGGGCCTGCTGCACCGCACAGGGGACTCTACTCAGTAGTCTGTAGTGGCCTATACGGTAAAAGAATCCAAAAGAGAAGAGACGTGTCTATATTTAACTGATTCACTTCGCTGTAAACGTGAAGGTAACACAACACTGCAAATCAGCTACACTCGCGTGAAAATTAAAAACACAAAAAAGAAACCAAAAACCACAAAAGAATGCGAGAGCCCCAGTCCAAGAGGAAGCGCACATCTGGTTCACTCTTTAATTAGCACTAGAGACGGTAAAACACTCCCAGCTGGAAGAGAAACAAGACCTGGGGTCTCACTCGCAGCCTGGTGACCGTAATTAACAATGCTGCATTACATGCTTGGAAGTTGTGCAGGGCACAGATCTTAACTGTGACACCACAAGGTCAAGGGTGGAGGTGTGAACTCATTGGTGGAACTCGCTTTGCCATAGCTATTCGCGTCTAACCACCCACTGTGCCCCTGAGACCTGCACACGTTATAACGCCAATAATACCTCAACAAGGCTGGCGCGTGGACACACTGATGTTGGTAAAGCCTGCAACTGTACTCGGGGTGCCCGGCGGGCAGTGCTCAGACACCCTCCGTCAGTGCCCGGGCCCCAGGATGAGCCACTGTCCCTGGCCCTGCGCCCCGTGTGGGCACACACTGAAGAGACACACAGTCCAGCCTGTCCACGGCCTCTGGGCCCCGGGGGGGCTGTTCTCACACACTTCCGGCCACCAGCATACTCACTTCTGGTCTACACAGCGTGGTCTCACTTCGACCTAATACCTGCTGTTTCTGGGGCCACTATCTCGATCTTCAGGGTGTTAAACTATTTTTAGATTTTAATTCCCTTCTTGACTTTACTGTCCTTTCAGGGCTACGGTTTGCTGTGGGCTTTCTGGTTCCCCCAAATTACCAGCGGTCTCCTGGGAACTGGACTGCAGTGGGCTCCTTGGGGTCTAAGAGCTGGTCGGCCTCCACCCTGGACCACCCGCGTGGACGTCAGTGTTTATTTCTAACTTTAAAAACTGATGTCCAGCGTGGGGTGGACGGAGGTCCCAGAGGGAGGGGATACATGTACATATACCTGCTTCACTGGTTGTACAGAGGAATGCAACACTGTGAAAATACTGCATGCGAGCTAAGTCACTTCAGTCCTGTCTGACTCTTTGTGACCCCGTGGACTATAGCCCACCAGGCTCCTCTGTCCGTGGGAAGCTCTAGGCAAGAATATTGGAGCAGGTTGTCATCTCCTTTTCCAGGGGATCTTCCTGACCCAGGGATAGAACCCACGTCTCTTATGTCTCCTGCATCGGCAGACAGGTTGTTTACCACTAGCGCCACCTGGGAAGCCCAACTATTAAAATAAAAAAAAAATCATCATTCAAAAAAAAAACCCTCTGTCCACGGGACCTGCCTCCTCTAGATTAACATACAGGGAGTCTCTCTCCTGTCTGGAGAGTGTGTATCTTGGCAGTAGGGGAGAGGGTTCTGGACTTCTCTGAAAAGACAGAGAATTTGACGGGATGGGGGTCATTAAAAGAGTATCGACCTTCTGGGTCAGAAAGGTCAAAAACCCGGTTCTATCACTTCTTGGCTGCCTGCCTCTGGCTAAATTACCTGGCATCTGAAAGCCGCTGCTTTCTCATCGGTAAAGAGGGACAGAAAAGGGGGACTGAGTGGCATAATCCAGAGTGACTGGCGTGGGACGGGACCCTGAGCACCGGCTGCTGCTGAGGGCTCAGGCGCTTCTGCGAGAACACGCAGGCGCCGCGTTAGCCCGTCAGGAGGCAAAGCAGGACGCCCAGGCAATGCTGGGGACACAGTCACATCAACAGAAGCATCTGCTGCTTATGTGAAATTTAAACTTGACTGGGCTTCCTGTATTTTATTTGTTAAGCCTCACAAACCTATCAATATGATTATTACTGTCAATACAGAAAAGGCCATACGTGTGTGTATGTGCTCAGTTGCTAAGTCATGTCTGACTCTTTGCAACTCTATGGACTGGAGCCCACCAGGCTCCTCTGTCCATGGGATTCTCCAGGCAAGAATAGTGGAGCGGGTTGTCATTTCATTCTCCAGGGGATCTTCCCAACCCAGGGATCAAATTCGCATCTCCTGCATTGGCAAGTTGGTTCTTTACCTCTGAGCCACCAGGGAAGCAGAAAAGGTCATAAGAAACATTTAATCAAAGTGCAGTTTGGGTTGCCATTTTCTTCTCTAGGGGATCTTTCCAATACAGGGATCGAACCCAGGTCTCCCGCATTGCAGGCAAACTCTTTACCACCTGAGCCACCAGGAAATCCCATTAAAAAGTACACATACACATATTTCTAAGCAATTCTAAGAAAGCCGTCTCATGGTAAGACTAGAGATAAACACGTCTTGCACCCTGGAAGGTACACACAAACCCCGCTGTCTCCACAGCTGGCCCTCCTGGGGTGAAGTCACCTCTTTTTCCCTTGGCCCAGGAGGAGCACTCCACCCAAGGAATCTTGGCATTCTCTGCATTCCTGGGATTCTGACTTGGGATTTTTCCAGAGTTGCCCAAATAGGGACACGTCCAGAGCCTGTTTACAGACAGCCCTGTGGCCTGCGTGCCAGCCCTGAGACCCAGACACAGGCTGCAGACGATAGTCACAGGGCGGGAGGGCTCCAGGTCGTGCCCTGGGGTGATGGGGGCAGAGGCTGGGCAACCCTGGGAAGGGGTGAGCATCGACCCTGGGGTCAGGCGATCAGGCAGGTATCTGTGCAGAAGCGGAGGTGAGGGCCGGGCAAGCCACAGGGTGAATGAAACATAAGGTGGGAAGGACCCCAGGGACGCCGGGAACGCGGGCCTTGAGAGCAGAAACCGGGAGATCCGAGAGCGGTAAGCGGTTAAGGCAAGCGGACCAGAAAAGAGAAGAGGGTGGCCAGCCGCCCAGGGAGACGAGGCTGTGAGCATCGGAAGGAGTCCGTGTCCCGCAGTGTCCTTCCCGATGGGGGTGAGACTGACCGCACAGCTTCCAGGGGACCAGGGGCCTAGCAAAGGTTCAAGAACAGCAGAGCACCAAGGCAAGCGCGGGGCTGCTGAGCGTAGAGCTGAGGGCCTGAGCACAGACCCTGCCATGAAGGGGGCGCGGGCACAGGACCGCAGGGTGCGATTGGGAATGGGGAGGCGGTACCCAGAGGAGCAGGGGCTACAGAACCAGGAGGACCCACACGCCCCCTGGCTGGCCCAGCCTGAGCAGACGGCTCAGTCTCTCCTCAAAATGGAACTGGCATGACCTCTCTCACCACGCTGCTGGGAGGAGAGAGTAAACTCCAGCAAAGCCTCCAGAAGCCGCGCAGTGGACATCGGGACACGTCAACAAGGCCCCAAGGGGCCCGTCAGCTCTCACCCGGCTTCACCAGCCCCAAGAGTGTGTCCGGGACGGGCAGCCCACCCCCTGCGCCTGTCTCCCCAGCTGTGAACAGAGACGCCAGAGCTTCCTTGTCACAAGCCGCTCGCTGAGGGCACACGGAGCCCCGGCGGGGGCAAGGCACCCAGGGATGCCCCGGCCACTGCCAGTCGCACAGGAGCCAGAGGAAGACAGCTGTCTGTCCCCAGCTGGCGGGGACACACGGGGTGAGGGGTGTCGTTCACGGAAGGCTCCTGGCCAGGGCTCCGCAGGGCACAGCCCATGACCATGGAACCATGTGTCTGCCCTTCCCCCAAAGGCTGAGTGGCCACCGGTGTGGACGGCGCTCTTCTCCGCAGCCGTCCACGGGGCCAGGCAGGGCGGCGGTGCTGGCGTGTGCCTGCCTCCACTGACAATAGTCAGGGCGGAAGGGTGAGAGGAAAGGGGGATGAAGGGGGACACCTGAGTGAGGGAGAGCCCCCCTGACAGGGCCGAGGGTCTCCGCGCCCCACAGATTCCCTCTCCGGCAGCAGAGACGGTCATGACAACAGTGCGCGCACACGCTGATCCCACTCCAGACGCTTGGCATAAATGACCTTGCTCAGCCCCTGAAGGAGGCACTCTCCTTATTCCCATTTTACAGATGAGGAAACCGAGGCTTTGAGCTCGAGAGCTTGCCTGAGCCACAGCTTGTCCAAAATGACACAACTCCAGAAGAGAGAGCGGGCCTCACCCTGATGTCAGAGCTCCCACCGGCCCTCATCACAGAACGACCTGGAGACCCTGCTGGAGTCCGGGGGGAGTGGCCCCGGTACCACTGCCCACAGCCAGGCTGGGGGCGGGCAGGCACTCAGCCTGCTCCCCGTGGGGACAGGTGCTTTCTGAGATAAGGGCGCCCCACCCGCCCGGTCGGCAGGACCCAGAGGACCCGCTCCCTGGGCTACCCCACTCCTGCTGGCTCCTCCCCGGGCTGGGTGGCCCCCGTGGCCACCAGCCTGAGGCACAGGTTCCCCCAGGGCCCCAGGCACCTGCCAAACCCCAGCCTCTGCCCTCCCTCCACGGGGTTTACAGTTTCTGGGTCATTTGCCTCTGTTTAAGGAAAAGAGGTCTTTTCAAGAATTTAGAAACTGTCAGAAACGAGCCCTCTTCAAACCAGCATGGGGAGACGGTCTCTGAAGTGAGGTGGAAGTCCGACGCCTCTGGACACCCAGCCCCCGGGACACGCTGCCCGCTCCCTGCACCCTGCGCTCGGGCCAGACAAGCAGGGACACTGGGTCCAGCTGCAGGAGAGGGCACACACACAGCCGCCCTGGGCCCGGGCAAAGGGCTGGAGGCCCTGGGCCCGGAGGGAGCGCTGGGGAGGGCCCGCGAGCAGGAGAGTTACGAGTCTTTCTTCTTCTTAAGGCGCCAGGGCAGCCCGAGTGCAGACGGAGGAGGGGAGCTGGTGGGAGAGAGACAGAAAGACAGTGAGTACCCGGCTGCGACACCTACCGGCGCCCCCACCTCCCGGCACCACGGCCGCAGCCTCCCCAGCCTCGGCTTGGGCTCCGGGCGGAGCGCATCGCCTGCCTTTGCCCAGAAAGGGGCCCCGAGGACCCTGCCTCAGCCAGGAGGGGCTGGCCACCCCCCGGGGAGTCACCCCACAGAGCAGCCCTGTGAAGCCGCTCACTCAGCATCTCAGCCATCCTGCCAGGGCCAGAGCCAAAGGGCCCGCCTCTGCCACATACACACACACACGCAATACACATACACACATAAACACAACACACATGCACACAAAGACACACACATACAGAGACATATATACACCACACACATACACACACATAATACATACACACATACACACAATGCACACACATACATACACACAGACACACACAACACACACATACAGAGATACACACATATATACACACAGTACACATACATACACACACAACACACACAGACAGAGATACACACATATATACACACAGTACACATACACACACACACACAACACACACAGAGAGACACATATGCACACAGACACATACACACACCACACACACACGTATACACAATACACGTGTATACATACAGAGACACATACACACACCACACACACATACACACAGAGACACACATACACTACACATGTACACACGCACACAAATACACAAACATCCACACAGTCCACACCCCACACATACACATACGTGCATACACAGACACACACATAATGCAAACACACATGCACACACGCATTATACATAAAGTACGTGCACATACATACAATACACACAGAGAGACACACATGTCCACATACCACACACAGAGAAGGACACAAACACAATCCACAGGCGCACACACACATGCATACACACAGGTACACACACACACACACACATGCGCGGTGTGTGGCTGGTCAGACTGAGTGACGGGCCTCCCTTCCACACCCCCTCCTGCACACCACACAGGTTTCCAGAGCTGCCAGTCATCCACAGAAAAAGCAAATCTCCCAGCCCAGTTCAGTATTTTCTTGATGATGCTGTTTCCATGACAACCAAGCCGACAAGGCCTGGGCAGTTATCTGTCGTCTGATGCAGGGAACGTGGAAAAGGCCGCTGACGGTGCCAAACACGTATCAACGGAGGGGGCTCTGAATTAGAGACGGGGGCCCAGCGGAGTCCCCAGGGTGTCCTCTCGGTATGGACGCCCTCCATGCAGACCCCAGCCAAAACCTGTACGCACTGGTGGGGGTCACCACAGTCACCCAGAGCTCTGGGTCCCCATGGGCTAAGAATACAAGTCAGACTTCCTGCCAGCATTTCCAGGCACCGCCGAGGCTTACAGGTGACACACGAGGCTAACGAGGCCCCTGGCTGCTTGCTGCCAAATACAGCGGTGGACAGAAAGCAAGGAAGCCGTCCACAGCTAGTTTAAGTGGGGATAGGCTGGTTTACTGGGACCCGTGTTCTCAGCCTGGACAGTCTTGGCCCCCAAGGCCACCAGATGATGTCTGGAGACATTTCTGATCGTCAGGACTGCGAGGCATCAGGGAGATGCTTGGAGCTACAGATATCCAGTGGGGGAGGCCAGAGGTGCTGCGGATCACCCCACAGGGCACGGGACAGCTCCACGGAACTATCCGCCCCAAATAACCGTGCCATGCCTGGGAAACCCCAATCGGACTGCCCGCCATTTCAGCAGCTTCTGAACCACATTTCCTTAAATAAAAACCCATCACAGGAAACGGTTCATCATCAGCGGTGGAAGCAAAGATCCCACCCGACTGAGATGCAGAAGTGGAGGGACCAGGTCCTGTCACGTGGATTAAGGTTTAAACCCAAAGTTGATTCAAGGGCTGTGAGCCTGGGGCCTACTGTCTCTGGGGAGAAGGCAATTGGTGGAAACGGCGTGCAAAACGCCTGTCTGGGCCTCTCTGGCTGAAATGGGTTGGTAAGTTTCATCCGATTTTCAAAGAGGAAAGTGATTCAGGAGTCTGAAAACCAACCATTAGACCCCATTGCCCTGGCCTGCCCACACCCACTCTCTCGACCAGAACCCCTGCCCTGGCCTCCCCTCTCTGACACCACAGAGCGCACGGGCCTCCTCTCCCTGGCCGTCTCAGAGCAGAGGCACCACTGCCCTACAGACTCGAAAGACAATGATGCGTGGACACCTGCGCAGCCTCAGACCCCCCGACCCAGGCCCCGCCCAACGTGCGCAGCAGAGACTGACCTGGTTTACCTGGTCGTCACAGGGGTTAGTCACTCGGTCCAGGCCATAGTCCAGCACGTTGTTCACTCCTGGCTGAATGAGGGGAAAAATCAACGTAAGGACCACTGCAGGGAGAGGCTCCGGTTTCTGATTAACTTTGGATTCTGGCCAAGCTGCCCATCGTGAGACCAAGCTGCCCATTGTGAGACCAAGCTGAGGGTTGTGGCCCAGTCTGTGGGGAGCTACAGGGGTGTGTAAGGTTCCCCAGGTGGGGGCGTCTGCTACCACCACAGCATCCCCAGAGGAAGGGAGGGAGGGTGGGTGGGTGGAGGGGGGTGGTTGCTGTTCAGTCACTAAGTCAGGTCCGACTCTCTGTGACCCACGGACTGCAGCACTCCAGGCTCCTCTGTCCTCCACTATCTCCCGGAGTTTGCTCAGATGCATGTCCACTGAGTCAGCGATGCTATCTAACCATCTCATCCTCTGCCACCCTCTTCTCCTTTTGCCTTCCATCTTTCCTATCATCAGTCTTTTCTAGTGACTTGGCTCTTTGTATCAGGTGGCCAAAACATTGGAGCTTCAGCATCAGTCCTTCCAATGAATATTCAGGGTTGACTTCCTTTAGGATGGACTGGTTTGATCTCCTTGCAGTCCAAGGGACTGGGTGGATAGATGGATAAATAAATGGATGGGTGGATGGGTGGGTGGGTGGATGGATGGAAGGATGGGTGGGTGGGTGGATGGGTTCATGGGAGGATGGGTAGATGGATTAACAAGCAGACTGGATCAGAGTTCATGGGACTGGCACAGGGGCCTCCCGACTGCTGTGCTCCACGGGTCACTGCTCTGGAGAGTCCAGGCTTCAGTCAAGCACCCAGAAGTTCTGATCTGGATTCTCCCATCTCCCAGATGGGAGAAGATCTTGGAAACGACTTCTCCTCTCTGTGCTGAGAACCAGAGATGACCCCTCCTGTCCGTCTGGTTCTTGTGAGGATTTAGCACGATGGAAGCTCACAACGGAGGGTTGCTGTCACCAGGTAAGGCTTCGTGTTCACCCTAAGATCATGGTGGAGAGGCCTTGCCCAGAGCTAGTTCCTGGCTCTGCTGCCTCCACCAGGCCGCCTCCCCAGCCAGTCCTGCTCCAGCTCTGAACTCCTTCCGGCCAGCAATTCATGCCTTTCACTTTCTCTGTTTGTTTGATGCAGGCAACCATCTGGGACCTCCCATCCCAGGGAGATGGAAAAGAGTCTTACAGTCTCTCTCTTTCACACACACACACTTGACCCACACTCTGATGCAGTTTGTGGGACCCCAGAGGCAGCTGGAAGGGAGACCCCTCAGAGCTGACGTCAGGGCACAGGCAACAAGGGTGGCGGTGGCCTGGCGGTGGCTGTCAGCAGACGGGGAGCCACGCAGCTGCGTGCAGCCCAGGGTGGACACTCTAGATGAGTGCTCCCGGAGACCGTCTGACGGCCTGGGCTGCTGGCCTGTCAGTCAGATCTTTCCATCCCCACCCGAGACAGACTTCAAAACAGATGCTCCTCAGACAAGACGCAGCCCTCATCCGGATGCTCCAGGCCACCGAGAGGCTAAGAGTTTTAAAAAAACTCGGGGAGAGGAGACTCAGGGACACCCTGGTCTCGTCCCAACTCCTGGTCCAGTTCTGATGGAGTTGGGCAGCTGGGAGGGGGCCAGGGTGTGAGAGCGGCTTCGTGTCTGCTCGCGTCTGCTCTCTCACATCAGGCCTAGTTCTGAACACAGCTCCCCAGGGCCGCCCACGAGGATGCAAGTGCCTCTGAGCAGCAATCACGCGATGCTCTCATGACCGAGGAGGTGACAAAGGCCTTGCACGCCCAGTGGCAGCACGTGGCGCTGTCGTGGGAGGCACAGGAGCTCTCCAGGGAACGCAGGGCCGCCGGCTCTCACAGGGAGTCGGCACCAGCCCTGCGGCTCTGCTCCCTCATCAGCAAAATGGGACTAATTACAGCGTCTCCCATTCGGCCGAGAGACGATGTAAGAATGCGCGGGGCCGTCCCTGGTGGTCCGTGGCCACGACTCCTGCTCCCGACACAGGGGCCCGGGCTCCAGTGCCGGTCAGGGAGCTGGACGCTGCGCGCTGTGGGGAGGCCCTGAGACAGCCACAGAGAGGAAGAAGGTTGTTCTGAAGCAGAAAGAAATCGCACCATGAGGCCTAGCGCGGAGCCCAGGCCAGCGTGGCGTCCACACCAGCGCCTTCACAGATGGAACACCTAAGGGCTGTCTGTTCTGAATCCAGAAAGAAAATGAGCGAAACGGCCAAACCCTGATGGGCGCCAAGTTCAAACAGTCCAGGTGCTTGGACACCGGGGGACGCAGGTCACTCTGGTTCTGAGAACTCGGTTCCCGGAAGAGGAGGGGCTCGCTTCTGAACAGCTGCCTTCTCCGAATCCTTCGCCTGCAGCAATCGGGTCCGACGCAGGCCTGAACAGACACAGCCTCTGCCGCGCTGGGGTGCGAGGCCGGCCTTCCCGGGAACGAGCTGACAGCGCACGTGGCCGTCTCGCTGGTCTCTCTCGGCCTCTTACCGCCCCGAGCCCCGTGCTCGAACCCCCGGGCTGAGCACACGCTCACCCCCTCTTCCCAGCCCCGCCGGCGGGACCGGACCCAGCAGCGAGGGAACGCCGTGGCCACCGCGAGGCGACTCCGGTTCCCGCAGCGCGGGGCTGCTTCCGCCATGGGCCTGAGCTCCAGTTCTTTCTTCTTCTTCTTATTTTAATCTTTTGGTCGCACCACGCAATGCGTGGCATCTTAGTTCCCCGACAAGGGATTGAAACTAAGCCCCTGCACCGGTAGCAGAGTCTTAACCACTGGACCCCCAGAGATGAGAAGGTTTTCTTCTTATAGTCCTTTTCCAAGGCATCGAGTCCCAGCCCTCACACAAGACAGACTCATTCTGGTCCCTCCTTTACGGAACTTCGCTCCATCCTGACACCAACGGATGAGCAGACTCCATCCAGTCAATTTCCTCTTCCAGCCAGAGGACCCTGGACATGAGCCAACACTGAGCTCCTGCAGATTCAGTTCCAGCCCCAGACAGACGAGCCGAACAGGGGTGGGGAGTACGGGTGGGGCAGGCAGGCGTGAGGGGAGGCGGGTGAGCCAGGAGGGTGGTACTCACGGGGCACCGGTGCACCAGCCAGTACGCCTTCTCCTGGCAGTCCAGCGCGTACCTGTCCACCTTGCTCCGCTCCTTCCCAGCCCTGAAAAGCCACAAGCCATGTTGGAGGCCAGAAAGATGCTGCATCTTTTGCTCACTGATGAACCCCCTTCGTGATGGACCCCCTTTCTGATGGACCCCATTCCGGACCACTCTCCGGATCTGCCCAGATAAGCTGTATTTGCCATAATAATGATGATGAGGATAAAATAGCAAACCTTAACACCACATTTACATGCTGAGTGCCCTGCTCAGAACTTCTGCACATGTTGACTCATCGAATCCTCCCCATGAGCAAGCCTCGCCTTGCAGCCCAGGAACGGAAGCAGAGAGAGGCTGAGCCCCCACTGAGGGTCACGGGGCCACCAGGAGGCGGAGGTGGGACCTGAGCTGGGGACGGGTCCCAGAGTCCAGGTCCCCCGAGAGCACGGGGCCTGAGACAATCGAGGCCCCATGACCATCCCCACCTGTGTTGGCCCTGCAGGAGTTGGAGGACTTTCTAGGCTGACATCCACCCACCGAGCTTCCAAGCTTTCCCTGCTCTGATAAACTACGTCATCAACACCCAAGGGAGGGGGTGGCCAGAAACTCCAGAGCCTGCACAGGGAGTCCCAGCTTCTCTCCGGCGTCACTTCCACTCTGCGGCTTCAGAGAACTTGTGCCAAGTCAGGGCTTTCCTGAGCCCCCCAGGTGATTCCTGGGAAAGGTTACTTTTGTGTTCCTTCCCATTGCAGTCTCCCCCGCCTTCACAGGTAGGAAACGAGGCCGTGCTAGTTATCCCGCCGTGGGCCCGTCAAAGCTGTTTCCACAGCAACCTGCACTCCATTCCGGGAGGCTCGTTCTCCCAGGCAACACAGGATGACGCACACACCCTCTCAAGACTCGGTCGGCGGGTCTGTGTGCCAGCTCACGTGTTTGAGTAACTTCAGAACACCCAGCAAGCAAGGTGGGCGGGGAGGGCCCTTCCTGTGGGGCGCTCTGCAACCTCCTCCAGAAGTTAACTATAAACACTGTCCCCTTGCCAACCTAAGTGGATCTTCTCCTGGGTTAACTAGCCAGGCAGATGGGCCACAGATGGCCTGGGGCACTGGGGACTTTCCATAATGCTGGCAGCCCTGGAAACACAGTCGAGGGCTGTTACTGCTGTGTCCTCTCTGGCTTTGCTTCTCTGCGACGGAGCTTATTGGAGGAGAGTTGTGAGGAGTGGGCTCCAAGAGAACCACGAGTGAGGAATCACCTCAGTTTGTCACTTCATGATTTTTAAAGCAAAAGCATTCCTTAATTGGTCAATTATTCTCTCATCCCACGGTCATTCAGTGTTGCATTTATTGATCTCCACGCTGATCCAAGCACTGGGAGAACCAGACTGTGAAGGTCTGAATGTTACCAACTCTCCCCCAAAATTCATATGCTGAAGCCCAGCTCCCGTCGTGACAGACCTGGAGGTAGGGCCTTTAAGAAGCACTCAGAGTTGAGAAGCGGTTAGGTGAGGTCATATTGGGCGGGGGGGCCCTGAGGATAGGATTCGTGCCCTGGGAACAGGAAACACTGGACAGCCTCTCTCCTCTCCCCACCACCCCTGCCCAACAAAAAGGCTACCAGCCATCTGCAAGCCGAGAAGAGAGGCACCACCAGAAACCAAACCCTGGCAGAACCTTGAACTCTGACTTCCCCGCCTCCAGGCCTGTAAGAAAATGAATGTCTGCTGTCTTAAGTCACCCAGTAAATGGTATTTCCAAACGGCAGCCTGAGCTGCGTGACACACAAACGTGTCTTGCCCTTGAATAGCTTCTGGTCTAAATATTACAGAAAGAGTCAAGAAATAAATAAAAAATCACACGCTTTGCTGTGTGCTCTAGGGGCACATTCCGTGTACTGCATGCAGGGTCAAGGGTGGCCACTGCGGCGCTTTATAAATCTGTCTGCGGTTCCCCCACTGTGAGGAGGGTGTGTGTCCTCCCCCACAGACGCCGGGTGGGGTTTCCAGCTGTTTTGACCAACAGAGCATGTCAGGACGACGGCACCGTCCGGCTTCTGAGGCTGGGCCATCAAAGTGGGCAGCCGCCACCCTCCTTCCCTGTGCTATTTGCCCTCAGAGTGTCCGACCACCTGTAGGCAGTGAGATGCCTGATGCTGTGAGGAAGTCCAAGGGACCTCCTGGAGAGACCCCGAGGGGAGGAAGGGGTGAACGCCAAGCCCTCCCTCCTCATGGTGGAAGGGGGTCACATAAACATGCGTGCGTGCTCAGGCGCGCAGTGTCCAACTCTCTGTGACCCCATGGACTGTGGTCCACCACGCTCCGCTGTCCATGGGATTCTCCAGGCAAGAATACTGGAGTGGGCTGCCATGCCCTCCTCCAGGGGATCTTCCCGACCCAGAGATGGAACCTGCATCTCCTGCACTGCAGGTGAATTCTTCACCACTGAGCCACCGGGGAAGCCCTCAGAACTGTAGACAGATTTAAAAAGCACCACAGGGGCCATCCCTGATTCTGATGAGAGTGCACAGACCATGTCCTTAACGTTCATGACCCAACTTGTCATTTTATATTTATTTCCTGACTGTTCGTGTGGCTGTTTTGTGACTGCAAACACACGAGAGGCCCTGATCCACAACCGTCCAACCGAGCCGTCCCCGACGCCAGAGCTACGGAAGCTTCCTTGAGAGGTAGAGTAACTGTTGCCATTTGGAGCACGAAGCTTAGAGGTAGAATAACTGTTGCCTTTTGGAGCACGAAGCTTCTGGGTGGTCTGTGTGCGGTAATAACTGCTAATCAGAAAAGCTTCTTTGATTGGGACTGACATACACACACTACCGTGTATAAAATAGGTAACTATCAAGAACCCACTGTAGACACAGGGAACTCGATTCAGTACTCTGTACTAACTCACGTGACAAAAGAATCTAAAACAGAGTGGGCATATGTGTATGTGTAACTGATTCGCTTTGCCAAACTCCCAAAACCAACACGACACCGTGTATCAACTACTGCTGCTGTGCAGCCGCTCACTCGTGTCTGACTCTTTGTGACCCCATGGACTGTAGCCCGCCAGGCTCCTCTGTCCATAGAACTTCCCAGGCAAGAATACTGGAGTGGGTTGCCATTTCCTTCTCTAACTACACTCCGATAAAAATTTTTTTGAAAAAGATAAACTTCTTTGAGCTCATGACATGTGAACAGGCCGCTCGCCATCCGGCAGTGCTGAGCAGAGCACCCTCTCCCAGTCTGGATGCTAACACATCCAGCCTCACTCCTGCCATTCTCCGCGCCAGCTCCCGGCTTCAGGCGGGCACCCCCCTGCCCAGGCCCACCGTCCTCCCTCCCGCCGCCCCCCCTCCTCCTCCAGACACCACCCCGCCGCTGCCTCCAGGCTCACTGCTGTTTCTGCAGCTCCTTCTCCAAACCCAAACGTGCGCCTCAACTCACTGAGGCCGTGTGGCCTGTCTGCTTGTCCGCCAGGCTCCCCGGACGATGCCTCTCCCTTCCCGACACCTGGCCCGCTGTTTAACACATAGACGCCCAATGAAAGCTTGTTTTTTTAAAGGAGCATGGAAGGCAGGGAGGGCGGAGGGACGCCAGAGGACCAGGGTGAGTGCCGACTCACCGGCACTGCTCTCTGGCCTGCATGATGACGAAGTCCCACTTGTAGTTGATTTTCTTGTTCAAGAAATTGTAGTTTTCCTAGAGGAGGAAGACAAAATGAGAACACTGAGCCTTAGGAGCGCTGCTGTGTGCAGTGGGCAGGGAGCCCTAAGTCAACCAGGAGACCTGGCCAAACGCCCCTCCCACCCCGCTGTGCAAAGGCGTCCATTCACAGGGTGA
Organism: Moschus berezovskii; assembly: GCF_049115385.1. Taxonomy (NCBI): domain Eukaryota; kingdom Metazoa; phylum Chordata; class Mammalia; order Artiodactyla; family Moschidae; genus Moschus; species Moschus berezovskii. The sequence continues at coordinate 73,022,147 of NC_142479.1, read as the reverse complement.
TGCCGAATCGCCAACAAGCTTCCACAACAGAAGCCACAGGTGGGCTTGGATTTTTTTTATTTTAATAAATTTAACTTATATGCAGACTACATCATGAGGAACGCTGGGCTGGAAGAAGCACAAGCTGGAATCAAGATTGCTGGGAGAAATATCAATAACCTGAGATATGCAGATGACACCACCCTTATGGCAGAAAGTGAAGAGGAACTCAAAAGCCTCTTGATGAAAGTGAAAGAGGAGAGGGAAAAGGTTGGCTTGAAGCTCAACATTCAGAAAACAAAGATCATGGCATCTGGTCCCATCACTTCATGGGAAATAGATGGAAAAACAGTGGAAACAGTGTCAGACTTTATTTTTTTGGGCTCCAAAATCACTGCAGATGCTGACTGCAGCCATGAAATTAAAAGACGCTTACTCCTTGGAAGGAAAGTTATGACCAACCTTGATAGTATATTAAAAAGCAGAGACATTACTTTGCCAACAAAGGTCCGTCTAGTCAAGGCTATGGTTTTTCCCGTGGTCATGTATGGATGTGAGAGTTGGACTGTGAAGAAAGCTGATTGCCGAAGAATCGATGCTTTTGAACTGTGGTGTTGGAGAAGACTCTTGAGAGTCCCTTGGACTGCAAGGAGATCCAACCAGTCCATTCTAAAGGAGATCAGTCCTGGGTGTTCATTGGAGGGACTGATGCTAAAGCTGAAACTGCAATACTTTGGCCACCTCATGCGACGAGTTGACTCACTGGAAAAGAGTCTGATGCTGGGAAAGGTTGGGGGCGGGAGGAGAAGGGGACAACGGAGAATGAGATGGCTGGATGGCATCACCGACTCTGTGGACATGAGTTTGAGTGAACTCCGGGAGTTGGTGATGGACAGGGAGGCCTGGCGTGCTGTGATTCACGGGGTCATGGAGAGTCGGACACGACTGAGCGACTGAACTGAACTGAATCTGATTAGGAAGATGGGAGTTATGTGGAGAAGGATGTGGAAACAGTCAACAGCAGAGCACCACACACCCACTGAGTGATGGATGCCGGCCCTTCTGAAAACGCGTCTGGGGCTTCCCCAGTGGCTCAGATGGGAAAGAATCTGCCTGCAGTGTGGGAGAGCTGGGCTCAGTCCCTGGGTCAGGAAGATCCCCCGAAGAAGGGAATGGCAAGCCACTCCAGTATCTGGCCTGGAGAATCCCATAGACAGAGGAGCCTGGAGGGCTACAGTCCACGGGGCCGCAAAGAGCCGGACACAACTGAGCAGCTAACACTCTCACTTTCAAAAAGTAAACACAGCAAGTTTGCTGCCATCCGCCCAGAAATCGAGTCTTTTGAGGATTAGGGTGTGCTCTTTGAGAAATCTGACTTATTCTGCCCCAAACAGAAGCATGCACTGTTGTTTTCTGTCTCACTCTCAGGTTCAAATCCCTCCTTCTTGGACCTAGAGACAGTCACGCCGAGTGACGTAAATCAGACAGAGAAGGAGAAATGCCTGTAACACCCCTTATATGCGGACTCTAAAAAGAAAGGATACAAAGAAACTTGTTCACAAAACAGAAAGAGACTGGCAGACTTCAAGAAGGAACCTACGGCTGCCGGTGGGGAGGAGGCCGACAGGGGTAGTCGGGGGCGTGGGATGGACGTGCGCACACGGCTCTATTTAACGTGGATAAACGGGGACCTCCCGTCGAGCCTAGGGAGCTCCACTCGGTGCTGTGTGCCAGCCTGGACGGCAGAGGAGTCTGGGGTAGAGTGGACATGTGTGTGTGTACAGCTGGGTCCCTTTGCCGCCCACCTGACACTGTTACACCACCGTTAATCCGCTATACTCCACTACAAAATAAAAAGCTTTTTAAAAAAATCTGTCCATCCTATAATGTGCATTATCACACATATAAGTCATCCTATTTGGGGACAGAAAGAGGAAAGCAGCCGCTACTGTGCGCCCACGAGTCACCGAGACAAGGGCTTAAACTACAGCAGGAGAAACCTCAGCAGCTGCTTCCAAACATTAATATACGGACGGATGATGGGCGGACGCAGGACGAGGGATGGGGGTGAGGGATGGGGGTGAGGGATGGGGGGATGAGGGATGGGGATGAGGGATGGGGGTGAGGGATGGGGGGATGAGGGATGGGGATGAGGGATGGGGGTGAGGGATGGGGGGATGAGTGCCGCGTGAATGGAGTAACGGGGGTCAGGGGGAAACAGCTCACGACCACGCCACCCTCAGTTACAAGAGCCTACACTTGAAAGCAACTCCGTACCTTCTCATATTCCTCCAAAATCCCTTTCTTCTTGATATTTCGCTTGGCCAGATAGATGGCTGGAAAAGAAAAGGACGTCGTTTTCCACCCTCATCGCGTTTCGAAACCCCTCTATGCACGAGGCTGCCGTGCTCAGCGTGGCAGACCGGACGCTCCCAGACCCGCCCCCGTCCCCCAGGAGCCACTCCTAACACAGACGTCACGGAGACACAGTGCACAGCTGGGCAGCACGGGGAGCCCTCGCCAGTCCCGGGATGGATGCGGTTTACCATAGTCGACATCTTCAGCCGGCCACTGCTGCGTGGGCCAGAAGTACGGCGTCTGTGAGAGAAACCAGGGGGCCAGGCTGACGCAGGCTGTGCACCCCAGGCCCCCCGCTGTAGCCTGAAACATGCCTCCGCCACCGTTTCCAAAGCTCTGGGAGGCCGTGAAGTCAACCAGTGACACCTCCAGACGACATCCCACCCCATTAACATGCCAGGTCAAGGCCGAGGCCGACACCCCGCCCCACTAACAACCCAAGTCAAGGCTGAGGCTCACCTGGAATCGGTAGAGGCTACTGTCGGGCTTCAGAGTGAGGTTCTTGGGGTCCTGCAGGGGGTAAATGTAGCCGTACTTGACGATGAAGTTGGCCAAGTTCTGGGCCTCTGGGGAGAAGCAGCGACAAGGAAGTTAAGAGCAGGGGCCAAGGGCAGAAGCTCACTGCCCCGCCCCCGCCCAGCACCCCAAACGCCAGGACAGGCACCCCCATCCTGACAGCACTTTTGCCAGGAAGTGGGAGCAGCGGTTCCTGACCTTCGCTGTGGGCAAGTACCAGCTGGGGAGACGGTCCCAGCCTGGTCGCCCCAATGACAACCCAGTGCATCTGGAGGGGAGCCAGTAAACCCCAGGGCTGACAGGGGCCAGGTCTGGGGTGATAGATGGGGACTTCCTAGGGGAGCACCGTTGAGTCTGGAGAAACCCAGGAGCAGGGAGAGTGTCTCTGACCAGCAGACCCTTCTTCACCCCGTGAGAGGCAGCAAGGGGCGGTCGACTTCTGCCCCAAGCTGGACTCTGCCTGCACCCCAGGTCCAGATCCTCCGAGCTCCCCTCCACACTTCACAGGCTTCATTTCATTCCAGACCAAGTGTACGTGTGCATCACCCCCTCCAGGAAGTCCTCCTTGACTGACTCCTCCCCACTTACTCCTGCGACTTAGTAGTAGCAGTTGTGTCTGGCTCTTTGCAACCCCATGGGCTGTAGCCCGCCAGGCTCCCATGTCCATGGGATTCTTCCAGCCAAGAATGGAGTGGGCTGCCATTCCCTTCTTCAGGGGATCTTCCTGATCCAGTAATCAAACTTGGGTCTCTCGCCTTGCAGGCAGATTCTTACATCTGAGTCACTGAGGAATACTGTGACTTAAACACTCTCAGTATTTTGTACGAAAAAACAACTCTGTTCCCCCAGGTTATCACCCCTTCCGTGTTGAGTCTGGCTGTTTTACTCACAAAGGCTTCATCTCGCCAATTAAAAGGTCAGTTTCTCAGAGACACAGGCTGAGCCCCACCCAGCCCCGCCCAGGTATGCCCTGGGGTGACGCCCACAGCAGCCCTCAGTCAGGCTGAGGACAGAAGGAGCTCTCACCCAGTCCAGAGATCCACAGGCGCTGGCTGATCCACTGGAGGACGTCACTTCCTGCAAAGCAGAAGGGTCTGGCCAACGTCAGCGCCTCCCCGACACCCACACCAGCCTCCACGCTGCCACCCAACTGGCCGCCTCCCTGTCCAGCCGTGGTCTCGTCCTGCTGCTCAGATCTTCCAGGGACTTCCCTGCACCCCACCCCCCAACTATGTCCAGTCCGAACCCCCAGCCCATGATTCAGGGCCGCCCACGATGTGAGTCCAGCCAGACTTCCACCCCATGTCCCCACCACCCCCTCAGCCTTCACCTCTCCGAGGCCCTGACTCTTTTCTTATTGATACAATAATGGGTGCCTGGACTGCCATCCATCAAGAGGGAAGTAAACAGGCTAAGTCCTGACCATTGGGAAAAAAACAGCCCCACAGCAAGCTGTCCACGACGCCCTGGATGGAGCTCAGTCCCGGCCGTAATGAGGACCCAGAATGGGAGAGGGGAGTGCGCCGGGGTCAGGGAGCTGGATCTCTGATGCCCCTAAGTTCCCCAGCAAAACTCTGACGGTCAGTGCCCAGCTTTTCAGGTCATCATAAAAGCTTCTGTCAAAGCAGAAGGACGGGACACTTTCTCAGGAAAACTCTGTAGTCTCGTTTACAACTTGAGACCGTGGAACGTGGGCTCCGTCTGCCCTTTTGCCCTGCACATCCGAGGGCTGGCCCGGGAGCAACGCAGACGGGAGACTGGTGAGCAAGAAGGCAGGGGAGGCAGACAGGGACAAGATCGGGGCACGGGGAGCCCCTCCCAAGGATTCACATTGATCCCAGGGTCAGGACAGGCCGAGTCCCACCAGCCAGCCAAGAGCGTATGCAGGACCTCAAGGAAGCTGCGTGTCTCCTGCTCAGCCAGGCCCCCAGCCCCTCAGCAGGACACACTCCTCGTCAGAGGCGGCAGCATCATCTCAGAACAAAGACGCACCCTAGCTCCGACGCCATCGTGCAAATGCCGACCACCACTCTTTCTAGCAACCCCAGCCTGCGTCCCAAGGGCTGAGCTGGGTGCCTTGCCTGAGTGGAAACTGGCCCACGAAACACAGCACGGAGGGGAGCCAGGGTCTGAACCCCATTGCCTGTGCCCTGGGGTGGGGGGCACGGCACTGCTGAAGGGGGACAGCCCATACCTGCCCCTTCCTACACACGTCCTGGGGGCACACATGTCCAGCCACCCACTCCCCGCATCCACGTGCCCACCGTGACGGCTCCCAGAGGGGCCCCTGTCACTGTCACCTGTAATCAGCCCCTTGCTTATTCAAAAGCAGACTTCTTCACCTAAAATCTGACTAAAATCCCAGGACTGGGTGTGTTATTAGACAGTCCCCCCACAAGTCTCTACACAGAGGTGTTCAGACCATGAAAAGGAGCCCCCCGCCCCCAGCTGGCAGCAGACAGGTCAGCACCCCCCGCCAAGGAGCCGAGGACTTTCGCATCCACTTGGGCGCTTCCTGAAATAGATCAGATGGGATTAGGGGGCTCCCGGGGTGTCCACCGCGTGATCTGTGCTGACCTCAGCTCGCACGTCAGCCCCGTCGTCCCCTAAGTCCCGGTCACCTGCCCTCCGAGGGGGCAGCGGCGCTGACCCAGTCTGCTTGGATCAGTGCCAATGCCGCATGACAGGGGCTCCGACTGTGGTTTGGATTCACCCACAAAGGAGAAACGAGGGGGACTGTGGCTGGGTGGGCAGCGACCCAAATCCAGGAACCAAGGGGGCCCCAGGTGCCAGGAAGGACAGTGGCTCACACACCTAGACAAGGGGTGAGAGGCTGGATGCTGGACTCGTGTGAGTGTGTGTGTGTGTGTGTGTGTGTGTTAACTCTGCCACTGCAGTGCAAAAGCAGCCACCAACAATACATAAATGGGGACGTGGATCTGTCCCAATAAAACTTTATTCGCAAATACAGAACAGGGGCTGCTTCTGGCCCATGGCTCTATTTTGCCAACACCTGTGTGTGGTCTGTTCAGGCCAAGACCAACTGCCAGACACCTTACCCGTCATGGCGTGAGGGACGCTGATGACCTGCATTCTGACCCCTGTGTCCGGGTCCTGCATGTCCTTCACAAGGGCCTCGATCTGCAAGACAGAACTGCCCGGGTCAGCTGAGCAGCACCGAGGGAGCAAACGATGCCAAGAGGAACGTGGGCCGCTTACAACCAGGAGCCCACTGCTGTCTCAGGCCACCTGGCCGAGAGGCTCACAGCGGGGAGCGAGGAGATGCCCCGAGGGCGGGGGAGGGGCTGCTTCTCCTGACACGGGCGGGGACCGAGGGGCCTCGGGCTGCAGGAGGCACTGCTTCTGGACTCACGCCCGCCCATGAACCTGGGATGCACCTGTTCCTCCCAGGGCTGCCTGCCATCCGGACATGAGAGCCCGGCGCCCCGCTGCCCGGGTTCCCACGTTAACTCCCAGAAGAAAGTCCACGTTTATCCCAAAACTTGTATGAGATGAAACAGCAGCATTTCATGGAGTCCAGGCGCCCACACTTTGGAGAAGAAATAGAAACCCAAGTTATGAGTTGGAAACCTGAGTTTCTCCAGCAGAAACTCAGGGGGTTTGATTCCTTCTTTTTGCATCAAAAAAAAAAAAAATCTAGTTACAAAGGGTTTGGAAATAACCTTCAGAGGAGGAATAATGAGAGTTATTTTTAAAACACAATGAGGGGAGTCAGATTTCTCCCAGGCAGGTGTCACGCTTCTCAGAAAGGGGGGCTGGTGGGAGGGGGAGCAGCACAGGGACCTCGAGAACATTCCGGGTTTGGGTCTACCATCCTCAGAACATTCCCCAGGGAAGTCCCCCCGCGTTCTCTCCAGGGAGGAAACCACAGGACTCTGGCTGGTGGTCCCATCTCCGAGAGATGCTCTTATGGCACCCACTCCTCAAATTCATAGGTTGAGGTCCTGGCCCCCAGGACCTCAGAATGTGACTGGATCAAGAGACAGGGTCTTTGCAAAGGCGACCGAGTTAAAAGGAGGTCATTAGGGTGGGCCTGGCTGGTGTCCACTGAAGAGACGAGGTAAGGACTCAGACACATACAGAGGGGCTTCCCTGGTGGCTGAGACCGTAACGAATCTGCCTGCAGTGCAGGAGATGCTCAGGAAACACAGGTTCAATCCCTGGGTGGGGAAGATCTCCCAGACAAGGAAACAGCAACCCACTCCAGGATTCTTGCCTGGGAAACCCCATGGACAGAGGAGCCTAGCAGCTACAGTCCACGGGGTTGCAAAGAGTCGGACATGACCGAGCAACTAACACACACACACACTGGGCGAGGGGTGTCCACCACGGGAGGACACCAGCAGGGGACGCCCCTGCGGGCCACGCAGAGAGCCGCCTGGAGACCACCTGCGCACACCTCGGCCAGGGCGTGCACTCCAGGCCCCACTCTGCCGTCGTGGCCCAGCACAGGTGTGCAGACCTGGGTTCCAGCACTGCCTCTGCAGGAAGGCCCCATGTCTATCACAGATGGGGCCATCTGAGCCTCGCCCTGGGTCCTCAGCGTATGAGAGGCCCCACCTTTCAGCTCCAACCGCTGCCAACTCCCGCCTGCTCCTCCCTGTGCCTGGGGGCCCAGAAACCGGGGGGTATGGCCACCCACACCCCAAACGTCAGCCCCCCTCCAGCCCCCCAGACTCAGCCCCCCACGATCCTGGGCAGCAAGAGGATGAGGGGGACCTGAGCCTCGCCGGACCCCGGGTGACCCCGAGCTGGGGGCAGGGTGGGGGCATTGGAAGCCACGTGCTGGGTGTGACTGCAGGCGTGACAGGGAACTCCAGTGTCACCAGGAGCGGGAATGGCAGCCCACCTCCCACGCCCACGCTGCTCCTGCAGGAGGGAGCTGTCACTCACGGGGCAAGATCGTGGGCTGCAATTTTCCTCCAAGCCCAAGAAGGTTCCCCAGGGGCTGGTAATCATCAGCCCTTTTCTGCACGGACAGTGGGCAAGTGAGTGGCGCTGCGGTTGCCCCCTGACAGGGGACAAGGCTCTGGTGAAGGAGCCCACCCGCCAGGGGCCAGCAGACACCGGGTCACGCTGCCCCCTGCGCTCTGATGCCCGGGGGCACCACTCCCGGATGGGCCCCTCCCCAAAACCTGCTCTGCCCACCGGAGAGATGCCCAGGAGGCACCCCCAGGGCCCCACCAGCTGCTGCGGGCTTTGGTTTGTTTCTGCCGAGTCTCCCACTCGCCCAGTGGACCTGGCCTCCGGGAAACGTGTCACCTCCCCCAAACCCCAGGCTTGGCCACCCAGCTCTGCCTGTGCCTGGCAGGTTCCCAGCCTCCAGGGTGCCCTCCAGCGCTGCTGCTACTGACACGCAGGGCCAGAGGCCCTGTGCACCCAGGGATCTGGCAGCACCTGCCTCCCCCCAGAGATGCCAGGATCAGCCCCGTCCCCAGATGTCACTCAATGTCCTGTCGCCTTTTTTCTGCACCGTACATTCAAATCACATGGGAAGCTTCTTTTTTTTTCAGAAACACCGATGTTTGGGCTCCATCAGTTCAGTTCAGTTCAGTTCAGTTCAATCACTCAGTCGTGTCCAACTCTTTGCGACCCAATGAATCACAGCACGCCAGGCCTCCCTGTCCATCACCAACTCCCAGAGTTCACTCAAACTCATGTCCACAGAGTTGGTGATGCCATCCAGCCATCTCATTCTCTGTCGTCCCTGTCTCCTCCCACCCCCAATCCCTCCTAGCATCAGACTCTTTTCCAGTGAGTCAACTCTTCGCATGAGGTGGCCAAAGTATTGGAGCTTCAGCTTTAGCATCAGTCCTTCCAATGAACACCCAGGATTGATCTCCTTCAGAATGGACTGGTTGGATCTCCTTGCAGTCCAAGGGACTCTCAAGAGTCTTCTCCAGCACCACAGTTCAAAAGCATCAATTCTTCAGTGCTCAGCTTTCTTCATAGTACAACTCTGACATCCATACATGACCACTGGAAAAAACATAGCCTTGACTAGACAGACCTTGGTTGGCAAAGTAATGTCTCTGCTTTTTAATATGCTATCTAGGTTGGTCATAACTTTCCTTCCAAGGAGTAAGCGTCTTTTAATTTCATGGCTGCAATCAGCATCTGCAGTGATTTTGGAGCCCAGAAAATAAAGTCTGACACTGTTTCCCCATCTATTTCCCATGAAGTGATGGGACCAGATGCCATGATCTTTGTTTTCTGAATGCTGAGCTTCAAGCCGACCTTCTCGCTCTCCTCCCTCACTGTCCTCAGGCGGCTCTAAGTAAACCAGAAACTCTGAGGCTGGTGACCCGATGGCCATGGTTTTGACAGTGCCGCCACAGTAGAGACGCTCCCCTCCCCTCCAACCAGAATCGTTTTTCTAACACGGGAACCAGTGGGTTTTATTCCTCCCCGACTTTAAACTGTTGAGCAGCTCCTCAGTGAACACAGAAAGCGTCAAACCCCCAACCTCCGCAAGATGTGTGCGGACCCTGAGCTGTGAGCCGTCCTTCACCACCAGCCCTTCCATCATCAACTTCTTGCCGCCCAAGCTAGTTCCCCACTCCCTGAGGGTTCCCCCACGGCCTCGTCCGATTCCCACGTCCAAGCTCTGGGTTTCCCTAAAAGCTGTTCTTCAATGCGTGTGTGCTCAGTCGTGTCCAACTCTGGGAACCCCTGGACTGCAGCCCGCCAGGCTCCTCTGTCCACGGGCTTTCCCAGGCAGGAACCCTGGAGTGGGTTGTCAAGTTCTCCAAGTGATCTTCCTGACCCAGGGATCAAACCCTGGTTTCCTTCATTCATAGGGGGATTCTTGACCACTGTACCACCTGGGGATCTAGATAGCATCACCGACTCAACGGACTTGAGTTTGAGCAAACTCCAGGAGACGGTGGAGGACAGAGGAGCCTGGTGTGCTGCAGACCACAGGGCTGCAAGGGGTCGGACACGACTGAGCCAGTGACTACACAGCAACAACTCTAATATATGCTCTTCCCCAGGGAGACGTGCTGCGCCTCTGCTGTGTACCCTCACGCCTCTACACCTGGCAGACGCACAAGCTTACTCAACTAATGGACCAAGGGCGACCAATGTCCCAGTGTAGCCCAAACTGCCCAGCTGTTAACACTGCAAGACAAATCAGGACAGTTTTGACAATAGGTTGCTGAGCTCCAAGGGTTCAGGGCGGCTCTTACCGTCACAAAGGATTCAGCTAATTCTCCTCAGGATAAGCCTAAGACAGAGGACACTTCACTGCAGATGGGAGGGGGCGTGGGCGAGTGACCCAGGACGGAAGCCTCTGCCAACCTCCTCCGATACCAGTTATCTCAAGAGCCTAGAACAAAATGAGCCACTTCATCCAAAATACATCACCCCACAAGATGCTCTCCACCTGGCACAAGTCCCCAGGACGGACACCCAGTGCCTGGCCACCTGGTCTGAGAAAACCCTTGCAACAGGAGGGTCCTGACTTCTGCGGCTGACCCAGAGCCGAGGATCACGAATACACACACTTGAATGAGCAACCTAGAGATGCTGGAAGCAGGGTGTCTCTCTAGCTTACAAATCACACCATTTCTGTGTGTACACACTAACCACACACACACACACACTTTAAATACTGCCGCTTTGAATCGGAAAACTGTAAACATGTTCATTTCCTTTCTGGGTGCCTTCCAACAATGTCTGGAGACTGTCTCAGAAATGACCCAGCCGCGCCAAACTGTCTTCCGGCGCCTCCTCTCCTGAGTAACAGGTTGTTTTCAGCCTCCAGCCGACCATCGCCCCGCTGCAGACTCTCCAATATAAACAGGTTACAGGGCAACCTAACCGATACAGACTAAGAGACACAGACACACAGACAGACAGACACACACACGGCAAACAGTCACTCGATAACATCAAGGGGCGCTCACCGACCACAGGGCCGCCCCCAGCCCTGCCCCCGTCCCCGCCGGCATTTCCCCGAGGTGGTCCCCGCGCTCCTCCCGGGCCTGGCGGATGGCACCAAGCTCACCTTCCGCAGAAACGCCATCCTCGGCCTGTACTGCTGGCCTTGGTGTCGGATGGTCATCCTGGCCCCTGGGACTCAGCACCGGGACGCACGGGACGGAAGGGGGAAGCCTCCGGAGAGCGCGCCCGCGGCCCCGAGCCCGGGCGGCGCGAGGCTGCCCGCCGCGCCCCCGGGAGCCCGAATCCGCGCCGGCCAATCAGCGCGCCGCGCCCGCCGGGCGAGCGCTGCGCTGGCGCCCACCTGGCGCCTGGAGGCGGTGTCGGGCCGGCGGGCCGGGGGCGCCGCAGGTGAGGGGCGCCCTGGGCGCCAGGATGCTCTGGTCCCGGGCGCCTGGATGCTCTGTGGTCCAGGGCGCCTGGATGCTCTGGTCCCGGGCGCCTGGATGCTCTGTGGTCCGGGGTGCCTGGATGCTCTGTGGCCCTTAGGCAGGATGGGACTTCGCTGGGAGGTAAGACAAGGGGCGGGGGCGGGGAGGGGGAAGGGGGAGAAGCAGGGCGTAAGAGGTACGAAGTATTAGGTGTAAAACAAGGATGTATGCACAGGACGGGGAATTTAGCCAATATTTTATAGTAACTACCATTCCAGTGTAACTTTTAAAATTGTGTCACTATACTGCACACCTGTAACTTATATAATAGTTTGGCAACACACTTCAACTTTTAAATAATCTTTTTAATTTTAAAAAAGGGAAAAATGACTTTATGGGAAAAGGCATTTTCACGACTTGAAATAGGCTTTGGTTTTTAGGCAGCGCTGGGTTTCTGGGAAGCGTGAACCCCCTGGCTAGTCCCTGCCCTGCCTCTCCCCGGTCGTGTGACTCTTCCAGCAGCCTTATTGAGTGAGAACTGACATACTGAACTGCAGGAATTTAAAGTGAGCAACCTGATGGGCTTCGGTGTAGGTATCCACCCAGGAAGCTACACCCACAGTCAAGACAGGGAGCATGTTACCCCTAAAGTCTCCTTGTGGCCTTTGTCCCTCTCGCTGACACCCCCCAGCCCCCCCACCCCCACTTTTCTGACACTTCGATTAGTAGGAGAGGTGGATTTGATCAAGTTACATAATCTCTCTGAGTCTCCGTTTTCTCAGGAGTAATAAGAAAGAGTCGGGCTGGATGAACTCAGATTTACTCTCCAGTCTTGAGACTTCAAGACTCTAACATGAAGGAAAATACACAGCTCAGTCAGCCAGAAGGCTGACAGGGTGGGGTTTAGTGCTCCCTACAAATCGAGGCCCCACTGCCCTTCGACCAGCCAGCCCAAGGTTCCATGTGGCTGAAGAGCGGATGCCATCATGGACATGCCCCGACCATTCCTGCCACGGGGATGGGGGCGGGGCAAGAGGGAGCCCTGCTCCTGACGCTCAGATGCCGCCCCTGCCTGTGGGGTGGCTCAGGCTCCACAGCCCTGGGCTCCAGCTGCCACTTCTGTCCCCGGAGAAGAGCCCAGAGGGCCGTGGAAAGCAATGGTCCTCCTTAGGGCTTTCCAGAGCTGGGGATTTTCCATGTTTCTGCGCCTTCTGCCCTCTCTTGGATTCCCCAGGAATGGCAGTGTCTGGAAGCGTACAGGAAGACGGCTGATACAGGAGGTGCCCGCAGGTAAACACATGATCCCTGCCAGACCTGTCTGCTAACACCCAGAGCTTCCATGTCACCCAGACACTAGGTGTGAGGATCAGCTCCACCCACGCTCTGTGCTCCCATGTGTGGCTCTAATACTGCCTTCTCTCTCTTTCACTCGCTCTTCTCTTTCTGGGTAGGTGGATGGATAGATGGATGGATGGATGGAAAGATAGAATAGTTAGATAGAACATTGATGGGACAGATGGATGGATGGATAGAGATAGATAATGTCTGGTTATATCAACAGAACCTTGGAAAAGCCACTTGTTTTTCAGAAAAGCCACTGTCCGTTTTCCTCTTTATGTTTGGAACACATAAACCCTCCTGGGTTCAAAATTCAAGTCACTTTACAGGTAAACAAATTTGGTGTTTTGTAAAAAGTACAAATATTTAGTGGAGGAAAGAGTGCCTGCTAATGAATATTGAGTTTCTTCTTGGGGCTGATGAAAATGTCCTGGAATTAGACAGTAGTAATGGTTGCGCCACCTTGTGAACAGATAAAATGACTGAACTGTATACTTTTAAAGGGTGAATTTTATAGTATGTGAGTTATATCTCAATTTTTTAAAGTGCAAGGTCAGAAAAATAATTTTCGTCAGGTCCTGCTCTTATAAGGCCCCCTCCCTTCCTTAAAAATCTTCAGTGGCTCCCATCACCTCCCTCCTCCCTGAAAACACTCATCCTCTCCCAGTCTGGCCGGATCTGAATTGTCAGCTGTAGTTTGACTGCCCCTCGACATGGAGTCTCCCTCTCACCAGCCCTGATTTACTCTTTCTCCAGCACGCGGTGGGTTTTCTCCCCTCCGAATCTCCTCCCCTGTCGCATATTCTGCTCATGTCTCCCTCCTCCCCGCTCCTTCAGCATGGAGTAGGTGCCACCCACGTGGCATTTTTTCCACGCAGATCTGGGGGGAGATAACTGCTGCACACCTTACAGCCCTCCTATTCTGTGAGTTTCGCCAAGGACACGGTCAGTCCGCAGCTTGTGAGCAGCGGTTTCTGGGCTTTGGTCCTGGCAGGCGGCAGAGCTGACTGTGGCATCGCCGACTCCCGCAGAGTCAACGCCCCTAGTGCTGTGCCGTCAGTGCCCGGCACCTGGACGGGAGGGGAAGGTCCTTTTGTATTTGCTGGGTTCATTTTGTAGCACCGAAGCTTGCTAAGAGCTAGCAAAATCTGAATTAGGGCACTATTGCATAAAGATTCGGTGAAAAACTTTCTCGCGACTAGACTATTCCATAAACTACATAGGTCATTTCATGGACCAGGGAGCCGGGAGGCACTGGAATCTTCACAGCTTCAGTGGCCATGGTGCTGGGTGTGGTCAATGAGGTCTACACCACGCTCAGTGCTGTGTCTGTTCCACCTCTAAGAATTACTGAGTCTCAGACCATGTGGCTCCACGTGAGTCCTGTTCAGCAGAGAAACAGATGGTGATGTCACTCACCCAGCATCACCACGGGAGGCTGGGCAATCATCCGTGAGAAAGGGTTTTCTGGGAACTTGCCTGGTGGCTCGGTGGTAAAAAAGAAAAAAAAAAAAAATCCGCATTTGCCAACGCAGGAAACACGGGTTTGATCCCTGATCCAGGAAGAGCCCACATGCTGTAGAGCAGCTGAGCCCGTGCTCCACAAGAGAAGTCACTGCAGCCAGAAGCCTGGGCACTGCAGCTGGAGAGGAGCCCTGGTTCTCTGCAACTAGAGAAAAGCCCGCACAGCAAGGAAGACCCAGCACAGCCACAAACAAATACAAATAGATGAATACAATTAACTGTTTTTTTAAGAAAAGGGGTTTTCCTGGCTAACGGGGTCCATCTTGTCTGTGCCTAAGGAGGCTCACTCTCCACTCTGCATCATGTGTGTGAACTTTTGCACCTGACTATTGGGCTCACAGGGCAATATCTGATATCTTGAGGGTAGATTTGACTTCTCTGAAGGCAGTGGTCATTTCTCCTGCCAGTCCCCAAGAGAAGAAATGGGTTTTAAGGCAGAAAAAAAGCAGCAGTCGTTCAGAAAGCCAGTCTCAGGTACCAGTAGATTGCTGATCACCAGCACCTGCCCTCCATCTGAGAGCAAGTCCAGGGCAGGAAGAAATAGTCTGCAGTCTCCAGGGGTCACGCTGTTTTCGGTAAGGAAGTTGTTCCAGTTTCATGCGGGTTTCACCACTTCCTGTTGTTTCTCCTCTAGGATGCACTACGTGTTCATTCATTGCTCCACTGCTCTCCGCTCTGTGCCACAGAGTATTCAGTTTTGTTTGACAAACTTGACCGAGCACCATCTCTGGGGTGGGCTTCCCAGGGGGCTCAGTGGTAAAGAATCTGCCTGCCAAGTAGGAGACAAGGGTTCGATCCCTGGGTCAGGAAGATCCCCTGGAGAAGGAAATGGCAACCCACTCTCTTGTTCTTGCCTGGAAAAAAAAAATCCAACAGACAGAGGAGCCTGGTGGGCTGCAGGCCATGGGGTTGGGAAGAGGTGGATACGACTGAGCACGCACGGAAGACATGGTCCTGCCTTGAGGGTGTCTCCAGTAGGAAAAAAAAGGCGTAAAATAAACTTCTGGGGTAATGCAGTGCATGATGTGGGACCACGTGGGAGGCAAAAACGAAAAGGAAACAACAGAAAGCTGAAGAGAGCACGCTGATATGAAATCGTGATGGTCTGCACTGCCCATTCCCCACGCGTGCAGTACAGTCTCGGAGCAGACGTCTGTTATTAATGCCCCCAGTATGGTAAGGCAATTATACGCCAATAAAAAAAAATCCCCAGTCAACAAAGAGTAAAGACAGTGGAAAGTGGGGGTTAAACTAGGAGGTTGGGATTAACATACACACACTCCTACATATAAAACGGAGAACCAACAAGGACCTGCTCTCCAGCACAGGAAACTCTGCTCATGTTCTGTGGCAGCCTGCACGGGAGGGGAGTTTAGGGGAGAATGGACGCATGTGTGTGCGTGACTGAGTCCCTTTGCCGCCTGAAACCATTGCAACACTGTTAACTGGCTATACTCCAATACAAAATAGAAAGAAAAGCAATGAAAGAGATGACCGAGGGCCTACTGTATAGCACAGGGAACTCTATGTAATACTCTGCAATGGCCTACATGGGGAAAGAATCTGAGAGTGGATATACGCCTATGTATAGCTGACCCACTGATGTACACCTGAAGTGAACACAACGTTGTAAATCAACTGCACTACAACTGAAAACAAGGTTTTTCTTAAACCTTGAGTTTTAAGTACATGAGTACAGACGACGAATAATAAGCTGGAGTTCTCTGTGCCCCTGTGAGGTGGCACCCAGGCCGGGGGCCTGGGCAGCCCAGCCTCTGACCTCACACTTCACCCCTCTGACGTGCTGGCGCGCTCCTACCCGGCACGTGCCTGGGTCCTGTGCCCACCTCAGACGACTGAGAGCTAGCTGGCTTCCACAGGAAAATCATCACATTAAAACTGGAACAAAGAAAACTGGGTGTTGGGCAAGCAAATGCAACAGACGTTCATGAGAGGATCACTTCAGAAACCCAGGTTTTCGTGTCTCTCCCCCTCCACTTCTCTGATTGTCGGCCCAGGATGAATCCTCCACAGACGGTATCTGGTGGGTCAGAGCCTAAGCTCCTTCAGTGGCTTTTGGTAACTGTACGCCAAGGAGTTTTTCAGCAAGACTGCATATTTACATTTCGTTTGCCCAGAATGAACTAATTTCACCACGCCCTTGTTTGTGTTGGATGCTGCGAAGTTTTTTAAGCCTAGACAATTCTACTTTTCCTAGGTTCTGTATTTGTATAGTTTCCATGCTCTCCTCGGAGAAGGCAATGGCAAGCCACTCCAGTACTCTTGCATAGAAAATCCCATGGACGGAGGAGCCTGGTAGGCTGCAGTCCGTGGGGTCGCTAAGGGTCGGACACGACTGAGAGACTTCACTTTCACTTTTCACTTTCACACATTGGAGAAGGAAATGGCAACCCACTCCAGTGTCAGGGAAGGGGGAGCCTGGTGGGCTGCCATCTGTGGGGTCGCACAGAGTCGGACACGACTGAAGTGACTTAGCAGCAGCAGCAGCCATTCTCTCCTTGGACCAGAAAATCCAAGGAAGAGGGTGCCACCAGGAGCCTGTGAACCCAGGCGAACCCGTGGCCCCGCGGGGAAGAGAAGGAAGGTGTGCCAGTCCGCCCCGCAGACCCAGGGCGCCGGAGGGCCGAACCCGGAGGGACAGAGCAGCCGCGGGTCCAGCGGCCAGGCCGGGCTGCAGGCCCAAAAGTTACTTCAAGGGTGAGCCCGCTGTAAAGAAACAAAAGGGAAGCATTCGCGCGAGCGCACGGGCGCCAGACTCCACGTCGACAGAGCCCCCACGGCCGCGCCGTGACAAACGGGGCCCTGGCGCCTTCCCGCCGCTCCACGTTTAACACCGTGACGAGGGCAACTCCCGACGCTGCCAGCCGCGCCGCCAGGCCGCACAGGTGCCAAAGGGCAGGGAAGGGCCCCGCGCAGCGCCCCGCCGCCCGCCGCGCCCGGACCACAGAGCCGAGGGCGCCGCCCCCGTCCTAGAGAGGAAGCGCAGGCTCCGCCGGCGGCACTTCCGGCGGCGGCACTTCCGGCTCGGCCCCTTCCGGCGGCGGGCGCTTCCGGCTCGGCCCCTTCCGGCGGCGGCGCTTCCGGCTCGGCCTCTCCCTGCGCCCGCCGGAGGTCGGGCGGGGCGCGCCGGTGAGGGTGGGTGGCCCCCCAGCTCCCGGGGCCCTTCCCGGGGTCGGCCCCTCGACCCCCAGCGCTGTGGACTTGTCTCCTCGCTGCAAGCCCTCGAGGCGACTGGTTCGTGGACCAGAAGGGTGAAAAGCCGACCTAAAAGGACGCGAGCTGGGGCTCGTCGTGCCGTGTCGGACCGGCCGCGCGTGTAGAACGCATCAAGTGACAGACACACGCGTGCAGGTGTCGGGGGAAGGCCCTGCCGGCGCCCCGGAAGGACCCCCGCCGCGGCGCGGGCCGGGCGCTCAGAACCGAGCCCCCGCCCGGAAGTGGGCCTGGCGGGGCGACCCGTTCGGAACCCGGCTGCTTCCTCCTCCGGGTAGCGGCTGGCCGCCGGCACCGCTGACCGCCCGGGCCGAGTGCCCTCAGCTGTGAGGAGCGTGGGAGTGGCCATCCTGGCCTCCTGTGTGTGAACTAGTCCTACTGTGAAACCCTGTCCTACTGTGTGACCCTGACCTACTTCGTGACCCTCTCCTGTGTGTGACCCTGTCCTGTGTCATCTTGGCCTCCTGTATGGGACCCTGGCCTCCTCTGCGGGACCCTGGCCGCCTCTGTGGGATCCTGGCCTCCTGTGTCATCCTGGCCTCCTGTGGGACCCTGGCCTCCTGTGTGGGATCCTGGCCTCCTGTGTGAACCAGTCCTACTGTGAGACCCTGTCCTACTGTGTGACCCTGACCTACTTCGTGACCCTCTCCTGTGTGTGACCCTGTCCTGTGTCATCTTGGCCTCCTGTGTGGGACCCTGGCCTCCTGTGTCATCCTGGCCTCCTGTGTGAACCAGTCCTACTGTGAGACCCTGTCCTACTGTGTGACCCTGACCTACTTTGTGACCCTCTCCTGTGTGTGACCCTGCCCTGTGTCATCTTGGCCTCCTGTATGGGACCCTGGCCGCCTCTGTGGGACCCTGGCCTCCTGTGTCATCCTGGCCTCCTCTGTGGGACCCTGGCCTGTTGAGTGTGACTACTGTGGCATGCATTCTTCAGTGAACCAGATTTACCTTCTCTGACACCGTAAGACTGCATTGGGGAATATTTCACATAAAGAAGCTTTCACACAGTGTGTTCCTGAGGGGACAATAAAAGACGGACAGTTAAGCTTGGGATCTGAACTCCAGTCTCTTATTCTATCTTAAGATAGAATATTAAACTGTCCTGAGAAGCTCTGCAATAATGGAGCTCACCTGACTTTGTTTAGCCGAGTGGTTTTTCAAGCATTTGACCTCAGAGACTTTTGGGTAACACCCTGTTAATAGCCACCCCTCTCCCCACCACCAACTGCGGTTTTTTCCCAGAACACACTTTTGGGGGACGCTGACATAAAGCATTCACCTGAGCACAGACCTGTGCAAGAGTCACTCTCACTTCTCAAACGACATTTCGGAACTTCTGTTTTGAAAATCATCTGACTGGATTTCCGTAAGGATGGTTTCAGTTTTACAGATGATTGAGAAATCAGTCCATAAATAATGAAGTACTACAAACCATTAACATTTGGAAAAGGAAGTGAACCCTCCTTGCCCTTCTTCCTACATATATCATGAATAGATACCGTCTCAATATTGAGCCAGTGTTATCAATGTATTATTTATAAAACATAGAAACAATTACACGGGAAAAATACAAATTGTTCCAAGTGGAGATTCAACAATTCAGGGCTTCTTAATGACAAACCTAGGAAATTTGTTCAAGGACCTACTTTAGTAAAACATGATTAACGTTTCCTCAGATAAATAGAAGGTTGCTAAGAATTACTCAAGAATGTTGTGTGTGCATGAAGTAACAGTCACTGGAAACTTGCCCTGACATCATAGAATACAAGAAACATTTTCAGCTTTATTCACGATGACTGAGTTACTGAAGTAACAGAATCTCTTAATGAGGCAGTTTTGGCCCAAACCTCTTTCAAGGGGAGCTTTGAAGTGACTTACTATTAACAGTAACAAGACATGACAGTGTCCTTGTCCCAGTCTCTGCTCCTCCATCCTGTAGGGCCAGAAACCTACACAGTTCCCAAGAGATAACCAGGCTCCAGAGGACCCACCAATGCCAACCAAACTCTAAAGGAACCGCTTAAATGGTTCCCTTTAAAAAGTTATAGTCAGTGACTTCCCAGGTGGTCCAGTGGCTAAGACTGCATTCCCAATGCAGAGGCCTGGGTTCCATTCCTGGTCAGGGAGTTAGATCCCACATGCCTCCACTAAAGAGTTCCTATGCACAACTAGATGATTCTGCATGCCACAACTAAGATGGGGAAATAAAAAATACTAATATAAAAAAGTTATTAATCCGAAGTGCAAAAAAAAAAGAAATATACATATATACATGACTGACACCTAGGATCTCAGAGCGATCTTGATCTCCTTTTCTTAAGCAGAAACTGTCCACCACCAACAGAAAACCTGCCTAGACTTTAAAGCGCTCCACAGAGGCCATTGCCGTGGCCTTTTCTCCAGGCCCGTCATCTTTGTGCTCCGTATGCATCCTTCCTGAAGACCCCTCCCACAACACACAGACACGCAGACACACAGAGATGACCAGACCACAGCTTCCCAGCTGTAACACGAGGTCATCAGTGGCCTGTCTGACCCCTCAGGCAGGCCTGGCACAACCACTCTCAGATTCCGGCTCACCAAACTGTGACCACAAATGTTTCAAGGAATCCAGGCAGTCACCAAAAGTATCAGAAGGGATGGCTGCAGTCATCCCGCCCACCCTCCACTGCTCACAATGCTTCTCACATTAGGTGACTGGCACTCTCCACGGAGATCTCAGCCAGGGGGAGCTCCCACCAACCAGAGAGGGCTCCCTGCAGACAAGACGCATCACCTGGGTCTTCGTTCTGCCTCTCCTGGGCCCAGCAGAGCCTGATGCAGCATCGTTCGGTCTCACATTCAAGGCGCCCTTCTCCACGGTCCTCCCCCACTCCTGGAGGAGACTCTGAAGCCCCTTCCCCCCAGACACTGTATTATGTTCCTACCGTCGTAGGGAGGCTGCTGTGCCACACCGACAGTTCTTCCATCCACTGTTGGTCCTTACTCGCCTCAGCCTGCTTACCTGTAAAATGGGGACAGTAATCAAACCTATCTTTATAGTGTCCGGTGGGCAGTCCGATGCGCGGAAGTGGCTGTAGGGACTTGGGGCCCGATCCAGGGAAAGAAAGGGGCGCAGTGCCAGATGCATTCCTGTGCAGGTTCCCCCCGTGGGTCACTGGGGTCACTGGAACCTTCTCGGAGCAAGTGTGGCGTGTAGACACCCTCACGAGTCGGGCCCGCGTAGTCCAACATGGACCAAGAGGAGGCGTGGAAGCTTAGATACTGCGATTACTAAGACCACAAGGGACGCCCCCCACCCCACAAAGGCCGCCCCCAGCCCTGCCCCCGTCCCCGCTGGCACTTCCCCGAGGTGGTCCCCGCGCTCCTCCCCGGCCCGGCGGATGGCACCAAGCTCACCTTCTGCAGTAACGCCATCCTCGGCCTGTACTGCTGGCCTTGTGTCGGATGGTCATCCTGGCCCCTGGGACTCAGCACCGGGACGCATGGGACGGAAGGGGGAAGCCCCCGGAGAGCGCGCCCGCGGCCCCGAGCCCGGGCGGCGCGAGGCTGCCCGCCGCGCCCCCGACCCGCGCCCCCGGGAGCCCGAATCCGCGGCAGCCAATCTGCGCGCCGCGCCCGCCGGGCGAGCGCTGCGCTGGCGCCCACCTGGCGCCAGGGGGCGTTGGCGGGCCGGCGGGCCTGGGGCGCCGCAGGTGAGGGGCGCCCGGGGCGCCAGGATGCTCTGGTCCCGGGCGCCTGGATGCTCTGTGGTCCAGGGCGCCTGGATGCTCTGTGGTCAGGGGCGCCTGGATGCTCTGGTCCCGGGCGCCAGGATGCTCTGTGGCCCCGGGCGCCTGGATGCTCTGTGGCCCTGGGTGCTCTGTGGTCCGGGGCGCCAGGATGCTCTGTGGCCACGGGCGCCGGGATGCTCTGTGGCCCGGGGCGAGCTTGGACCCAGCACCAAGGCTCGGGGGCGTCAACAGTGCGCCCCGGGACTTGGATCCCTGGCTGGGCTGCCACCAGTTCCCTGCACGGGCCTTAGCAAGCTGCTTGAACTTTCAGAGCGTCTGGCCCCTCGTCTTGCTGGAGAAAAGTGAGTGGACGGAAAGTGACACCTGTCTGTGTGTCGGCGTGTGTGCCGGTGCACCGGCAGTCGCGCGGTTAGCGGGGAGGAACGCAGCTCCCCTGCAGGTGGGCTGGCGCTGAACCCCACATGCCACTCGCTGTGCTCAAGCCAGTTATGTGGCCTTTCTCTGCTTCGTTCTCCCCATCTCGGCGGTGACATTGCTGCTCCTTCCTTGTGAGTTTTTCTTTGGGAGGGGGAGTTTTGGTTTTGGTTTTAGGATACCTGAGCTAATACATGTGAAAAGCATTTAGCAAATATCATATGTGGAATCTAAAAGAGTGATACCAATAAACTGATTTACTAAACAGAGACCGACTCACAGACATAGAAAACACACATGGTTACCAAAAGGGAAAGGTGGGGAGGGATAAAATTAGGAATGTGGAATTAACACACACACACACAGTGTGTGTTTGTGTGTGTGTGTGTGTATGCACGCGTGCTATGTCTGACTCTTTGCAACCCCATGGACTGTCACCCCCCCCCAGGCTCTTTTGTCCATGGGGTTCTTCAGGCAAGAATACTGAAGTGGCTTGCCATTTTCTCCTCCAGGGGATCTTCCCAACTCAGGGATCAAACCCTCATCTCCTACAATGCTGGTGGATGCTTTACTGCTGAGCCACCAGGAAGCCCACACTCATTGTTCAGTCACTAAGTCATGTCCAACTCTTTGTGACCCCCATGGACGACAGCACACCAGGCTCCTCTGTCCTCTGCTGTCTCTGGGAGTTTGCTCAAATTCATGTCCTTTGAGTCAGTGATGCCATCCAACCATCTCATCTTCTGCCTCCCCCTTCTCCTGCCCTCAATCTTTCCGAGCATCAGGGTCTGTTCCAATGAGTCAGCTCTTCACATCAGGTGACTAGAGTATTGGAGCTTCAGCATCAGTCCTTCCAATGCATATTCAGGGTCGATTTCCTTTAGGATTGACTGGTTTGATCTCCTTGCAGTCCAAGGGATTCTCATGAGTCTTCTCCAAAACCACAGTTCAAAGGCATCAGTTCTTCAACCTTTTCTATGGTTCAACTCTCACATCCATACATGACTACTGGAGAAACCATAACTTTGACTATATGAACCTTTGTTGGCAAAGGAATGTCTCTGCTTTTTAATACACTGTCTCGGTTTGTCATAGCTTTTCTTCCAAGGAGCAAGCGTCTTTTAATTTCACGACTGTAGTCACCATCCACAGTGACTTTGGAGCCCAAGAAAATTAAATCTGACACTGTTTCCATTGTTTTGCCATCTATTTCAATGAAGTGCTTGGATCAGATACCATGATCTTCATTTTTTGAATGTTGAGTTTTAAACCTGATTTTTCACTCTCCTCTTTCACTACTTCAAGAGGCTCTTTAGTTCCTCTTCACTTTCTGCCATAAGGGTGGTGTCATCTGCATATCTATGGTTGTTGATATTTCTCCTGGCAATCTTCTGCTTCATCCAGCCCGGCATGTCATGTGATGTACTCTGAATAGAAGTTAAATAAGCAGAGTGACAACATACAGATTTGACGTACTCCTTTCCCAATTTTGAACCAGTCCATCGTTCCATGTCCGGTTCTCACTGTTGCTTCTGGACCTGCAAACTGGTTTCTCAGAAAGCAGGTCAGGTGGTCTGGTATTCCCATCTCTTTAAGAATTTCCCACAGTTTGTTGTGATCAACACAAAGGCTTTATCATAGTCAATGAAGCAGAAATAGATGTTTTTCTGGAATTCCCTTGCTGTTTCTGTGATCCAGTGGATGTTGGCAATTTGATTGCTGGTTCCTCTGCCTTTTCTAAATCCAGGTTGTATATCTGGAAGTTCTCAGTTCATGTACTGTTGAAGCCTAGCTTGAAGAATTTTTGAGTATTACCTTGCTAGGATGTGAAATGAGCACAATTGTACAGTAGTTTGAATTCCTTGGCATTGCCTTTCTTTGGGATTGGAATGAAACTGATCTTTTTCAGTCCTGTGGCCACTGCTGAGTTTTCCAAATTTGGTGGCGTATTGAGTACAATATTTTAACAACATCATCTTTTAGGATTTGAAGTAGCTCAGCTGGAATTCTGTCACCTCCCCTGGCTTTGTAAAGAATCCCAGGGACGGGGGAGCCTGGTGGGCTGCCGTCTATGGGGTCACACAGAGTCGGACACGACTGAAATGACTTAGCAGCAGCAGCAACAGCAGCTTTGTTTGTAGTAATGCTTCCTAAGGCCCACCTGACTTCACACTCCAGGGTGTGTGGCTCTAGGTGAGTGATCACACCACCGTGGTTATCCCAGGTCACACTAACATATATAAATAAAATAGATGGTCAACAAGGACCTACCGTATACAGCAGAGAATGTTAACGAGGGCTTCCCAGGTGGCGCAATAGCAAAGAATCTGCCTGCCAATGCAGGAGACGCAAGAGACTCAAGTTCGATCCCTGGGTCAGGAAGATCCCCTGGAGCAGGAAAGGGCAGCCCACTCCAGTATTCTTGCCTGGAAAAGTCCTTGACAGAGGAGCCTGGCTGGCTACAGTTCATGGGTCACAAAGAAAGGCTATACTCAATAATCTATAATGACCCAAATGGGAAATAATCTGGAAAAGAATGGACATATATATTTACACGTATAACTGAATCACTTTGCTGCATACCTGAAAGACAACATTGTAAATCAACTATACTCCAATGTAAAATTTAAAAATGTTTTAAAAACACTTAGAACCGTGACTGACAAGTGGTGAATGTCAGATAAACCACAGTTTCTCATGTGTTTTGGCAGACTGTTAAAAATTACCATCTCTAGTGGCTCCATTACACCCATCGTCTGAGTCCTATATCTTTCCAGAATAATGTGAGGACTCTTGGAGTAGTCAATGGAGGTGAGAGAATAGGATCTGAAGTCAGATTATGTGGGATCACATCTCCACACTGCTACTTACTAACCAACGAACTGTGTGACTCTGGGCAAGTTACTTAACCCCTCTGTGAAATGGGAATGACTATGTGATAGACAGTATGCCAATCAATGGGTGCCAGTTGTAACCATTACTAGTATTAGTGTCATTAAAGATAGGATAATAGAAAGAGCACAAAATGAATGAAAGCAGTCTCATCTTGACAGCCACTTCCCTCCCCTGTCCTCAATTTCTTCATCTGTAAATGGGCGACTCGAGCTCCCAGTGTCTGAAAGGCAAGCCCTCCCAGGTCTAGCAGCAGTGTTCCTGGAAAAATGGGGACTTGCCTAGAGCTGGGCAGCCAAGGGCAGCGGGTGACGCCGTGGCAGAGAGGGGATGTGGGCAGCTGCCATCAGAGGCGCAGTCAATAAACCGGGCTCGAGATAATCGGGTTCCCATCCCAGCGGAAGAGCAGAGTTCCTGCCAAGCTGCTCTGACATCTCAGCTCCAGGCTGAAGTGCTAGAATAGGGCTGTTTGACTCATCGGGAAATGACTTGGCGGAAAGCCAGCAGATGTGACGTCAGCCCAGCCAGGAGGCCACCAGGAGCATGACGGACGGCGGGAAAGCCCCGCTTCAGCCGGGCTCCCAGACCCACGGGGATGGGGGAGCAGAACGATTTCAGAATCTCATAATTGGCAAACCTGTTTCCCCGCTCTTTTATTTGTTGACTTAGGCTTTCTGTTTTCTCAGTTGTCAGATGGTGACTTGTCTATTATGAGATTGTGTGCATGTATAGTTTCCCTGAGAATCAGATTTTATTGAAAAGATAGAATGTTAAGATCATCTGGTCACTGGACATTTCTGCTGTTTAAATTGCTTAACATCTGTGAGAGGGCTCTGTCAACTAGGAGAGAACTTTAGGTGTACAGAGTGACCACCTGAGTCTGTTGCCTGTCAGCCTGAAGAAGTTCCTGGTGCCTCTGGCACTCTCTAAGGTGACCTTGCTCGGAGGATAAATCAGATGGCCACCCTCATCACCCCCCAGTTTACTACCCTAAGAAGGGTCTCATCAACGTCCTCATTTCCCAGATGAAGGGGACGAGGTAGGGTGGGAAGAAGGAATATACTTAGAACTCAGGACACCTGGATGCTGATTCCAGATCTAACCGCTGACCCACTGGGGACGTCAGGCAAGACTCATCACCTTAGGGAATCCCAGTCCCCGGTCAGAGTTGTTCAGGGCTCCCCAGAGTCCACTCTTCAACCTTCTGAAACTTTAATGCACATAGCAGTTCCCCAGGGACCTTGTAAAAATGCAGATTCTGACTCAACAGGTTGGGGTGAGACTGTGTGCTAACCACTAGACCACCAGGGAACTCCTTCCTGGTCTTGATTTCTTATTTATAGCTTACCATTTTATATTAAGGCTTCCCTGGTGGCTCAGATGGTGAAAAATCCACCTGCAATGCGAGAGACCTGGATTGGATCGCTGGTTTGGGAAGATTCCCTGGAGGAGGACATGGCAACCCACTCCAGTATTCTTGCCTGGAGAATCCCCATGGACAGAGGAGCCTGGCGGGCTGCAATCCAGGGGGTCATAAAGAGTTGGACACGACTGAACAACTAAGCACACACACACATTTTATATTAAGCACCTCCTGTGTGCCTCACTTAACCAACTGTGAAAAAGGCATAAAGTGAAAGTCGCTGAGTCTGTCCGACTTTTTGCAGCTGACCCCATGAACTGCAGCCTGCCAGCGTCCTCTGTCCATGGAACTCTCCAGGGAAGAATCCTGGGGTGGGTAGCCTCTCCCTTTTCCAGGGGATCTTCCCAACCCAGACATCAAACCCAGGTCTCCTGAATTGCAGGAGGATTGTTTACCGTCTGAGCCACGAGGGAAGCCTGAAAAGAGGCATGGCATAGATGAATCAGGAGTTTGGATGAGCACTAGATTCAGTGGACTCGTGTCCAGATGACCACATTCCCGGCTCCTCCTTAGTCCCCACTTGTATGTCACAGGATTCACCTAATGGCATCCTATTAAAAATCATAATGACCTGGCTGACGACATAATGTTTACATTTTCAAAGATGCCAGATAAAATAATGGCCAATACATGACGAAATAACATTTGCTTCCAAAAATTCTTGCCAGTCTGAGCTTCCACCGGTGTGCTTTCAAATGCCCACGTTGAATCAGCATCTCCCAGCAAATCTACAGTGTGATGGTTTCCAGCGGTTACCAAAAGTCATTACAGGAACAAGTCATGTGAATTTCTTTTCGAAAAAAATCTGACTTGACCCCAAGCTACTGTCAAGACAGTGTCTGTTCTGTCCAACAAACACCACAAAAGAAATCTCCTTCCAAGTTTAGTTCCCTGAAGACAGAAATCACAATGTATCCTTTTCCTTGATCAAAAAGAGAAGTGTACCCAGGCATTTCCCACCCTGAGCAGCAGAACAAATCAGGCATCAGGCTCTCTTGCAGGAACTGGAATGAATGTTCGTTTTTTTCCTCCAATCTGTCTTCCTATTTGAATTCATTCTCTAGGCTTTGCTCTTTTGGTCAGCCACAACAACTCCTTTTTGGAATAACTTGGGATAGAAATAAATTGTATTTGAGCAGTGAATGGGAGTTGGCTTGATGAATTGGACAAGGTGGGGGGAGAAAGGAACAGCTGTGCAGTCGAAGTGGTCTTCAAGGTAAGTGACTATGTTCATCCAAATGTTTGTTGAACCTCCATTGTTTTATTTTAGTCCAAGATGCAGGAGAGAAGGAGAACAGTGTGGAGAAGTACATTGGAGTTTGATGAAAATTTGCTTTCCTTGCAAGACGGTTAGCTCGCGCCTGCCTATCTAAACCGATGAGCTCAGTTCAGAAGGAACAGGACGCCTTGTTTCTCAACCTCAGCTGCACCTCCGTGGCTTCCAGGTGAGTTGGGGATGGAAGAAGCAGGTAGGAATGTGGGAATGTGGCTTCAGGAATTCCACGTAGAATGATCTGAGCCAAGCGAGACCTCCTAGTTGCCTCCAGGATGCCCCTTTGTGATAAGGAATGATTCCCTCCACGTTCTCCATCCTAAGGAGAAGAGCTCCTGCAGTAAGTCCGGGGCACACACTTCCCAGAAACACCTGCTGCTGCTGCTGCTGCTGAGTCGCTTCAGTCGTGTCCAACTCTGTGTGACCCCATAGACGGCAGCCCACCAGGCTCCACCATCCCTGGGATTCTCCAGGCAAGAACACTGGAGTGGGTTGCCATTTCCTTCTCCAGTGTGTGAAAGTGAAAAGCGCAAGTGAAGTCGCTCAGTCGTGGCCGACTAGCAGTGACCCCACAGACGGCAGCCCACCAGGCTCCACCATCCCTGGGATTCTCCAGGCAAGAACACTGGAGTGGGTTGCCATTTCCTTCTCCAGTGTGTGAAAGTGAAAAGCGCAAGTGAAGTCGCTCAGTCGTGGCCGACTAGCAGTGACCCCACAGACGGCAGCCCACCAGGCTCCACCATCCCTGGGATTCTCCAGGCAAGAACACTGGAGTGGGTTGCCATTTCCTTCTCCAGTGTGTGAAAGTGAAAAGTGCAAGTGAAGTCGCTCAGTCGTGGCCGACTAGCAGTGACCCCACAGACGGCAGCCCACCAGGCTCCACCATCCCTGGGATTCTCCAGGCAAGAACACTGGAGTGGGTTGCCATTTCCTTCTCCAGTGTGTGAAAGTGAAAAGTGCAAGTGAAGTCACTCAGTCGTGGCCGACTAGCAGTGACCCCACGGACGGCAGCCCACCAGGCTCCACCATCCCTGGGATTCTCCAGGCAAGAACACTGGAGTGGGTTGCCATTTCCTTCTCCAGTGTGTGAAAGTGAAAAGTGCAAGTGAACTCGCTCAGTCGAGGCCGACTAGCAGTGACCCCGCGCTAGAAATGATCAAAGGCAAACAGGACCATGTTGTCCCACCCTCTGTTCCCCGGAAGACATCATACTTCATACTCTGCCCTCCTTAAGCAGGAGTCCGGTGGGCTCTGCTTGAGAAAACGGACATCTTTGATTTTACAAGTCTCCTTGTTCCCCTGTAAATATATGCTCACACTGAAAATATAGAAACAGAAGCGAATTTTTGAACTTCGCATGTAATGTAGGAAAAGAAGTTTGAGTGAGTTGGAGTGGCACGGAGGAGGAAAGGGTGGACTGGAGCCCCTGGATTTAATACAGGGAAGGCCCTTTTTTAAAGGTTTTTTTTTTAATGTGGACTATTTTTAAGTCTTTATTGAGTGTGTTACAATGTTACTTCTGTTTTAAGTTTGGTTTTTTCGGCCTTGAGGCCTGTGGGATCCTAGCTCCCCGACCAGGGATCAAACCCACACCCGCTTTGTTGGAGGGCAAAGTCTTAACCACTGGGACAGGGAAGTCCCAGGTGTGTTTTAAAGAGTTAGTCTTCATGTCACACATGTTCGAGAGAGAACCTGGACACCGCAGGCCTGGCCCAGAACTAGGAAGGCGTGGAGATGAGATTCCAACACAGCAGTCCAGGTCCGAAGTCCAGAGGAACTGCTGTGGGGCCCTGCGACTCCCACGTGAAGCGCTTGCAGAATAAAGACGAGCTGACGGCCGCTCCCACCTGACCTCCCACCCCGACTCTGCCCTCTGCTCCCTCTGTCCTGGGGCGGAGGTGACTCATCCCACGGGCAAGCCCTTTCCCCCCAAGCCGGGGCTTCCCACAGGCAGCATCTCTCCAGCACTGCCCACCCTGAGAAGCCCTGCCCTGGGCCAGCCTGGATATCCCGTCTCCTTCCCGCTTCCGCAAGCCCGTTGGACCCTCAGACTAAGCTCAGGTCTCCAGCCTCGCCCTTATCAGAGAGAAAAGCACTGTCTCCAAGTCCTGTTAACTGTGATGCTCCCGAGTCAGGGACTTTCCGAGGTTCCGCCCTGCTTCCTTCCGGCTCTGATCTTCCTGGGAAGAGCCCCTCTGGAGGCCTCAGGAAGCTGACCGATAGCAGGAAGTGAAGACAGAAGACGCACCTGCGAGGGCCACCACCAGTTTCACTTTCTTTATTTAGACGGGGAACTTCTGTCCCCCAGCCCTCCCCTCCCTCCTGTCTGCGCCCCCACCCGTGCCCGCCCCGCCCCCCTCCCCCCCCAAGTAACGTGAGCAGCACCTTGACCTTGGGGGCAGCAGTCCTATCCGCCTGCCTCCTCCTCCTTGGGTAGACAGCTTTCCTGGGACCAAAGCCAAGGCTGTCCTGCAGACACCAAGCATTTTTTAAAAAATCCAAACTCAGAGAATTTATCCTCCGCAGGGACTGCCAGCATCCCTCCCTCAAAGGCCTTCTGTGGCTCCCTAGTGCCTCCCGGGAGAAGGCGGCGCCCCTCCCCTGACACCCCAAGGCCACGGGGACCTGAGCTCATTTTCCAGCCAGTGCCGGTCAGTGCAGGGAGCGGCTCTGGTTCATGCTGGACCCCCGGCGGCCCTGGCCTCCCGCTGCCCGGGTCTGACCGCGGCGGCCCCGAACCCCCGAGCGCTTCCTTCCTCTTCCTTCCTCGCCGCGCTGGCCCGCGCCCGCGTGTGATGCACGGCCCCCGGGCCGGGTCCCCGCGGCACAGCTTCCTGTCACCCCGCCTCCGGCCCGCATCGCACTCTCGCCCCCCCGGGACCCCCTTTCTAAACGACCTGCCTCTGCCCCCCAAGAACTCCAAGCAGCAGCCCCCGCAGGGCCCGCCCCGCGCACCGCGCCGCCCCCGCCCAGCCTGGAAGCCCCGCTCCCCTGGCCGCCCACCCCCGCCGCGCTTCCTCCCACTGCCAGGCGTCTCCCCTACGGGCAGCCTCCCGTCCGGACGTGGGGGGCTCAGAGCCGCCGGGGCTGCGCCCGCTTCTCGGCTTCCCCGCCCCGGGGACCCTGCTGCCCCGCGTCAGCCGCCCGGGACCTGTCCTCACCCAGCAAGGCGCGCCCTTCGGAGTCTGGAGTCCCGCTCCGGGCCTGCAGCCGGCTTCGCCCCTCCGCCCCGCTGACGCCCCCCATACCCGGCTCTCCCCCGCCCTGCCCTTCCCCTCGGGCCCTCAGCCCCAGGGGCCGCGCTTCCCACCCCTTCGCTGGACTCCAGGTCAGCCGGCAACCTCACTTCTCGAGGGCCTCCTGAGGCCCCGGCTCAGCCTCGCCCTCCAGTCTCCCGGCTGAGCAGAGGTGCCCCGTGCGAGAGAATGAAAGAACCTGGAGGAAAACCGGCTGTGGCCTCTCCTCAGCACGACCCGAGGTCACCATCTCATCTGGGTCCTCAAGCTACTCATCGCCTGGTGACCTTGGCGGCCCCGCAGCTCGTCCACACCCCTGAGCAGACCTCACCCCTCTGATTCTCTGTAGGAAGCATGGCACCCTTGACCTTTAACCCCCATCCCTGCCCTGGTGCATCCTCACTGACTCCCGCCAGAGGGTAAAGCTGTCCTGCTGGAGGCCTCTGCCCCCAGCACGCAGGCGAACTCCAGTCTGCTTGCTGCCTTCCAGACCGTGGCCCCGCCCCCGTCTCTGACTGTCTCCTCCCTCGGCTAAGGGACTTGCTAAGAATAGCCTGCGGAGGCCAGGGCCAGAGTCCACTTGTGTCCCCCCAAAAGATGGACCCACGTCCTGACACCCCGTATACTTGAGAATGTGACTTGATAGAGAAACAGCGTCTATACAGACAAAA
Source organism: Moschus berezovskii (assembly GCF_049115385.1). Classification (NCBI taxonomy): domain Eukaryota; kingdom Metazoa; phylum Chordata; class Mammalia; order Artiodactyla; family Moschidae; genus Moschus; species Moschus berezovskii. The sequence continues at coordinate 72,991,216 of NC_142479.1, read as the reverse complement.
TTGAATTAAAATGAGGTCACGTAGACCCTATTCCAGTATGACTGGCGTCTTTACAAGAAGCGAAAATTTTGGACGCAAGGAAGATGACGTGAAGACCCAGAGAAAGAAATGGCCGTGGGAGCGGAGCAGTGTGCCTGCAGGCACAGCATGTCCAGGAGTGCAGCCACTGCAGATGCTGGACAAGCAAAGGAGGCTCCTGTCTCCAGCAGGCCACCCTGGGAGTTTGGGCTTGTGGCCCCTGGGCGGCGCGGCATGCGTTTCTGTTGCTGCAAGTCACCTAGTGCTGGTGCTGGGTGACCGGAACCCTGGGGGCTCAGACAGCTGGGGAGGCCTCGCCACCGTCAGACCTGCAGGCAGAGGCTCCGGGGGGCTCTGCTGGGTTCCCAAGGTTGCCTCATGGCGCCCTGGAGAGAAGCCAGCTGGACTCCAGGGCCTGGGCTTTCCTTCCCCTTCTTCTGTCTTTTCAGAGCTCCTGGAACAGATGATGTAAAGCACCTCTGTCTGAGCAGCCTGGCACCCTGCTTCCAGAGGCCGGCAGGTTAACACTGACAGCCCTGAGCTCTGCGTTCCCAGGTGAAAACGGGGGCCTGGCCTCCTCCCATTACTGTCGCCCCTTCTCCCCCATAGTCCGTCCTGGTCCTTGCTGACAGCTCCTGGGGAGCAGGAGCCCAGGGGCATTCACCCTTACAGTCTGCTCCTGCCCCTCCCCACATGTTCAGGAAGTCAGGAAGGTGCACTTGTAAAGCGATGGCTGAGCAGGTCCCCGTTGGAGGGCCCCTAAAGGACGCGCAGGACCTGGCTCAGGCCAGGCTCCCTGCAGCGGTCCCGGGTCACCAGGATCCAGTTTGTCAGGAGACACATCCCCTCTTTTCCCCCAAGCTCCCCCCTCCCAGACCCCCAGACCCCCAGGCAGGACTGGGAGGGAGTGGATTTGAGGTGAGCAGTTGAGCTTTCCAGTGACCTGGATATCAGAGCGTCTCGGAGCCAGCGTCTGCCAGGTAGATGGAAGGTGCTCCCCACGCCCCCCGGGCCACAGCGGGAGAGAAGGGCCCGGATGGGCAGGACCGAAGTGTGGCGCATCAGGGAACACGAGCGGCTGCAGGTCACACCCAGGCACAGGCTACGCAGGGCCCTTGTCTCTCTCAGTCACGCAGTGAGACAACTCCATGCCAGTGCACGCAAGGCCAGGGGAGGTCAAGGCCACACCAGGAAGTGGACTTTAATAGCTTCCTTATATCAGGGTAGGAAGCTTGAGTTGATAAGGAAGTTGGAATCAAGCGCCCCAGCTGGAAGAGGCCTCCACAAAGGAAACGTTGGGGTGGGAGATAGTCTGTGTTTCCACAGCGCTCTGGCTGGGCCTGCAGCTTACACTGACTGCATCCTCGGGCCGCCTGCCCTAGAAAGAAACCCACATCTGTGCCCAGCCAGCACCCGGGGGAAATGCCCGTGAGCCCAGAGCTGCTTGACATGCCCGGGGTCAAGGCCATGCTGCACACGCCACCCTGACAACAGACCCTCCACGCTGGGCAGGGCATGACCATCACTTAGGGTCGCCTTCATGTCTTGCATGGAGCTACCTGCTCAGCTCCTCCAGCGAGGTCTACTCATCAAAACAATTAAAAGAAAAAAATGCTTGTGAATCAGTGTGGGGTCCCCACGTGCCCCCCACGTGAAGTCAAATGAGTTGCAGCCCCCAGGGTGCCCCGCGCTGCTGGGTGGGATGGCTGGAGTCAGGCATTTCCGGATTTCAGTCAGCATCACCCCTTGAGTGCGACCTTGATGAGTGCCCCTGACGGCTCAGTCTACCCATCCGGGAAATGGGAACAGGGCTCACTCAACACAGAGCGAGAGCTCTCAGACAACAAACTTCCAGCAGCAGCATCTCGTTGTTCCGCCGTTGTTCTGGGCCTCCTGATCTTTCTCCAAATGTTAATCCCCAGCCCAGGATGCTCACCTTCCCTTCCCCATCTTCCCCTTCTTTTCTTTCAAAATAACTCAAATACCATCCATCTGATTTCCAAGGCCCCACCTGAGTTCCCAGGCTGATGGACCTGTTCCCAACTCAGCACCGTGATGGCTGGTTGACCAGTTGGCCTCATCCACCGTGCCCTCCCTGCAATGGCCTTCCCCTCTTGAGTCTCTGAGCTCACAGCACAGGGCACAGTGCCTGGCCCACATAGACGCTCCGCACACGTCCAGACCGAGCAGTACTGGGCTGATACCACGGGCCATAGGCTGGTCCCTCCCTGTACGCCAGCCGCCATGGGCTGGCTTTTGACCTGGACGGTCTGCAGAAGGAGACTGGAGTCACAGTGACTCAGGCCGCTGGAGGATTAGAGGAGCTGGGGAAAGGGGGAGGCCCGCTGGTGGGTGAGGCAGCTCTCCCTTCCAGCAGTCTTCCCCCTTCCAACCCAGCAAAGCCCGAAGTCCTGTTCGAAGTCATACCTTTCCCAGGGAAGGTATGAGGGGGATTGGAGATGACTTTTCCTCCAACTTCTGATGTCTCCAGCCTGGCCCCAGTACCTCCAGGAGTTCCCTAGAATTAAGGAGTGTCCTTCACAATCTCAGAGATTCTGGGCAAAGGTCTAGGGTCACTGTGTGATTCAGAGGGTGGAGTAGATGTCATAAATTACACATTTGTTTTAAAACACACACACACACACACACACACCAGTCACACACACACACACGTCTCCTGGGCCTGTGTTCAGTCCTTCCTCAGGAGAGGAGCTTCCTGATAGACAGAAGCACCCTGGCTCCTTAAGCCTTTCAGGGTCGACCAAGTCTCCCGACGGGCAGCCCCCATTCCTCCCAGCACCTCTGCCTTTGTCCTTGCCCTCACTACAAGAGCCAGCCTGGCGGGCTGCAGTCCATGGGGTCGCAAAAGAGTCGGACACAACTTAGCGATTAAACAACAACACGGTTTTTATTTTTTTAACCTTCATATTTATGTAACAAAATCACTAACCACTTTCAATCCCCCAATGCATAGCGGCAAATGCTTATTATGTGACACCTAAGTGGGGCCAGGCAGGCACTCTGCCAGGTGGTTTACACGTTACCATCAAACTGCACCCTCTCACCAGTCCAGTGAAGTGTGGGCAGAATTAGCCCCACTTTTCAGATGACAGAAACGAAGCTCTGGTGTCTGCTGGCTAAGACTCCTTGCTCCCAACGCAGGGGCCTGGGTTCCATCCCTGGTCAGTGAACTAGAGTCCACGTGCCGTGACCGAGACCCAGGGCAGCCAAATAGATAAATAAATAATTTTTTAAGAAAAAGAAATGAAGCTCAGAGAGTTTGTGTGTTTCTTTGCGGGATTCACATGATAGATGCTGGGAAAGATGGAGGGCAGGAGGAGAAGTGGGTGACAGAGGATGAGAAGGTTGGGTGGCATCACCCACTCAGTGGACCTGAGTTTTGGCAAACTCCGGGAGATGGTGAAGGACAGGGGAGCCTGGTGTGCTGCCGTCCGTGGGGTCGCAGAGAGCTGGACACGACAAGAACACGGTAGACGTGCGGGGCAGCAGCTCGGACTGGATCCCACTCCTGCCCAGCTCTCCCTGCCGCTCTCGGCGACCCCGGCCTGAGCCTGACAGGAGCGGGCAGCAGCTGAGAGGGGCGAGAGCCTGAGTTCCGATTTCTCCTGGCCCGCGGGCATCCACAGCGTCCTGCCTGCCCCGTGCGGGGCGGCCACTTGATGGATTGCAGCAAGTGAAGGCGCATCCCCGTCGCCCTGCAGCAGGCACACCCTCCGGCTAGCTCAGGTCACCTGAGAGCCCCTCACGAGTGGTGTCCGGCTGTGCCACGTTAGCAGAGCATCCCGCAGGACCTGGACCCTGGTTCTGAGCGGTGGGGCGGAGCCACAAGGGTCTCTGGTCACCGCACACACATCCCTCCAGGCCTGCAGATCCAGCTGGCAGCCGTCAGATGCAGGGAGGTGTCTGGGAGCAGGCAGATGGTGACTACTCATTTAAATGACACACATTCAGTGAGTCTTTACCATATGACAGGATTCCCAGGGGGCTCAGTGGTGAGGAATCTGCCTGCTAGTGCAAGAGCCGAAGGTCTGATCCTGGGTCGGGAATAACCCCTGGAGAAGGAAATGGCAACCCACTCCAGTATTCTTGACTGGAGAACCCCCACGGACAGAGGAGCCTGGCGGGTACAGTCCATGGGGTCGCAGAGAGTCGCACACAGCTGAGCTCAGCACATGAGCACACACCATGTGCCACGCTGGATGCCGAAGGCACCAGTGAGCTGGTTGTGGTCCTGGCCTGGGTGGGGGGGCCGCATTCCGGGGAGGTGGGGGAGGGAGGGCAAGGGACCCATGCTCTGAGGGGAGGGGGGGCGGGAGAATGCTGGGGGACCTCAGAGGCTGGGAACCTTGATCAGCCTGGGGGGCGGGGGAGGGAGGAGGGGAGGGAAATAATGAGACAGCGTCGGGGGTGGGTGGGAGGTGGCGGCGGGGGTGGAGGTCCGGGAAGGAAAGGAGTGAGATAAGAGGGCGAGGGCCTGGGAAAGACAGCAGGGAGAGCCCTGGGTGTTCTCTACCACCCCGAGCCAAATCAGAAAAATGGCCGGTGCTGGACTGGGATGGCATGAAATTCACCAGGAGCAATGTCTCTCTAAGGAAGCGCTTTTATCCTGGGCGACTTCCCAGGCTGTCCAGTGGTTAGGGCTCCGAGCTTCCACTGCAGGGAGCACAGGTTCCATCTCCTGTCGGGGAACTAAGATCTCACGTTGTTCGATGTGGCCAAAAGGTAAAAATCATCATCATCATCAAACTCCCTTTTTACAGACAGGAAAAGTGAGGCATGCTGTGTTCAGTGAGTTCTCCCCAAGGTCCCACAGCCTTGCTCCTTTCCTTCTGTGGGAAAGGAAATGACCAGTAGACGATTTGATCTGCTTCACAGGGTTAAACCAGAGAAGCAGGAGACCTCAGCTCATTGCTTACAGGACTCTTCCCATCACCAGCCGTGCTTAAGCACAGAAAGGGCAAATGAGTCTGAAACTGCTGGCACACAAGAAAGCGCTGCAGCTCGCTCTCACCCCCGCCTCGTCCTCTCGTGTGCAGTGGGGGCCCGGCCAGCCCCCCCGGGGCCGGGAGAAGGGCAGTAACGACAGCGAGAGACAGGGAAGGCCTTCGTGGCTCAGCTTCCAGACCTCTGACTCTGCGACTCTGACTCAGCGGCTGCTGTCTCTCCCTGAGTCCTGCCGGGAGCCAGCCTGTTCTTTCCCTCAGCGGCTGACACAGGAGTTTGCAGAAGGTGCGTTGATGGCATCATTCGCCCCGGGGAGCCTGGCTGCCACGACCTCACAAAGGCCCCGGGAACCGCTTCTCGGCGCCCCTGGGTGAGCCCTGACCACGTGACGGTCAGTGCCCTGGCGGGGACAGAGGCGAAGGTCAGCCTCGGCGTGCCATGCTGCACCCGGCTGCCAGCGAGTCAGGAGCACGGCTCATGGAAGCAGCAGGCCCGGGCCTGCCAGCCCACGTGCCGGAGGAAAGAAAACTGGATTGGGAGCAGAGGGTGTGCAGACACAGGAGTCAACTTAGACCCCGCACACATCAGTTTCTCCGGAGAAACAGAACTCACGTTAGAGATGCTTTACTGGTGTCGGCGAGGCACGGGCCGCTTCCAGGCAGCGTGGTGTAAAAGGCCGACCTCGTCTTCAGAAGCAGTGAGGGAGGAGGAGACACACTGAGCAGGGGGTTCTGAGCTTCCCAGAAAGAGTCCCAGGTTTCCAAGCAAAGCCCCGCATTCAGGGTCACATAAACAGACTGCCCACAAACGCGCCCGGTACAGACAGCAGCTGCGGCCTGAAGGTTTCTCCGAGGACGGGCGTGTGTCTTTCAGAGGCAGGCTTCCGACTCCAGAGAAGCTGAGAGGTCACGAATGCCCAACAGCGGCTCATGGATCTTCCTTGGAGGCTGCGGAAAACACAGCCAGTAATTAAAGTCACGTTTTCCTTCAGTAACACCAGCAACAAAAACCACCACGAAGGCAATTCCACATGCCGGGTTTCATACAAAACTTTCCACATGAGAAGCTGACTCTGGTCAGGGCACCATCGCGTTTCGTAACAAAGAAAGTTGCCTTTTGATACTGGACTCACATGAAGGGACCATCTGGGGCTTCCGCCACCTTGTAAATATGGCTGTAAAGCCGGCCTCGTCTTTTCTTCTACCTCAGTCACCCAGAACAGTTTACAAACCAGAGTCTGAGCTCCGGTGCAGAACATCTCACTGTGCTAGAATCAGCCTGCAAGCTGGTAAACTTTGAGGTGGCCTTTAGCCCAAAGGGGGCTGGAAAAACAGACCAAGTAACCAACCAACCAACTACTTGTTCCTTAAATGCGATCTTTGTACACCTGGGCACCCAGGGAAATACCTCTTTCTGGTGACTCAGAAAGAGCCCTGGATTTAGAGTCAAAAGTAGGTGGTTTTGGTTCTGCCTCTGCCCCCGGACAGTCGGAGGGAGTCCTCAGATCTCTCTTCCCCCGGCTTCCTCCTGCTCAGGGAGTGAGCTTAACACTGGGTGCTCCGTCAGCCTATTGTGAGCAAAGAATGAGATAAAAGTAGGTCAAAGTGCTTTGGGGCGTTTAAAACATCACACACACACACAACTCAGAGATCTGTATTCTGGGAAGACTAGGGAATTCCCTTGCTTTCCTAGCACAGAAAGGAAGACACGAAAAACCCACGCCTGTTTTATCTGAAAGAAAGTGGCAGAACCCACCTACTATAATAACACTGGTGATGAGACTCAAGAGTCAAGTGGAGAAAACCTTGGGTGTGTCGTCATCTTTATTAGAAAATTAACCCACGGTTTCCCCATCCGGTAATGTGACTGATTTTTAAATAAACACATCTAAACGGGTGTTGTCCCATCCTGAAGAGTGAGTAGTCACCTTGGCAGGCCAAGCACTCATTTAAATTGTTTCCCACCGTTCCAAAATCTTTTTTGTACACTCCTTTCTTGGAATCGTTCCCAGAGCCTCTGGCACATTCTTTCGAACATGTCTGAGGGTGACACATTTTTGTCCTTTGTGAAAAACATTGATTTTTGTAAACAGCCCAGAGTTATTTGTCACAGATTCTGATAAATGAGCTAAGTAGTGCCACTGTTTTAAAAAGTGTTAGTCGCTCAGTCGTGTCTGACTGCTTGCAACCCCAAGGACTGTAGCCCGCCAGGTTCCTCTGTCTACAGGATTTCCCAGGCAAGAACACTGGAATGGGTTGCCATTTTCTTCTCCAGGGGATCTTCCGGACCCAGGGATCAAACCAGGATCTCCAGGATTGCAGGCAGATTCTTTACTAACTGAGCCATGAGGGAAGCCCACACTTTTTAGAAAACTGTGACTGTAAGATAGGATACCTGGCTTTCTCTCAGTTCCAACAGAAAGTTACAAATAGTTGGACTGCCCTGGAGGTTCAGCAGTTAGGACTCGGCTCTTCCACCACAGGGAGCATGGGTCCCATCCCAGGCCAGGGAACTAAGACCCCACAAGTCATGGAGCAGCCAAGGAGGAAAAAAAAAAAAGAACAGATAGTAGATTGCAGGAATCGACAGCATTGCCAGACAGGGCCTGATCCTTCATTAGGCGACCACACTAGAGTAGGAAAGTCGTGTGGAAATGTGTCTCTACACTGTTAGTCACACCTCGATTATTTATCTAGCAAGACTGTTTGCCACTAGACTTTGAGTTTCCAGTAAGAAGAGAGCCACACTACAACTAATTAACCATTTAACTGTGCAATCTTTTTATCACAGCTCCTCCTCGGGGGATCTGAACCGCTCATCTGCACACGGATTAACGGGCTAATACAGATGTTTCCAATGGATTCACACCTGCGTCTATTGGAAATACAGTAGCCAGCAGATCTAATTCCAACCAACAGACTCTATATTCCCTTAAAAACTTTAGATTCTCTTTTCAGTCATGAAACAATTTGTCTGAAAATTATAATATTCACTAATATCATTACAATGTGACTTGAAGCAATAGCTAGATTTGCTTCTGGTGCAAATCATTTTAATTGTTCGAGTTACTTTAAAATAAACATAACCAGAGAATTCCCTGGCTCTCCAGTGGTTAGGACTCAGCTCTTTCACTGCCAAGAGCCTGAGTTCAATCCCTGCTCAGAGAACTAAGATCCCACAAGCTGCATGGCCAACAAAGAATAAAACTCAGAATCACACTTTCAATCACCGAACACCGTTCGCTGTGGGTCTTCAACGGTAAATGACTCCAGCGACTTTTGTTTTATGGAAGCTACTGTTTTCCCCTACCTCATTTTATTGTGGTGACATTTACGTAACATTAAATTCATCATTCGACCGTTTTAAAGTGTATGATTTGGGGGCATTTAGTAGATTCCCAGGGCCTTCCCCGATGGCTCAGTGGGTGAACAATCCGCCTGCAGTGCAGGAGACGCGGGTTCTACCCTGGGATGGGGACGAATTCCTGGAGAAGGAAATGGCAACCCACTCCAGCATTCTTGCCTGGAGAATCCCATGGACAGAGGAGCCTGGTGGGCTACAGTCCACAGGGTCACAAAGAGTCAGCCACGACTGAGCACACCCTATGCATATACGATGTATATAATATACACATATTCCCACAATTCTGTGAATGAACCATCAGCACTATCTAGTTCTTAAACATCTTCATCACCCCGAAAGGAAAGCCTATACTCATGAAGCAATCACTCCCTTTTCTTTCTGCCTACTGCTGGCAAGTACTAATCTGCTGTTTCTGTGGATTTGACTATTCTGGACACTTCTTATCAATGGAGCCTTACACCATGTGGACTCTTATGACCAGCTTCTTCACGCAGCATCACGTTTTCAGGGTTTATCCAGGGTGCAGCATGCGTCAGCGCTTCGTTCCTTTTAATGCCTGAGTAACTGGACTGCACAGATATACCACACTGTTCATCCATCCATCCACCGATGGATACGTGAGTTGTTCACCCCTTTGAGCTATTCTGAAGAGTGCTGCCATGAACAGGTGCACAATTTTTCCTTTAAACAACTGTTTTCAATTCTTTGTAGGTATACACCAAGGAATGAAATTGCTGGGTCATATGGCAATCCTAAGTGTAACTTTCTGAGGAACCATCAAACCTCTAGCTCCTTTTTTTCCTAAGATATTTTTAACGTGTACCATTTCTTTTAAAGTCTTTGTTACAATATTGTTTCTGTTTTATGCTTTGGTTTTTTGGCCAAGAGGCATGTGGGATCCTAGCTCCCCGACCAGGGATTGAACCTGCGCCCGCTGCAGTGGGAGGGCTGCAGTGGGAGGTGAAGTCTTGACCAACAGACTGCCAGGGAAGTCCTTCCAGCTCATTTTAAAAAATGACTCCTCTATTTATTTGATTGCCCTTGGGTCTTCACTGCTGTGCATGGGCTTTTCTCTGCACTGCATTTCTCACTGCAGAGCATGGACCCCAGGAGCCCGTGTGCCCACTAGTTGTGGTACACTGGGCTCAGTTGCTCTGCTGCACGTGGGATCTTCCCGGACCAGGAACTGAACCCTGTGGCCCCTGCATCAGCAGGAGGGTTCTTATCTGCAATACCACCAGCTCATTTTAACACTCACACTTTCAAGGTGGCTTGACAACCAGACAGGAGCTATTGGACAACTGCAGCCTGACCCCAGGCAGGGCCCAAAGAGGTCTCTCTTTTTTCTGAAGCACTGAGGCGAGCAGCGGGGTTTGATATGAGTCAAGCCTGTTCAACGTGGAAGTTACAGGCAGGGCTCTGGACGCCTTCCTCTGCTGTTCTACATGTCACAGCATGAACTGGCAGAGCGGGAAAGCCTTCCTGCCTGCGAGGCATCCTTGGTGCTTCAATTATGATGTGAGCACTCCCGGAAAAAGAAGAAAAAGATGCCAACTATCTAATTGATAGGCTTCCCTCTTCCTGTTTTTGTGGCATTCAGATCAGCATGTGGAGTCCAAGCCAGCACTGTACCCTGTCCTGGGCAGAGGTCTGTCCTTTCAAGGGTGGAAAACCAAGCTTCCCAAACAGTAGCTGAAGCTGCAGAGAGCTCTTCCAACCTGAGTGGACTTTTACTATCTATTTTGCCTAGAGGCACCGCCTAGTAATACTGCAGCACCTACCCTACTTGGTATAGGGCAGCTTGTCCACACGATGGGCTTGGCCAGGACAACAGGAGATAATCCTATGGCAGGTATTGTTTACTGCAGCCAATTTACTGAGTCATGGGGCTCCTCAGCCATTAACCCAATCAGGCCAGCAAACTGATTAGCACTGATTTTGTTTAAACGTGTTCTTGAGCCTCTCGGGAAACTGACCTGTTGGCTACCTCCTTGCCTGACACACACAAGCTTCTGAGCCCCGGAAGCCCCAGGCAAGGCTGTTGGGAGGAGCTGCACTGCCATAGAGACCAGCCCAGAGGGCTTTTTCCACTTGAAACTAGAGCGCTGAGATAAAAGCTGACTTCCGGGGTCCTTGCGAGGCGTCCCTCTGCCAGCCCACGTGTCGCTTGTGGCCCCGCAGCCGTGCAGGTGTCCGGCCCGAGTCTTGGCCGGTCACATCCTCTGCAATCTGTCAGGAAACCTAACCTCCGCCGGCTCCTGTTCTCGGTCTGTCTGCTTATCTGCTTCCTCTGGAGAACAGCCGCGTCGGTGTCCGGTGCGGGGGGGATTTTCGGGGTGACCTCACCCGAGCAGACGTCGGCGTCAGCCCGCGTGCGGACCGCGTCCGGGAGGCATGCACAGCTCGTCCCGGCGCCTCCGCGGCCCGTCCTCCGCAAGCAGCGTCTCCGCAGGGTCTCGGGTGGGGCTGGGGGGTCACGCCGGTTCCCTTCCCGGGCTCGGGAGGGCGGGCTGTCACGGGACCCACTGGAAGAAAATGCAGCGAAACCGCTGGCGCCCGCTCTCTGTTTGAACGACTTTGGAGCCAAAGGCTTCGGCGGCCGGCGGCGGGGCCTGGGAGCGACGAGAGCCGCTGGGAGCCCAGAGGGCAGAGCCCGGGGCGGGTCTCCGGCCCCCCGGCCCCCCGGCCCCCCGGAGGTGGCCGCGCGGCCCGGGCTGGGTGCGGCTCGCTGCAGGCAAGAGGGAGGCGCAGCCGCGGCGCGGGCCACGTGACCGCCGGCCCCGCCCCGCCCCGCGCGCGCCCGGCGCAGCTCGTGGGCTCGCGAGAGGCGCGCGTCTCCGGGCGCGGCGTGCGTGCGCGTCCCCGCGGCGGCGGGCGCGCGCACGCCCGGGGCCGCCGCCCCGCCGGGCCCGCCCTCCCGCCCTCCCTCCGCGGCGCGCGCGGCCCGCCCTGCCCGGCCCGCCCTGCGAGTCAGACCGCCGGCTCCCGCCCTCCGCCGGCGCGCCCGGGCCGCCGCGGCGCCCCCCGCCCTCGAGCCGCCGAGCCGGAGCCGCAGCCGCGCGCCGAGCGGGCGGAGGAGCCGCGGGGCCCCGCGAGGCGGCAAGATGGCGGACTTCCTGCCGTCGCGGTCCGTGCTGTCCGTGTGCTTCCCGGGCTGCGTGCTGACGAGCGGCGAGGCCGAGCAGCAGCGCAAGTCCAAGGAGATCGACAAGTGCCTGTCGCGGGAGAAGACCTACGTGAAGCGCCTGGTGAAGATCCTGCTGCTGGGCGCGGGCGAGAGCGGCAAGTCCACCTTCCTCAAGCAGATGCGCATCATCCACGGGCAGGACTTCGACCAGCGCGCGCGCGAGGAGTTCCGCCCCACCATCTACAGCAACGTGATCAAAGGTGGGCCGGGGGCGCCGCCCTGCTCCCCGCAGACCCCGGCCGGCCGCGCGCGAGGGGGCGCGGCCGCGGGGAGGGTGCCGGGCCCCCGCCCGAGGGGAGCGCCCCGGTGCGGGCTGGCCTCTCCCCCGGGCCAGCCAGCCCACCCCGCGCCCGGGCGCTGCCCGCCCAGCCCCGAGTCACATGGGGTCGCGGCTGCTCCCAGCTCGGAGGCCGCGGAGCTCCGGAACCTCGTGCCCGAGACTCGGGTCAAGGGCGGAGGGTGACAGGCCCCTGGCCCTTTGGGGGCGAGGATGTGAAACTCAAGGCTGTCCCGTTTGCTGTGCTTCCGTCAGGAAAGAGCGCACCATCAGTCGGTCTAAGAAAGTTTTAGCATCAGTGGTTTTTCGCCCCAGTGTCACGGTCGGGCAGGATGTGTGCCTGTCATCACCGAGCACCTTGCACCCTCTTTCTGCTTCTGACTGCGGTGGGGGGAGCGTCTACTGCTTAAACGGGGTTGTGTGTGGGTACAGAGGGTGTAGGGCCTGGGACCGTGCAGGCTGAGTCAGTGAATCAGTGTCGGCTTGGGTCATAGGTTCTGCTGCTGTTCGTGGGTGTTTTTAAAACTAGAGTTGATCTTTGTTCTCAACTGAAAAACGCACAGGAATTTGAGTTCTGGGCTTTCAAACAAATGCGGGGGGGGGGGATTTTACTTTTGTCAGTTGAGCTATAATTCGCACTGTTTTTAGTGTCCGACTGTTTTCTACTTTATAAAAGGTATTTTGGCAGAATTGAGATACAGAGCCTGTTCTTGAGGTGCGTGAGGGTGCTCTCCGTGGCGTCTGCGTAGCAGTTTACCTAGGGGTCGGTAAATGTCAAACCTTTCCAAGCAGCGTTTTTTTTAAGGGGGGATTTTGTTGAGGAAGTACTTAAGTTACTCTTTCGACTCACTTTTTTTTTTCCCCTTCCAGAATTGAGTGGAGGAAAACTGCTTGGGGTGCGGGGAATGGAGAGGGGGAGATTTGTGGGGTAACGATGAGGGAGGGCCAGGACATCAGGAGCTCCCCGACCACAGCCAGCCCTAGGACGCACGCAGTGAGCTGTAAAGAGGTTGGGTTTATCCTTTCTTCAGTTTAGTACAAAGTTAACCTAAGGTCTCTTTCAAGGCCCAAGACTCCATGTAGTCAGTCCTTAACGGAAGGTACCTTTGTATCTGATGCAGCTGATTGTAAGGGGTTCTGTTAATGAGTAGACCAGCTGTTGACTGATAGCCAGGTAGACACCTGTCTCTTGTTTAACACCTGGTTCCTCTTGCACACTGGCTCCTAAGTGTGACCTTCAAGCCTTGATGAGATGAAGTCACTAGCCATCTGCATTTTCTGAGTTGACGTGATCAGAAAATTGACAGGCAAACGGTTTTTCAGTTATCTAAACAAATGACCTAATAGTCACATGACTGTTAGGAGGGACTAAAGGTAACAGTGTAGTGTTAGAAATAATGGGTTTGAATTAATCTCTGTGAGTTGAAATCTCTGCTTCTACATCTTTTTTGCGGTTGGTCTTCCTCCTTTTAGGGAAGTCTCACACCACCCTGAGCCTCACCCGGATTGGAAGCTTCCCAAGCCTCCCAGGGGAGAAGTGTCTGAGCTCTGAGCGAGGTCCTGGAAGCCGTGGGGTGGGCTGGGCAGGGTGCTCAGGGACCGGGAGAACACGGGGCGCTGAGTCTCTCCTTGGTGTTTCATAAAAGTCTCTCCGAGAGACTCAGAGCCTTGTCTGCAGATCTTCAGAGCCTAGACATCAGGCTGTGCAGCAGAGTTTCTTCTTCCTTTGTTGGTTTTGGTTGTCTTGCGACTCCCTTCTGCCCAGGAATTATTTTATTAACTAGAACATGTTAAAATCCTACAGAAGAAGCACTTGTGTTGATTGTGTTTGTTTTTCAAGGCTCTAACTTTATGACGGAACAACTGTGAATTTTAATTTTTTTCTTACACTCTGAGAAGTTACTTCTATCTGTTTTGATGTCGGTCTCCATTTTTTGGAGGTGCTGGGCCTAGAGTACTCAAGAAGTTTAAGGAAAGAATATGAGAATCGCATCTCTGAGAATATCTAGTAACTCCCATCACACCTTTTTTTTTTTTTTTTTTTTAAACAAAGGTATGAGGGTGCTGGTAGATGCCCGAGAGAAACTCCACATTCCTTGGGGGGATAACTCAAACCAGCTCAATGGAGACAAGCTGATGGCATTCGATACCCGGACGCCCCTGACCGCCCAGGGAATCGTGGAAACACAAGTTTTCTTACAGTACCTTCCTGCTATAAGAGCATTATGGGCAGACAGTGGCATACAGAATGCCTACGATCGGCGTCGAGAGTTTCAGCTGGTAAGAGATTTTTTTTTAATGTCATTTTATTTTAACTGCATTTATTAACATCCGATTGTAACACATCTTTTTCACTGCCTTCCACAATATGATGTATGTATTCAAAATTTTACCCTCAGAAATGTGGATAGTTTTCTAGATGAGCTTTATAAACTAACCAAGATAAAAATAAGGCAAACTCCCAATGGGTTTGGTGAAACTGTAATATTGAGTAATTAGTTGGTCATTTTTCTTTTTTGAGGGTAAGATCATAATGAGTTTCTCAGGCACTTTCATCTAATTTTTTCTCCTTTTAAAAGTAATTTCATCTCAGTTATAGCAGCAATATTGATCTTTCTAAAAACTGACCTTTTATTTTTGAATTAAGAGTTCAGTAACTTGATTGTTCAAGTATGCTCTTTAGCCTTTAGAGGTGTTTATTTCACAATTCATCAATACAGGTTAAAGTCCTTAATGTTTAAGTCATTTGCGCTTTTTGTATATTTGTATGCTATGCTTTTTAAAAGCTTCTAAGCACATTTTACAAAATGTTCCTCCTTAAAATAATGTTGGTTTTTGTGCTTCTCTTTTCCATGGGAAACACCTAGAATTTATTTTGCATTTATTATTTCTACTTTGTCTTACACAAGACTTGTTGTAAAAGTTTGTAGCTATTACACAGCATTGAAGAGAGGGTGGAAAATAAAGTTCTAATCTAGGTCAAAGGTGAAAAAACAATAATCGATATAAATTATTAAGCTCTTGATAAAAAAATCTAATTGTGAATGCGTTGATTGTATCTGGGGTTTTATTTGCCAAAGACCAGAAAGATCCCAGGAATGATAGCCATCTCTCTTGTATGCAGTTTGGAGGGAGTTCAGATGTAAAGTAAGTTTTATTGTAATGTGATCAAAATAAAGTGACAGTTAAAAGTAAAACTGCTTAGAAACTTGTTTGATGATGTCACGGTGTTAAGACAGTTCACATATCTGGGTGTGGCTGCAGAGTGACATGCAGCCAGCAGCCCTTGCTATTACAGTTTGTACTCAGCAGCAGCCTTGGCTCCCAAAAGTTCTCAGAAAGTGTTCACGACGGCTTTTGATAAAGCTGAGCCCTGGATCTCTGCTCTGTCTGAATGACGGCCTTCGTGTGTATCATACAGCCTGGCACGTGATTGCACCGTCTGGTTTAGTTCTCTTCTTTGTTGTGTGTATTTTGTTTGTTAACTTAATGCATTAATAAGCGGCAGAGGTGGTCCTACGTCTTTGTTAAAGGTGAGTAGCTGGAAGCATTATATGTTGAA
Source organism: Moschus berezovskii (assembly GCF_049115385.1). Lineage (NCBI taxonomy): Eukaryota > Metazoa > Chordata > Mammalia > Artiodactyla > Moschidae > Moschus > Moschus berezovskii. Next base: position 72,975,844 of record NC_142479.1, on the reverse strand, counting down.
AATTATGAATTTGACTTGACAAGTAGCCTCCATCCAGCGCTCAGAGGTGGGGTTAATTTTTGTCTTTCACACACCCCTCCTTCAACTTCCTTTCACTTCCCTGCTGTTGTTAAGTGCAGATTGTTCTCCTTTCTTCTAAATTGATTTTCTCGACAAACCCCGCATTTCACTATGCACTCTGTCAGGAGCTTATTCATCCTTGCAGGTCAGGGAAGAAACGTCTGTGTATAATAGCACACTCTGCTTGTTGGTTCAGGGAGCGACTAGCCTGCTATCCTGCACAGGCCTCTGTGGGGAGTCTCCGCAAGTCCGTTTAGGTGAAGATGGACCTCCCTGACACTTCTTGCTTTTGAATGATCATGTCTTACACTCGCGTGGTCATCACTGTTGAGAAGATATTCCTGAGAATTTATTTGCTGTTAAGAGCAGACTGTTAAACCGCTCAGGGTGAGGACCTGCAGATTGTTGGCTTCAGCCAGCTGATGCTTTCAGAGCAGAGACAGCCTCGGGGACAAGGAAAGGCAAGTTGATGAAAAGAAATAGAGGCCCAGGGAAAGAGGAACAGGGAGAAGTCTGGCTTTAAGCTCCTGAGGACAGGGATCCTTCCTGTCTGCCCGCGTTGTTAACGGTACCTGGCACAGGTGGTAGGTACAGGGTTATCATGTGGAATTAATGGCTGTCATACTTCGGGATGCTCGGGGTGCCTGGCATGTGGCTGACACTGGGAAATCGCTTTGCTTCCTTAAAATTTCCCCCCAAGTCCTCTCGTTCTTCTCTCGTCTGCACACACAAAGCCCAAGTCCTGTTTTTTCTGGAGGTCTCTTGCCTCCTCCACTCCGCTCCTCCTTCCCACTGGCCCAGTTTCTCCTCCCTGGACCTCAGTAACCTTGTCCAAACCTGGCCGAGTTTGCCGGGAAGCTCTGCTCAGCTCCACTGCTTCCAGAACACAGAGCCACCTCTTCCGTGAGCCTGGACGCTGAGGGGCTTGCCAGTGACAGCCCGCACCCGCTCAGACCCCGCGCGCTGAGGGCTTCTGCCCCCCAGCCCCCTCTGCCCGGCTCCTTCATGTCTGTACCGTTCATCCGGGCTCCCCTTCACAGAACAGGGTGGACGCAGCTCCCTGCAGGCCCGGGCCCCCTCTGTGGGTTCAGCTGGAATCTGAAGAACAGAGCGGTTTCCACGACGACCCCCTCCTCACCTGGGGAGCCTGGGCGGGCGCCTGGGCGGTGCAGTGTCTGTGGCAGACCCACGCGAGGGTGAGGGGTGGCTTGTCCGGCGCCGAGCGCCCCTGCGAGCTGCCTCGCCTGGCCCTCCCACTGGACCCGAGGCGGCCCGGCCTGCCTGCTGGTGACCCACCTGGGCCCCCCTCCCTCTGAGGCAGGGTCTCCTGTGGGCTGCCTTCTGTTTGGTCTCTCTCACTGCCACAGGGTCTGATACGTGCTTTCCTCGTTTTGTTAGGTGATCGGAATTATAATGCTTTTCTAGAAAAACCCGCCTTTTTTTTCTCTGGGAAGCACGGGTGTCTCTGTGTGTTGTGTTAGTCGGTCGGTCGTGTCCTGCTCTGTGCAACCCTGTGGGCTGCAGCCGCCGGGTGTCTCTGTCCGTGGGGCTTTCTCTCTGCTGCTGCTGCTGCTGTTGAGTCACTTTAGTCGTATCCAGCTCTGTGTGACTCTGTGGGCCGCAGCTGCTGGGCGTCTCTGTCCGTGGGGCTCTCTCTGTGCACTGGTTCGTTAATTCTCCAGGAGATAGGAAGTTCTCGTATCATGGAATCGATTTTTCTTTTTTGTTGTGTTTAACTGTGTAGTATATTCTTGAATCTTGGATAGGAAAAGTAAACATCAGGGGAAATGAGAGGATTTAGCAGCTAAAATAACGAAAATAAGCCTTTTTGTTTTCAGCTACCTCTTGATTATTAAACTTATTCAAATTTAAATGCAAAAAAATGGGGTCAGTTTCTAAGCTCTTGACCACTCTTTTGCTTAAGAGGAATGACTGCCCTTGAATCAGTTTTTGGGCCGAGGGTGGCATAGTGATGTCACAGCGTAGGTTTTTAGTTTTTAGCAGGCTGTTCGTTTGTTAGTAATAACTTTGGGTGCAAACATGAATGTTTTCTTTCTCTAGCTCCCAAAGGCAAACATTTCCTTTTCTGGTTAGTATCATTGTGAGTGAGCTAAATGCCGTACTGTGGAAAAGAAAAGTCTAAAGGTTCATGTTGTTGCAGCTCACGTTTGTCTTTTTCTCATTCCTCTGAACTCGCACACTAACAACAGTGCATCCTGAGGGGGGTCTCTTAGCGTCTCAGTTACATGTCTCTAACCCTCTGCCTGGGGCGTGCCTTTGCCATAGCCTGCCGCTGTGCTGGAGTAGAGACCCTCTCTAGAGAAACAAGGTGACCATAACTAGGGGATTTGCTGAGATGGGAGTCAGAGGTTGCAGATACGTGTCAGAACTAACAGCACGGCTAGGAGTCACTGGAGTGTGTAATATACAGTTGCATAGTCAGGAGCCTAAGCAAAATGTACAGACCTCCTTACACAGGGCAAGAGAGTGTGCGACCCTGGGGGTGCACTCCTGGATCTCTGCACACACTTTGCTGCCGTCAGCATTAATGCAGCCTCCTGTGATGGCCAGTCTTGCCTTTGCAACTCCCGCAACTGAAACTGCCTCCTGTGTCGTGTGGCGCCTTGAGTTTGACGTGGTTTCTCTCGCTCCAGGGGTGCAGCTGGTGCGTGAGGACAGCTTCACCTCTCCAGGCTGATGAGCTAGTCTTTCTTAGGACTGAGCTTCCCGCAGTCTGGGTGACAGTAACGGTTTAGCCTCAGGCGGGGGCCTGTGAGAAGACGCGGAGAGCTCAGTGAAATAGGAACTTCCTTCAGGCTGAGACGGCGCTGCTGCGTGGATGCGAGGTGCTGTGGAGAGTGGCCTTCGTGTGCTCCACGGCACTGATGAGGGTTTTCTGTGAGGGAGAAGCACTGGTCAATTTGTAGAGATTTTAGATTTTAGGTCTCTGTAGAATTTGGGTTTATTTTTTCGGTGAACTTGATCAGATGTCCGAATGGTTACATTGTATCTCAGCCTGGGAAACCCAGAGCTGTCTGCTGTTCAGGTTGAAAACTGAGAGGCCAGTCTGGCACATGCTTACAGTTTTAGTGTGACTTTGTGAGATGTGTGTGTGTGTCAAACATAGTGATCCCTGGTGGCTCAGCTGGTAAAGAATCTGCCCACCATGCAGGAGACCCCAGTTCGATCCCTGGATTGGGAAGCTCCCCTGGAGAAGGGAATGGCTACCCACTCCAGTATTCTTGTCTGAAGAATTCCATGGACAGAGGAGCCTGGCGGGCTACAGTCCATGGGGTCTCAGAGAGTCAGAGACGGCTGAGGGACTAACGCACGCAACACATGGCACACATACACTCGTACCTGAGTGTGTCTCCTGATGTGTTATACCACGTTGACGTGCTCATGTTTAGGTCATTTTACTTCAGGTAGACGCTTGACTTGCTGAGGGGCATCTGAGCTCTGGTGCTGAAGAGCGACAGTAGAATCCTGTGCTGCCGTGTGTGTGGTGCCTGTTACTGCTCTTCTTGACTGGAGTATAGCCCTCACTCGGGAGAAGGGCTGGGAGCTCGCCTGTAAGGAAAGCGAAGCGGCCCCGGGACCCCGTGCGCTGCGGGGTCCTGCTTCCCCTTTGACAGAGAGGCGGCCCAGCCACTGTGTCCTGTCTCGTCCTGTTGGCCCCCGGCAGGCACCGGTCTCTCCGGAAAACTCAAGTGCTGCTGATTAATTACATGACGGTTTAATACCTTATGTTTTGCACAAATTGCTTTGTGATTTTCAAAGTACATTTATCACGTGCATTGTCACTGAATCCTTAAGTAAAAGAACATACACAGTGTGGGCTCTGGTCCTGCTCTCACAGATGAACAGACTCGGAGGTAGCACAGTCGTGCCTTCTGATCCCAGAGGTGCTAATGGTGACAGGGTGGGCCTGGTGCCCAATCTGCGCCTCCTGTCCAGGGGCCACCCAGGCCTCGGGCACTCTCTCCTCTTGTCCCGGCCTCCCAGCACTTGCCCCCGGTTAACATTCCCCTGGGACGTTCTGGCACCTTGTTTTGAATACATGTTTTCTTAGAAATGGGTGGCACTGCACTCACAGGCACAGGGTTGCTTTTATGTTCTGAGCTTTCCTAACACCCTGTGCCACTCCTCTGATGCTTTATTACCTTTATAATATTACTTTATTACAGTTGTGATGGTGGTGGTGATGATTCTAAACGAACTCGGAGAGTGCAGTTTATCCCAGCCAGCGTGCACCATGGTAAAGGCTATTGGAACAGTCTCCGCCTTGAAAGCTGGCTTTGGTGATCCTCACCTGATGTTTCATCAGTGAGCGTGGTTTTCATGTGCCCTGACGGGTAGAGGTTTCACAACAGCAGTTCTCTGCGGGGTCGGCATGCATTTTCCTCGGAAACGGACGCTTGGGCCTTGGCACGCATCTCGTTCACAGGCGCTCAGGGCTGCTCTTGGGGCTGGTGGGCGCTTCCGTCCTGCTGCCCATGAACCCCTTTGCCACGCTTCTTGTGTGGTCGCCACAGATTGCATTCTGAGCTTTCCAGATTCAGGTTACAGTTTGTTGCAAATTTTTCTTCCAATTATTAAGTACCTATTTCTGGAAATTAATAGTGACTTTTTGTTTCTTGGTCTTTTCCTAGCTGTGTGATGCAATTCTTCAGTCTGTGTAGTGAACATTTTTTTTTTTTTTAGAAGATGCCTTTTTTGAAGAGGTTTTGTTACAGCCACATTAGAATGCGCTGATACGGATCAAGGCGAGAGTTTGGTTTGGAAACAGATTGTCGTGGCTAAACTTGCCAGTGTCTTTCAGTGATGGTAGTAGTTTATCTTAATCTTTCCAATTTAATTTCTCTTCTTTTGGCAAAATGAATAAAAAAGATTTTGAAATCAGTGCAGTGGGTGAACTTTTCCGTCCACAGTGCTGTGCAGTAGCTGCGGAATCCTCCAGTAGAGCTGCTCTCCTCGCGTTTGTTCTGGTTCTGGTCTGAGTCATAAGACTTGTGCACTTGGTTTTGCTGCGTGGAACTTTACTTTGTATCTTCCAAACAAATTAGAAAGTAACCATGTCTGAGTTTATTGATTTATTTTACATATTGTGAAACATTTTTATGAACGGCGTTAACATGGTGACTTTACAGTGTGATGTGGTTTCCCGCTGTGCCACGGGGTAAAGCGGACTTGAAGTCCACACCGAGCTGGCATCCCCGCTCTGCCTGTCCTGTGTGAGCCCCCGCAAGGCCCCCAGCCTCTCTGACTTCCTCTTTCTTCCACTGTGAAGTGGGGACGATTCTGAGACTATTGTGAGTTGCAGGGACTCCATGAGCTCAGATCATCCACGTCCATAAAGCCTGTGCCCCAGGGCCCGACACCTGCGATCATGTTACCGTCATTAGCTGTTAACAGTCCTGCCACATGCAGACTGTAAGTCGTTTTCTAGAGTATAAAGCACTGTCAGCTTTGATTTGACTGAGCTTGTAAAAACCCTGCATTCTACGCAGTGCGGAAGAGTGCTTGGTTCTCCTCAGACCTTGTGGCCTCCGACAGAGGCGGCGCCACAGGAGGGCGTGAAGTTTCCATTGCTGTGTTGCTTCTTGCTCCCTTTCCAGCATCATTGCGCTTGGTTTTCAGATTGAAAACTCGCCATGTAGGCCTTGACATTTTTATGCGTGCACGCGCTTGGTCAATGCAGCCGGGTCTGACTGTTTCCCACCCCATGGACTGTAGCCGTGGATTCCCAGGCAAGGATACTGGAGTAGGTTGTCATTTCCTTCTCCAGGGGACCCTCCCAACCCAGGGACTGAACCAGAATTATTTAATTGTTTGGAGAATGTGCTCCTTGAACGCTTCAGGTGTGTGGTCTGAACTGGCCAGAGTGTGGGCTTCCCGGCCCGCGCTTTCTCTAGCACCCCCCACCCCCCTCCACTGCGCATATGGACCTGCATTCCCTGGCGGAGATGTTGTCAGCATTCATGTTAAGGAGGGTGTTTGGAATTTTTCAACCTAGAAAAATCCATTATATTCATAAAACACAAGAGTCTTTTTTTTTTCTAAGGTTTCATGTTACTTTATGAGAGATTTTAGAACTCCTGACCATTTTGTTAAAAAATACCAATTAAAACATTGATAGAGTGATGGAGCAAAATAAATTTCAAATTTGCAAACGGAACTCTCACGTTGTCAGCCCTGCCTCCCCCAGATAGCCTGGTGTCGCTGGGTTCTTCCACCCGTGCAGCTGCATCAGCCTGTTTGTAGGACGTTTGTCTTCTCTTTTCTAGAAAATTCAGCACGAGGTGCCGGGAAGTAAGTACTGTTGGGGGTGAGAGGCTTTCAGTTTGCCTCTCAGTGTCCTGGCTACCACTTTTTATCCGTGAGTGATCGTTTCAAGATTATTTTCCTGTTACGTGGGATGAACCGCCTCACTGGAAGCGGTGTAGCGAGTCTGCACTCTGACATCCTGTGATGTGCGTTAAGGCTTCTTGCCATGAAGTGTGGTGGTTCACATTTACTGACGTTAAGTAAAAGGAAACCTCTGGGCAGCGCTGGCCGTGAGCGGTGGCACCAGCTTCTCCGGTGTCTGGGAAGTGGCTCATGAGCAGTGCCCGGCCGGTGGGTGCCACAGGTGAGAGGAGGTGCATGCCACACCAGGCGGGCACGGAGCTCTTCAGGTGTGAAGTGGCCTCTCAGTTCATTTTGTGTTAATTTTTTTTAAACCTTAATAGTCAAATGCTTTATATTTACAAAGCTACAAATACTATATATCCTCATTGAAATATTTTCATAAAAGGAATGTGATTTAGCCTGTAGAGTTAAAATATTGCATTGCAAATGATTTGCCACTTTCATATGATACTAATTTGTCACATTTGCAGTAAAACTGTTTTCGTTAGCTGGAGCTTCAAAAATGATGGGGACATTAATTGTTGTCATATAGATTATATACATTTCAACCCTACACTAGGTTAAAGAGCATTATACTTAATTGTTTTCTTAACTTTTTAATTATGTTAGGATCAAATATTGCAATCAATTTTAAGATTGGTGTAACAATCTAGTAAGAAGCCAAGGTCCCACCTCTTGTATTTTGCACATTTGACCTTAATGTAAGATAGCTTTCTTTTGAAAAAGGAGCTTTATTAAAAAAAATTCATCCTGTGGAACTTCATTCTTTGTATAGGAATATATATGAACATATCCATGTGATATTTTTATGTGTAACTGTTTTTACTGTGTGCAGATGTGAAGGTTTAGACATTACTTTTCGAGTATCCATTTTTCATTGTGATAATCTGAATTCTTTTCAAATGTGAGAACTGAAGAGCAAGTGTGAAAAGACAAGAAGACCTTATGTAGCACTTCTCAGGAGATGAGTTAAACCTTAAAGAAACCGTGTCAGCTGCCCGCTTTCAGCAGCTGTTCAAGGACATGGTCCTGGCTACCCACCAACCAGTCAGGCGCTTTTTAGCCGGCTGAGTACTTGCTGGTGAACCGAATGAAAATAATCTTTGTTCGCATCAATCTTAGATGCTATTCGGAGGAACCCACGTTATAAAGCAAAGAAGTAAGCAGCCACACATGAGATGAACACTCTGGAGGAAAAGGAGAGTGACGAGAGAGCAGGAGGGTAGCCAGCAGTGGTGTGGTGGAGGTGGAGACCCCAGGGCTGGAGAGGCGAGTGCAGAATAGAGCCCGGAGGCAGGCGGTGGGCCTGCGAGTGGGGCCGGGGCTGGGCCCCTGCCGGGTGGGCTCCCAGGGAGGAGCGGCCGGCGGCCGGCCTGCGCGCTGTCCCGGAGGCTGGCACTGCTCGCCTGTGACCACGGCTCATGGTCAGCGAAGGAGCATGGTGCCCGTCAGCTCCCTTCCTTACCAGGCGCAAGTGGGACAGCTGCCACACCGTGTCCTGGGGTGGGCCGGCCCTGGGGACCGGAATCCAGCTGCCGGCCTGCCATCACGGAGCTCTGGGTCCAGTGAGGGGCAGGCAAGGCCCCCGCAGTGCTGCTGGCGATCCACGTGTGGAATCGGTGCGTTTGCCAGCTCAGGAAAGACCCAGGCACTCAGGCCCTTCGAGGGTAAGGCAACAGCTAGTTTGGGGGAGTGGGGTCACGGTGGGATCCTGACTGCGGTGACCCCCTACGTCCCCCTTAAGAGCACAGCTAACCCAGCGGTGACTGCGCGCACTGGGAGCCGTGGCCACGCCCAGCAATGTGTGAGACAGGCCGGCTTCTCTGCTGCCCCGAGTGTGGATTGAACAGCAAACTGGGAGAGAAGTGACCCAGGTTTTCCTCTCACCTGCGGTGCGCTCTTAGGCGGAGAAAGACTTGGTTAATTAGTGTTGATTGTTGCGTGTGTTTGGGCTGTGCGGATTGCAAGGGGGCAGAGCCACCCAGAGGCCCAGTGCAGAGGCCCCCCAGGGTCACAGGGCACTCCCGCCTGTGGACTCCTCCGTTCAGACAGCGGGGGAATTGAAAGTCAATTTGGGAAGTTATGTCTTGTGTTGGAAAACTGCGTATACTTTTTGTTTTGTTTTTCTTGTCAGTCATGGACATTTCTTTCTGAACTCACAGTGGTTCTTTGTATGCTATTGGGGTTGTATGTGATTGGTCCTTTTCCAAAAAGTACTTAATTTTGAGGACTTTTTCAGGGTTCAGAACTCTTAAGCTTCTTAATGTTGTCATTACCTGAAAACAAGGTAGTTGGTTTTTGTTTTTGTTTTATTTTCTGAGGGAATTACTTGTAATAGGTTCCAGAATCCAAAATACCGTTTTTTCCCAATTTAGGTTTTAAAACACGTCGGTGCCCATTGTAGGGTCATCTGGTCAGTCACTGAACCCGCCTGTGTTGGTTCGTCGCTGTGTTCTTCCAGCCTTGGATACAGTCTTGCCTGTCGAGTTAGACTCTCCTGTAGTTTCCGTACAGAGTTTCATGTCCTCTTCATTTAATGTTGTACCATTAGCGTTTCCTGGAAGGAGGTGATTTTCTCAGAGGACTGGTACGGCGTTCTTCTAGAAAGTGGATGTGGATTTCTGACTTGCATGGCCAGTTCCTTCCAGTATCCACATGGGAGTGTGTTTTGTAAAGAAGGGTGGTGGTGGCAGGTCGTCCTGTCGTGACGCTGCCCTGGTGCGAGCATGGTACACGACGTCCGAGCTCGCCCACCTCTCAGGACCGTCTCCTGCCACACACTGAAAACGTGCGTTTGATTTTTCAGGGAGTAAGGTTTTATAAGGAAATACTGTCTGCCACTCTGAAGCCTGCATTTTAAAGAAGGGGCTGTAATTCTTTTATAGGCTTTTGAAAATAATTGATACTTTAGAAGTGAAGTTGCTCCATTGTGTGTGACTCTTCACAATCCTATGGGCATTACCCACCAGGCTCTTCCGTCCATGGGATTCTCCAGGCAGGAACACTGGAGTGGGTGCCATTCCTTTCTCCAGGGGATCTTCCCGACCCAGGGATCGAACCCAGGTCTCCCACATTGCAGGCAGACGGAAGTCACCAGGGAAGCCCCAGTTGGTACTTTAAGATAACAAAACGGAACACCATATAAGTGTAAGACATGTGCCTTTATAAGTACTTATTAAACATACAGCCAGACTTTTTCTGTCGGTCCAGGATGAAGCATTTTAATAAAGTCCTTCATTTTTTGGTAACGTCTGTAGTAGAATTATTAAACTGTTTACATTTTGTGTTACATGTAAATTGGAATTTGGTGGGACTACAGGAATACTGTTAGAAAACTAAGATCATTAGCTTTAAGTCATTTGGGTAATAAGTCTAATTAATTAGAAAACCTGATATTAAAAGATTGTACTTGTGAGCAGTGGCAGGAAAGTGTCATTTACAAAATAAAGTGCTAACTTCTTTCCAGAAGTCTCTCATTACTAGTGTTGTGCACTGCTTTGTTTTTCTCGCTTATATGCAAGAGAAATCTGAAGCTATTTAAATTAGAGGTATTCTTTCCAAAATTCTGCTGAGGCTGTTATAACCTACCTTAGACTGGTGAGGTATCTAATTTGAAAAAAATGCTTTCAAAACATGTTTGGGTGCTTTATAACGTGACTGACTAGTTTTGGCTCTTTTGAGTTTTGAGTGGTGCACATAGAAGATGCTAGTGAGATGTTTGCAGCACATTCAGTGGGACTCCACTTAATCCAGACCCATCCACTGAGCCAGGGAAGAGTCCTTATCTTTGAATGTAAATAAACACTGTCTTTGTCCCTGTGAACCACGCACTAGGCATGAATGGTGGCGCTTTGAAGGATGCTTCAGCGGAGAAGGTGAGGCAGCCTCCCTTACTAAACATGTGCTGTGTGTCACTTCAGTGCCCTGCAGTGTTTTCTCCAGAGAAAAATGAATAAAGTCATTAAAAGAGTCGGTCATCTCGAAGATAAGGAGCAGTAAAATGGGTCCTTTGTGGACACCAGGCAGAAGGAGCACGTCTGGAAGGGCCGGTGAAGGAAAGAAGTGAGCTGCGGGGGGTCAGGAACCGAGCACAGGAGCGCACCACTCCCGCCGGCGCAGGGAGTTCACCAGCCTCATCACCGCATCTTCCTTTGAGATAAAAACTACGGGGGAGACAGACCTGGGGCCCATCCAGCAAGAAGTGTCGCCTCCTGTCTTTGTCACCAGCCGCATCCTTGGGTTGGAATGAGAAGTCTCGACTCACTAACCAGCTTTAACCTCAAACGTTTCCATTTTGTTCCTTGTTTATATTTGGCATTTAATTCTTGCTGTAAACCTTATATATAAGTAAATGCCAGATGGAAAGGCTTATATTACACAGTCTATTCATAGACTATTTAAAGCCTCCTCTAAAGTCTATTTAGATGTGGCTTCACCAGGATATTTGCAGGGCTGAAATTACCAGTGTATACAAATATAAATTACCGATTTAAAAAAAAACAGAACAACCTTCTAGGTCACTTTTAAAGGCAAGTTAATAAGTTTCCTATTGATAGCTTCATGGAAAAGAAATGAAAAAAAGCAAAATGGCTGACTGAGGAGGCCTTGCAAATAGCTGTGAAAAGAAGAGAAGCAAAAGCAAAGGAGAAAAGGAAAGATATAAGCATCTGAATGCAGAGTTCCAAAGAATAACAAGGAGAGATAAGAAAGCCTTCCTCAGCGATCAATGCAAAGAAAGAGAAGAAAACAACAGAATGGGAAAGACTAGAGATCTCTTCAAGAAAATTAGAGATTCCAAGGGAACATTTCATGCAAAGATGGGCTCGATAAGGACAGAAACAGTATGGACCTAACAGAAGCAGAAGATATTAAGAAGAGGTGGCAAGAATACACAGAAGAACTGTACAAAAAAGGTCTTCACGACCAAGATAATCACAATGGCGTGATCACTCACCTAGAGCCAGACATCTTGGAATGTAAAGTCAAGTGGGCCTTAGAAAGCATCACTACAAACAAAGCTAGTGGAAGTGATGGAATTCCAATTGAGCTATTTCAAATCCTGAAAGATGCTGTGAAAGTGCTGGACTCTATATGCCAGCAACTTTGGAAAACTCAGCAGTGGCCACAGGACTGGAAAAGGTCAGTCTTCATTCCAATCCCAAAGAAAGGGAATGCCAAAGAATGCTCAAACTACTGCACAATTGCACTCATCTCACACGCTAGTAAAGTCATGCTCAAAATTCTCCAAACCAGGCTTCAGCAACATGTGAACCGTGAACTTCCAGATGTTCAAGCAGGTTTTAGAAAAGGCAGAGGCACCAGAGATCAATTGCCAACATCCGCTGGATCATTGAAAAAGCAAGAGAGTTCCAGAAAAACATCTATTTCTGCTTTATTGACTATGCCAAAGCCTTTGACTGTGTGGATCACAATAAACTGTGGAAAATTCTGAAAGAGATGAGAATACCAGACCACCTGACCTGCCGCTTGAGAAACCTGTATGCAGGTCAGGAAGCAACAGTCAGAACTGGACATGGAACAACAGACTGGTTCCAAATAGGAAAAGGAGTACGTCAAGGCTGTATATTGTCATTCTGCTTATTTAACTTATATGCAGAGTACATCATGAGGAACGCTGGGCTGGAAGAAGCACAAGCTGGAATCAAGATTGCTGGGTGAAATATCAATAACCTCAGATATGCAGATGACACCACCCTTTTGGCAGAAAGTGAAGAGGAACTAAAAAGTTAAAAAGTCTCTTGATGAAAGCGAAAGAGGAGAGTGAAAAAGTTGGCTTCAATCTCAGCATTCAGAAAACTAAGATCATGGCATCTGGTCCCATCACTTCATGGCAAATAGATGGGGAAACAGTGTCAGACTTTATTTTTGGGCTCCAAAATCACTGCATATGCTGATTGCAGCCATGAAATTAAAAGACGCTTATTCCTTGGAAGGAAAGTTATGACCAACCTAGATAGCATATTAAAAAGCAGAGATATTACTTTGCCAACAAAGATCCGACTAGTCAAGGCTATGATTTTTCCAGTGGTCATGTATAGATGTGAGAGTTGGACTGTGAAGAAAGCTGTGTGCTGAAGAATTGATGGTTTTGAACTGTGGTGCTGGAGAAGACTCTTGAGAGTCCCTTGGACTGCAAGGAGATCCAACCAGTCCATTCTAAAGGAGATCAGTCCTGGTGTTCATTGGAAGGACTGATGCTAAAGCTGAAACTCCAATACTTTTGCCAACTCATGCAAAGAGTTGACTCACTGGAAAAGACTCTGATGCTGGAAAAGATTGAGGGCAGGAGGAGAAGGGGACGGCACAGGATGAGATGGCTGGATGGCATCACCGACTCGATGGAAATAGGTTTCAGTGAACTCCGGGAGTTGGTGATGGACAGGGAGGCCTGGTGTGCTGTGATTCATGGGGTTGTGAAGAGTTGGACACGACTATGCAACTGAACTGAAACATACGTATGGTGAAGCCTACCTAAATGAGTATTCAGGAAACATGTCTACCTGGCCTAGTTTGAGGATTGTAAGACGGATGAAAAATATAAGACACATTATAGGTATACAAAAAAAACCTTTCAGTGACAGTCGAGGAACCACCACCTGGCAGGTCAGTTCACTGCTGTGATCAGTTTAAGGAGTGAAGAGATTTGTCATTTTCTCTTACCTCTTGATTCTGTTTCCTCTTTGAAATACTCCAGACTTGCAGATGGAAGGGCTTAAAATGTGTGGCAGCTGTGAGAGCCACTGCGCCGGTTGGATTCGGCTGCTGGGACACAGACCTCTGTTCTGTAGTTCACTGCTCCTCAGGACGTGTGCGCTGTTCACAGTGCTTGCCCAGTGGCGACTCTGCGTAAAGAAAAGCTGGATGTTAATTCGTGTTACGTCATCGTTTTCAGAGTCATGCGTATGCTTAGATCTGAGGAGCACTTCGCACTGCTTAATTATCCTGATGATACAGGTTTTCTCTGCAGTTTAGTATTTCTTGCACTACCGTATTTACTCTTAAAAACTATAAGTCGTGTTAGTCTGATAACTGGGGCTTCGCCGGTGGCTCAGCGGTAAACAGTCCACCTCCCAAAGCAGGAGATGAGAGTTTGATCCCTGGGTCAGGAAGATCCCCCTGAAGAAAGAAATGGCAACCCCCTCCAGTATTCTTCCCTGGGAAATTGCATGAACAGAGGAGCCTGGCGGTCTACAGCCTATGGAGTTGCAAAGAGTCACTTGGTGACTAAATAGCAATAGCAATCTCATAACTAGAAGGGCCTCCACACATAAAAGTGGGATGCTTCAATTAAGGAGCACTTATATTTTTCTAATTGACTTTTGTTCACAGTGAATTTTCTGCCATTTATGAGACATACCTAATCAGCCTGCAGTTAAGTTCTAGACATTTTACAAGATTAAGCATTTTAGTAACAAGCTAAAATCCACTGCAGTACTTACAGTTCACATTTGATTGAATTTTATCAGCTCTTTTCTTTCTAAAGTGTAATTTTTACCTGATAACCCAGTAAAAAGATAGACTGCTCTTAAACAGTTTACATTGGTTTATTTACCTGTCATGCAAAATTCAGGTGTCTGTTGCAGAAGTAAATTAATTTTATAACAAACTGAAGTCTTAAGTTCCTTAGGGTCCTGCTGCCAAAATATAAGTAGCAACAGTTCTAACAGTTCTCATTTGTGCTTTTTTAGCTGCTTACTCGGTTACAGCTGTAGCACCGGTTTCATTGACTTGTAACCACGGGAGGCTCTGAGAGCTCACCTTTGAAGGCTGTGGGCTGTGTGGGACATTTGAAAACAGGCTCTGGGGGTACAGAGAGGAAAGCGGCCAGAGCTGCAGTAACACAGGAAGTAAAGCCCCTCTGAGTCACCACGCCAGTCTTTATAAAGAGAAAGCTCTGCTCACAGGCTTAATTCTGCTCTTCAGATCACAGTTCAGAAACGTCAAAGGAAGGCCCGATGCTTAGTTCACCTCAAGTAAATGTTGCTTGAAACCTACTTTGGTCATAAGATAAAGCTAAATAACGTTTCTAATACAGATTCTTAATAGTCTTGGCATTATTACAAAGCTTTTTAAAAGCCCTAGCTGGTTTGGTGTAATCAGTATCAAAAGATAAAATCAATATGAGGAACTTCCTGGTGGTCCAGTAGCTAAGACTGCGCTCCCAGTGCTGGGGCCTGGGTTTGATCCCCGGTTGGGGAACTAGATCCCAGAGGTTGCGTTTAAGATCCAGCATAGCCAAATAAATAAATTAAAAATTTTTTTAAAAAAAAGATAATATGAAATCCAATTTTGGATAAAATATTCAACATGTCCAGACCTGAACTGATGCTGGGATTGGCTCCTCAGAATCACTTCTTGTGGGACTTGTTAAAATTTTGATTTGGTGGAACTGTGCTAGGCCGAGGGAATCTTTGTTTTTAAGGAGCACCCTCTTCAAAAATTCCTGTCACAGGCTCAATGGTATGATATTTTAGACTTCACACGCCAAAGGACAAAATCAAGGGCATTTTATTGGTATTTGTGTTAACGAGAGCATTCAAACTCCCACAGACATATTCTTGAAGAAACCTGTAACACTAAGTTGTGCACGGTGTTTCTGAGTGCAGACTTACTAACGAGAGTTGGATTTGTCAGGAGGGACAGCGCGCTGCTCATGGGAGGACCCCAGTGTCGCCAGGATCAGTGGCGGGTGCACGCCGTTCGTCCTGATCTTAAACAAGGCCGAGCATCCCACCCTGGGGAGAGTCTGCCTCGCACGGATGGTGGTGCGTCGGGCCTGTGACCCTAACAGGAGGGACCGGGGAGAGTTCTGTGGGACCCTCTCTGTGTTCGCCTCTGGGCCTGGCCTTAACGTCACAGCTTTGCTGTCGCCAGTTCTCGGAGAAGGCAATGGCAAGCCACTCCAGTACTCTTGCCTAGAAAATCCCATGGACGGAGGAGCCTGGTGGGCTGCAGTCTGTGGGGTCGCTAAGGGTCGGACACAACTGAGTGCCTTCACTTTCACTTTTCACTTTCACACATTGGAGAGGGAAATGGCAACCCACTCCAGTGTTCTTGCCTGGAGAATCCCAGGGACGGGGGAGCCTGGTGGGCTGCCGTCTACGGGGTCACATAGAGTCGGACACGACTGAAGTGACTTAGCAGCAGCAGTTCTTGCATAGCTGAGTGGCTTTCCAAGTATGGATGCATTTTTTTTTTTTCCAACACTTGCACTTTGGTCTGAAAGATGTTGCTAGAACTATGTTTTGTTTTAGAAATATCTGTCTGCTGCATGTTTGCATGAAATGGAGGCCCGCTGTTTTGACTTGACAGCAGAGAACGTGTTTTACGTGGTTGGACACTGCTTGTAATTCCAGGAATGCTGACTGTCAGTGATTTTTGCATACATGTGCGTGCTCAGTCATGTCTGACTCTTTACGACCCCATGGACTGTAGCCTGCCAGGCTCCTCTGTCCATGGGATTTTCCAGGCAAGAGTACTAGAGTGGGTTGCCATTTTCTTCCCCAGGGGATCTTCCCGACCCAGGGATTGAACCCTCATCTCCTGCATTGCAGGTGGCTTCTTTACCACTGAGCCACCTGGGAAGCCCCTACATGATGTATTTTGCCTTTAGGTTTGGATTGAACTCACTGGGAAGTGTAGTCAGGTCTTCCCCAAGGTTGACTTTGAAAAGCCGTTCAGTGTTTCTGCTTTCGTGGTTGAGGGTGGGTTCTTGTTGCAAAAAAATTTGGTTTCATCCATTAGTTAAAAAATCTCAGTGAAAATTTGCCTCTGCTGAGACATGGGACTGGTGTCATAGGGCAGGTCAGCACACTCAGCTTTTCTTGCCGACCAAGTTCGTGGGCCTGGTGACAGTCCCATCCGTGAGAGCAGACTGCGTCTTTCGTTAACAGCGCTGCTTCTGTGAGACAGTGTAGACGTCAGGTGTTTCTGCAGAGTCCATGCTGGTGAAGAGTCGGGGGGGAGGGTTAGTCGCTCAGTCGTCTCCGACTCTCGTGACCCCATGGACTGCAGCCCTCCAGGCTCCTCCGTCCACAGGATTCTCCAGGCAAGAACACTGGCGTGGGTTGCCATTCCTTTCTCCAGGGGAACCGTCCCGAAGAATCTGGTGCGGCCGTTTGCAGTCTGAAGTGCCCGTTTCTGCTCCACACCCGTTGCTGCTGGCGGTCGTGCTGCAGGTCCGGCACGGGCTGCGCCCTCTCCTGCAGCTCCGCGCAGACGGCTTGCTCAGGCTCCGTCTTCAGTCGGTTTGCACTCGGCTCTGACCCCTTGAGGAAACAGCCGCTGAGCGGTGCGGGCAGTCCTCACTTGGCTCGCAAACACCAGCTAGTGGAGGCTCGTCAGCCCTCAGCTGCAGCCCCATTTCCATTTTTGCGTCTTGTGAAGAAGTCCTGTGATGAGCTGTTGCGCTAAGATGTTAGCTTTCCCGCCTCGCCCTTCCGTGCTGCAGCATTCTGTTCGGAGAGCTCGGTCTGGCGCCGTGGTGCTCAGCGCTGCCCACCCGCCTGTGGGGTCACTGCGCAGTGCGCATGGGGCCCTGACCCCCTTGGTCTCTGCCCGCGAAGATGGTCTTTCTGACACGTGCCCGCTGTCCAGGGGCGACGTTGAGGCCACTCCTCGCGTAGGCTCAGCTCTGTAAAGCTGGCACGAAACGTGGTTGAGAGAACTAGAATCCAGTTCAGAGGGACGCCGGAGCCAGCTGATCTCACCTGTCAGTCTGACTCGGGGGCACGTCGTCAGGCCCCGGCTTTGTCAGCAGCAGAGCCTGTCGTGTGAGCCGCCCCGCGGTCCCGGCTGCCCTGCCCTGTGTGGGCCGAGCCCGCACAGGGTGAGAAGCAGGCAGGCCGGCCGCGGCAACCTGGGAACTTACCTCTGGATTTCAGAGAAAAGAATTAAGGGATGACCTCAAACAGCTTAAATTTAAAAAGTCGTAAATGTGAAACGGCTTTTTTTTGGAGGCTTATTAAGGATTCTCTTCAGTAATATGACACATACTGAGGAGAGTTATAATGGCGCCTCAAGTCATAACCAAAAAAGAGTGAGTCTTGAGCCCATGGTGTTTCTTGCCCTGGACCTGAAGTTACTTCTGTGTTGGCCGGGGACTGAGCAACACAGCTTGAATGGTGAGTCACGGCAGAAGGGCCCACTTCAGGGTCACAGGCACATAGGAAATGAAAGGAGAACTGCACTTTAAATCAGTTGTACAAACTGAAATTGTTGCTAGGGCGCAACTTCGGTGATTGTCCGTCGAACCAGGGGACTTCCTCATTTTACCGACCGTTAGATTGAGGCTCAGAGAAGTTTAGGGGCTTGCCAGGTCGCTCAGCGTTGAGAAGAGGCCTCGAATCAAAGTTAATATTAGGCAGGGGAAGACTTCTGATCACCTCTGAAGTGGTTACGGCAAAGGATTGAGGGAGGTCGGCCCCCGGTTCTTCACAGTTCGTTCCCAGACCCTGGGGAGGCGAGGGGCCCCCGGGCCGTGCTGAGTGAGGCGTCGGGATTGCAGTCGGCGCTCAGCGCAGACAGAGGTTGCTGAGAACAGGGGTGCCATCGCTCACTCTCTGTGTCCTCCATGGTTGAGCTCCAGGTAGCACCCGTTTTAAATGTATTTTAAGAAGCGTTTATTTAGCTGCTCCGGATCTTAGTTGCAGCGTTTGAACTTCAGTTGCGGCATGAGGGATCTAGTTCCCTGACCAGGGGTCGAACCGGGGCCCCTGCAGAGGGAGCTTGGAGCCTCAGCCACGGGGCCACCAGCGAGGTCCTGTTTTATCTTTTCATTTGGTTTTGTTTTGCTTTGTTGCGGTTGTGAAAATGCAGATGTCTCTCTGTGGTGTCCCCAGTGGCTGTCGTTAAAGCTCCTGTGAGGAGTTTCCCCTAAGTTACCAAGTTCAGGTGCGCGTTCACCCTTCCGAAGCGTGCGTGGTCACAGCGCACGTGTGTTTTTACACCTGTATCGTCTCAGGACAGGTTTGGGGGGAAACTTCACTCTGAACAGTCAGGGGTCTCCATGATCACCACACCACGTGCACTAACAGGTAATTGAGGTTATTCTTAAGATCATCATTCCTGCTTTCAGTCTTCTCACTAATGGAGGGCCAGTCATATCACCTGTGATATAAAAGATAAATTAACATCACTTTTTTTGACTGAGGAGTTATTTTAAACCAAAGCATGTTTTTCACAGGAATAATATTTTAAAGCATTTCTTGTCCTTGAATAGATACTGGCCAAATGTTAGGGGAGGAGGCAAAGGGCACCTTATTTAGGACTTAAAATATTAGTGATAATCCACACACTGAAATGTGTGAAAATGAATTAAAACATTTTTATTTAGATTTTGTACAGTGTCAAGTGCACGAAGGCCTTTGTAGCTGATACTGGTGAAACTTTCTGCAGCAGAAGTTGAAACTTGTTAACGGGATCGCATGCGTATTTGTGTAATACAGTCATGTGATTTTGGTGAAGTTATGAATTCATAATAAAGGCACATTCTGAGACCCTCTTCTTAGGCAATGCAGTTAAATCAGGAAGCTTCAGTGAAATTTAAAAGATTTATTTGTATTTGTATAATAATACCATGAGGAGACCAAATGGGGATGATTTTCCTGTTTTGAGAAGAGAATAGAGTCACTCAGAACTGCCAGATCACCTTTTCCATATTTTAAATAATGAAAAGCAAAACCTGTGTACTGCAGAACTGTTCTTATCATGAACCCCCGAGTCCACATTTATTAACGGAATTAAGAATTTTCTGGATTACAGATAGATATTGCATGCTGTGTAATCTCCACCGTGTTTTGCAGCAAAACACTTCAATAGTTTCACCCAGTAGGAGAAGTAAAGACTGCGGTAGTTGGGGTCGGCTTTGCTGCCGCGGGAGTGCTGGGGCCAAGCTCATGGGGAGCTTTGGTCCTTCGCTTTGTAATCATCCACGTCAGTTTAGCAGTGAAGAGTTAGTCATGCCTGGCTCTCTTCAACCCCATGGACTGCAGCCCGCCAGGCTCCTCTGTCATGGGATTCTCCAGACAAGAATACCAGAGTGGTAGCCATTTTCTGCTCCAGGGGATCTTCCCAACCCAGGGATTGAACCTGGGTCTCCCGCATTGCAGTCCTCCAGGTGCGTTCCCTGGGCCACAGGGATCCCAGAAAGCCTTTAAAAGGAGACTTCACGTTTTGCACTCTTCACGGTGTTCCTGGGACGTCCTCTCCCGTCACCGGGCGGACGCGTGCCAATAGCCCAGAGCGGCACTGCTGCCGTTCCTGGGCCCTCTGCACAGGGTGAGCCCCAGACATGCTGCTCAGCGTCCCCAGCTGGAAACAGGCACCAGTGAACCAGGGAAGTCGCTCAGTCGTGTCCGACTCTTTGCGACCCCATGGATGATAGCCTACCAGGCTCCTCTGTTCACAGAATTTTCCAGGCAAGAACACTGCAGTGAGTTGCCATTTCCTTCTCCAGGGGATCTTCCCGACCCAGGGATCGAACCTAGGTCTCCCGTGATACAGGCAGATGCTTTCCTGTCTGAGCCTCTAGGGAAGCCCCAAGGAAAACACACACCAGGCTCCCCTAAGATTGGCCTTGATCGGACAGTAAAGACTGTTTCAAATCTCCACGTGAAGAGCTCTGTATGTAGCAGGCTCCTTCACAGACCACAGTCGCTGGGAAGCCTTGGTGATTGGCCGTGTTGTGTTCGAATTCACAGTATTTTTCATGGAACACCATTTTTCCTTGAAACAGACAACCAGCTTACTCACACTTGGGCATTTGATGGGCGCTTTTTTTTTTTAAGAAAATGAGTGAAATTAATAGCCCGTCAATTTGAGGAAAATAAGTTTGTAGACATTGATAAAACTTGAGTTTTCAACTGCAAATCAGAATTTAGGAAAGCTTGTGTCTGCTTGCTACTGTGAGCTTGTCGAGTTCCCGAGCCATAGGCTTCTCACGAGATGGTGATGATGACAGTGAATATGAATTTCTCCATATCATGTCTTGTGCACTTGACTGCCCATTATATTCCAGGGCTTGATGCTACAAAATTGTTGGGGGGTAAAAGACCCCTTCAGAGTACGAAGTAGACTTTCAGTAATCTGTCATTTGTCAAATTCTGATGTAGAAACAAAAATATCTACAATTGCAGAGGCTATTAAGATACTCCGTTTCCAGTGGGCATTCTGTAGGAGGCCGGACCTGCTTAACTGGCTCCAGCTGAAGTCCTTTTTGGTGACAGCGCGGGTGCAGAAGCAGTCGAGTGTCTCACTGTATTTACTAAGTTTGCATGAATGAGTTTATTATTGGTATTTTTAAATGAATTAATGAGTAAAATATTTGTTAAGCTGCCTCATTTTACTTTCTGACATGGTATTGTAGCTGTAATCCACTTAAAGTTTCTTTGGGGTCCTGAAGAATCTTAAGTGTATAAAGGGAATCCAGAGACTAAAATTTTGAGATCTGCAGCTTTAAGGCCTCTTGACTCAGAGTGTGGCCCCAGAAATCACCTGATTGCACAAACTCCCTACAGACAAGACCTTTCGGTGGCTCTTCTGCGTCAGGGAGGCACTGCCTTCCGGAGACAGACCTGGGGAGCAGCTTCTGGCCAACGGGCGCTGGGCTGCAGAGATCCGGGGCCGGGGGGCGGTGTCCAGCCTTCTCTGCGTGCATGCTCCCCACTCACCTGCCTGTCTGCTGTTCAAGGATTTCCTTGAGGAAGGTGTTGCCATACGCTTGAGGTGTCTGAAACTTCCTGAAGTCTAGGAGCAGTTTGGGCCCAGAGAGTGTCGGCTTGGGGGCATCCGTCTGGGCTCGCATGTCCCCTCAGCGGTCCCCGCCTCATCCGTGCTTTGCTCCTGTCTCGGAAGACGACCACCTTGAGATGGGAGGATATAGATAGAAATCGTCCCACCGGGATTGTAGTTGTATGTTTATCTTGAAAGCAGTTTGCACCTTTTCATTAGATCTTCCCTGTGGACTTGCAGCTGTGTGGAAATGCGTGCGTGGAGTCCTCTTTGAGGGGTGATCGCGGGGGATGCTCGTGCAGAGACCGAGAGTCTCCCAGGCTTCGGCAGAGGCGGACGTTTCATACGTTTCTAGTGGGGTCAGCTGCTCCGTCTGAAGTTGGTGACTAAACAGAGTGTGTTTGGATTAAGTGTACAACCAGACAGTTTAACATAAACTGTTGTAGCAAAGTCTTCCATTCCTCAGCACTAATAACGATTTATTTTCTTCTTGTTTTCAGGGTGAATCTGTAAAATATTTCCTGGATAACTTGGATAAACTCGGAGAACCAGTAAGTTTTCAGGCAGTGTTTATGTTTATTGTCGTTAGAAAGCAGTAGCCAGGATGAGGAAATTTGGAGAAATTATGTACTGAGCTATTTCCTTTTTCCTCGCGGCTGTATTCGGATTGTTCCTGCTTCATTTTTCCCTCCCTCTCCCCTCCTGACCGCTGCGATTTCCATGAGGAATGCCCTGCCCCCTGTTTCATGAAAGTAAAACTCTTTACAGAAAGAAGTTTATGCTTGAAAAGAAGAAGACACATGAACGAGCTCATGCATGGTCTTTGCTTTTGTGTAAGCGGAGGCTGAACACAAAGTGCTGACTGAGTTCAGAGCTTTCCGGCAAACAGTGTTTTCCAGTTCAGGACCCCCATTTGCAGGGTTGGAGGGTAGGAGGCTGGATTCTCGAGGCTGTGACGTGGGTGGAGTCACCCTTGCCGAGGGAGCCGCTGGCTGGACTGTCCCCCATGGCCCTGAGTGGCAGAGGCTGACGCTGGCTGCTCTGCACACAGGGCTCAGGCAGAGGCCTCCCTGGAGGAGGCATCACGCTGCTCAGAAGGCCCCTGAGGGCCACGCCCTGGTGCCATGCCAGTCCTGACCCCTCCCTGTTTAAGCCTGAACATAAGACGGAAGGAGAGCACAGAATGAGCCCTGCTGCGGGTAGGAAGCAGCCCGGTGTGTCCAGGCCGTGTGGAGAAGGACCTCCTTTTACTCTCGCGGGATGCGCTTTGCGTTTTCCCCTCTATGTTGCTCAGACGCCGGCGTCCTCGGGCGGTCTCTGTGTCGGCCCCTGTGTGTGTCTGTTTCGTCCGCTCCGTCCACATCATTGAGACTGTGTGTGAAGACCTGCCTCGCTGTCACTCTTCCATCAGGTTAGATTGTAGTCAGCCTTAAAGAAAAGTTAAATACCAGCCAAGTGGAGAGAAGCTTTGGTGGATAAACTCAGTTTTTAAGAGTTATTTCATGTTTTCCAATTCAGACAGCGTGGACTGACCTGTTTTTCTGAGTTCGCCTTTCCGTGTAGCCTTCCCTGGGCACACCATTCACGGTCCCTCCTGTTTTCAGAGTCCACTGCTTGTGTTACAGTTGTTGATGTATGTGAGGCTGGCTGGTCTTTCTTCCTTTTTCCTTGAAGGCAGGGACCATGTATCTTGGTTCTGAAGAGCTGAGTTCTTGCTGCTTAGCGACAGGGCCTGGCACGTCTTCGACATTCAGCAAATGCCCTGCAGCCTGCCAGGCTCCCCTGCCCTCCACTGTCTCCTGGAGTTTGCTCAGATTCATGTGCAGACCAGTTAATGGTACACGACACTTTCTCATTATCCCTGAATCACTGAGCAGGAAACACTGTGCTCTTTTCCAGGAGTACATTCCGTCCCAGCAAGACATCCTGCTCGCCAGGAGGCCCACCAAAGGCATCCATGAGTACGACTTCGAAATCAAGAATGTTCCTTTCAAAATGGTCGACGTGGGCGGCCAGCGGTCGGAGCGGAAGCGCTGGTTCGAGTGCTTCGACAGCGTGACGTCGATACTGTTCCTCGTCTCCTCGAGCGAGTTCGACCAGGTGCTCATGGAGGACCGCCTGACCAACCGCCTGACCGAGTCTCTGAACATTTTTGAAACCATCGTCAATAACCGGGTTTTCAGCAACGTCTCCATAATTCTCTTCTTGAACAAGACAGATTTGCTTGAGGAGAAAGTGCAAATTGTGAGCATCAAAGACTATTTCTTAGAGTTTGAAGGGGACCCCCACTGCTTAAGAGACGTCCAGAAATTCCTGGTGGAGTGCTTCCGCAGCAAGCGCCGGGACCAGCAGCAGAAGCCCCTGTACCACCACTTCACAACCGCCATCAACACCGAGAACATCCGCCTGGTGTTCCGCGACGTCAAGGACACCATCCTGCACGACAACCTCAAGCAGCTGATGCTCCAGTGACGCCCGAGGGCCCACCGCCTTCCTGCCTTCCTGATTCTGTTTGTTTTATTTCTAAAATAGAAGTTTACAGCAGGAATTAGAACAGTCTTGATTTTGGGTTTAACTCCTTGGAAATCTCAGTCCTCCTCCTGCGACTCTGGCCCCTGGCGGAGGGCCGCCCATGGCTGCCGCCTGCGGGCCCTCCTCCCCATGCCTCAGACGAGCTGTCCTCCCAGCTTTGAAACTCCCACTTCTCAAACAGGGCTCCTGTGGTGCCCAAGGGCATCAGGTGCCCTTGGCGCCGCAGGGCGAGGTCGTGCGCACAGACCCTGGACCGAGCGGGGTGCCTCCCGGTCGCCTGCATGTGGCAGCCACACGTGTGTCCAGCCTCGGTGGCCTGTGGGGAAAGGAGGGCCGTTGGGAGAAGTTTGCTCTGAGGAGTGGCGGTCTGTAGACTTCCCCGGGTTTGGCCCTCACGTTTTTCTGATTGCTCGTGTACCCAGCAGTTGTTCTAAGTTTCTGTGGCTCCTGAAGGCAGTGCTCGGCATGTGTCTTAGTTTACATAAGGATGTGTCATCTGATGCTGGTGGAAGCTCCCGTGTGGTTCAGTGTGCATAGGCACGCGCCATTCCTAGTGTTCTGATCAGAAGCCAAAAGAGTAGAGTGCAGGTTGCCTTTTTCATACTTAGATGTGTCATCCAGGTGCCATGCAGGAAACACTCTGACCATAGCAGCAGCTAAGAAGTGCAACCTAATAACAGAACTTTCTGAATAAACACAGCCCTTCCCAAGGACATTTTCTTTGACTCCCAGACTCTGAGGCCCTGTCTCAGACGCGGTCGGTCCCACAGTGGGAGCCCCACCACGCCATCATGGACGTGGTTCTTTCACGCTCCTGCCTGTTCCCTTCAGCTCCAGATGGCAGCATTTATGGGTTTTTTGGGGGGGGTTTTGGAGCTTGCCAAGGGCAATATTTTCCTGTCAGACTATCCAAGAAGCCATTGTTTGAGGTTCTCATTCCTTCTCAGTGTGGCTCTTAAGAGGCTGTACTTGTTGTGAGCACTGTTGTTCGTGGAATTCCAGCTCTCCTGAGGTGCATTTGGAAGGTTCAAGGATTCTCCCAAGAACGAGGAGTCGTGTTCCAGTTCCTGCTGAAAGATGGTTATGTGTGACCGCCCCCACCACACCCCAAATTAAAACGCACCCCCCAAGGAGCTTTGCTGTTAGCAGACGCATCCTCCGTGAGCGCCTCAGAATGGCTGGTTTTCGGCATTAAGAGGACCGCCCTGTAGGTTATGTGTGGTGTTGGAATCGGGTAGAGGAACAGGTATACAGGGTGACAGTTTGGAAAGTCTGATGGTTTTTCTCCCTTTCCTGAAGATTGTGATTGACTGTGATTCCGGCCCCTTTACTGTACAGCTGGCTGTGTCCTCAGGTATTTTACAGGCAAGCAGGCCTTGAAGGACTGGTCAGAATCCTGGATCCCACAGCGCTCCCTGGTCGGGCTCTGGGTCTGTGTCACGGTCGGGTTAGGATAGGACTCTGCTGGGACCTGACTGGGGTTGTCGGGCGCCTGACTGTTCTCACATTTGAAGCTCCTCCATCGTTGCCCCCACAGCTGCCCGTGTGTCCGTGTCCTGGTGATCCTGTGCTGCTGCCGTGAGCCCCGCCCTGTGACACAGGCGTCCGTGGAGCAGGGCTCACGTGTGTCTGAGAGTCTGTGTGCAGAGCTTCTCACCAAGCACGAGTGTGTCGTTCAGCCCACAGAGCGAACAGTTTCGGGGCACAGCATGTGCACATTACATGGAGACTGTGGTGGGGTCTGTGCGTCAGAGTAGCAGGAGGCGGCGTTCCACTCCAGCGAGGGCTAAAGGCGGTTCCCGGTGCGTGCAGTGAGGAGGGATGGTCTCAATCAGGTCCTCGTTCAGACCTCTGACGTGAGCCACACACACTGCCCGACAAAGCAGAGGTCCCCATTTTGATCACCACAGTCAGATGTTAAAGCACCAAAGAGATGGGCTGCTGTTCTGAGCATTTGAGGCTCCTTTGCTGATGTGTGTGAAGCCTCAGTCAACTTTCTTCTAAAGTAAAACCGCGAGTATATTTTGAGGCAGTAAATTACTCATACAGGCTTGCCGGTTCAGTCTGAAGGCTTTAGTTCACATGTTTTACATACTGTATATTCAAACCATGTGAAAGAGTCCTATACCTGCATCATGAAAACCAGTTCCTTTTAAAATACCACTGTGTGAAGGGGAGACGGGAATCAGGGACAAAACTGCAAGGGTGCTCACAGTGTTCCCCGTGCCAGTTCCCCCACCCCAGTCTCTCAAAATGTAATTTGAATTTAAAATTCTTCACTGTATTTGATTTTCTGAGTCTTCATGGTTACAATTTGGAGTAAAATGTGCCTAATTCTCCATTACATTCTGTTCTTAGGTCTGAATGTTGTCTTCTTTAATTCTTAAGAAATGTCACACAAGTGTCTTCATTGACCTTGAAGAACTTTACAGTGTACAGAGTTGCCTTATAAAGCAAAGAACACCTCAAATTTTTGCCTTTTCTTTTCTTAAATAGGGAAGAGTTTTTGTCAGATATTTTTTGTGAAGATCCAAATAATTTAAAGGCATGCCTCTGCCACTTAAATACTGTTTTTAACAACCTACATCATCGCTTGCTGCCAAGTGTTGTATTAAACTGAAATCTTTATTTGTGTTGTCTGGAACGGGCACAGGAGCAGCCAAAGAAGGCGTCACGGAAGCTGCACCGCGTGTCCTTCCCACGGCAAAGGTCCTCTGGTTCGGCTCTGGTGAGGTTGCCGAGGGAAGTCCTCATTCAGTGGTTGGTGTAAAGCAGGAGGAAGTCGGATTCCCAACCCCAGGAGCGATTAGAAGGGTTGGTTTACATGCACAGAAACCGTGGGCTCCATAATTGTTTGTAAGCAGAAATGAGTAAACCTAGCTTCCAGCATCTGCCCAAATACTTGTATTTATGCTTCTGGTAGGATGTTATTTTCAGCATTAGTACACATATCCGGTTATGCCTTATTTATATGAAGAATAAAGTTACCAAGTCATGTTCAGCAATGTTCTGAAATTCAAATCACTGTGTGAGAAACCCTCAAATTGGTGCTTTCATTATATAATGAGACATTGCGGCAAAGCCCCAAACCAAGCCATCTGAAACAAGATTCTCTCCATTGCAATCTGTAGAAGTTACTTCTGTACGTGTATTGAGAAGGCTGCGTATCAGTGTTAACTCTCCATTTCTTGTTTGAAGCCGTGAAATCATGCCTGTAAATCTCAGTCACACATTTGTAATAATCTCCCTAATAAACCTAGAGAAAGTCACTCCGTTACCTTTCCATTTCTTTTAATGAAAGGAAGTTTTAATTGAGGGATCAAGAGCCCAGATTCTGCATGTGTCTTTGTTTTCTTTCAGTTGAAAATCTGACTTTGTCTGTCTTTCACGTCATTTCAACATGGGAAGTTACATCACTCAGAGGTGATCTGTCCATAGGTCTGTGCTGCTGGGCTAAAAGTGCTGCTTTTTCCTTTCTTCCTTCTCGTGATAGGATCCAGATTGGCTTTTCAGTGAAGTAAACACGCGGAAGGGAGGCAATGTGTGAGTGTGTCTCCATGTTCCAGATAAACGTAAACATTCCCACTATTTTACGGTACGAGGTTAGGGCTTCATAAATTTATAGAGAGTAAAGTCAAGTCTAAACCTGGACCCTTGTGATCAAGTTGAACTTCGTGGAGTTTTCAGATACCATCAGCTTGCTACTAGCTATAGCAGATAAGTGATTATTAGCATAGCTTGCAGTGCCTCACTAGCATTCTTCTGTCTGAACTTGAATGTATAGATAGCATATAAAGAACTCATCCTCGTGGCATCTAGGTCTAAGTGTCTCATTTCCAATGGCAGCGCTTACATGGAACAAAAAATGTTAGTGGTAGGGCAGTGATTTCTGGGTTGGTCAGAGATTTTGTGACCTTTCCAAAGTGGCATCACCTTTGATAGTGATGAACGTTTCCAGTTGGATGGAAGCAGGGCCCCAGGAGGCATTATACTCGGTCCGTGAATCTTCTGATAGAAGGATGCCCCTTACTCAGCCTCTGATCTGGGCTTGTCTCTGGAAATCCTGTTTGTAGTATTTCTTGCCACAGTTAAGTGTTGTGTTCATCCTCAGTTGTGCCTGTTTAGGGGTTAATTCTTGGAAAGGATCAGTAACAATGCAGCGGACTATACCGTTTACCCTTTCTTTACCTGTTACTTGAAAGTAGAATTGCAAAATGTTGAAATGGCTTTTCTCTGCTACTCCAGAGTGGTGGAGCTCATTTACCACAAAAGCCTTATCAAAAAGTCTATTTTGTAACAACCTGGTAGATACTGTACCTAACAACATGATTTGTATTAGCTCAGTAGCAAAGTATTTGTGGCTTCAGATTTTTTATACACCTATCTTTTTATAATTCTGAGAACTGAGCATATTATCTGGTAATTGTTGTACATTTTCTTTTTCCTGTCAGTGCTTTAGGATTGGCAATAAATTATTTCTACAGGAGATCTGAAAGTGGAAAGAATGATTTAATTTGATAAAATGAATTGCTAGTCATCAAGGCTTTTTAGCTTTGTACATATTTTGCAAAAATTTTGCCTCTTGCTATTAATATTTGCTTTGTAAAAATTACTGACGTTTAATAAACATTTATAAACTGTTCCATACTATGATGTTATTTAAACTAACTGATTAATGTCAAGAGTAAAGCAGATACATAAAATCCGAAAGAAGTTCCATCCAGTGGCTGGAACCTCAGAAATCTCTTTTGGCAGATCTCTGACGATACTTTGACTTAAGTTAGTCTATAAATGCTTCCTCACTGAAGAAGGGATGTGGACTTCAAGAAAGTTCCCAGACATTCGTTTTGATGTGGCAGCCAGGAGCAGGAAGCACCACCTTTCCTCTCTGCTGCTCCTACAATTGCTGAAACTGCACACAGCTGTCAGGGTTCACAGTTTGCCCACCTGCAAGTCTGACACTGTTGCTTCTTTTGAAGCTGAAATGGCGTTTTAAGAGCAAACTGATATGATACCACTCCTTTTATTGTTTCAAGGAACATTATGATTTACCGAAAAATTGCAAAAACAGCAGTTTCCTAAAACACCACACTGTGGGTGATAATTTCCCCAGGTGACATCTTGAACTGTCCTAATTCATATCTCGTGTTACACTCACATCCCGTCATGGTGCATGTGTTAAAATTAACGAACCAATGTCGACACTTTATTCTTAACCTGATCTTCATTCGGATCTCCTTAGTTTTCCCCTGCTGCCCCTTGCTACTCCAAGTCCGTCCATCCAGGACACCGTGACTCGCCCTGTCTCTCTGGGCCGTCACAGCCTCGCAGACCCCCCTCGCTCTGGTGGCCTCGGCGGTTTGAGGAGGGATGCTGGCCGGCGTTCAGTCGGCCGTCACTCTGTCGGGAGCAGACTGGTGTCCTCGTGACTGGACTTGGCTCTGCGTCCGGGACCTCAGAGGTGAAGGAGCACTCGCGGTTACGTCATTCGTCCTTTCGCTTTGCAACTTCAGCTCAACTGGAAGGCGTTCTATGACTCGGCCTGTGTACACCTCTCCTTAACTGCTCTTACGGGAGACAGCATGTGCTCCCCGGAGCAGAGTGAAGGGGCTTTTCCTACCATCGGGACTGCAAATCAGGTGTGAACAAGCCTTCGTGGTGATGGCTGTAATTCAGGGCTGGTTGGTTCCAGGCGTTTCTGCCAAAATAAAAATTGTGCCCAAGAACTCAACATTTACTGTGAGATCTCCCTGTGAACCGCCAGAAAAATTGAGAAAAATCTGGAGGTACTTCCAAATCTACAAATAACTACCAATCTGTAGACTACAAACAGGTTTTCTTTGTGAGATCTAAGATCTTTTAAAATTGAAACTAAACTCACTTGTACATTTGAATCTCCCAAAGCAAACCAAGAGGTCTTTTAAAAAAAAAAAATGCCACGACCTTTCTTCTGTTGTTGGAACAAGGGAATGTTCGTTTGTCAATGGAGACAGCTCCTGTTGTCCAGGAAAGTGCTGGGCACCGTGGACATGGCTGATTGGTGGTCACATCGCCCTGGCAAAATGGCCTGCTCCGTTGCCCAGACTGTGAGTTTTTGAAAGAGAAAAGAGACTTCTGTCCCTTGAGAATGCAGGAAACTCGCAGTTCATAGGT
The DNA here is from genome assembly GCF_049115385.1 of Moschus berezovskii. NCBI lineage: Eukaryota > Metazoa > Chordata > Mammalia > Artiodactyla > Moschidae > Moschus > Moschus berezovskii. Next base: position 72,945,937 of record NC_142479.1, on the reverse strand, counting down.
TAAACCAGAAGTTTGTTTGGGTGACAGGAAATTTGGCAAACCCTCCAAAAAACAAAAAGACTCGGGCACTTTTAAAAGCTATACTATGTAACTTTCCCTTGGGAGCGACTGGGGCCCCTGGCAGACAACTGCAGCTGGAGCAAGGAGGGACAGAAACACTGCCACCAACTTCCCGAGCGCCTTTGTCTTCACACCCACCACCATGACACCAAGAGGCTCCTGCGAGGCAGAGGCCCCAAGGAGGCAGAAGGAAGTTCCCTCCAGGATGAACGATCCCACGCACTGTGGCTTTGTGTTTTCCCCGTGAAGTTACATGAAAGGAAGAAAAGCAGGGAAGCCTCTCTGAGTTGATCATGCTTTTGTTGGCCGACTTCACAGCCACTTTAGATTTGGGCTGGATTTCCTTCCCGTCAAATGTGGGAGAAGGGAGAGAGCAAACTCCTAAGATGCCACGAGGCCCAGTGCTGTCGACCTCGGGAGAGGAGCAGTGTGCGTGTTCGCTTTTCTAGTCTTCTCCGTGGAAAATCCCAGTTCTTGTCAGCTTTGTGAAAATTCACTCGCTGGTTTCATTTAACACCAGAATGAGTCCACTGAAACTTGACCTTGAGAGAAAGATCAGCGCAGTGCCCAGGCTCCGCACACAGGGAAGCGCGTGGTGACCAGGCTGCCCCTGCGTTCCTATAGCAGGTTCTAGTTCTGGGGGCGATGCTCTGAATCAGTGTCACAGAGGGTGAGGGTCTTCTCGGGTTTTCTAGTAGGGACAATGCCACACTGCCAATGCAGGGGGCACGGGCTCCATCTCTGGTTGGGGAACTAGAGCCTGCGTGCCACCACGAAGATCCTGCATTCCACAACTGAGACCCAGCACAGGCAAATAAATATATATATATATATATATTTTTTTTTTTTTTGATAAAGAGGACATTCCAAACCCAGGGTGGCTGCCCGGCTTTACGGCAATAATAACCCTCAGTGTGACACAGGTGCCCTACATTTTATTCTTGGCTGTGCTGGGTCTTTGCTGCTGCGCAGGCTGGTCCCTAGTTGCGGTGAGTGAGGACTACTCTCTGGAGGGGGAGCACGGGCTCTGGAGTGCAGGCTCAAAGGTAAGCCTGTGGTGGCACACGGGCTTAGTGGCTCCATGACAGACAAGATCTTCCCAGGTCAGAGATAAAGCCCATGGCTCCTGCTCGGGCAGGCAAGTTCTTTACCTCTGAGCCACCAGGGAAGCCCCAGTACAGCCCTTTCTAAAGCAGAGGGAACAAAATGTTCAAACCTCCACTCAACATTCAAGGCAATTCGGAGAAGGCAATGGCACCCCACTCCAGTACTCTTGTACTCTTGCCTGGAAAATCCCATGGACGGAGGAGCCTGGTGGGTTGCAGTCCATGGAGTCGCTAAGAGTTGGACACAACTGAGCGACTTCGCTTTCACTGTTCATTTTCATGCATTGGAGAAGGAAATGGCAACCCACTCCAGTGTTCTTGCCTGGAGAATCCCAGGGACGGGAAAACCTGGTGGGCTGCCATCTACGGGGTCACACAGAGTCGGACATGACTGAAGCGACTTAGCAGCAGCAGCAGCAGCATTCAAGGCATCGACCTCCCTCTCCGGCCAGCCTGCCCCTCCTGCTTCCTTCAGTCCAGCTGAGCCACGCGGCTGTTCGCCCCAATGCCTCTCCTCCAGTTCTCTCTGCCACAGGCAAAACCCTGCTGAGGGCTTCCCTAGTGATTCAGCGGTTAAGAATTCGCAGGGCCTTATAGAAGATGTGGGTTCCACCCCTAGGTCAAACTTATGCTCTCGAACTGTAGTGCTGGAGAAGACTCTTGAGAGTCCCTTGGACAGCAAGGAGAGCAAACCAGTCCATCCTAAAGGAAATCCACCCTGAATATTCATTGGAAGGACTGATGCTGAAGCTAAAGCTCCAATTTGGCCACTTGATGCAAAGAGGTGACTCATTGGAAAAGACCCTGATGCTGGGAAAGATTGAGGGCAGGAGAAGGGGACGACAGAGGATGAGATGGTTGGACGGCATCACTGACTCAATGGACAAGAATCTGAGCAAATTCTGGGATAGAGTGAAAGACAGGAGCCTGGCGTGCTGCAGTCCATCGTGTCACAGAGTCGGACATGACTTAGCAAGTGAACAACAACAAATCTCACCCACCCTTTGAGGCTGCGAGAGAGGGAGATGGCAGGATGGCTTCCACCCCAGGCTGCAGCTGTCTCTCAGGGTAGTTCCTGTGGAGCCACTGCCGTCCACACTGAGCTCTTCTGCTCAGCGGTGACGCAAACCCACCATCATTACATGGATGCTGCTGCAGTGCACCCGTCTGACGTGTCTGACTCCCCAAGAGGCTCCCCAAGAGCCTTCTTAGAAGACTCGCTGTCCCGTTGGGACGGAGACAGAAGGGAGCCAGCCTGAGGGGTGAAGAGGGCTCAGCCCGACCTTGGGAACAAGCGGCCCGTGGGTGGATGGTCACTAACTTGAAGTGTGGCCTGGTTAGACTGATTATTGGGGAAACAAGGAGCTTGAGCTCCAGGGCTCCCATGTTCTTTACTACTTTCAGATTCTTGAAAGCCTTCTAGAATATTCCAACTTGCAACAAAAATAGTTCATAGTGTAACACAGGATTATAGTCTATAATACAAAATTCCTATGATAAGGTCTTCAAGTTTTCCTGAAAAAAAAAATAGGATTTTATGGGGAAAATTATAACTATATGTCTCTGAAGACTCTAAGGGTAAGTCAACAGATTTTTGGAAAATTTACCACCTCCCCCCCGCCACCAGTGTGTTGTTATTTTTTTCTGCCCTCTTTTCCTCATGGAGAATGTCCTTGTAATAGGCCATATATATTCCAGTGTGTTGTCTTTCTGAGGTGTTGAAAGTTAGGTTCTGATGTCCTCAAAAACTCACTGGAGCTTTCAGATATATGAAAGTCAGATTCATTCATTTTAGGGTCATTATCTCAGTTCAACCTGCGATACAAAGTACTCCAGTAGGAACTGAAGTCTGCGCAGCCCCTGTGGAAAGCAGTATGGAGGCTCCTCATAAAACTAAAAACAATTCAGCCAGCCCACTCCTGGGCCTGTACCTGGCGAAAACTATGATTCAAAAAGATACACATATCCCGATATTCATAGCAATACCACTTACAATAGCCAGGACATGAAAACAACCAAAAGATCCATCGACAGAGGAAAGGATAAAGAAGTCTGGTACATGTATACACTGGAGTATTACTCCGGCATAAAATGGAACGAAATGATGCCATTTGCAGCAACATGGATGGACCTGGAGATTATTATCATAAGTGAACTAAGTCAGACAAAGACAAGTATATGATATCACTTATATGTGGGATCTAGAATATCGCACAGATGAACCCATTTAGGAAACAGGAGCAGCCTCACACAGAACAGACTTGTGGTTGCTGAGGGGGAGGGGCTGGGGGGCTCGGGGCAGTGATGGAACGGGAGGTCGGGGTTAGCAGATGTAAGCATCTGTATTTATTAATATAATGGATAGACTACAAGGTCCTACTGTATAGCATAGGAAAGTATATTCAATATCCTATGTTAAACCATGATGGAAAAGAATATTTTTAATATGTGTGCACGCATGCTAAGTCCCTTCAGTCATATCTGACTCTTTGTAACCCCATGGACTGTAGCCCACCGGGCTCCTGGGTCCATGGGATTTCCCAGGCAAGAATACTGGAGTGGGTCGTCATTTCCTCCTCCAGGGGATCTTCCCGACCCCGAGATTGAGCCCGGGTCTCCTGCATTGCAGGCAGGTTGTTTACCACTGAGCCCCCAGGGAAGCCCATGATAAGAATCCAGCAGCTCCTGCGCATCTTCTGTTTAACACCTCTCTGTAAGACTGTCTATTGCTCAGTCACTGAGTCGTGTCTGGCTCTTTGCAGCCCCATGGTCTGCAGCACTGCAGGCTCTCTTGTCCTTCATTATCTCCCGGAGCTTGCTCAAACTCTCGTCCATCGAGTCAGTGATGCCATCCAACCACCTCATCTTCTGTCACCCCCTTCTCCTCCTGCCCTCAGTCTTTCCCAGGATCAGGGTCTTTTCCAATAATTTGGCTTTTCACATCAGGTGGCCAAAGTATTGGAGCTTCAGCATCAGTCCTCCAGTGAATATTATATTCTCCAAATAAGACCAAAAACTTTTGGTTTAAAAAAAATCACCCTGATCTTACTACTCTACCCAACCACTAAAAATAAATGTAGTATTTCTGTCCGGTCCATTTTCTGTGTATACGATTCATTAATGTGTCATCAGCTTAAGTCCCGGTGATAATGAAACAGCTGTATATTTCATTCCGTGCCTGCCTGTGTCTTTCTACTTGGACTTCTTCCCAAAGCTAGTGGGGCGAACTGTTCTTACAGTAGCAGCTATGGGACTTCCCTAGTGGCCCGTGGTTAAGAATCCTCCTGCGAATGCAGCAGACTCGGTCTCTCTCTGGTCCGGGAAGATCCCATATAGCTCAGAGCAGCTAAGCCCGTGCCCCATGACTGAGCCGGCACTCTGGAGCCCAGGAACCACAGCTGTCAAGCCCAAGTGCCGCAGCTCCTGAAGTCCGGCCGCCTGGGACCTGCGCTGCACACAGAGAGGCCGCCGCTGTGAGAGGCCCATGCACATCCAGAGAGCAACTCCCAGAGAGCCCGTGTGCAGCAACGAGGCCCAGAGCAATCAAAACAACTTAAATTCAATAAATAATACAATTATTTAAAAAATAGCAACAACGATGATTAAATTTGTATTCACATGCCTGCTTTGTGTTCAAATTTCTGCAAATCAGATGACTTCTGAGTCCGGCATTTGCTTCTGAAATCATCCTATGTTCTCATAAATCCACCATTTCTATAGTCTTTCAGGTTTTCCTGGGAGTTCAACCTCAGATTCTTTGTGGTACCGTTGACCAGAACTCTTTACAACTGACCCTGCATTCCATGGTATCGCTGGTCTTGTGAAAAACATTCTCGCTTTCCATACGCTATCTCTAGATCTGATAGTAAATAATTTTTCACCCATTTAACAATGAAAAATAATGACTTTTTAAATTTACTTATTTATAATTGAAGGGTAACTGCTTTACAGAATTTTGTTGTTCTCTGCCAAACGTCAACGTGAGTCAGCCATGGGTGTACCTCAGTTCAGCTCAGTTCGGTTGTCGCTCAGTCGTGTCCGACTCTCCGCGACCCCAGGAATCACAGCACGCCAGGCCTCCCTGTCCATCACCATGCACATACATTTTATTTCAACATAAAATTAAATTTCAGTATCGTTTTATTGCTCTTCTATTGGTTTGGGGGCTTTTTGTCATGCTGGGTAGTTCCACGTGCCCAACAGTATAGGGTTTCTGTCCAAGGACATCCTCATGGTTGTTTACAAAAACCAGCTCTAAACTGGGAAGAGAGCTCAGAAAGGGCGCTTAGTTACCAAACTTAGGTTTTTATTCACCGGCAACTTGATACTGCCTTTGGCACAGTAACCAAGATCTTCGTTCAGTTCAGTTCAGTCGCTCAGTCGTGTCCTACTCTCCGCGACCCCAGGAATCACAGCACGCCAGGCCTCCCTGTCCATCACCAACTCCCAGAGTTCACTCAAACTCATGTCCACAGAGTCGGTGATGCCATCCAGACATCTCATTCTCTGTCGTCCCCTTCTCCTCCCGCCCCCAACTTTTCCCAGCATCAGAGTCTTTTCCAGTGAGTCAACTCGTTGCATGAGGTGGCCAAAGTATTGCAGTTTCAGCTTTAGCATCAATCCTGAACACCCAGGATTGATCTTTAGAATGGACTGGTTGGATCTCCTTGCGGTACAAGGGACTCTCAAGAGTCTTCTCCAACACCACAGTTCAAAAGCATCAATTCTTCGGCGATCAGCTTTCTTCACAGTCCAACTCTCACATCCATACATGACCACGGGAAAAACCATAGCCTTGACTAGACGGACCTTTGTTGGCAAAGTAATGTCTCTGCTTTTTAATATACTATCAAGTTTGATCATAACTTTCCTTCCAAGGAGCAAGCATCTTTTAATTTCATCGCTGCAATCAGCATCTGCAGTGATTTTGGAGCCCCAAAAAATAAAGTCTGACACTGTTTCCACTGTTTTTCCATCTATTTCCCATGAAGTGATGGGACCAGATGCCATGATCTTTGTTTTCTGAATGTTGAGCTTCAAGTCAACCTTTTCACTCTCCTCTTTCACTTTCATCAAGAGGCTTTTCAGTTCCTCTTCACTTTCTGCCATAAGGGTGGTGTCATCCGCATATGTGAGGTTATTGATATTTCTCCCAGCAATCTTGATTCCAGCTTGTGCTTCTTCCAGCCCAGCGTTCCTCATGATGTACTCTGCATATAAGTTAAATAAGCAAGGTGACAATATACAGCCTTGACGCACTCCTTTTCCTATTTGGAACCAGTCTGTGTTCCATGTCCAGTTCTGACTGTTGCTTCCTGACCTGCATACAGGTTTCTCAAGAGGCAGGTCAGGTCTTCGTTCAGTTCAGTCGCTCAGTCGTGTCCGACTCTCCATGACCCCATGAATCACAGCACACCAGGCCTCCCTGTCCATCACCAACTCCCGGAGTTTACTCATACTCATGTCCACAGAGTCGGTGATGCAGTGCCCAAATAAGAATCTGAGCTCTCAATAAGCACATGAAAAGATGCTCAAAATCACTTAACCGTCAGGGAGATGCAAATCAAAACCACAAATGAGAACCACTTCACACTCACTAGGAGGGCTAGACTTTTAAAAAGGGACCATAACGAGCGTTGGTGAGATGGAGGAGCATGGAACCTTCATTCACTGCTGCTGAGGCTGTTTCCCTCTAGAGGACAGTCAGGGCCTCAGAATGTTAAACGCACTTAGCACACTTGGTCGCTCCGTCGCGTTCGACTCTTTGCGACCCCGTGGACTATAGCCCACCAGGGTCCTCCTCCGTGGGATTTCCCAGGCAAGAACACTGAAGTGGCTTGCCATTTCCTCTTGCAGGGATCTTCCCGACCCAGGGGTTGAACGCATATATTTCTTGCATATCTTGCACTGGGGGGTGGATTCTTTACCTGGGAAGACAGAGTGACCATATCACCCAGCAATTCCCCTCCAGAGAAGTGTGAACACATCCACACAAAAATGTGGACATGAGCAGTCAGAGCAGCTTTATTCATAATAGAGAAAAAAATGAGAACAACCCCAACGTCCAACCACTGACATGTGGATAAAATGGGGAATATTCATACAGTAGAATATTATTCAATAAAATGAATAAAGCACTGACATACATTACAACATTGATGAACCTTGAAAACATGATGTTAAGTTAAAGAAGCTGGATGTATCTTTACAATCACATTATATGATTTCATAAATATGAAATATCCCAAACAGGCAAATCTATAGGTACCGAACGCATGTTAGTGGTGGGCTGGGGCTGTTGGGATGGGAGATGGGGCGTGAGTCTCTTTGGGGTCTGATGGTCTTGTTTTCAAATTAGAGTTTCCTATCGGTCCGGTGGTTACGACTCTACTCTTTCACTGCTATGGACCCAGGGCGCAATCCCTGGTCAGGGAACTAAGATCCCACATGGCCAAAAAAAAAAAAAAATTTATAGAGTCTTAGTTCAACTATACTTCATTTAAAAAAAACAGATTAAAAAAATAATAATAAAATAGATTAACGCATGGCTAAGGAAAAAAGTCAGGTCTAGATCATAGATATGGTTGCCTAACTGTGAATTGACTAAAAACTGTTGAACTGTGTCTTTAAATCTGTGAATTTTATTGTATGTGAATTATATACACGATAAGACTGTTTTTGCAGGAAAGAATCTGAGCCTCATTCAGTCCACACACACACACACACACACACGACTGAAAATAGACACCAAAATGTTAACTTTTTTTTGGAGAGATGGTTATCTAGAGACAGCTTGTCTCTCCACACTTTCTAACCTTTCTAGAGACAAGCAGGAAGGAGACATTCTAGGCAGAGGGTACAGCAGGGGCACAGGCCCTGAGGCCTGGTGTTCACCCGGGCGGAGGGGGCAGGGTGTGGGGAGAGGATGGAGCAGCAAGACCTCTCTCCCAGAGACAGGAGAGACAGAATAAAGGGCAAAATCTGAATCTTTCAGTCGGGGTGATGGACTGTCCATCCAAGAACCACGGCCCAGTTCATCCATAACTTTGCAGAGAAGGCCCCAGCGCTGGTTAAGTCTACAGCAACTTACTCAAAGCCTCAATCAGCCGCATTTTGGGACAAAATGCCAAAAAAGATGATCTATAGTGCTCAGTGGAAACAGTGACAGACTTTATCGTTTGGGGCTCCAAAATCACTGCAGATGGTGACTGCAGTCATGAAACTAAAAGACTCTTGCTCCTTGGAAGAAAAGTTATGACCAACCTAGACAGCACATTAAAAAGCAGAGACATTACTTTTCCAACAAAGGTCCATCTAGTCAAAGCTACGGTTTTTCCAGTAGTCATATATGGATGGGAGACTTGGACTAAAAGAAAGCTGAGCGCTGAAGAACTGATGCTTTTGAACTGTGGTGCTGGAGAAGACTCGAGAGTCCCTTGGACTGCAAGGAGATCCAACCAGTCCATCCTAAAGGAAATCAGTCCTGAATATTCATTGGAAGGACTGACGCTGAAGCTGAAACTCCAATACTTCGGCCACCTGATGTGAAGAACCCACTGATTGGAAAAGACCCTGATGCTGGGAAAGATTGAGGGCAGGAGGAGAAGGGAATAACAGAAGATGAGATGGTTGGATGGACATGGATTTGAGTAAACTCTGGGAGTTGGTGATGGACAGGGAGACCTGGCGTGCTGCAGTCCATGGGGTCACAAAGAGCCAGACATGACTGAGAAACTGAACTGAATAGTGCTCAAGCCGCTAGCTTCAATCAGCTCCCAGTTAAGGCAGCTCTGCTCGGCGGTTTGGTGACCGCTGAGCTGTGGATGTGGTTTCATGCTGGCGAGATCATAGCCAAGTGTGGCATCATTGGTTGTGATGTTTGAAGACCAATATGTAACATGTGATTATGTTTTCTTTATTACTTGGGTGTTCTTGGACCATGTGTGAGCAGCCTGGTATTTGAATAAAATAAGACAACAGATCACAGAAAATTGTTCGTTGTGCTATTCTTTATTAATTTTTTTTCATAATTTTATTTATTCATCAATTTTTGGCTGTGCTGAGTCTTCGCTGCTGAAGGGGCTCCTCTCCCATTGCGGTGTGCAGGCTTCTCATCGTGGCGGCTTCTCATTGCGGAACCTGGGCTCCTGGCCGAGCAGGTTCTGGTGGTCTGGGGGCACGGGCTATAGAGCACAGGCTTATTGCCCCTTGGCCTGTGGGATCTTCCTGGACCAGGGTTCAAACCCATGTCTCCCGCACTGGTAGGCGGGTTCTTTACCACTGAGACACCAGGGAAGCACCTCATTGTGCTATTCTTTTAAATACTGTGTACATTCGGAAATTGTTCATAGCAGAGGTTAGCAAAAAATAAAGAAATCGTAGTCTTGTGTGGGTAGTGTTGTAAGTGTAAAAACCACCTCAAAGCCGAGCCGGAGGCGTTCAGGGTGGTTTCACCAACCCCCTGACATCAGGACGCTTTCAGCCCCGGTCCGGTCCTCACGTGGCCAGGTTACCCTGTGTCCCCAAGGGGGGCCGCACTTTTCCCCACAAGGCTCTGTGCCCTTTGTTTCTTTAATGGTCTCTGTTCAATGACACGAGAGGAGCACATGGCCAAGGCCAGCACAGGACAGGCGGGCTAAATGCTTTCCACCCAAGTGTCGACTCTGAATGATGACTCTTCCTTTCCACCCGAGTTTTGACTGTGAATGATTTTCCGGGGACTCCGCTGCTGCTCCTTTCCTCTGGTTTGTAAGACTCTCTAAGGGCTGAGGACAGGGTGCTTCTGCCGTTTATCAACAAGAACATGGGCTTTGAAGCTTTAAGAAGAACACGGATTCAAACCCAGGCTCCTCTGCCACATGACTTTAGGAAGATGCCTTGCCTTTCTGGGCACTGGGCACCTCATCGCAAATACCTGCAGACAAGTTTGTTTGTGTGCAGCCGAGGCAGACACAGCCCCGGGGTCAGGCAGAAACTGAGGGGAGCTGTCGGGTCAGCCACAGCGTTTGGGCCTTCTGCAAGATGCACTGGAAGAGCCCAAACGAGCCTTTCGGCCAACCAAAAGGAATGTCACAATTCTTATCTTTTTAATTTTTATCTCGTCTTTTAATGTTGTGCTTTTCACTCACTCGAATTTCTTTGTCTTCCTTGTACCTCTTGGCCTGCTTTCTGCTTCCTTTGTTTTTCACCTCAACAAGGTTCCCCCCAGAGAAACCGGAAAGCAACATGTGAAAGCCTCAGTCTGTAATCCCACCTTTGTCACCCAAGGCGATAGTGGGTCCACGTTCCCATCTCCCCATCGTGGATACTGGGGGCAGGGAGGAGGCGGGGAAGGGAGAGTGTCACTGGCCACGGTCACCCTCCTAAGAATGGGATCCCTAAGCACAGTCCAAGAATCCAACCTTTTCTGTTTTTGTCTTTTACCATTCGTGAAAACAAATGATCCTTCAGCTTTATTGAGGTAGACTGACAAGTAGAATTGTTTGACACCAATCTGTTTTGATTTCAGGCATCCAAATAGAACTCTGTGTAACACAGGATCAGTGCCAAGGCTGAACTACAGACCCAAAGAAACAATATCTACTTGTTCTCAATTATTTTAGGAAAAAGGCCTATATTTTCTCACCCAGATAGTGGGGAGCAGAACCTTGTACATGTTTACTATTGTTCCAGGTATTCAAAAAGAGTCTTGGGGTAACAATTACGGCTTTGCCTAGACAGGGGCTCAAGTGAAGAGACTTTAGATGAAATGGTGCTAACAGGACATGTGCCCCGGCCCCTGCAGCCCGCCGAGCTCACAGGTGTAAACCCGGGTCGTGTCCATGACCGACGACCAGCAGAGCTCAGCTCTCCTCTGATTTTACTACAGAAAAGCACGAAGCAGGTATTTTTTTTCCAAGATAGCATCGTGTTCAGGCAGATACTGAAATTTCCTCCATGGGTGAAGGGTTTAACATTCATTTTTCAAGCGTTTTTCATTCAGGAAACATTGATATAGAAAAAACGGGGTCCCAGGTTGCCCCATCTCATTCTGGCTCTTAGAGCGTGAAAAAGAGGAACCTGAGGAGGTCTCCGTCTGAAACTGGTTCTGTGAGGGGCTCTCTCGGGACCTGTCTCGGCAGAGAGGGCCCCCTTGCAAATCTGACTTGCCCAGGTGGATTCGCAGGGGAGACAGGCAGCAGAATTAGTTCAGGAAGGCGTTTAAGAACATCACCTCCAAGGGGGAGGTCAGCATTAGCAGATGCAGACTGTCATACACAGGATGGGTAAAAAGCAAGGTCCTCCTGTACAGCACAGGGAGCTATAGTCAATATCCTGTGATAAACCTGAACGGAAAAGAATATGAAAAAGAATGTATATATGTGTATAACTGAATCACTTTGCTGGACAGCAGAGATTAACACAAGATTGTAAACCAGCGATATGTCAGTAAGAGAAAACTAAAAAAAGAATATCACTTCAAAAAAGAATTAAAGGCAAAGATGCAGAACAATAACTGGGGGGGGGGCGGATACTGTTAACTGTGTAAGTCTGCCTCTGCTTTGTGTCCGGTGACCTACCCAGGGCGTGGGGCTGGGATCCTCAGATCCGCCCAGAGGAATGAGAGTTACTGAGGCTGCCTTAAGGGTGGGGGCGGTGAGGGCACAGACGTCTCTTCCGGCTAAGTTTTCAGGATGCAAGGCAGCTCTGCAATGAGACAGGTTGCTCTGTGTCATCTGTCTGTCTCTCATCAATCTTCGCCTTCTCCAGCTCATTCCGGTGAGCTGCCCTGCTTAATCCAACAGCTCACCTCATGGGAGGGCACCCTGATGGGCCACCAGTCAGCCAATGGAGGGACCTGTTTTGGCAAGTGACTCCCCCCACCACCCATCCAAACCATGGTCTGCAAACTGCCCTGTCCTGCTTGCCTTGCACCTCCTGGTTGGGGGAGCATCACACCTCATGTGTTCAGAATGCATGTGTCCAGAGAGTACATCTGACTTCAGATCCTAGTTCTGGAGCCTGGTCTTGGGACTGCCTTGGATGGCAAGGGTCTCGTAACCAAGCCAGTACCTCTTTTCATATTTAAGCTGCTCAGTTGCTTCTAAAATAGACCTGAGGTGCTGGATTGGAACATCTTGAATCTGCTTCTGATTCTGGCTCTAACACTGGGGACCAGCTTTAAGGCAGTGAACAAACCACTCCCTCTTAGGGTCCCTGTTTGCTCCCCTGAGACAGAGCAGGTCCCAGGAGACAGACACTCAAGGGCCCAAGATGGGACGCATGTGCTTTGAGTACAGTTGTTCTACGCAGTGGCTTCATGACTTGCGCACTGAAAGAAGGCACCATTGCCGTTACCAGGACCTGGAAGCCTGCACTGTGCTCAGTCGCTCAGTCGTGTCCGACGCTGTGACCCCCTGGACTGTAGCCGCCAGGCTCCTCTGTCCATGGGATTCTCCAGGCAAGGATACTGGAGTGGGCTGCCACTTCCTTCTCCGAAGGATCATCCTGTACCATGGATTGAACCCACCTCTCCTACACTGGCAAGTTTGAAGGATTAGGACTGGGTATCTCTATTCTCTTGGGCTCCCAAATCACTGCAGATGGTGACTGCAGCCATGAAATTAAAAGACACTTTCTCCTTGGAAGAAAAGCTATGACCAACCTAGACAACACATTAAAAAGCAGAGACATTTCTTGGCTGACAAAGTCTATGTAGCCAAAGCTATGGTTTTTCCTGTAGTCATGTATGGATGTGAGAGTTGCACTATAAAGAAAGCTGAGAGCGGAAGAATCGATGCTTTTGAACTCTGGTGCTGGAGAAGACTCTTGGGAATTCCTTGGACTGCAAGGAGATCCACCCAGTCCATTCTAAAGAAAATTAATCCTGAATATTCATTGGAAGGACTGATGCTGAAGCTGAAAGGCCAATATTTTGGCCACCTGATGCGAAGAACTGATTCACTGGAAGAGACCCTGATGCTGACTTTGGGAGTTGGTTAAGTCCCTGGGGTTGTAAAGAGTCTGACATGATGGAGTGACTGAACTGAACTGATGTCTGTGGGGCAGAGGGAAGTAGCGAGGATTTTCTCGTTGACCGTGATCTTCTGTCTCCACTGTCCACTTAGAGACACATCCTCATCCCCTTCAAACTTCCCTAATGGCGGACACGTCAGCTTTCCCACCCAGCGCAGCCCCGTCCTCCCCCCTGACTTCCGGTTTCTGCTGCATCATTTTCTCCGTGAGCCTCGCCAGGGCTGTCTTTGATCCTCGTGGCTCCTACCCTTCCTGACACCACCCTATCGCTCTCCACCTGAGTCACCAGGCCTCAGAGCCACCAGGTCGCCGAGCAGAAGGGGACCTCTCACCTTCGGTTCAGACACAGCTGAGCCCTGCAGAGGTGGCTGCCGGCCGCGTCACCTGGCGCTGGGCTGCGCAGACTGGACCGGAGCCTGTGGGCCTGGACACGCCTCCTACCACTGCCCCTCCTGGCCAGGTTCTTCCTGAAGACAGTCCCCCATCCTTTCTCTCCGGCCCCACGGCCCCCTGCTCCCCCCACAGCCGTTTCACCATCTTGTTCACCGCTGTCACTCCACTCACTCCTGTGGAAACAGCGTCAGGGTCTCCCCTTGACCTGGAAGTGAACTCTGCCACTTGACCCGGAAGTGAACTCTTCCCCTTGACCCGGAAGTGAACTCCTCCCTTGACCTGGACGTGAACTCCTGTTCAACAAAGTGCACCAAGCATGTCTCCAGTGCGAGCTGCAGGGGGTCAGCGGCTGGTCCCTTCGTGGCATCAACCCGGCCAGGTCCTTTCTACCTGCCCTCCTGCCCCAGGGACGGCACCTCTACGGCCAGGAGGCCTGCTTTCCTGTTTCTGCACCTTCATGGGCCTCCCCGGGTGCAGAGAACCCTGCCCTTCCCGACCCGGAGGAGTGAGCGCTGCCTACGGAGGCCCCCGTGCATGCCCTGAATTTAGGCCCTTTCTTGGCGGGGAGCCTCCGGCCACTCTCCCTCCTGCTCCCTGTCCTGAGGGGACCGAAGGGGCCCCTGGAGCTGCCTTTGCTGCCCAAGGGGGTGACTTCCCGCCTCCATCCCCCCGCCCACTGCCCCCTGTCTCCTTTACCTCTTGCTGCCTCCGGAAAGGTGGCAGAGACTCAGTGCTCCCCAACACACACCCTCCCCCACCCAGCCTCCAGTGAATGCAGCCCCTGAGTCACTGTGTCTGGGGAGGCACGGCTGCAGTTCAACGAGGTCAGGGCGGGTCCCTCAGCCCAGAGTGCTCTGAGAAGCTCCCCTGGGGGCCTCTTACCCCCAACCCTAGGCCCAGGAACCCGGACACAGGGAACGCCTGCTTGGTTCCCAACAGGATATGCTCCTTCTGTGGTTTAAACTCCGCTCTCCTTTCTTCTGACCCTGAGAAACCTGACCAGCTGGACTGCACAGATTCCTGGCATATTTTTGGGGAGGGCGGTGTACCTTTCCCTCCAGTATGGGGTTTCATGACCTGTCGTTGCACCTGAAGCGTCAGGGCTGAATATAGTGGCGATGCTATTTGCTCACAGATCTGGGTCGGGGATTTAAACAAGACCACGGGGTGCCTGCTCTCTGTCTCGCAGAACATCTGAGGTGCTGTCCCTGCCCCCGGGTCAGGTGACTCAGAAGTCAGAGGCAGGGTGGTGACCGAAGGCCTGGCACGGGGCAAATGTCTGGCCGGGTCTCAGCTTTCTACGGGGTCCAGGGCATCCTTCGCCCTGTGGCCTCTCCATCAGGATTCAGGGCACACGTTTCGTGGTAGCTCTGGTCTTCCAAGGGGGCAAAAGCAGGATCCACCGAGCTTCCTTAAGGTGTCGGCTGACAGCTGGTAAAGGTCCACCCCCTTTCTGTTGCTTGAAGCGGACAGAGTCAAGCAGAGGCAGCTTTCACCCGGGGAGGGCTTGGGTACAGAAAGCACAGTCCACTGCCGACCTGTGCTGGCCACTGTCAGGCATTTTGTCAGGCACTTTGCCAGCCTTGCCTGTCCAGATGGTCAGTTCTTCGGTGGGCGGAGGGCTGGGCCCCCCTTAGCACCCTTTCTGTGGGCTCTTGGCTCCCAGACCAGTTTCCCCTCCAGCCGCCTTATCCAGAAAGGACGAAGGGAACTGCAGGTGCCCTGGGCCCTCCATGCGGGCCTGTTAGCCCCCCAGCTCCTCCCTCACCAAGAACTTTCCTTTGGTCAATTGGAGGGGAATGTAGAGACATTGGCCGCACTCTCATTTTAAAGATGAGAAAACTGAGTCTAATCTGGGTTTTTAGTCTGATAAGAAATGAGCAAATTAGGTTTGAGAGCCTAGGACGCTCATTTTTTTTTTTTAATTGAAAAATCAGGAAATAGGGCAAGAATAGAGATGCAGACGGAGAGAATGGACCTGTGGACACCAGGGGAAGGGCAGGGCGGGATGAACTGACAGGGAAGCTTCAACACACACACTGCCGTGTGCAGGAAGTAGCCAGCAGAAGCTGCTGCACAGCACAGGGAGCTCAGCTCCGGGCTCTGTGATGACCCAGAGGGCTGGAGTGCAGGCAGTGACAGGTCCAAGAGGGAGTGGTACAGGTATACTTTAAACTGCTTCATGTTGTTGTACAGCAGAAACCAACACCATTGGAAAGCAGTTATCCTCCAATAAAAAATTAATTAAATCTGCCAAAAAGAAAAATCGGGGAACAAATTTTCTTTTCAAAAATTCATTTCCTGGCCAGTTTTTCTGGCTGCATCTAACCTCTCAAGCGAGTGATACCCGTGTGGTCTTCCACGGCCACCTTCAACCAGACGGAGCTGGACCAGACCTGATTCTCTCTCACACCGTTCGCTGGACCCCAGGAGTTAGTTCACCCGGGGCACCAACCGTGTGCGAACAGAGCTGGCTCGCAGTGGGCGAACCGTCTGCTCAGAGGATGAGCTGGTCCCCGCCGCCCCTCGAGTGGACGTTTGGGAACACTTCTGTGTTTGATGAGCGTGCACACGGACGGTGGGGTGACTCTGGGTTCTTCTCTCGGCCTGTTTTCCGTTTGTGCCTTTCTTGATCTCACCCCTTTTCCAGACTCACTTCCCCTTCTTCGCCTCTTCAGGTCATCTCTCTTCTGCCCAGCGGAAGCCACCGAGGACACGTCACTCTTTCCCCTGACTTTGCATGCGTTCAGGTCGCTCCTTCCAACTCGTGACACTGAGGGGCAGCCAGAGGTCTCCCAGGCAAGGAGTCCTTCTTCATCCGGCCCCATCCGGCCAGTGCCGTCCCCACCCCTCTGATCATGGGAGGGTTGGAGACCTCTGCAGGGCTCTGTGTTCGGCGCCGGCTTTAGTGGTTAGATGTACCATAGGGCTTCCCAGGTGACTCACTCACCTTCTAGCGCAGGAGATGCGGGTTGGATCCTGGGTGGAGAAGATCCTCTGGAGAAGGAAATAGCAACCCACTCCAGGATTCTTGCCTGGAGAATCCCGTGAACAGGGGAGCCTGGCGGGCTACAGTCCACGGGGACACACAGAGTCGGACACTGTAGTCACACAGTGTAGTCTACACTGCAAGCCCCCTGAAGACAGACACTGTGAGCGCCCAGCCTTCTCTCCCGGAGCCGCCCAGCGCCGAGCCGCGCAGAGGGAGATATTCTCTGTTTGTGTGGATATGCGTTCTTGTGCATAAAGAGTGACCGTGCTTACCTTCCCAGAACTGCGTCTGTGTTACAAAAGCATTCCCAAGGGCACTACCAACTCCAAGAATTTGGAAACAGGGAAATAAAATTTTTGTGTTTTATTTTTAATGTGTTAAATTTTTATTTCATGCTGGGGGGTATCGTTGATTTACAGCGTCGTGTTAGTTTCAGGTGGACAGCCAAGTGATTCTGTTTTACATGTACATATATCCACTCTTCTTCAGACTCTTTTTCCGTACAGGTTATTACGGACTATTGAGCAGAGCTCCCTAGGTGCTATTTCATAGCTCCTTATTGATTACCTGTTTTTCATACGGCAGTGTGTCTGTGTTAACCCCACACTCCCAGTTTGCCCCTCTTCCCCACATTTCCCCTTGGGCAGCCACAAGTTTCTTTTCAAAGCCTATGAGTCCATTTCTGTTTTGTAAATAAATCTTTTTAGATTCCACATATGCGTGATATTATACGATATTTGTTTTTCCCTGTCTGACTTGCTTCAGTTAGCATGACCATCTCTAGGTCCATCCATGTTTCTGCAGACGGACCTTTTTATGACTGAGTGACATTCCGTCGTATATATAGACCATGTCTTCTGTATCCGTTCATCTGCCGATCGACGTTTCGGCTGGTTCCATATTTTGGCTGTTGTAAGCAGTGTTGTTGTGAACATCAGGGTGCATGTGTCTTTTTGAATTACGGTTTTCTTCAAATACGTGCCCAGGAGTGGGATTGCCTACAGTCATATCGCCCTGAATATGCCCAATCTCCTTGATCTTGGAAGCTATACAGGGTCAGGCCTGGTTAGTCCTTGGAAGGGGTGAAATAAGATTTCTCATGGACACAGTTGCCAGATACAGCAAAGAAAAGAGGATGCCCAGTTTATTAGAATTTCAGATCAACAACAAATACTGTTTTGGTCTAAGTATGTTCCATACAATATTTGGGACATACACATGAGAAATTATTCACTGTTGATCTGAAATTTAAATGTAACTAAGAATCCTGTCTTGTATCTGGCAGCCCTGCCTGGAGAGTTAAAGTATAACACTAACACATGTGGATTAGAACAAAGTCAAGGTCACCTTAGGGAGTCAGCGTGGGTCCTTCAGCAAGACCTGGCTGTAACTGGAGACTGTTGGAAAAGCATATTGCCATAAACACTTCAAACCTTCTCTTGTAACACATCTTAGGAAAATGCCGGTCAGAAAGGGTCAAAGTGCAGAGTCAAAGTGACAAGCTTCGGTCACTCCAAGTGTGTCCAAGAAAATCAACCTGGAGGCCGGAAGCAGCTCTGATCCCTCGCGTCTCTCGGGGGCAGGGGTCATGGGAGGTCACCTGACAGATTCCCCTGGCTTTCCAAGAAGAACTGTTGTGATTCGTGCCTCCGGGGAGCAAATGTGCTCAGCCGCGTGCTACCCCTCTGCGTGTGGCATTAAGTGACCCTTGGGTTTCTTCCTCCCCGTCCTCTCTGTGAACTTGACTCTGATCCATCCTCCATGTGCTGGGTCAGCCCAGCGGAGCAGACAACAGCAGCCAATGGCAGCACCCGTGTCCTCAAGGTCCAGTCAGCAGCACTGAAGGAGTGCTTCCTCTGTATTGTGTGACCCGCACACGAGGTCGCCCTCCAGCCTCAGTTGTGTCTGACTCTGCGCTCCCATGGACTGTAGCCCACCAGGCTCCTCCATCCATGGGATTTTCCAGGTAAGAGTATTGGAGTGGATTGCCGTTCCCTTCTCCAGGGGATCTTCCCGACCCGGGGATGGAACCCAGGTCTCCCGCATCACAGGCAGACGCTTCACCCTCTGAGCCGCCAGGGGAGCCCCGGCCTCAGGGGCAAGGAAACAGAGAGCTTTCATAATCCCCTGTGAGGGGCGTGGCTGGGGCTCAAGCCTATGGGTTCTTCCCGTGGAAATTGACTATTAACATTTCCGCCAACATCTCTTTAAAACAATTTAAAATTTTAACACTGATTTTCAAAGCCCTTTCCATTGACATTGTCACAAAGTAATTGGCTGGATTCCTTTGTTGTTCAACACATCCTTGCAGCCTGTCTCACAATCAGTAGGTTGCACCCCGCACTCTCCCGCCCTCACCTTGCTCTTCCCGACCCCACTGGTCACACTAGGCATGGTCTCTAGATCTGTGACTCTGCTTCTTTTTTGCCAAACGTCTTTTTAAAACACATGTACACCTGTGGTTTTACATAAGTTTGCTGTTTAGTTGCTCACTCTTGTCTGACTCTTTGTGACCCCATGGACTGTAGCCCCCCGTCCATAGGATTCTCCAGGCAAGAACACGGGAGTGGGTTGCTATTTTCTTCTCCAAGGGATCTTCCCAACTCAGGGATCAAAACGGCATCTGGTGTATTGGCAAGTGGATTCTTTACCACTGAAACACCTGGGAAACCCTTTTATATAAATAGGCTCAAGTCACACACACACACACACACACACACACAAACATGAACACACACACTGTTTTGAAACCTTAAAAGAAAATCCAGCCGGATCTTGGGGTTGTCCTTCTCTGTCGGTTCTCCTAACGGCCCGGCCACAGAATCCGGAAGAGAAAAACCTTCTATGTGATCCAACATCTTGACAATTCAGAAAACAAGCTCAGGAAGACTCCAGAGAGGAAATCCAAATATTTAGGAGGCAGAAATATTTGCCCTTGAAAGGAAAGAATGCCATCACACCCTCTCCCACCCAGGCCCGACCATCAAAGGCTGCTCCTTTCACAGCCCCTTTAAGGAGTCCTCCTCGTGAAGTCGACTTTCGTCCCACGTGTGTGTTACAAGTGGACTAAAGTTATGTGAATTGTTGTTTGGGATGACTGACTCAGGTGACCAGGCCGGATCCTGAATCAACAGAGGTGTGTATTTAAGAGGGGAGACTCCAGGTAGAAGCAAACGCCAGAGAAGCAAGTTCAGGGGAGTCAGCGGGGGAGACGCCGGTGGGTTGTGTTCACCACCTGCAGTTTCCAAAGCTCGTGACTGTCGGGACTGCACACTCACCCTCCCGGATGAAAAGGATTTCAGGTCACTGCCGTCTTCTCATGAGGCACATATCCTCAAAGCTGTCTCACGAGGGACCTTGGCCTTGAGACTTTAATACCCAGTGACTCATGTCAACAGGCTATGTGTCAGACAGTTTCCACAATTAGAACCTGTGACCCATGCGTCCGCCCACGAGGCTGCATCACAAGGGCTTGTCGTGAGCGTGGGTTTTTTAGCAAAAACTGACCTGTTGAAATGTCAGAGCTTTGGGGTTCGGAGTTTTGTGGGACTGTTCTTGCTGGAGTCAACTTCTTTGGATTCTATACGGTTCATTGAAAGGGGCTTTTTCCAAGTCTTTTAATATATATTTATCCATATATATATATATATATGGCTTCCCAGGTGGTGCAGTGGTAAAGAATCCTCCTGCCAATTCAAGAGATGCAAGAGACAAAGGTTTGTTTCCCTGGGTGGAGAAGATCCCCTGGAGTAGGAAATGGCAATTTGCTCCAGTATTCTTGCCTAGAAAACTCCATGGACAGAGGCGCCTGTCAGGGTACAGTCTATGGGGTCGCAAAGAATCTCAGACACGACTGAGCATCATTTTATTTATTTCCTTATCTTTGGCTGTGCTGGGCCTTGGTTGCTGCGTGGGCTTTCTCTAGTTGTGGCGAGTGGGGGCTCCTCTCCAGTTGGGGCGTGTGGCTTCTCTTGTTACTGAGCACAGGCTCTAGCGGGCAGGGGCTTGTGGGGTCTTCCCGGACCAGGGATCAAACCTGGGTCTCCTGCATTGGCCAGCAGATTCTTTACCACTGAGACACCAGGGAAGTCCCTTTCCGAGTCCTCCTTCACCTCCTCAGCAGCGCTATGGGGCAGAGGTTCTTATGGTCCCATTTTGTGGGTGACGACACTGAGGTTCAGGGAGGCAGAGCATCTCCCCTGAGCGCTGTGGGGTGGGGGGTGTCTCACCCGAAGCCAAGCTTCCTGTTACGGACTCCAGGTTCTCCCGCCAGCGGTCTGGGCTGAATGAGGTTGGTTGCATCCTCATGGTTGGTACAGAGTTCCCACCGGACACAGCCAAGGTCGTGGTCCTGACCTCATTCCCCACGGCCCCTGCAGGGCTGACCGGAGCCAGTGCCGCCTGGAGAGAAGGTGACCCAGAAAAGCCAGGAGGGAATTTCAGAAGCAGAGACAGCTCCCTGGTGTCAGATGCCGGGGCGATAGGCTGACAAACGCACCTGCTTTGTTGTGACTTTGTGCTTTGGGGACGTCTTGTCCCCTCAACCCAGACTGCCTGCACGGGCCAGGCCTACTCCTCCAGGACGCAGCCCAAAACATCGCCCCCCACCATGGAAATATCAGTTTTGACTAAAATATAATAGTCCCATGATTTTTTTAAAAACCGCATACATTGTTTTTAAACTTGTTTTTATACACACGTGTAAAATGGATAAGTAAATTTTATACTTAACATTAGTAATGTACTTATTTTTGTACTCACAGATTATATATCTAAAACATGCCAATTTGTAAATAGAAATGTCAAACATCAAAATGGTATTGTATTACCTACAGGTTTTGTATCTCTCATTTTCAGTTACTTTATAATGGGTATATCTGCTATCAAAAGTATAGATTTACATAAAATATTTCTGAAAATGAATAGCTTAAAAATATAAAACTAGTAAATGCTCCTTGAAAAAAAAAGTAAATGGTACAAAAATATATTAAAATAGCGCAGACAGCCTTCCTTCTGGAGAGTCGTTATTAACATTCTGGCAAATACTTTTACACATGTATACACCTATGTTTTTATATGAAAAAACTCAAGTTATACATATGGTTTTGAAAACTTGAAAAAAAATCAGCTGGTTTTTGGCAACATCTTTCCATGTGAATGAGATCAGTCTTTTTAAAGACTGCGTGTTTTCCTGAGGTTAGAACTTGATGTACTTGGCTGGAACACTAATGATGAACGCTTATTTTTCAGGTTTTTCAAATGATAAATGATGCTGTGAAGAACACCCTTGGAGGCAGAGAATTCTCTCTGGAAAAAGAAAGACATGGATTGACAAGTCAGTCTGTACAAGTTCCCTTTGAAAATGCACAGCATAAAAAAGTCTGGATGTTCAGCCAAGTGTTCCCAGGTTATTTCCCGGCGGGATCAGGACCGACTCTGTTCCTTTGCCTACTCTCCCGTCCCTTCCACGTTTCTATTAGCAGCACGTCTCACTGGTGTCTACTGTTACTCGACTCCAGGAGAAATGCATTTTTATGCCCGACAAGAAATGAGTGTTTTCCAACCACTCAGGGGCCGCCCTGACGATTCCCTCTTTCCTGGTTGCTTCACACCACCCTCTGACCTCCAATAGCGTCTGCACACCCGGCCTCCGTCTCAGGGGCTGTGGGTCCTCCCCTGTCCCTGTTAACCCGGCTGCCCCCTAGGTTTCAGGGGGTGGGGTGCAGTCTGGCGTGGAGGCGACCCCCTGAGACGGCGCCTCCGTGAACACAGGACTGGATCCCAGCTCCTGGGGGAAGCCTGAAGACCACACCGGGGCAGACAGGCTTCGCCTGCTCGGGGGCGTCCGCCCTGCGCCCCCGCGTTTCCTCCACCTCCGGGCAGGCGACCGGGATGACCTGGCCAGAGAGAAGCTGGTGGCTTCTGGGCGGCCACCCCCGCCCCCAGGACGTCCGAGAAAACAGCGGTGTCTTCGGCGTTTCCACCGAGGTCACCGGCCTAGTGGGTAGCCGGGTTTCGTCTGTGCTGAGGCACTTCCTCTTTCATTTGCGTCCCATCCACGCCCACCCCCGCCCGCCTTCATGGAGACGGAAAAAGGGGAACGAGAGAGCGCTGTGAATTTCAGATGCAGCTCCAGCGCGGAGCCGGTGCAGTGATTTCAGGAGAGGGTGGCGCGGGTCACGACGCCCTCCAGGGTCCCGAGGTCACGCCTCCGCACCCACTTCCTCAGCTCCCACCCAAGGGGTCCTAGATGCCACCCACAGGAGATCCTGGGGACCTGACTCCTGTTTTTCAGGAGTGACATTCTGAAAGTCAAAACCAAAGTCTGCTGTTCCTTGTTTCACTGGGTTTGTTCATTTGCAAGACAGACAGACACACACACGTGTGTCTGTATACGTGTGCAGGCACACACACACACATGCAGATTGTGGCAGCTTTGGGAAACAGTCTGAGGCTCAGAAAATAACTTGCCTGACAAGACATCAAAGAGCTGCAGAAAGAGGCCGCAGCACCCAAGGCCAGGGTGGCGGACTGCTCTGCAGTGTGCAGCTGGGCTACTGATAAGCATCAGTTTGCTCCAGTCAGTTGAATCAGAACTGTAACAGTTTGTTTGTTCCGGGAAACAGTAACTGAAGTCACAAATCATAAATAATAAAAGCTAGAAAAATCCCCTTTTAACCTAATGGACTCAAAAGATGTCTTGCTTTTCATTTCTGCTAATGGCTTTCCTGCCTTGGCACTGCCCGAGCTGGTCCATTACAGGCGAACTGAGCCTCGGTTTGCAAACAGGATGGGGTCCAGAAAGCGATTTATAAGCTGGGTGTTTGGGATGTAGGATATGTTTCCCTAGCAACTGTCTTTCCCAGTGTGCCTGGGTTCTCAGCTTCACTGCACACATGGTCCCACCCCTACTGAACCTGGGCTCTGGGTCTTGGAGCACAGGTTGTCTAAATTGCAAGAGGGAAAAAACAAGTCAGCTCCTCCCTCCCCATGGAGCCCTGGCTCTGAGCACACTGGAAACACAGGTTAACTTTCTTTTCTGTCTTCCCTTCCAGTAATCAGGTAGAGACGTGAGAGCTGGACCATAAAAAAAGGCTGAGGGTCGAAGAATTGAGGCTTTTGAACTGTGGTGTTGGAGAAGACTCTTGAGAGTCCCCTGGACTGCAAGGAAATCAAACCACTCAGTCCTAAAGGAAATCAACCCTGAATATTCATTGGAAGGACTGATGGTGAAGCTGAAACTCCAGTACTTTGGCCACCTGATGTGAAGAGCAACTGATTAGAAAAGACTCTGATGCTGGGAAAGA
Organism: Moschus berezovskii; assembly: GCF_049115385.1. Lineage (NCBI taxonomy): Eukaryota > Metazoa > Chordata > Mammalia > Artiodactyla > Moschidae > Moschus > Moschus berezovskii. The sequence goes on along the minus strand of NC_142479.1, from coordinate 72,922,064 downwards.
CTGAGGGCAGGAGAAGGGGATGACAGAGGATGAGATGGATGGATGGCATCACCGACTCAATGGATATGAGTTTGAGCAAGTTCCGGGAGGTGTGATGGACAGAGGAGCCTGGCGTGCTGCAGTCCATGGGGTCACAAAGAGTCAGACACGACTAAGTGGCTGAACAACATCACCTCCCTTGAGGCATCCAGGTCCCAGTGCTCTAGACCCCTGGATCACAGCGCCCTCCCTGATCGGCCTTATCTGCTCTGGGCTCCTTTCCTGCTGAGGGACTCTGTAACCTTTCCCACCTCCTGACCTGACTTCCATTTCCTCAGAGTGACTGACAATCAGACGAGGGCTAGAAGAAGAGCAAACTGAGCAGGGAATTCTTACTAGCAGCTGAATGACTGGACCTTTCTAAGCCCCTCACTGTATCCTCGTGTTAAAACGAGCTGGTTGTGAGAGCCATCGTGGGCAGTAAGGTAGAGGAGTGAAAACTTGGGGTTAAGGATTCAGAATCTTCACGCTGGTGGACCTCTCGTAACTGACTGACGCTGGCAGTCGGTTAGGAAATGACCCTTCCTTGGGAAAAACACGATTGTCGCAGGTTCAGACACCAGGGGATCTCCCCTCAATGAGTCAGCTGGCTCTCTGCCAGTTCACATCCGTGAAACCTCCGTGAATAAGCCACTTTTATGCACACAGAACCCTCAACCAGCTTTTTGTGCCTTATGATAACATCTTAACAGACAGCCAAGGATCACCAGCTGTTTGTGGAATGAAAGCAAAAGACCCGAGTACAGGAAACAGCAGAACAAAACTTCAAAAGTAGTGTAGTTAATATTTGTGGAGAGATAAGAGGCAACCCTTTACCCTTGAAGTGAGAGAAGGTGCAAAATAAACAATCAGAACAAGAAAGGGCTTTGGGCTCTTCGAAGAGTAGAATGTCTGAAAATAAATATTCAAAAGAAAGGACAGTTGATGAGAACGTCAGAAAACTGTACAGAAAGATAGATGGGAAAACAGGAAAGAAATTAGGGGATCCATTCTGAAATCCCCATATCCGGGGGGGAGGGTGGGAATTGGAGGGAAGGTAATTATAAAGAACTAATACAAGAAAATCTCAGAATGTAAGGATAAGCATCTCGAGATTGACGGGCCCAGACCTCCCTGCTGGTCCGGTGGTTAAGAATCTGCCTGGCAGTGCAGGGGACATGGGCTCCATCCCCCGTCAGGGAAAACCCCACATGCTATGGGGCACCCAAGCTGCTGCACCACAACCATAGAGCCCTCATGCCTAGAGCCCGTGCCTTGCAACAGAGAAGCCACTGCCAGGAGTAGCCTGCACCCCAAAACTAGAGAACAGCCCCACTTGTGGCAACTAGAGAAAACCTTAGTGGTGTCTGACTCTTTTGCACCCCAAGGACTGGGACCCACCAGGCTCCTCTGTCCATGGGATTCTCCAGGTAGGAATACTGGAGTGTAGCCATTCACTTCTCCACAAGAAAGCCTGCATGCAACAGCTAACAGGCAGGGCAGCACACCCCACCACCAAAAAAAAAAAAGATAAAAAGATATACAAGGTATCTTTTAAAAAAGAAGACTGAAGGGCCCAATGAGTGAGCAACAAAAGGAAGTGCAGGCAAAGCTCTCAGACAGGACACATCTTTAAAAACTTCAAAACTTGAGTTCTTCAGCACTCCAAGGATAAAGAGAAAATCATAAGATGTTCCTCAAAAAAGCAGGTATTATTAACAGCATACCAAGGATGAGGAGTCAAAGTGACATTACTGGAATCAAAAACAAACTGAAGAGTTATCACAGTTCTGAGAGAAAGTGATTTCAGCCTAAAATTCCACACATATCCAGGGAAACTGTCAGTCAGGTATGAGCGCAGAATAGAAACATTTCAGATCTGCAGGATTTCCAAATGTTTACCTCTATGTACCTTTATTCCAAAACCCGGCTGGGGGCAGTGCCACTGCATTTCTTTACCCTTCTAATTTTGTTACAAGTTTTCTTTATGGACAAGGATGACAGGCACACAGACTCGGAGAACCCCTTCCAAGAGGTTACTTGACAGCATCAGGACAGGGGCTTGGAATGAAAACCTATAATTTAGAGATATTTTTGAATGAATGCTGGGGTGGGGGAGAAGGTGAAAGTGAAGTGAAAGTCACTCTGTCATGTCCGACTCGAGACCCCATGGGCTCATCCATGGCACTCTCCAGGCCAGAACACTGGAGTGGGGAGCCTTTCCCTTCTCCAGGGGATCTTTCCAACCCAGGGATCATACCCAGGTCTCCCGCATTGCAGGTGTATTCTTTACCAGCTGAGCCACAATGGAAGCCCAAGAATACTGGAGTGGGTAGCCTATCCCTTCTCCAGCGGATCTTCCCGACTCGGGACCCAGGAATCAAACCGGGGTATCCTGCATTGCAGGCGGATTCTTTACCAGGGAAGGGAGGGAGGGAAGAGGGGCAGCAGGGATGTCGGGTTAGGTGCCGGGATTCGGGCGCCCCTTTAGGACAGGTATGAAAAAGGTATGAGGAAACGGTTATAAAGGGTTAGGTGTTCCCCGGGCTTCCCTGTATGAAGCTGCCAGGACAGAGGGGCTGCGAGCGCACGAACTGGAGGGAGCGTGAAGGGAGCGGGTCAGAGAGGAGGGAGGAGGAGGCCGACAGGAGACCCCCACGTCGAAGGGGAAGGGCCGGGGAGCGGATGCGGCCAGGCCGTCTCCCGGGCAGCACTCGGCCTCGGCCAGCACAGCATCCGCACGTGCCGACGCGGGGACGAGCGGGCCGCGCGAATGGGCAGCACCGGGCTGGGCCGGGGAGCCTGCGCTGTGACCCCGCGCCTTTTCTGCCTGCCCAGGCCCTCGGGATCGGAGCTGCCCCTTCCGTCCTGCACTCAGTCCGCGGGGCTTAAGTCCCACCGAGGGGCGCGTCCCGGGGAAGAGAGGCCCGGCCCGGACCGCGTGCCCCGGACGCCGCCTCCCCGCCCAGGCCGCGCGTCCACCGGCGGACTCGCTCCCGCGCCGGGGACTCGTCTCGCCTGGGGCGCCGCTAGCACCCACGGCCCGCCCGGCACGCGCACGAGCAGCTGACCCCGCGGCGCAGGCGTGGCCGGACAGCGGCGTCCCCGGACGGCAGCGCGGAAAGGGCAGCGCGGGACGCATCTCGGCGCCTGGTCGCCCCCTCGCGACCGCGCTTCGCTCCCGGGCGCAGGGGCCGCAGCAGCCACAGCGGCCACTGGTACTAGGGCTCCGCGCCTGCGGGACGGCCTCGCGCGGAGGGGCGGGGCGCGGGGCGGGGCGTGCGTGCTACGGCGATGCGTGCGGGGAGCGCGGGGGCGTGGCGGGCGTAAAGGGGCGGGGTGACGGAGCGTGCGTGCTAGGCGTGGCGGAGCGGGGAGCGCGGGGGCGTGGCAGTGCGAGAAGGGGCGGGGCACGGCGCAGGGCGCCTCGCGCACGCGCCTAGGGCCGCCGCCGGGGGCGGGAGGCGTCGACGCCCGGCGGGGTGAGGGCGATGGCTGCTGGTGGAGGCGGGGGGCAGTCGCGGTCGAGGGGCGGGGGAGGGTGTGAGAGGAGCCGCCGCCGCGGCGGAAGCGGGGGCGTCTCGGGGGATCCGGGCCCGGCCTGGCCTCCGGAGGCGGCCTCTGACCCCTGACGCCGCCGTTCTCCCTTCAGGGTGGCGGCTCCCGCGCAGCCGCAGACGGGCCGGCTGAGGCGGGGCCGCGGCGGGAGCCGCCCCGCCGGTGAAGGCGGGCCGACCGGACGGGACTCGGCCCCACAGCAGCGGTGAGGACCCGTCTCTGCTCCCAGGCGAGCCCTGCCGAGAGAGCGCTTCGTTCTGGAGGTGGCCCTGGACCCCGTAGTTCAGCTGTCAACGGGGACAGCCATTCGCTAAAAATTCCCCCCCCCCGACCCCATAGTTAAACTGCAGAAAACCCGGTTAGCAGCGCGGCGGGCTCCGCACGCTGACGCCCGTTTCTCTCCTTCCCTCACCCAGACCCCTCGGGGAGCAGCTGTGAGCCCGTCACACGGAGGGATGACCTCTCTGGGCGGGGACGCCGCGTGAGCGGAAGAGGCCTGTCAGTGTGAGTCTGGCTCCTGGTCGGTCCCCTGACGGCTTCCCCAGGGTGACACCACCTCAGTGGCCGAGATCCGGTGTCAGCCTGCAGCCAAGTTCCAGAAACGCAGGACTTAACATGAGTTGCACTTCCATTTGGTCGGGAACGTCTTTGAGTCACGTGGGAAAGGATGCGTTTCATGTGGCTCTCATGAGTCAGCTCATAATATCATTATTACCCAAAGAGCGAGGAAATAGGGAATCGGGTCGTGTCTTAGGGGGACGTTTATAGGGGGAGCAGGTTCCCTAAGAGGTGGAGGGATGACTCCCATGATTGTCTTCCCACTCTTTCACACACCCTCCCCAAGAAATTGACTGTTTTTTTTTAATTTGGCTGCCCTTGGGTTCTAGTTACATCTCACAGTATCTTCCTTGCGACCCGTGAGATCTTTCATTCTGCCTCATAGACTCTAGTTGTGGCTCACAGGCTTAGTTGCTCCAAGGCTTGTGGGATCTTATGCCTGACTCAGTATGGAACCTGCATCTCCTGAGTTGCAAGTCAGATTCTTAACCACTGGACCACCAGGGAAGTTCCCCTAAGAAACTGATTAGAAACGTTGGAAACAGGCAGTCCTCTGGTGATGACGCCCAGGCATTAGCAACCAGTCATTCCATTCTAGGGGGAAATAAGTGATGTCTGTAAAGACCCGTTTGGATATGCATTTTCCATGTCACCATGTGTGTCCTTCTGACAGATGCAAACAGTCCAGCACTCTGAACACACCCTGAAGACGGCCCTCATCTCAAAGAACCCAGAGCTTGTGAAGCAGTATGAGCAGTTGGACCCCAGGGAGCAGCGCTTGCTGAATGAGGCCTTCCGGCCAGACAGCGATCTCTTTGGACCCATTATTTTGCATTCACCATCGGACTGGATAATCTCCCATCCTGAGGCGCCCCAAGACTTTGAAGAGTTTTCCAGTGATCTTCACAGAAAGAGCCCTTCTCCAGGGAAGCAGACTGTTTACATACAGTGCATTGGTGCGTCTTGCCAATACGCTGGGTTTGGTTTGGTTTTGTAATGATGCTGTTGCCGTGGACAGTTTGCCTTGTCCATCTCATTCAAGAGGGCAGTTTTTATAATCATTTTTGACATTCGTTCCCACAGTGGAAGTTTGGTAACCAAACTGCCTTGAAAGAGAAGGTTTTGTTTTTTTCAAAAAATTGTATTTATTTATTGACTTTGCTGGCTCTTTGTAGCTGCACATTGGCTTTCTCTAGCTGGGGCAAGCAGGGCCTAGTCTCTCGTTGCAGTGCATGGGTTTCTGTTGTGGTGCCCTGTTGTAGAACACAGGCTCTAGGGCATGGGAGCCTCAGTAGTTGCAACACATGGGCTCAGTAGTCTCTGCTCCCGAGCTATCGAGCACAGGCTCAGTGGTGTGGCACATGGGCTTAGTTGCTCCCAGGCCTAGGGTTCTTCCCAGACCAGGGATCCAACCTGTGTCTCCTGCATTGGCAGGAGGGTTCCTTACCGTTGAGCTACCAGGGAGCCAGGTCTTCTCTCTTTCTAATCCGTGTTCACCTTAGTGAACAGCAACTGTGTATTGAAAATTTAGAGTTGGTTTCTTCCTAATTCCACATTTCTAACTGTAGACTGAGGTAAAGACTGTTCTGATCATCTCAAAATCTCTCTCTAAATTTTCTCCTGTATCTGTCATAGGATTGCTGGGAAACACCAGAGGTATCAGTGAAGAATATTTGAAATGGCTCAAGGGCTACTGTGAAGCCTTCTTCTATGGGTTGAAAGTCAGACTCCTAGAGCCTATTCCTGTCTCTGCAACCAGGTGTTCCTTTAGAATTAATGATAGCACGCAGAACCTTCAGATTCATGCAGGTGAACTGGGCAGCCTTACAACTTGAGTAAAGTATATAGGTTTATGTACACACACACACACACACAAATATATCTTAAACGTACGTTTGTTTGTTTTTTATAGGGCAGGTCCTGACGTTCTTAAAAAAGAAGAAACCTGAAGATGCCTTTTGTATTGTGGGAATAACAATGATCGATCTTTACCCGAGAGACTCCTGGAATTTTGTCTTTGGACAGGCCTCTTTGACAGAGGGTATTCCTTTTTTGACATTGTTGGTAGAAACTTGCTCAGCTTGAGACTCTTTGTGAAGATTTTGAAAGAGGGAAAAAATTCCAACCAGTTACCGTTTAGATGGTGACGACCTCGTAGTATATCTGGTGCGGCACCCTGCCGCAGTGGAAAGGGTGCTGTTGTTAGGCCCTGATGATCTGGGTCCTTTCCCCCCTCCTCCCAGCTCGGCCGTTCACTGCCTGCACCACCTTGGAGCTAATAATACCCACTTCACTGTGTTGTTTTGAGATGATTTACATAAAAGTGCTGATCCATAGAAAGTGTGTACTTACGGCTGGCACATATATAGACATTCAGTGCAACAGATGGCGCATGCAGGTCGTTCAGTGACAGGGTGGATATTTGAACTGTCATTAATGGGAGCGGAAATGTCGCTGATTGTTTTTCAGATCTTCCGTAGTTGTCTCGCGTAGACGAAGTCGCTGTGCACTGATTTACAAGCGTGTGCTTCAGAGCCTCTGTCTCAGAATAGACGCTTTGTTATTTATGGTCAGTTTCAGTCTTTGACTTGAAGTCAGCTTAACTGTGACTCGTGGGGAGCCCTGCACTGTGAGGGGAGGAAAAGGCTCTACAAGCAAGTCATATTTTTGCTTATTTGGGTTTTTTTTTTTTCCTTCTCTCCGCTTCTCCCCCTTTCCATTTCTGCTCTTGTTTTTCTGCCTACACCCTCAGGATCTAAGACAGGTTTGAAGGGGAAAGTCCACTGGGCTGAGGGGCATGGTTGCCCGCTGGCATTCTGGGGGCAGGAGCAGATAGCAGGGGCTGGGCTGTGCGAGCTCAGGGTTCACAGACCGACTGTCATTCAGTCTGGAGTGTGTGAGCCCCAGGGTGGCAGGGTGGGGAGCTCTCACTGCCAAGGGCTTCTCCCTGTCAGAGAGACCCCCCTCTTCCCCATTCATCGGATCTGGGGCCCAGGTGCTGTGGGGCCTCTTTTTCTGCCCCTCCTTCATTCTCGTTCTCCGTGTGTAGTCTTGATAATTCTTCAGCCCCACACCCACTAAGCCACGGGGCTTCCCAGGTGACATTCGGAGTAAAGACCCCTTGCCGGTACAGGAGACGCAAGAGATGCAACTTAGATCCCTGGGTCGGGAAGATCCCCTGGAGGAGGAAATGGCAACCCGCTCCAGTGTTCTTGCCTGAACAGCCCCATGGACAGAGGAGCCTGGCGGGCTGCAGTCTACAGGGTTGCAAAGAGTTGGACACAACTGAGCACGAGTGAGCACACACCCACACACCCCCACCTGCCATGCCGGGCACTCTCTGAGAGGCCTGGGTCAGTGCTGTGCTGCTGAGTGTCTTTGTACGAGCCTGCTATCAGAAAAAAAGGGTGAACCAAAAAGTTGTATGAAACAAATCATTTATTATTAACCTGAGAGAAACAGAAACATTAAAATTTTTTAAACGCTATTTATCTAGATATTGTTAACCAACTTACTTTATGCATTTGAGGAGGTCAGGAAACAGTCTCTCCAAGTGTTTCTGCTTAATTCTTTTTTTTTTCTCCCAATAAGTTTCTTACATTTTGCATGACATGAGAGAAGACATAATGAGGGAGCAGGGTAGGTGTGCCCTGCGGTGAGGGGGTCTCCTTATTGCAGGTGACTTTGTTCTTGGCAGATTTATAAAGATCAGTATTTTAAAATTGAGATAATTACTAAAGAGAATAATGTATTCATAGGATTATTAGAAAAATATTGCTCAAGGTATCATGGGCTTCCCTGGTGGCTCAGTTGGTCAAGAATATGCCTGCAATGCAGGAGACCTGGGACCCTAGGTTGGGAAGATCCCCTGGAGAAGGATTGACTACCCACTCCTAGAGAATTCCATGGACTGTCCATGGGGTCACAAAGAGTCGGACAGGACTGAGTGACTTTTACTTTCAAAGGTATTGTAGTGAAATGTGCCCACCTTTGTTTGGTCAAAGGACATCACTTGAGAGTGAGTAGGTTTACTTTTTCTTAACTTCTAGAATGCCCTCTTCCCTATATTTCAAATATAGAGGTGGGGTGAGGCGCATTCTTTTTGGATCAAATTTAGGTTTGACAAACTTATTATGAATTCATTTCCTTAATAAAAAACTTCCTTATTACTTCCAAACTAGCAACTAAAAGAGATGCCTCCCTGAGAGACCATGTAAAGCACATGGACTGTAAAGCAGTCAGCCCCTGTAGCGTGAGTTGTGTGTGTCTGTTCCCCATGTACAGAGATGGCTGAAACCAGCTGAGGTGTCACAGGAAGTCAGTCACAGGCGTGTTTGTTCTGGTCACTGGCGCCAGCCGTAGAGAGAGCTGTGCTGTTTACAGATGGGAGGGCAGGGGAGGTTCTTCATCTGAAAGCGGGGTCCAAGCATGGTTTCCAAGGTGCTGGGGGGCAGCAGCGGGAGGAGGGAAGGAACGGCACCCTAGGGGCGTGCCTGCCTGGAGACCCATTTCCCGCAGTCTTCCAGAGAGAGCATGAGCACCTGTGGTCCTGACACCTGCTGCTCCTTTTGGAACACTTGATTGGGTTGATTTAAGAAAATTGGTTTTTTTTTTCTGGCTGCCCCACGAGGCTTGCAGGATCTTAGTTTCTCAAGCAGGGATTGAACCCAGGTCTTTAGAGTCTAAACCACTGGACTGCCAAGGAATTCCTGAGAAATAACTTATTTTATGGGGAAAAAGAAAAACTCTCTGGAACTTTCTTTTTCTGAAGAATTTGACCTCAAGACCTCTGAGTTGTACAGAGCAGAGCAGGTTGGAAGGCAGAAGACTCAACCTCCCTGAGCCCGGGGGGCTGCGGGCATGCCCCGGCCAGGTACCCAAGCGGGCTCTTAACTGGTAGTTCCCCCAGAGGAGGGAGCCTTCCTCTCACCCTGTGCTGGCCCCTCGTCTTCCCTCAGGTGTGGGGATATTCAGCTTTGCCAGGTACGGCACGGACTTCTACAGCTCACACTACCAAGGCAAATTGAGGAAGCTGGAGAGGAAGTCTTCGAGCGACTACTCGGTGTTCGACGACTATTACCTTCCCGAGGCCACCAGTGTGCTGCTGCTCCGCTCTTGTAAGGTGGGTGGTTTTTAAGAGTCCAGAGTCCTTTGAAGTAAGATACCCCCAATCCTGAAGGTCACTTTATCAGTGACTTGGTGTCATTTAGACACTTTTAGTGGATATCGCTTGACTGAAATTATCAACAAAAACAGAATTTAATTGGGGACACTCTCATAGTGACATGTACAGCATCTGGGCCTGTTTTTTGTCCTGCAACACACAGTCTTGGCTGTACCCACCTCCTTCCGTTCCGTGGCTCAGTCATGTCTGACTCTTTGCGACCCTGTGGACTGTAGCCTACCAGGCTTCTCCGTCCATGGGATTCTCCAGGCAAGAATACTGGAGTGGGTTACCATTTCCTTCTCCAGGGGATCTTCCTGACCCAGGGATCGAACCCGGGTCTCCCGCATTGGAGGCAGAAGCTTTAACCTCTGAGCCACCAGGGAAGCCCACCCACCTCCTTACTGTTAGCTTAATTCCAGAACTCATGGTCATCAAGTCAGGCTGCCCCACCACCAGCCCCCCAAGCCTGCAGGACCCCTGCACCCTGGTTTCCGTTCCTGGAGAACAGGCGTCCCCTCGGGCCTCCACTGGCTCCCTCCCCGAGACTTCCCTCCCCTGGGGCTCGGGCTTACCTCCTGCAGCCTATGGTCCTGCTGCCTGACCTGACACCTTCCCCACCCGCTCTGGAAAGCCTGTTTCCTCGTGTCTCTTCTTCATGGCCAGAGACACGGGCTTCTCCACATTCACCAGGGCTGTATGTTGGGGTCGAGAACAACACCTGTGAAGTACAACTGACTCTTAAGCAACATGGCCTTTAGCCTCGAGGGTCCACTCACACAGGTGTCTCTCTGACTCCATAAGTACCGCCACCCTGCATGGCCCGGGGAACCGTGGGTGCAGAAGGCTGGCTGTGAAGCTGGAGCAGAGTCTTGACTGTGTGGGTGTGGGGTAGGGCTTAGCTGTGCCTTCCCTGCCTTGATTGCTTGTCATCATGCAGATTGAGCCCCCTCCCCTCCCCTGCTGCCACGGCATCTGGGGGAAGGGCCGCAGAACTGAATTTCACTGGGTCCCCCGTCTAGAACAGTGGTCTCCACCAGGGCGAGTTTGCCACCCAGGGCATATTGGACAAGCCTGCAGACTTCTGGTTGTCACAGTTGGGGAGAGGGTGCTGCTAGCATCCAGAAGGTAGAGGCAGGGAGGCTAGCACACAGGACCAACCCCCGGCCCTGCCAAGGAGTGATCCATGGTGTCTGCGTGGGGAGGTGGAGAACCTGCGGGGAAGCAGTGGAGCACAGAGAGGAGGGCGGGAGACATGGACAGGTGAGGGGCCAGCGAGCAGGCCTGGTGACGAGCAGAGGGGAGCAGGTTCCTGTGGATTTGCTTCTGGACGAGCGCGCCTTGCTGCTGACACGGGTGCCTCCATGTGGCTGTCTTGCAGACTCTGACCCATGAGATCGGACACATCTTTGGCCTCCGGCACTGCCAGTGGCTTGCCTGCCTGATGCAAGGTTCCAACCACCTGGAGGAAGCCGACCGGCGCCCCCTGGACCTCTGCCCCATCTGCTTACGCAAGCTGCAGAGCGCTGTTGGCTTCCGACTCAGAGACCGGTACAAAGTAAGTGGGGAAGTGGTTACTTAAGGAGCAAGCGACCATTTGCTATTAGGCCCTTCTCTGGAGGTGATTTATCGGAGGAAGTTAGTGCAGAGGTAAGCAGGATGCTGTGGTTTAAAAAAAAAATGCAAAGAAATATGTTAACAGCTTTGACTTGCTTTATGCTTGGACCCCAGTGAGACCTGGTGAAGAGGTTTCTGCATTTGCTGTTTGTTTGGGGCCAGAGAGCTTGTCTTTGAAGAACAGAGTAACATACTGAAGAGCAAAGTTCATGTTTAAAAACTAGAACTCTGTGGAGGTGGTTTATCTTTCCAAATGTGGGGCAGTAGTGTGATACTCGTTAGGAGGAAGGGATGGTGTTGAGGAGGAAAGAATGTCCCTAAGTCCACAGGTGCCCACAGACATGTCAGTGTATGCTGCGTACCTGCGTGGCTATGACCACCACACAGGTGACTGCAGTCCCTGTCTGCACGTGTGCGTGCCTGCCAGCCCGGTGTGCACACTCAACTTCAGGTGTGTACACGTCCCTGTGCACACACTGCAATGCCTCGTGGAACCCTTGGCAAGTTGAGAAAAGAAAATAATCGTCTTCCCACCTTCAGAAACCCATGTCATCCCTTCTCCTCTCCTCCCCCGTGCATCCTGCAACCGTCCTCTGTGCTCACAGTGGGCGTGGCTCTGGTGCACAGTCTTTGACGAGCGTGGTCTCTCTTTCATGACCAACTCTATCAGGTGGAACATCTTCGTGGGTGGCATCAGTCACCCATGCAGATCACATGATTTGGGAGATCCGGTTTTTCCCGTGTCTGAGTCTGTTCTGCTGTGATTTGTTCAAAGATGCATCTCTTCTCTGATTTTCCAGGCTCTCGTCAGGTGGATTGATGCCGAGTCCACCGACACTCCTCGAGTTACTCCAAAACACAGTCGTGAGGAGCTGGTAACTTTGCCAAAACCTGTGGAAGCCTTTAAAGAGTGGAAGGAGTGGATCACAAGATGCCTGGCTGTTCTCCAGAAATAAGGACCTTCAGTAGGAGTAATTCAAATAAACATGTGCACATCATGCTTTCATTTGGCTGGAGTACTTCATTGGAATAAACTGATTCTGTGTTGTGTCTGGGCAGTGGAGTGGAGGTTTGTTTTGTTTTGTTTAACAGCACCTGAACTTTGAACTGTGGCTCATTCAGAATAAAAACTCAAAACTCGCTTCTCTCTTAGTCTGGTCTGCAGCAGCAAGTGCATCGTCTCCATTCCTCAAATATGTTTATGTCTCATGAGAGTCTCAGACCAGCAGAGTTAGTAGTAAGCAGACCCTGTGAAAACAGCCATCTCTGACCTAAGAAAGGATTTCCGAGGAACACCATTTCTGGGGGTTGGTTTGTGGCTCACTTTTTAGAAAGGAGCCCCGTCTGCTGACCCAGCCACATCACCCTCCAGTCACATTCCTTCTGCTTTTCTGCATACTCTTCCAGCCTTGGGCCCACTGCGCCTCTTTTTTTCCTTTGCTGATCGTTAGCTGATCCGTGAAAAAAGCAACAGCTCACTTCAGTTTTCAGCAGCGCGACATGGGAGCTCCTCCCGGGAGTATTTCCAGGAGGCATTGATGGTGCCCGTCCTGCCCTGCTGTCGGTGCTTGTGGGGATGCCGCTGTTCTCAGCTTTCACAGACGGCGTCCTTTGCCAGGGGTCTTGCAGATAACATGTCGTGATTGTGCCAGTCTGAGCTCATACTGCTCACTGGCACGACAGGCCAGCAAGTCAAGAGATGACGTTTGGGGGCAAGGGAAAGTGACTTTCTTCAGAAAGCCCGCAGACCAAGAAGATGGGCTTGTGCCTATCAGAGTTAGAAATCAGGCAGCTTTTGTACTGAAAGGGAAGGGGGTGTGGCTGGTTGTTGCAACTTCTTGGTATCTGATCCTTTGCTCTGGGAGCTGTCCACTTACATCACCACCTTCTTACAAATCTCCCACACGACAGGTGTTACTTTCTGTTCTGCAGCTTTTCCTCCCTATGTGAACAGAAAAGTGTTACACCTTTAAAGGTCAGAGCCTTGAAAAAGGGCTCTGCTGTGTATTTCAGGCCACAGGCACGTTTTTCTGAATGCACTTGGGGCGGGTGGGATCTGAGCCCCACCAGGGCTGGAGCCTGCGCCCCCTGCAGGGCAAGTGCGGTCTCAACCGCCGGACTGCTGAGGAGCCCCCAGCGTTCTTAGCAGCATCAGAGCCGAGGTTGAAACGGCTCCAACGTGCACTCAGATCTGCTCTCCCGTTTTACGTAATGGTGCTTGTGGCTGTGTGTGCTGCACTTTTCCTTACAGCCTAGAGCAGGTGTTGGGTTTATTCCTGCAGTAATCTCTCTCCCACTTCTTTGTGCTGATGTTTACATGAGGGAGGGGCCGCGTGCCGCCGATTACCTGTGCCTCTGCTGGAAACGCTCATGTCAGGCTGGGAACACGGCTGGAAGTCCAGGTGGGGAACAGGTGAAAAACTTGAGACCGGCCAGACTGCTGGATCCGGGAAATCTAGAAGCTAGAGCAAATCACGTGACCGCATGCCGGCAGACGGAGTTCCCCCCTTATTTAACCTGGAGGGTGAAACTAAAGGCAATCTTTATTTTCTGCCGTTTATGCCTGAACCCTAGCACTGTTGTTCACGCAGCACAATTTAAAGCACATTTTAGAACCAAATCAATGGCTTCGCCTCCAGTCTGCTGCTCGGTGAACCTCTAGTCATTTAGAAAACGGGGGTTTGTCATTAAAACTAACCAGAGGGCAGAGATCAGGTCTTCTGAGAAACACTGCAAAGGGGACCCATGCAGCATGGACTCTGATGGATCTGCTGTGCGTTAAACAACCCACTCCAGTGTTCTTGCCTGGAGAATCCCAGGGACGGGGGAGCCTGGTGGGCTGCCGTCAATGGGGTCACACAGGGTCGGACACGACTGAAGTGACTCAGCAGCAGCAGCAGCAGCCTTCCCTTCAGTTGCCCTGCAGGGCGAGCACAGTGTTAGTCCCATAGGTCAGCTTTAGTTGCAAACCTAAAAGAACCTCAAATTCGAGTAAATGTGTAAGGGGGCGGGGTTGCAGTTGTTCGGTGAAGACAAGTCTGTCTGCTCTGACTGCACCGCGAGGCCAGCGACGAGGTCTGTACGGCGCTCCCTCGCGTCGCAAGCTGCAGTTTTGGCGCCTGCTCTGCGATCGTCACTTGGGTGTTGTGTGTCACTAATGATTGCATTTCATTTACTTTTGGAACACTTACTAGGGTTAAGTTAAACAATATAATTTGTTTCTTGCAGTTAAAACACTGGATAAATGTTTGTAGTTTTTAAAAATGATTCTGACTTAATGACAAAAACCTATGCAGTTTTTGCTCTGCAAACGCTGAACCAACGAGGTATTTGAGAGGAAAAAAAGTAATTTTCCACCGTGTGAACACCATTCCAGAAAACTGAGTCGGAAGCGTTCCCGGCGCCGCCCAGGGACTTAGCAGGGTCCCTCGGGTCCCGGGAAGGGTCGGGGTTCAAGTTCAGGCCGCGGGGACTCTACGCGGAGGCCGAGCGCCGTCCCGACCCCGGCCGCGCCCCCGCGCCGCCCCCGCAGGAAGCGCCCGGCAGCTTCCGCCGCGGCGCCCGGCCCGGCCAGCACCGCACCCGAGCGGGCGGAGCGCAGCGCAGCCACGCGGGGGCGCGGCCGGGCCTCTGCGCGCCAACCCTGCCCGCGCCTCGGCGCCCGCGGGTCCTCAGAGCGGCCCGGCCCTGCGCGGTTCCGGGAGCCCCGAGAGCGCAGCGCGTGCGGACGGAGGTGGGTGGCGTCCACGTGACGGTTAGCTGCGGCCCTCCAGTTCGTCCCGTGTTGTCAACAGGTGACCCGCGCGAGCTCCCGGACGTGTTTTCCATTCCGTGTGTGTGCGCGGTCGGGGCGCCGGGCGAGCGGGCGGGCTGAGACGGGCCTCTAGGCGGGTCTGGTGTTTTATGTGCAGCGTTGTTTGTCATCGCGGTACTGCGCGCCGCTCTTTGGGACAGATTCTCTACTGCCTGCGAGTTTGGACCTTAATAAACCGCACCGCTCCTGCTTCGGCACCCCCAGCCCTGATAACCACCCGTCTATTCCCTGTTTGTAGCAGCTCTGCTCTTTTAGGTCCCAGGCGGGTGTGATGTCCAAGTGTTTGTCTTTCTCCGTCTGACTTATGTCACTTTACATTATATTCTCAGGCTAAGTCTTCCAATTCCGTGTGTATTTTGCTGGGACGGTGCGTCTGGGTTCCCAGTGGCTGCCTGTCAAGCGGTGGGCAGGTCCGATGGCTCCTGGCTGCTGTGTTGGACAGTGCGGTGCTCAGTTACAACCGGTTTCCAGTCTGCGTGGGAAGGTGTCCCTTTGAAGTTGAATTAACAGGAGAGTGAGGCTTTTGGAAGGAAAAGGTTGCGGGGTCTTCAGTGTGTGCAGTGTTCATATTGACTGAAAGCTGGGGGTCCCTGTGAAGGCTTCTGGATTCCCCATGAATGTGCTTTGGGGACCTGCTGTGATTCCCTGGAGCAGATGTTTTTTTTTAACTCTGTCTTTCCATTGCCAAGGGCCTCCTGCGTCCTTTTCACTTTTGGAAAGTGAAGTTGCGAAGTGTTAGTAATGTGGAAACAAGCTCAGGCTTGTGTGAACTTGTGTGTGGTTCTACCAACAGCCGAGATGACCCCAGATCTCCCTCGTTTCCAGGCTCTGCTTTGCCTTCACTGTGCTGCATGACCTCGCAAGGACAGCACCACAAGCAGGAGACTTAACTGATTTTCTTCAGGTTGTTTGTAGAAGAGGCTGTAAGAGTCAACTTTCCTTCAACCTCTTTTCAAGTGGGACCATCTGGGGCTGCTCAGTCAGAGAAATCCCAGTGATCTAACACCAAAAAGAGAGAGACTCAATACATAGAAAATTACTTGCTACCAGTTGAACCACAGGGGGAAGGAAGCATCCTTGAGGGAATTCCCTGGCGGTCCAGTGGTTCGGACTCCAGCCTTTCACTGTGGAGGGCCCGGGTTCAGTCCCTGGTCTGGAAACTAGGATCCTGCCTGGTGCGGCAAAAAAAAAAAAAAGGCGATAGAGACATCATGAAAGAAAAAAGTCTACTGGAAAATAGCTTGTGCTATATTAAGTCATTTCAGTTGTGTCTGACGCTTTGCGACACCGTGGACTGTAGCCCACCAGGCTCCTTTGTCCATGGGATTGATTCTCCAGGCGAGAATACTGGAGCGGGTTGCCATGCCCTCTTCTAGGGGATCTTCTTGACCCAGGGATGGAACCCATGTCTCTTAATGTCTTCTGCATTGGCACACAGGTTCTTTACCACTAGCGCCACTTGGAAAGCCCCAGGAAAATGGCTTAAGTCCAGCAGGCTACAGTCCTTAGGATTGCAGAGTCAGACACGGCTGCAGTGACTTAGCATATGTGTTTGCCTGTATCTAGAGTAAATTCTGCACCAGCAATACGTTCACATTCACAGCCCGCCAAGCACCAGTCTTTCTATCTGCAGGATGATTGGTTCCAGAACTGACCCCCTTCCCCGCCCCACAATACCAAAATCCGTGGATGCTCACGTCCCGTCTGTAAAATGGTATGGTATTTGTGTATTTCCTCTGCGCATGCTCCAGGATACCTTCCGTTCAGTCGCTCAGTCGTGTCTGACTCTATGCGACCCCGTGGACTGTAGCCTACCAGGCTTCTCCGTCCATGGGATTCTCCAGGCAAGAATACTGGAGTGGGTTACCATTTCCTTCTCCAGGGGATCTTCCCGACCCAGGGATCGAACCCGGGTCTCCTGCATTGGAGGCAGACGCATTAACCTCTGAGCCACCAGGGAAGCCCTTACTCACCCTTAGATTACTTTTAATACCTAATACAATATAAATAGTTGTAAATACAGTGTAAATGCTATTTAAGTAGTTGTCAGGTGTGCAGGCGGAGAAGGCAATGGCAAGCCACTCCAGTACTCTTGCCTAGAAAATCCCATGGATGGAGGAGCCTGGTAGGCTGCAGTCCATGGGGTCGCTACGAGTCAGACATGACTGAGCGACTTCACTTTCACACATTGGAGAAGGAAATGGCAACCCACTCCAGTGTTCTTGCCTGGAGAATCCCAGGGACGGCGGAGCCTGGTGGGCTGCCGTCTATGGGGTCACACAGAGTCGGACACGACTGAAGTGACTTAACAGCAGCAGCAGGTGTGCAGGAAATTCAAGTTTTGCTTTTTGGAACTTTCTAGAGTGTTTTTGTTTTCCCAAATATTTTTGCTGTTTGGTTGGCTGGCTGGCTCCTCAGCTATGGAACCAGCATAAACAGAAGACTGATGCCAGCCCTAGTGGCGCTTTCTTTCACTGTTTGTTTAGTCTCCGATGGACTTATATTTTCTTCCTCAGGGTGGACCTGCCTGTAATAGGGCCTTACCGGGAGCCCTTTGAGGCTCATCTTTGAAAAAGTCGATGAAAACTGAGAAACCCACTGGTTCATCCATTCAGCTGTATGTTTTGAGCATCACCTACTATGTGCCAGACCCTACTCAAAGCCTTGGGAATATATCAGTGAATAAAAAAACCCGCTACCTTGGTTGGGCTTCCCTGAAGCTCAGTTGGTAAAGAATCCACCTGCAATGCAGGAGACCTCAGTTTGATTCCTGGGTCGGGAAGATGCACTGGAGAAGGGAGAGGCAACCTACTCCAGTATTCTGGCCGGAGAACTCCATGGACTGTGTAGTCCGTGGGGTCGCAGGATCAGACACAGCTGAGCGGCTTTCACTTTGACCTTGATTGGGGTGGGGCGGGGGAGAGGCTCAGCAGGGAGGGGGTGTGTGTGTACAGCTGCCTCACATTGTTACACAGCAGAAACTAACAGCGCTGTAAAGCAGCTGTCCCCCGATTTAACAGATTGCAGCTCCCTTAATGGTGAAGCATGAGTAAACAGATGCCGATGTAAATCGGAGGGGTGGAAACAAGCGCCGTGTCTGTTGTGCTCAGGCCTGCCTCCGTGGGCGTGACATCTGGGCAGGGCGGGGGACAGATGGAAGGGCCGGGTCGTGCACACATGTGAGGGGCAAGCGGACCAGGCAAAGGGAGCCACACTCGCTGAGGCCTGAGGCCTGCGATTTCTCGGAGCAATAACAAAGCCCTGCAGCCGGTGTGGCAGAGCCGAGCAGAAAATTGTAGCCCCAGGCAGGGCACGGGGAGCCTTCGTTAAGGATTTGTAGGTTGTAAATGGGATGGGGTCTGACTTGTGCTTTCAAAGGATTGTTGCAAGGCCTCTCTATGGAAAAGGGAGGCCAGGGCGGTCAAGGGTGGAAGTGGGCACGCCAGCTAGAAGGTGACCAGTCCTCCAGCTCGGGTCACACTGACACTGGCTGCCGGCGGACTTGGCAGAACCAGTCTGGCTATGGTATGGTTAGAAAGCAGAGTCAGTAGGATCTGTGGAGGAAGGATCTGGTCTGGGAGGAGGACCAGGGGCTCTGCTGAGGGCAGGCTGAGCTGGCTGCGGCACGGTCCGGAGGTCAGCGCTGGAGTCAGGACTGGGGAGGGAGTCCCCGGACTTCCCTGGCGGCCCAGGGGTTGAGACTCCGTGCTTCCAGGGCAGGGGCCAAGGTTCCATCTCAGGTCAGGGAACTGAGATCCCACGTGGCTGCACCATGGTCAAGAGATAAAAATAAACGATGATGATTATTTCTTTTTTAAAGGGAGTCCCCCTGTAGAGACAGTAACATCTGGTCAGATTCTAGGGGGTAAGTTCCGAGTCTCGTTAGTGTGTCTGTCGTCTTCTTGAGTTGCTGGAAAGGTAGATAAATATTAATAATATAAATTCATGGCCACAACTTGTATTTTTCCCAGTAATCTCAGGTGAGCTGTATGTTATTTCAAGCTTTTTATTTTATACTGGAGTAGCCAATTAACAATGCTGTGATAGTTTCCGATGGACAGCGAAGGGACTCAGCCATGCATATATGTGTACCTATTCAGGTGAGCTACATTTTAAAAGCCTTTATAGACAGTGTCCTGGGGTATCCATTTTCCTATTTCGTTTCCCCTCCAGGAGATCCGCAGTCACTGTGGTCACTGATTTGGCTGTGGGACAAGTTCCTGACCTTGACACTTCTTGTTTTGCACCATCAGGCAGTCATGACAGACACTGAACACCAGAGGGAGCTAGTTTCCTTGTTTATGCAACAGTGTGCCGTCCACCTGTTGGACTGGACGCCCATTAAAGATAAATCTGGAAACTGGGACAGGTTCTTTTTTCCCAATGGATGTATACTCATGGGAGTGACCTTTTAGCATGTTCGGTCTGTAGGTCGGGAAGATCCCCTGGAGAAGGAAATGCAACCCACCCCGGTATTTTTGCCTGGAGAATCCCACGGACAGAGCCTGGTGGGCTACAATCCATGGGGCCGCAGAGTCAGACCCGACCGCGCATTAGCATGTACCGTGTTGGAATTGTCTTTATATTGCTGGTTTCAACTAATGCTCATAACCGTTTAGAATTTTAAGGGCAACGACTTCTAAACTAGGCATACTCATGAGCCCCATATCTGACACGACTTCTGACATGACTTAGAGCCTGAACAGAACATATCTGGGAGCTTTTAAAAATAAGGATTCATGATCATTTCTGATTTAGAATATTTGAGGAGTACAGAAGTCTAGGCGTAATAAATACCTCTAGGTGGCATGAATGGGTGACTGGACGATGAGAACGTTGAGCTAGACTCCATTTTCTCCTTTACCACCAGGTATTAAGCTACAGGAAAGGGAGATAATGCACAAAAGCTGGAAATTCCCTGGTGGTTTTTAAAAAAGCATAAATGCTACATTTCCATAATTAATAACCTTGTTTTAAAGCTTGGAAATGTTGATTCAGAGATGCATTTGTCTTAAAAGAGCACATGATCTTAACTCATTTTTACAACTGGATTAATTTTATTTTGGGGAAGGAAATAGTCTATATTTGTAGTGAAATTATCTAGTCAGCAAGGTGGAAGCCAGACCGCCTTAATCATAGGAAATGAAACCTGATGGCGGGCTGGCGGCTGTTTGATCTTCCCTGTCTCTGGCACCTGTGACCTGAGGGTCACTTTGACCACAATGATCTTTTCCCATTGGTCAGGTTGTTCGGTCACTGTGTCATGTCCGATTCTGCGACCCAAGGGACTGCAGCACGCCAGGCTTCCCTGTCCTTCACCGTCTCCTGGAGTTTGCTCAGACTCGTGTCCATGCCATCCAACCATCTCATCCTGTGTCACCCACATTTTCTCCCACCTTCAGTCTCTCCCAGCATCAGGGTCTTTTCCAGTGAGTCATCTTTTCACATCAGGTGGCCAGAGTATTGGAGCTTTAGCTTCAGCATCAGTCCTTCCAGTGAATATTCAAGGTTGGTTTCCTTTAGGATGGACTGGTTTGATCTCCTTGCAGTCCAAGGGACTCTCAAGAGTCTTCTCCAACACCACAATTTGAAAGCATCAATTCTTTAGTGCTCAGCGTTTTTTATGGTCCAACTCTCACATCCATATATTGACTACTGGAAAAATCATAGCTTTGACTATACAGACTTTTGCTGGCAAAGTGATGTCTCTGCTTTTTAATATGCTGTCTAGGTTTATCATAGCTTTTCTTCCAAGGAGCAAGCATCTTTTAATTTCCTGGCTACAGTCACAAAATGCAGTGGTTTTGGTGTCTAATAAGATAAAATCTGCCACTGTCTCCACATCTTCCCCATAAGGACTGATAGTGTACAGTCTGCCGCTGGTGGTAGTGTGACCGTGTGACAGCTGCCGTGGAGCAGTCCCCAGGCCACAGCCCACTGCCGGTTCTTCTTGACAGCATTCAAACTAAGCATGATTTTTGCATTTTTGTGTCGTTAAAAACAAACAGTATTTCATAGTGTGGGAAGTTTATGGAATTCAAATTTTCAATATCCATGAATTAACTTTTTTAAAAATTTAATTGGAGGATGATTACTTAATATTGTGGTGGTTTTGCCATACATCGACGTGCGTCTGCCATGGGTGCATGTGTCCCCCCATCCTGAACCCCCCTCCCACCACCCTCCCCACCCCTTCCGTCTGGGTTGTCCCAGAGCACCGGCTTTGAGTGCCCTGCTTCATGCATCGAACTTGCACTGGTCATCTGTTTTACCTATGGTAATAAACATGTTTCAGTGCTATTCTCTCAGATCGTCCCACTCTTGCCTTCTCCCCCAGAGTCCAAAAGTCTGTTCCTTACATCTTTGTGTGTTTTGCTGCCTTGTATATAGATCACCGTTACTGATTTTCTACATTCCATGTATTCGCGTTAACACACTGTATTGGTGTTGCTGACTTCTCTGTGTGATCGGCTGCAGGTTCATCTGCCTCATTAGAACTGACTCAGATGCGTCCCGTTTTATAGCCGAGCACTGCCCCGCTCTGTGCATGCTCCACGACATCCTTACCTGCTCGTCTGCCGATCCGGGCTGCTTCCAGGTCCTCGTTACTGTGAACAGCACTGGGGTCCACGAGTCTCTCACACGAACTGACCTTTGTTGAGGCAGCCATGCTCATCCATTTACATTGTGTCTGTGGCTCTTCTTGCCCTGCAGAGGCAGAGCTGAACAGCTGTGACTGAGCCTGTGGGGCCCGCAGAGCCTTCAGTAGTTCCTGTCTGGAATTTAACAGAAAAGGTTTTCGTGGACCGCTGAGGTGCTGGGGTTATGCTGTTTCCTGACAGATTGGAGTGGTTCTTAGGCCTGTTCTGTAACTACGTATGGTTAGTCTGAACTATCTACAATTTAAAAAAAAATATTTGCTTGCACTGGTTCTTAGTTGGGGCATGCAGAATCTTTAGTTCCAACATTCGAACTCTTAGTTGCAGCCTGTGGGATCTAGTTCCCTGACCAGGGATCGAACCTGGGCCCCATGCATTGGGAGCTCTTGAGTCTTAGCTGCTGGACCACCAGGGAAGTCCCAATTTTCACCTGTTGCTTTTGATGGGCTTAGCTATCATTCTGTGGTCACTGGACCATTTCCTTCATTCGTTGTTCGTTTATGAAATAATGCCATTCAACAAACACATCTTAGAACTGCTTGTGTGTCTCTAGTACAGTTAAAAGATTTTGTAGAAAAGCTTCGAAAAACGTTATTTTAAACGAATCCTCCCTGGACCCAACAATGCACACTGAGGTGTCGATGAAAAACGAACCACTCCCTCTAAATAAAAAAGCCATATATTTATTGCAAATCTAGAAGTACCAGAATGTCACAGAATACAGAACAAATCAGCAGTCCTGTTTTAATTTTCTTCCAAACATTTAAAAACCTCGATTATTGACATACTGAAATTGGCACACATTTTTTTTTCCCATGCACTTAACAGAATGGACGTCTTGAGCAGATCGCTCTGAAACCAGTTATAAATATTAAATTGTATCGAACATTCATAGTAAAAAATGTAGTAAAGTGCTGAAGTCATGAAGCCTGCAAACGCGCCACAAGCTGCGAGTCCCTCCGGGCAGTGACATCTGCCCCGCCTGCCTCGTCCCAGCTGTGCCCGTCTCTGACGGACACTCGGTCGTTGCCTCCTCCCCACCCTCCCCAGAGCCTACAGATTGTCCTATGTCTGTGGCTGACCCAAACACGAAGCAGGCGGCAGTGAGCTGCGCCACTTTCGTCTCAGTGCAGAGAGACATTCAAGCTTGTGTGTACCTGGAACCAAACTAGGCTTGTTATATTTTTTTCCCCCTGAGTTGTCAAAAATTAACAGTAAAGTGAGTAGCGATGGAGCAGCGGCTCGGACCGTCACCGGCAGAACGAGATTCAGGACAGGTGAGTGCGTAGCCCACCTGTTCCCCGCATAACCCGCCCTTTTACAGAAAAAAAAACATGCACATGAGAAGACTGTCCGTGTAGTGTGACGCCAAGAACAGGGACCAGTTCGCTGATGACCCAGTAACACAGAGCAGTCAAGCTTTCTAGGATGTAACTCACGATGGTGAAATAAACATCTCTGCTACCCGACGTGAAATACAGAAACGCTTCAACAGTGAGATCGTAAAAAAGAAAACCAGATGCTTCAACAATTCAATGAGATATAATTCTGATCAAAGAAGATCCTCAAGTATTCTTAGGTGATAAATCATTTAAAAAAGCTAAGGCGATTTGCTGTTCATCCCCCACCCCCTTTAAATCACACACATTGCCCTTAAACTGAAGAATCCTTACAACCTGGCCTTTTAGAGAGTAACTTTACAAGTTAAGCGGCATGAAGGAGGCAGAAAGGAGGTAAAAATTCTGCTTATGTCTCAGACGTTCTTTCTTTTGATTACTTTATTCATTCTAGAATAACTTAATAATAAATAGTGGTTTAAATTAAAGACACTACAATCACATATTTCTGAATAAGTCCAAAAAGCAATAGGAAATTCATTTCTGAATGCCATGCTGTGTGTTCTGTATTGAAATACTTCTGGTAAATGACTGGCCGTACAAAGAAGTGGTCATCTTCACATTTCTGAAGTTCAAGTTACGTATATTTTAAAAAATTTCCATTTACTGGCCAAAGGTTTGGTCTTAAATTGTACTTTGTTTCCATGGAATATCTGGAAAATTCAGAGGCCTTAATGTGTTAATGGAAACCTCAGAATTTTTCAAAGGTTTTTAAACAATTTGTACATAGTTCTGAAAATGAGGAATTTTTAAAATGATGTAAGTTGGTTTTTTTTTTTTGAGTGGCCGATTTCATTTCAGTGGCCTGGGCCAGATGTCATTTTCTGCGATAGTGGCATATCAAATGTGAGAGCTCTTCAAACCACTTTGCCAATTCACGTCCCTATTTTAAAACCGGAGTGACCCAGAGCCCTCCTGCGCATCTTTGTGTTGCTACTGAACCCAGCCAGGCTGATGTGCAGAAAGCTGTTCCACTGCTTTTGTTTTGGCATAAAAAACAAGCAAAAGAGAAAACTTACAAGAAGAAAACAAGAAGGATGGTGGTAGTGGTTCTCGCGTACATTCCCTTTGATGTGCAGTCGGAAAGCAGGCGGGTGGTCCACTGCTCTGCCGCCCAGGTCCCCCACCCCACGCCCTCCCCATCCCTGGGGCGCAGCAGTGACGGACGCGGGTGTCAGACAGGCTCTGTTCTCGCAGGAGCTCTGTGCTCGGTCTTCCCCAGGTCCATCTCCAGAAAGTCTTCGGGGATGTCCTGCAACGCCTTTTGCCCGCGGTGACCCTCGGCCTTGCCCTCCCGGGCTTGGGGCCGGCAGCACAGCCCCTGCTTGCAGGGTCTCACGAGGGCAAGGCACACGGCGGCGACCAGCATCCCGGCCGCGCAGGAGTAGAAGGCTCTGCTGTAGATCCTGCTCTGGTCCACCAGCAGACCTGCGGGGGCAGCGGACGTTAGCCACGCAGACCCCTGCCCCGCCCCAGGCGCCCCCAAACTCGGCCACCTCTCTGCCTTCCTGGTTCTGTCTGGCTTTTTTAAGGAAAAACGAGCTTGGAAGGTAGGCGTGTTTTCTATACGGGAGAGAAGATGTAGTCAGACACACCCCACCTGGCACCTGAGAAAATCCTGTCACTTTGTATGTTCTCTGTGGGCAGGTCTGTCCTGGTCGGGAATCTCGAGCATGTGATCAGGGAGACATTCATTTCCTTGGAAAGAAAGCTGACACCCTCTGCTGAGAGGAGGGTGCTCTGTGATCTTCACCCTGATCCACCTCAGGTCACTGGGTAAGATGTGTAATTATCTTAACTTCAAGGACTTATTTCCGGTCCAAGATATAAAATGGGGCTTCCCAGGTGGCGCTAGTGGTAAAGAACCCGCCTGCCACTGCAGGAGACGTAAGAGACCTGGGGTTCGATCCCTGGGTGGGGAAGACCCCCTGGAGAAGGAAATGACAACACACTGCATATTCTTGCCTGGAGAATCCCATGGACAGAGAGGAGCCTGGCGGGCTACAGTCCATGGGGTCGGAAAGGGTCAGACACGACTGAGAGTCTTAGCACACAAGATAAGAAACATGTACATCCTTCCTACAAGGAAATGTTCCCAAGTGACCAGCGGAGTCTCCGCAGAGTGCTGCTCTCTGGGTTCAGTTCCCTAAAAGCCATCCCCCAAAGGGATGCTGGCGTACAGAAGCCTCTCAGTCCTATTTTCTGAAAAGTCAGAGCGTAATGAGGTCAGAAATCCCTGTGTCCCCCGCCACGCGTCTCACAAGGGGAGCCGGTAGCAAACACCCAGGTGGCTCAGGCTGCAGAGCCCAACCCCTCCTGACCCGGGCGCCCATCCCGCGTCGGGCTGGGGGCTGACATGCCCTGGGGTTCACATCCTCACAGTAAGTCAAGAGCGGTGGCTCAGATACTGTCCCTCCTGATACCTCTAAAATTCTCCGCAAGCATCAAGATCAGTAGATGCTGTTTTTCATTCGACCTGAATAGGAAGCTGGCACGATTCACAACAGGACAGTACCCTTGTATGTGGAATCTCAACTGTGCCACAGGTGAAGGCACCTATGAAAGAGGGGCAGAGTCACAGGGGACAGACCCTCCTGCCGAGGAGGAAGGGCTGGGGGGCGGGATGGACCGGGAGTCGGCAGGTACAAACAAGTATATGTGGGATGGGCTGACACCAGGTCCTAGTGCCTGGCACAGGGGACTGCAGTCATTAAACCACCATGGAAAGCAAGGGGACGCTTAGCCCACAAGGGCGCTCCTTTGTGGATGCAGCTTACCTGCAAGGGGGGGTCCGGCCAGCCCCGAGATGCTCTGGAAGAAGACGTAGACGCCGGCTGCCGACGCCATCTTCTGGATGCCCACGACGTCGTCCTCGGCAAGCAGCGGGATGTGAGTGCCCGCCACAGTCCCGATCATGGCCCCCGAGAAGACGCTGCAGGCCATGAGGCCCCAGAAGCCCGCGGCAAACGTGAAGGTGAGCAGGGACAGGGCCAGCAGGACGACGCAGGTGAGCTCGATGTAGACCTTGCGGATGGGCTCCCGGTTGAGGACCAGCCCCGCCCCGACGCGGCCGAACACCTCGGCCACGGCCATGGCGCAGAGCAGCAGGGCCGCGCGGTCGCGGGCCAGGCCAAGGCTGAGCCCCAGCGGGATGATGTACAGGGATGGGGCGAAGAAGCCCAGCGTCACGAACAGCCCGAAGAGCGTGTAGCAGATGAAACTCCTCTCCGTCAGCACGGAGAAGTCCAGCAGCGGGGCGCCGGGCCGGCCGTGGGCCTGCAGCTCGGCTGCAGGCTCCGCCACGGCCGGGTGGCCGGGCACGTTCTTCGGTGAGGTAGTCAGCTCTACTCCTGAGTCGATGGAGTCGATGGAGGTGCGGGTCTTCTCGTTCTCCAGCATGTACTGCGCTTCCTTCCGGTGCTCGGGGGCGGGGGTCTTGGGGGTCCCCGGCACGCCGACGATGACGATGGGCCTGAGCAGCGCGCCGCAGACGACGAGGTTGAGTTGCAGGAGCCCCACGAAGAGCATGCTGTACCTCCAGCCCACGGTCTCCTTCAGGGCTGTGATGGCTGTGGGGGCGAAGCAGAAAGAAAACCCAAGGTCGGAGGACACCGCGGCGGGGAGAGCGGAAGAAAGACAGCTGTCGGGGGGCCGCTGATGGAACATGATGCCTCCCTGGGACTTCTGCTGTGGGCAAAGACTCCGCCCGCCAGTGCAGGGGACCCAGGTTGGAGCCCTCCTCCAGGAAGATCCCACACGCCCAGCAGTGACTGAAGGCCACGCAACACGACTGCTGAGCCCGCGAGCTGCAGCTCCTGTGGGCTGAGAGCCACAGGGCCCGTGCTCGGCAACAAGAAGCCGCTGCAGGGAGAAGCCCTCGCTCGACACAACCAGAGAAAAGCCAGTGCGGCCTTGAAGACAAAAAGGAAAGATGGCCTGACATGCATTATCCCTGGGGGCTTCAGGACTCGAGGAGGAGGAAGGTGTGCCAGGCAAGATGGAACAAACATTCTCAGCCCGGGCTTGTTACGGAGCTTTGGGGGTGCCTTCCTCCAAGCAGAGGCAGAAGGAATGAATGAAGCCTGTGACCCGCATCAGGGTGCACAGGAAGAGACCTGCCGGCAGGCCCCAGCCCCAGCCCGGCCTGTGTCAGAGACGCGACTGGAACACAGCTGGGAGTGTTCTCCAGCAGCGTCTGAGCTGCCCCTGTGCTGTCACCACAGAGGTGAGTGCATCTGACAAGGGCTTGTGTCCAGGAAGCCTGAGGTACTGACTCTCTGGCCTTTTCAAAACGGAACTTCCACCCTTTGAGCTGAATCCTTCTCCAGCCACTCCTGTGGCTCTCAGCAGTAACAGACGAAGGAGAGACTCAGATAAGAATCCAAAATCTCACAGGATTATCCCGGAATTAACACAGTTACCCTGTGATCACGGGACAGGGTTGTCAGGAGCTGTGCTGACGGTATCCTCCGCTGTCTACTCTGTGGGATGCCCTAACTACCTTCCTGCTGGCCTAGAGCATCCTGGAGGCCAGGGCGGGACCCTGGCCGGGGGGAGGGTCGGGCCGACGGAGGCGTCAAACTCCCCAGTAACGAGAGGGTAAACAGGCCCCACAGGATTCCAAGAATCCACGTCGTCATCCCGGGAAGGTGAAATGATGTTCCTGAGAATTTCGCCTCACACGATTCTCACTCCGTGAGCGCTGAAGGTCAGGTTTAAGAGACGTGGTAACTTGTTACTAAGAAGATGGGCTTAGCAAGACAGCCTGTCTTCTGGGCCGGGGGGGGCTCCATTTACTTCTTCAGCACTATTTTTGCTCCTACCTCTATTTCCCCCGTTAATATGGAAAACTCAGAATTGTAAACTCTTTCAGGCTTGGGTATTTCCAAGTGCTTTTGACCCTCTTCTGGCAATAACTGGTCTCCTTTTCTCCATCTGACATTCCTTGGTGCCTACCCGCCAGGTGCCAGGGATGAGCTAGAGAGTAAAGCCGACCCAGATGCAGTTTCCACCTTCAGGGGGTTCACAGGCCACTGACTGTCCCCTCAAGGTTTTATTCTGAAACATTTCAAACCAACAGAAAAGTGCAAAGACTGCCACCTGTATGCCTGCCATCACCGAAATTCAACAATGAAGGGTTTTCTGTCTGCATATTTACAGGCACGCATACATTAAAATTCTTCTGAACTATCTGAAAAGCTTCAGACATGACGTGTCACTTGGAAATACTACGTCTCCATGGAACTCCACCGCCCTTCACTGACACGCTCACCAGAGGATGCAGAGTAAGAGGTGAACCCAGGTCTCCAAGGCGATTTCTCTACCACTGGTCAGTGAAATGCACAAGTTCACAGTTAAGACGGGGAAATAAGCCAGGGGTAACAATCTCCCTGTGAGATCATCCACACACAGCTAACAAGCCCGACTGTACCAGCACAATTTAAATCTGCACAGAATATGGCTCTTTTAACCAAGGAGAGAAATAGAATAGTATAAGCAGTCCCCAAATCTATTTCGGAATAGACGGTTCAAGCTTCCTGGCTGTATATATGCCATGTACCTTCCCATGGGGTTGCAAGGCGCTGGACACGAAAGGGCGGCCGAGCACACACACACACGCACATGCACACACAAGCACGCACACACACACCGCTTCCTATTTATGTAAACTTGGATGAGTATTAAAATGTCTGAACTTTTAAAAAGGGGGTAAGGGAGGATAGATCCTGAAAAGGTGCTGGACTGGAGAAGATACTCAGCCTTTCCTTCTGCACAGGCCACAGCAAGGGGAGCCAGCTCACACGAACACGTGTGCTCTGGCCATCCGCTTACCTGGCGCAAACGCAAACATGGCGAAACATTCTCCCGTAGAAGCAACCGCCGTGACCACGGAGCGCCTCTTGTCGAAGTACTGTGATAGGATGGTGACAGTCGGCAGGAAGCTGAAGCAGAACCCCAGGCCTGTGATGGGACAGCAACGAGACAGTGAGAACCACAAGCCGGCTGAAGCCCGACGCCCGAAGGGTGTGCTCAGAGAGCTGGGATCTGGGTGTTTATTTTAGAAATGATTACGTTCAGGGAGCCCAGAAATTCATTCTGGAGTGAAGAAAAGCAGGTTTCATCAGAGGTCTGGAAAACCTGCAAGAGCTGTTTTGGGAAGCTTGCTGTAGGAAAAAAAAAAAAGGGAACAGAAAAATCTGTTTTGTGGAATTATTTTTTCCTACTTTTCTGCAGTGCCCCCCCCCCCAGATTTATATAATTCACAGTGCACAGAACCCTTATCAAACATAGTTTTTACATAAGACTTCTATTTGGAGATAAATGAGTTTTTGTATGTGCAGAAATATATGGGAAAAAGTCTGAAAATCTTAACTATGTACACATGTATATAGTTATATATAATGAGCAATGCATGGACTCCACTGAAAGGGAAAAGTTTTCTATGTATACATGCCATGTATTTAGTTATATAGCGAGAATTAAATATAGTTACATATACACGTGTGAGTGTGTGCAGTCACTCAGTCCAACTCTTTTTGACCCCTTGAACTGTAGCCCTCCAGGCGCCTCTGTCCGTGGGATTTCCCAGGCAAGAATACTGGAGTGGGTTGGCATTTCCTTCTCCAGGGGATCTTCCCAGCCCAGGGATCAAACCTGTGTCTCTGGCAACTCCTGCACTGCAGGCAGATTTGTTTACCACTGAGCCACTGGGGAAGCCCATATGTGTGTGTATATATATATATAGGGATAATTATATATAATCTGTGAGTAATGTGTGGACTCCTTTGAAAGGGAAAAAGTTTTCCAAATATATGTACATATGTATGTGTGTATTTAGTTATACATATATAGTTATGTACAGAGTTACACATATATAGAGAGTTTCATATATACATAGAGTTATATATAGAGTTATGGAGTTTTATATATACAGTTATGATATATATATATATACAGTTATGTGTGTATATATATATATAAAATCTGTGACTTATGTACAGAGTCCTTTGAAAGGGGAAAAGTTTCCTCAGACCCCTCGGTCCAGCACTGGCCCCTCCCTTACAGCTCAGACTTCACAGCCAGACTTGGGAAACGCTGGTTAAAGAAAGTCAAACCTTGTTTTGTGAAAAGGACGTTTTGTGCCTGCAAACTCTTGTGAAAGAGAAGTTCTCTTTTCTCATCGGTAAATATTAAAACAACATCAGACAGAAAGTCCTGGGTGTTGAGAAGAGGAGCCCGTCCGGCCCAGTTCAGAGGCACAGATGTGGGCCAGCCCCCATTTTAAAGAGAAAAGAGAATGGGGGGCGGGGGGAGAACCACGCGATGGATCCGAGTCCACCCTCCCCACTGCTCGTTCTGGACTCCGGGTCTCCGGAGGAGGCGCGAGCCCAGGAGGGACGCTCACCAGAGACGACGCCGATGGCGATGTACATGTGGTAGACCTTCTGCGAGAAGGCGGCCGTCACCATGCCCGCGCTGACCAGCAGGCCGCCCAGCATCACCACCAGGCGGTGTCCAAACCGGCTGCTCAGGACGGTGGAGAGTGGGGCTGCAGAGGACAGTGGGCAGGTCTCAGCTCCCAGGGCCTCGGCTCGGCCTCCGCGGGAGTCTGTCTTTTTAACTTGTTACTCAAGTGTAGGTGACTTGCAACAAAGTGATTCAGTTACACAAATGCTGTAAAATTATTCTCTCCACTGTCAGCTGGTGGGATCTTAGTTCCCCAATCAGGGATCGAACCCAGGCCCCCAGCAGGGAAGGCTCAGCGTCCTAACCAGTGGACCACAGGGAGTCCACTCCGCTAAGGTTTCTCTCGGGCTCCTGCAGACAGGTCCCCGTGCTGTGCAGGGGTCCCGCACACGCTAGTTGCACTGGCTGTCCCCACATTGCCTCCTTCCTGCCTTGGGAACCACAAGTCTGTTCTCGTGCCTTTAAGTCCGTCGTAAGACCCCATCCTCTAAAATCTCTTCTGGGGGCTCCTCAAAGAGAAAGCCAGAGTCACAGTCTAAAACTTACATCCATCTTCTCAGAGGACAGACTCTGGCCCACCAGGAGCCCCTGTGACACTGGAGAAGTGTTACATTTGTTATTCTGTAATAAACATGGGGCTTCCAATGACTGTCATTTGTTATTCTGTAATAAACATGGGGCTTCCAATGACTGTGTGTCGCTTCTTTTGTTTCTATACTCATTGCTCTGGATTCTTTTGAACAAGGCTCCATTTAGGGTCAAATTCCACTTAACTTTTTTGCAAATGGTATGAAAGTATGGTGGGTTCTGTTATGCAAAGCAGAAGCAGGCTAGCTGTGGGACGGATAATTCAAAGTGGCTGATGCATTACAGTTGGCGTAGCTTCTATGCACTGTCCCCCAGGACATTTAAGTCTGGCAAATAAGTTTCCAAGTTATATGTTACTTAGGCTACCACTGCTACCCCACCCGAGCACAAGGAGATAAGGGGCCCCTCCGGAGTTGGAGGGAGGAAGAACAGCGTGGCACATGCTGGACAGAAAGAGCAGAACAACCAAAAAAGGACTCAGTGTTGCTGAGGTTGGGCCGCACGTATCTCTCAACGCTGGTAGAGCATCAGCTCATGTGTTAATCGAGTGAAGAATGAAATCACTAGGGCCATGTTTAGGCAGTGCGCAGACTCAGGCATTAGCAACCAGGATCAAAGCATTCTGTGTAAATCCGTCTACTCAAAGCTCTGGTTTTTCCAGGAGTCATGTACAAACGTGAGAGCTGGACCATAAAGAAGGCTGAGTGCTAAGCAACTTTTGCTTTCAGCTTTCCAATATGGTTCTGGAGAAAACTTCTGAGAGTCTCTTGGACAGTGAGGAGATGAAAGCAGTCAATCCTAAAGGAAATCAACCCTGAATATTCCTTGGAAGAACTGAAACAAAAGCTCCAATACTTTGGCCACCTGAAGAGCTGACTCACTGGAAAAGGCCCTGATGCTGGGAAAGATTGAAGGCAGGAGGAGAAGGGGCGACAGAGGATGAGATGGTTGGATGGCGTCACCGACTCAACGGACGTGAGTTTGAGCGAGCCCTGGAGACGGTGAAGGATAGAGGAGCCTGGCATGCTGCGTGCGGTCCATGGGGTCGCAGAGAGTTGGATATGACTTAGTGACTGAACAATAACAACAACGTAACAGCATTTAGAACAATTATCTTCTGGGACTTCCCTGGCAGTTCAGAGGCTAACAAACTGCACTCCCAACACGGGGGGCCCAGGTTCAATCCCTGGTCCGGGAACTGGAGCTCACATGCTGCAACTAAGACCCAGAATGGCTGAACAAATAAGTTAGTGAATTAGTTAAAGTTAAAAATGAACAGTTATCTTTGTTTAAATAGGGTTAACTGGGTGTTTCTTGTGGACTATATTACCTTTGGTTAGAGAAGGGCTAAAAGTTCAACTTTGGAATTTTCTTATTTTGGTTACCAAATGTAAAATTTTGGTTCTGGTTCATGTAAGTTATCTTCCCAAGAAAGTAAACAACCCTCCAATTAAGAAATTCTCTTACTCTTCACACCGGAACTAGGAGTACACTTCCATGAAACATGCGGGAGACGGAATCAGGGCCACTGGGAGAGAGTCTTGACTTTAGCAGAGAACAGTGGCGCTGCCTCCTTCAGGCAGTGCAGGGCAGAAACCTAAGTGCACTCAGACAGGCCTGGGCGTTCCTGGCGGCTCAGATGGCAGAGAATCCGCCTGCAGTGCAGGAGGCCTGGGTCTGATGCCTGGGTCGGGAAGATCTCCTGGAGAAGGGAATGGCAACCCGCTCCAGTATTCTTGCCTGGAGAATCCCATGGACAGAGGAGCCTGGCGGGTTGTCCACGGGGTCACAGAGAGTCAGATACCACTAAGCAAATGACACTTCGGAAAACTTTAGAGGTAACGGCTCCATGGCAGGATGTGAATCTAACGTTAGGGAAGCTGAATGCAGCTCCGTTAACTGTCAGGGGTAAGTTCAATCGCCCTGCTTGCTCAGGAAAGCCTGCCGTGGCCCCGACAGATGGATGAACCATCATGAGACCTCACGGCTGTGTCGTGTTACTAGGTCTGTAGGGGACGAAGTGAAAGCGAGTCTGTTAAGAATTACACTGCAGTGTATTGTGCCTGATGCTGCTGGATCTGGGAGTCCGGATGGGAACTCCTTTAGGGAAAGAGGTGTTTTGCATTCACAGCGTCCCCTTTGGACACGTGTGACTGTCATGCTCTGCTTGCACACATTCCACCTCTCTTCTGCCTGCAGCCACAGCTGCAGTTTCCACCTGTTTCCTCAGCATGTTCTTACGAGACCAGGGCCTGGGATGCTGAGGACTTTGTGACGTTTCTTCTCTAGGAAATGACTGGCTTCCCCGTGAACAGGAGTGTAACTGTTGTCCTCAAGATACTCTACAGGATCCTAAGAGCGTGCACAGGAGGGCTTTAACACGTGTGCCCTGAATGGACAGCAGTCGGGTCTGGCAAACAGACCATCTTCCTCAGCGTCTCTTACCTCGTTAGGCAAACTGCTAAGACACATATGCTTGTATGGCGTTGAAGCTGAAAGACGTACTAACCTGTGAATGTTAAGACGAAGACACAAATGGAGATGATCCACGAGATCCTGCTGTTGGATTCACCGAAACTGTCCATTAAGTCATTGAAGAAGACACCGAACGACTTGATGATGCCGTAGGTGAAGACCTCGACGAAGAAAAAAGAAACAGCAACCACCCAGCCCCATCCACCGTCAGGCACTTGAGTATAGACATTGGCTCTGCAACAAAGCTGCGATTTCTTATGGGACATTCTTAATCTGAAAGAAAAAATTAAAACAAAATTAGACCAGCAGTGGCCTGAGGATGCTGCTGCTAACTGCTCAGTCACTTCAGTCGTGTCCGACTCTGTGCGACCCCATAGACGGCAGCCCACCAGGCTCCGCCATCTCTGGGATTCTCCAGGCAAGAACACTGGAGTGGGTTGCCATTTCCTTCTCCAATGCATGAAAGTGAAAAGTGAAAGTGAAGTCGCTCAGTCGTATCCCACTCTTCGCGACCCCATGGACTACAACCTACCAGGCTCCTCCACCCATGGGATTTTCCAGGCAAGAGTACTGGAGTGAGTTGCCATTGCCTTCTCCCGGCCTGAGGATAGATAACTCTAATACCAGACATCACGGATAAGAGCTAGTTAATACAGTTCTTAGGTCAACGAACGTTTAAATCACGTGCAGTTAGGATAAAATCTTTGAATACTAATAATATGTACCCATCTGTTTATATCTGTCCATTTGTCTGTATATCTGTCATCTATTATCTGTCATCCTCTGTCTCTATCATCCACGTACCATCCATCCTTCTGTCTAGCTGGCTAGCTATCACCTAACGCACTATCTTTGTGTTGTATATGGAGCCTTCAGGGAAGTCAGGTTTCCAAGCTATGGCAGTTAATGGCAAAAACTAACCAAACAAACATAAAGAACCCGGGCAGGATATTTAGAGGCACCCTGGAGGATGAAGAGAGGCGTCCATGCTGACTGTGGACCTGAAGACAAGTCAGGTGATCGTAACTGGTCACCAAACTGACCAGAAGAAGCGTGGATCAGGATGAAGCCCAGGAAAGGAGGCGCGCAGGCCACCCTCCAGGGCCTCGAGCGGGAGACGCCCTGCCTCTGCCCGGTGCTGCGGTCCTTCAGAGCCGCCTGCTTCCCATCCGATCAGGGTCTGGGGTCGCGTGTGGACGCA
Organism: Moschus berezovskii; assembly: GCF_049115385.1. Taxonomy (NCBI): domain Eukaryota; kingdom Metazoa; phylum Chordata; class Mammalia; order Artiodactyla; family Moschidae; genus Moschus; species Moschus berezovskii. The sequence goes on along the minus strand of NC_142479.1, from coordinate 72,887,548 downwards.
CCTGCAGGACGGAATGGGGCAGATAAAAACGTGGGCCTCTGTCTGCTGGGAGCCGGCTCAGCACGATCGAGCTCCTCACAGTGCATCACCCCACGGTGTCTGAGGGCTGGGCTTCCTCCACACAGGACCAGCGCTCCAGGATATAATGGCCAAATAAGGCGCCACCAACTCAGGGGTCTGGGGACCAGGGCACTTAAGCCAGTTACCCCCGACTTCACTGTGCTTTTCCAATCAAGTTGCAACAAACCTCAGAACAGACAGTGCTGTCCCACCACTAAGGGGACATGCTACAGTTAACCTTGGAGCCAGGACCGTTTAAGGCTTCTGCAGTGGACTGAAGCCCGTAAACACGGGCATTTTCAAAACTTTTGCAGTTGCATACACTTTCAAACAGTCATGTGTGTTTTTAGCCCAACTAAACTCACTGACAAGAATCAATGAGTCTGTGGTCTCTGAGCTCTTAATGGCAACCCACCAGCCAATCTGAAAGGAAATCAACCCTGAATATTCACTGCAAGGACTGATGCTGAAGCTCTGATACTTTGACCACCTGATACGAAGATCTGACTCATTGGAAAAGATTGAGGGCAGGAGGGGAAGGGCATGACAGAGAATGAGATGGTTGGGTGGCATCACCGATGCAATGGATGTGAATTTCAGCAAACTCCAGGAGACAGTGAAGGACAGGGAAGCCTGGCGTGCTGCAGTCCATGGGGTTGCAGAGTCGGACATGACTTAAAGGCCTGAATGACAATACCTTGAGTTTAAGAATCCTCCACAGTTATGCAGCTGCATCCCAGTGAACTTTCAGGATGTACGGGTAACCTAGCCATGAGCTGTAGTGCACGTGTACTGAGGCAGGTCTTATCGCTAACGGAGGGCGAAGGAGGAGTAACAGGACAAACTTCCACCTGGCCAGTGACTTGTCAGTTTCTGATACAAGGATCCAATATTCAGAATGTGCTCTAAGAATCTTATAAGGCAACCAACCTGACCTCATTTCATCTTGTTCAGCCTATTGACAGCGTGTCAGCCTAGTATTTTGAAAGGACTGTTCACGCATTTTACCCTCTTACTGTTAGCTATTTGGCTGCATAAAATAGGGCACACGACGCTTTAAGAAGCTTATGCTCCATGCAGCAAAGGCCTCTGTTTTGATGAGTCCGCGTGTCATGCCTGAGAGTGGAGGGGGAAGATGGGATGCAGAGAATTCGGCGACTCAGGGCGGAGGCCGTGACGGTCACAGACCAGCTGGCCTGTCACACTCCCAGCTATCACAGGGAACCCCGGGCCCTCTAGCAGCGGAGGTGTTCCCAGGCCTCCTCCTTCCTTAGACTTTCTGAGTTCACCCCCAGGATGAGGCGGCTGGGGCGGAGGCGTGCCAAGAGTAGTGAGCTTACGACTGAGAAGGAAAAAAAAAAAAAGTACTGGGCTGACCAGAAAGTTCGTTCGGGTCTCTCTGTAAGCCGGTATGGGAAACGTGCCCGAGTTTGTCGGCCAACCCGATCGCGCCAGTGTTGGTTTTGGCACCGTGGTCATCCCGGGAGGGAAGGAGAGGGTGTCGGGGGGCCCACAGCCCAGGTCACCCTCCCCTCTCGTTCCCCGACTCAGCCATTCCTTTGAGCTCCACCTTGGAAGCCCAAGACTCCTTCACTGGTGTCTTAACTGGCTCCACGTGTCTGGTACAATTAATCTTGCTGAAATGCTGCACCGTCATGACATTTTTCTGCTCGGACTTTTTCAGCGCTTTCCTCTTTCTGAAGGACAGAATCCACGGGACCAGCTTCACATTCCATGTCCTTCCTAGCTGGACACACCCCCGTGACCCCCTGTCTGCAGAGCTCTGCAGCCTTACCCCTGCCTGTTCTTGGGTTCCACTAGCCAGCCAGGCCACCCTGGACCCCTCCGGGCCTCAGAGCCTCCAGCCTCCTTGCCTGTGGCCGTGCCCGCTTCCCAGGCTGGAGGCCCCCTCCGTACAGCTGGCACCCACAAGGCGCGGCTCCATCGCGTCCTCCTCCTCCGAGAGGCTTCCTCTGACCCGCTCAACCTCAGGGGTCTCTTCGAGGGACAAACGTCCTTGAAACACATGCACTCGTCTTATTTGCTCAGTTATCAGCTCACGGAAAACAAAAGCTGGGGCTTGGGTCCCTACAGAGCCCCCCGGTACCTTGCACACGAGGACGTACCTGCCAGGTGCCTGGGCCCACACGGGGTGGGGGGGCTGGCGACAGCCCAGAGGTGGCCTCCGCCTCCACACTGTCAGCGTGTGTTGATAACGATAAAAACCCTTAAGGCTGAAATCCCATCACATCTTAAAACCATTCAGCCGCATCCTTCCGGAACTCAGCACATTTCCGGCCAGCAGTGGCAGCTAGGTCCAAGGCCACATGGGCATGATCTGACCCACAAGGGGGCCCTGGAAATCCAAGCATTTTAATAGCGGGCTCAGGCCAACCTGAACAAAAACACATTGGGCTGACATTGATAAAGGCCCCAGGGGGACAAAAGGAATCTCTCGCTAGCCTGCTGCGGGACGGAGGCACGCTCTTCGGTTGGGTGGTACTTAGCGGAACACGGCTTCCCTGGAGGCTCAGCTGGTCAAGAAACGACGTGCAATGACGGAGACCAGGGTTCAATCCCTGGGTGGAGGGCGCAGCTACCCACCCCAATGTTCTTGCCCGGAGACTCCCATAGACAGAGGGGCCTGGAGGCTGCAGTCCAGGGGGCCACAGAGAGCCAGACACGACTGGCAACTACCGCATGCACTAGAGGAGCGGGAGCGGACTGCAGCCTCGCACAACGCTGCGCCGCCTCCTCTCGGCAGGCCCTGGGCAAGGCTGGCGCTCAGCTCTGCTCACGGAGGCCCATCTCTCGCACCCCTTTGCTGTGTGACCTGAGGAAAGCTGCTGCAGCTCTCTGGGCCTGAGCGCCTCACTAGTCAAATGAGGACGCTGGCTTTGGGACTCCTTAAAGCTCCACCCAGCTCTGGCAGCTGATCCTTTAGTGCCCAATCACCTGAGTCCTCGGGTTGAACCTGGTGGCCCAGGGTGCCCGGGGAGCTGGGAGGCAGGTGTGAGCGCCAGGTGATGCCCATGGACGCGGGTGGACAGGTGCTGACGCCGGCAAGATCTGCACTGGGCTGTCTGGCTACAGGATGGCGGCCACTGCTTCCCTTCTGTTTCTTCTCTGAGCCCCTCCTGGGTGTTCAATGCCTCTGTTTTTTTTTTTTTTCCAAACTTTGCTTTATATCCAGGCTCCTCCCCTGAAGCCAGATACGACTGTAACTGTCACCTGCATTCTTAAGGTTGCAGAGGACAGCTCTCGTTATTATTACTGGAATCACCCTAAAGGGAAGATGACCCCCCAGGACCCAGAGAACCCCCAGTGTTACTTCCGTATCATCCGAGTGCACCCTCTGCCCTGGTGTAGCGAGCTCTGGAGATCGTGACACAGAATAGTGGCAGGACAGCCCAGTGCTGTAACACACAGTGAGGACACCCTGCTCACAGCAGCCGCTTTCTCCAGACCCAGCGCCGGGCAGTGTGCTTGGCACACGGTATGTGCTCGATAAAAGCTCACTGAGCACGATATGTGTCCTGGGGCGCTCCTGAAGCAGTGCGTGGCTCTAGCCCCCCAAAGCCCTGCTGGCAGAATAAACCTTCCCTGGACTCTGCTGCTATGCACTCAGCAGGCCGGCCGGCTTAACAAACAGGTCAGTCTCTACAAACAAAGCCAGAAACCAAGGCCTGTGGCTTAAAAGGCTCTAAGAATTCCAGAACATGGAGATATCTGGAGATATCTGTTTGCTTTTACGGGTACATGTGTTTCTCTGAGGGGAAGGGATATTCGTTGACTGTGTGGGGATATAGTCGCGCAACCCATGGCCTGGGGAGAATCACCCTGCTCCTTGATCTTCAGTCTCAAGAGGTGAACAGGGTGCTTGAACTAGACGGGGATGATCTCAGTTCTCTTCCTGCTCTAGAAACCTCCACTTCTGATAGCCTCTGACCCCGACTGGCCCTATGTGACCCTTTCATCTTTCTCAATTCGTTTCTAAGCCCTTTGACCCAAGGCCCACAGGCCTGCCTTTGTAAGGCTCTTGTGAATTTGTTGAATTTCTATTTACCATCAACTGGGGAAATGACTTCATCTCTTAAGTTTCACCCTCTAAAAGCAGGGGTGAGACGTGGCTACTCTGGAGGGTAAGACGCTCGAACTCCAAACTGGGGTTCCTGGCAGCCATCCTGCCCTCACCCTAACGTTCGTCCAAAGAGGATGAACAAAACGCGCTGGGCTGTTTGGAGTGATTTCCTATGAGCATTTGGTCATCTAATCTTAAATAAATGACTGTTCTGCCAAGGCTTGGAAAGCTGCTAGAGCTGGGAATCCCTCTGCGATTTGATTTCCTGAGAAAAGCTTTGCCCTGGAGGCATAAAGAATGCAAAATATTGGACTGGGATGGACCATCAGGGTGCTTGTCCAGGGTCAGAGCAGAGCGAAGTCCAAAAAAAAAAAAAAAAAAGCAGGCTCTGGTGGGCAGAGGTGCTGCTGGTGTGAGCGCAGCCTCCCGAGCCACTGCCTCCCTTCAACCTTCTTAAAGGCGTAGCCTGGAGAACAGCTTTCGACAAGTTGTTTCCGGCCCTAGCAGTCAGAACCCGTCTGTATTTAGGTGAAGTTCACCTCCATCATCTATTTTAAAAAAATCCCAAGCCTAACCTGGACAACCACCCCTACCGCTCTGAATCATTGGCTAAACTGGTTCACCCCTTTTACAAGATGGTGATGCGGACACCGAGCCCTTAATTTAGGTGTCCTCCTCAGGAGTTCCAGTGAGGAAAGTTCTTTTTGGGAAACCACAGAAGGAAGACTCAGGGTTAGTGGTCCTCATGAAGACAGAAGAGCTTTTCCACTTGGCTGCATTGTTTATTTACATACTGGAACTCTCCATCTTGGACGGGCTTCCCTTAATTATGAGAAGTATTTCTATATCCACCAGGCAGGGTGAATTGTTCCCCCTCCCCACCACCAGATGCTGGGACTGGTGCTTGGAGTGGGGAGACCCCTCCCTTCCAGATCTCTGTGCAGCACTTGGGACTGTTTGTTGCAAACAAGACCCTGCACCTAATCCACTTACTATGATTTGCAAAATGATGAGATTACCGAGAAATCCCATTCCCAGGGCAGAAACCGTCTCCGTGCAAAAAGAGCTGCCCAGAGGTGTCTAAAACTGTGCATACAAAACCAGCTCTCAGGTGGACAAGTCGTCACCGCTTGTTCTGCCCCAGCTGGCTCCAGGGAAGTCTTTTTCTGAGACTGACGCACTCCCCCCGCCCTTGGCGTTTGCTGACAAGTTACAGTGCCACCTAACAAACTTCTATCACCTGTCTGCTGGGGGACCGTGGGGCTCTAGTTTAAAAAAGAAGGCAGCAAAGAAAACCAGAAGGAAGTAACCCATTTCCTCTGCTTGACCATCCTCCCGGGCCACGGCTCCGCTCCGCTCCCCGGGCGCTTCCCCGTGGTGGGCAGCCCCGGGGACCTTGGAAGTTGAACGCGACGAGCCGTCCGCTGACAGCCCTGCGGGTCAGGGCAGGCGAGCGGCTGTCGGGGGCCGAGCCTGCCTCCCGGGTGGTCGCCCCGGCGCGTACGGCGGGTGGGGGGAGGCCGGGACCCCCGCTTTCCTCGGCGCTGCCTCCAGGGCCGCCCTGCGCGCGCGCCAGCCTGGGGACAGTATCTCTGACATTTCGCTCCCGTGACGCGCGGAGAACTTGATGCGGAAAATGCGTGCAGCGGGCTCAGCGCGGCGCCCCCCGCTGCCGACAGCCCGGAGACCCTCGCCGAGGCCGGAGGGGGGCACCCAAAGGCCAGACCTGCCTTGAGGTGTCTTCCGGACCCCTGTGTTCCGGGGCCGCCGACAGGCAACTCTCGGCTGCCCACACCGGCGACAGCGCGCCATCCCGGGGCCCCCAGCGTTACCAACTGTCAGAGAGGATTCGGGGGAGCACGGTCTCCAAAACGCTCAGCTGCTCAGTGGTTTCCTCCCCCCTCTCCAGCCTCCCCCCCGCCGGCCACACTAGCCCCCCAAAAGCTCCGAACACAGATTTTCACAAACCCACCCACAGCCCACCAGCAAACTTTTAAACACGCAAAATGATAAAAACCAACTCACCAAGTTAGGACGGAGAAGAATAAACCCCAAAGGCTCTCAATTAAGGCGGAGGCCGGGCCGCCCCCTCCTTATAAGCAGTTCGGGAACACGAGAAAGGATTAACCCCTGAGGCGTGGGCCCCAGCCTATGGCAAGTTGGTTCCGGCGGGCGAGCCCCGGGCGCCCGGCCCCCCGCCCACCCCCGCGCCTCGGGCCCCCGGGCCGCGCCCCCCGCCCGCGCCCGCGCCCGCGCCGAGCCGAGCGTGCGGCCGCCCGCGCCCCGGCCCCGCGCCGCTGCCGATCGCTTATCCTGTACCGGCTGCAGCCGGTCTCCGCCGGCCTCGGGGGCGCGCCGCCGACCATGTGCTGCGAGCGCGGAGCGCCGCCAAGGAGGGGGCCGGCCTGGCGCGCGCGCGCCGGCCCACGTGGACGAGGCCGTGCCGGGCGCGCGCCCGCCCGGAGCCGGGGCCGGGGGTCACGGAAGGTAATGTCCTTGCCGTTCCGATCAGCCGCGGGGTCCCGCAGGGCCGCCCCCGCCCCGGCCGCCGGCATCCTGGACACGCCGCCCCCCGCCCCTCCCGGCCCCGCGCATCACTGCGCGCCCGGCCTGGCCGGACCCGGGCGCTGGCCGCGCAGAAAGCGGGGACCTCCGGCCGGGCGCGCGGGTTCCGCGGGCCACCTCCCTGCCGGCAGGTCCCCGGCGCGTCCCCTGCGCGGCCCTGCCCGCGCCCGCAGGGCTTAGGCTCGCGGCTCCGCGCCCGCCGCGGGCAGAACAGGTTCCTTCCAGTTTGGGTGTGAGCCGCGCGCGCGGCGCCGGGGACCCCGAGTTCCTCCTCCCGCGCCCACTTCCCCGGGTTTCGTTAACGCGCGCATCCCCGCGGTTCCTCGGCGGGGGCGACCGGGGCCGAGCGGGCGCCTCGCTTCACCCCTTTTCCTGCAGCGGCGACAGCGTTGCGCGGGGCGCGCCGGGGATGTGAGCGAGCGGCCGGGCTGAGTCAGCATCCCTGGCCCGGGGCGCGCGCGTCCTCCCGTCCGGGCGGGAGGTGGCGTCCTCCCAGGTGCGCGGCCGCCTAACTCCCGGGGGCTCCGCGGGGACGTGGAGGGGGTGCGCGTCCCCGTCCGGGGGCCCCGACCCCAGGGTCTCAGTGTACTCAGCACACGATGCTCAGGAAACCTCAGTTTCGAGCTCGTGACGGGGACAAAGCAGTGTGTTTTGGAGCCGTGGGGCCCCAGGTTGGGCCGCCTGGCGTCCACCTCGCGTCCCCGGGGCCTCGTGGAGACCTGCTGGGAAGCAGAGGCCTCCTTCTCCGCACCCGCCGGCCGCTGCCTTGTCTGGGTTCGGAGAACGTGCTCCTTATGTCTGCAACTCGGGAGACCCGCGTTTGGCTGTGCGTGTACGGAGGGTCGCCGCCGGGCGGAGTCGGCGGTCCAAGTCCTAATACCGGTCAGTTTGCAGTCGCTGCCTGCTTTCTCTGATGGTTCGGGTCCGGGTCCCGCGGGTCAGGGGTGGCCCAGGGGCGTGCTCTGAGGACGCAGGGCTCCCTCGGGACCGGCACAGTGCGCTGGGGACCGCGGGTGCGCTTCGCAGCGTTGCAGAGGCAGCCTGATTCCTGGAGCGTCAATTTCCAAGTCTATGGAGTGGGGACAGCGGTGGTATTCCCAGAACCGGAGGGCGTGATGGGTGATGTGGGTAAAGTACGGATCCCAGAGACTGCCTTATGGTAAGCCCTCAGTCGCCGTATCGCTTCTTGTCACTGCTATTTCTGACTTGTCAGGTCCAACCGCCTGGGGATCCTTTTTGAGTTGTTCTTCGAAGACTCCGTCGTAATGATATTTAGACTCTGATTTTAACCACCAGCATGCAAGCACTTAATACTGAATCAGGAGTGCCTGGAAACATAATCCTTGATACTTAGGATGTTACAGTGAGTCAGGACACAGTCCTGTCAGAATGGAAATGCCATATTCAACATGACACAGCACATGCTGTACTGAGACCTGCTTAGGAGCCTAAGGGAGCAAGCCGTCCATTAATGTAGCTGAGTGACTGCAGGCAAGTCACAGATCTCGGTCCTTCAGCTTCTTGGTTTTAAAAATTAGACAAAAAGTGCAGAAAGTCCTGGGGGCGAATGAACCTTTGGGAAAATCACATCTGAGTCTTTGACCAAGTGAAATGACTAGCTTTTGGAGGAGCATAACTATAATAATAAAAATGATAATAATGGGTCGCTATGTTATTAATATTAATTATCCCTGTTAGTGGCAAAAGGAGAAGAGGCTGACAGAGGATGAGATGGTTGGATGGCGTTGCCGCCTCATTGGACGTGAATCTGAGCAGACTCTGGGAGATGGTGAAGGACAGAGGAGCCTGGCGTGCTGCAGTCCATGAGGTCGCAAAAAGTTGGACACGACTTAGTGACAACACCAGCACCTATTAGTCATTTTTTTTTCACTTTTGCTCTGTTCCCTGTATCAGGTGCCATTTGTGTGATCTGATTTTATGCCCATCTGTCTGTGTGCTCAGTCGTGTTGGACTCTTTGCAACACTATGGACTGTAGCCCGCCAGGCTCTGACTATTGGAGTGGTTTGCTGTGGCAGGGGATCTTCCCGACCCAGGGATGGAACCGGAGTCTGTTGAGTCTCCTGCACTGGCAGTCTAATACTTTACCACTAGCGCCACCCGGGAAGCCCATCACTGGCCTTCTACAGTTGACACTTATCCCCGTTTTACAGATGAGAAAGGTTGGGGCACAGCGCACGAGAGGGGCTCTGCCAAGGCTCAGATGCGCTGGCTTTCTTGCAGCGAAAGCCCATCAGGTATGACCTTTGCCACCAGTGTTTGGACAACAGCGGGCTGTCTGGGAACCCAACCTCTGTCCAGTATTGCCAGCCACAAACCTGTGACCTTTGCCCACCCTGGTTAGGGTCTGGTTTCACCTTGTTCCCTGGATCCTAGTCAGACTAAGGGTGGAAACCCTGCTTTTTTCCCTCTTCTCTAGGGAAAGCACTGCATTACCATGCGAATCAATTACCCCGCCAGCTGCCCCCCAAACAGAACTAACTGTTTAGTTCTAAACCTGAACAGAAGGACCTTTGGAATCTGGAGTACAGAACCAGAAAAATCAGGAAATTAAATTCCAAGTTCAGTGCCCCCTTTGCCCCTCCTGTTGTATCTGTCGCAACCCCGGAGGCAGCAGAGCCCCAGGCTTCGCTTGCAGGGGCCGAGGCTATCGTGAGGCCCTTAGGCGGTCCCGCAGCACCTCTGGAAGCGCGCTGGCTCCAGAGAGCGGTCCGCAGGGCTCTTTTCTACCCTCTGGCTTTGGCTCATTTGCATGAGAACAGATTCCTTTGTGCGCACTTGGCCTGCCTGGTCCCAGCCAAAGGCCGAGTCCTTCTAGTCTTCACGTTGGGTTGCTAGGCAGATATGACCCTGGCTTGCAAATAAGCTCTCTGCATTTACCAGCCCGTGAGAACCTCAACTTGGGGTAAGCAGACTGAAAGGAATCTTGTCTGGAGCTCAGGGAGGCGCAGGCCTGCTTTAAGGGCTGGGCCTTCAGAGCAGCCCCGAAGAGGGGGAAATCTGGAGGGGGCTTGTGGGCAGACCTTGGTGACCCGCCTGCTGCCCTGCTCCCCCTTCCCTGTGTCTGCCTCAGGCACCCATGATCCAACCACGTGTATTCCATGGACGCAATTTTTTAGATTTTTAAATTTTTATTTTAAAAAACATTTATTTCTTACTTATTTTGGTTGTGTTGGGTCTTCTCTCTGTGCGTGGGCTTCTCTGTGGTTGTGGCCTGTGGGCTTGTCTGCCCGACTGCACGTGGGATCTCAGCTCCCCAACCAGGGGTTGAACCCACGTCCCTTGTGTTGCAAGGCAGGTTCTTAACCACTGGACCACCTGGGAGATCCCTCGATGGACACAAATTCTTCTTTTAAAACTTTTAGTTTCTGCTTCTGCAGGCAGCAGAGAATGTTACTGACTTTAACCTCTAGAAATCTTAATTTTTCAGGTGGAGGTACTGGGTTTATCTTGAGGTTTATAGGAGTCCCCCAACCCAGACCCTTCAACCCAGATGGTTTGAAGGACGGCAGCGACCTTCAAGTGACCAACCTAGACAGCATATTAAAAAGCAGAGACGTTACTTTGTCGACAAAGGTCCATATAGTCAAAGCTATGGTCTTTTCAGTAGTCATATATGGATGTGAGAGTTGAAAGACAAAGAAAGCTGAGCGCCGAAAAATTGATGCTTTTGCACTGTGGTGCTGGAGAAGACTCGAGAGTCCCTTGGACTGAAAGGAGATCCAACCAGTCCATATTCAGGAAATCAGTCCTGAATATTCATTGGAAGGACTGATGCTGAAGCAGAAGCTCCAATACTTTGGCCACCTGATGCGAAGAACTGACTCACTGGAGGGAAAGATTGAAGGCAGGAGAAGGGGGCCACAGAGGATGGACGGTTGGATGGCATCACTGACTCAATGGACATGAGTTTGAGCAAGCTCCGGGAGTTGGTGATGGACAGGGAAGCCTGGCGTGCTGCAGTCCATGGGTCGCAAAGAGTTGGACACAACTGAGCAACTGAACTGAGTGACCTTCAAACAGGAATGCACGTTTTGTGAAAAATCTGAAGATCTGCCAAGGGGAAAATATGTTCCTAGGTGCAGATTTGGGGGGATCGCTTTTCGGAACATCAGCTCTCTTCTAAGCTGATTTGAGTGAGAGCCCACCATGGTGCAGGCTGGGTGTTTCTTTATTCCTGCGCAGTGGGCCTTCTCTCACTTAACCAGAGCCAAGGTCTCACCAGGGTGTGCTGCCCCAGCTGTAAACACCTCTTGGGGGAAGATCAAAATGTTCTGTCAGGGAAGACTCCTCTCTGCAAGTCAGTATGGCCCACCCCCCAAGTGCATCTCGTTAAAGATGCATTTCCAAGAACATTATCTTGTGCTTAATGATAACCTGTCAAAATTTATAATATATGTTGCTTGATTATAAACAACTTACAGTAATAACGACAGTGGTTTAATCTAGAAGGGATTTTTTTTTTTTTTACACTTAGAGCAAAGCATTAAACAAATTTCAATTTATATACAAAGTCTGGCTTCCCAGGTGGCACTCGTGGTGAAGAACTCGCCTGTCAATGCAGGAGACATAAGAGATGAGGGTTCGAGCCCTGGGTCGGGAAGATCCCCTGGAGAAGGGCATGGCAACCCACTCCAGTATTCTTGCCTGAAGAGTCCTATGGGCAGAGGAGCCTGGAAGGCTGCAGTCCCTGGGGTCGCCAAGAGTTGGACACGACTGAAGGGACTTAGCACAAATAGCACAAAACAGGATAAGGTAATTAACTACTTTTGAACATAAAGGTCAAGTATATTGTGATAAAATGGAAATGCAGTTTTGAAAAAAGAGAGTGAAATGAAAGAAAATTTCCAACCTAATGAGAACCACGGAGAAGGCAATGGCAAGCCACTCCAGTACTATTGCCTAGAAAATCCCATGGATGGAGGAGCCTGGTAGGCTGCAGTCCGTGGGGTCGCTAAGGGTCGGACACGACTGAGCGACTTCACTTTCACACATTGGAGAAGGAAATGGCAACCCACTCCAGTGTTCTTGCCTGGAGAATCCCATGGACGGGGGAGCCTGGTGGGCTTCCGTCTATGGGGTCACACAGAGTCGGACACGACTGAAGTGACTTAGCAGCAATGAGAACCAAGTGATTTTTAAATGAATAATGGTGGGAATTCCCTGGTGGTCCAGTGGTTAGGGCACTTTCACTGCTGGGGCCAGGTTCAATCCCTGGTCAGGGAACCAAGATCCCACAAGCCACGTGGTATGGCCATAAATAAATAGATAAATAAAAATGAGTAAGGGTGGTTTTCACATTGCTCTGGTGTTTCTATGACACCTGATACATGACAAAAGTGGTTTACTAGTTTAGATAATACTATTAAATACAGTTGAAATTAATCTTTTGTGCTTAGAACTGTGATGAAGCATTGAAGGTACATTAGAACTATGAGGGTTTTAGGGGCTGAATGTCTGTGCTCCTCCCCTTTCAGACGTTGAAGCCCCACCAGGCTGGGGGGCTGGCCCCCACCCCAGGCTATAGTGTCTGGAAATGGAGCCTAATGCAGCAGCAGCAGCAGCAGCATTAGATTAGATCATAGGGTGGGGCCCATATGATGGAATTAGTGGCTTTATAGGAAGAGAGTGGGACTTCCCTGGTGGTCCAGTGGTTAAAACTCCAGCTTCCAATGCAGGAGATACGGGTTCAATCCATGGTCTGAGAACTAAGATCCCACGTGCCGAGGGGAATGGCCAAAAAAAGAAAGAAGGGAGGGTTAGAGAACTCAGAGAGCACACCAAGAAAAGGCCACGGGGAGCTGCGGTGAGGAGGCGAGCCAGGAGGACGGCCCTCATGGCCTCTGAGTGCGCTGACCACAGGCCTGCCGCCCCCGGGGCCGGGAGGGGACACGTTTCTAGTTTACGCCATCTGTGCTTCCCAGGTGGCTCAGTGGTAAGGAACCCGCCTACCAGTGCAGGAGACACGGGTTCAGTCGGGAAGATCCCCTGGAGGAGGAAGCGGCAACCCGCTCCAGTGTACTTGCCTAGAGAATCCCATGGACCCAGGAGGCTGGTGGGCGGCAGTCCACGGGTTCGCAAAGAGTTGGACACGGCTGAGCTTGCACACACGCACAGGGTCTGTGCCATTTTGCTAGGGCAGCTTGAGTTGATGCAGAAGGGGTTTACTGTCCCCCCCCTCCAACATTTTTTGAATTTATTTTGTGTTTTTTGGTCATGCCACACCCTTTGTGGGATCTTAGTTTCCTGACCAAGGATGGAACCCAGGCCCTCGGCAGTGAAAGCAGAGTCCTAACCACTGGACCTCCGGGGAAATCCCCCTCCACATTCTTTGAGAGGATACACCATCAGAAACATCTTCAGGCCAATGAATAAGAAGCACATTAATACGAGGACAAGAAAGATGGGATTTCCCGCCCTCCTGGATGAGTTCTCCCCAGAGAAGACAAAGCCACGTCCGCGTAGTGGACTGTGCGAAGCATGGCGGGGGGCTGTGTGCCTGGGAAGTTCGACCCAGGGGTCTCCAACCTCTGGCACCTGGGGCCAGCTCCATGGAAGACAGTTTTCCACGGACCCAGGGAGGAGGGCTGGTTCGGGGATGACTCAAGTGCACTTTATTTCTGTTGCTGTCACAGCAGCTCCATCTCAGACCATCAGGCTCCAGATCGCAGAGGTTGGGGACCCCTGCTGTAAACGTTCTGATGCATGTGGACCTGGACTCCAAGGCCTGGCTTGGAGTGCTGCGTCTGCCCGCACAGCGCTGCCACCTTGGGTGAATTGCCTCACCCCCCTGTACCTCACTCTGCTTATCCAGGGGAAGGGAGTAACGCGCGCATGCCTGCTAAGTTGCTCCAGTCGTGTCTGCCTCTTTGTGACCCTATGGACTGTGTAGCCCGCCAGGTTCCTCTGTCTATGGGATTTCCCAGGCAAGAAGACTGGAGTGGGTTGCCATTTCTTTCTCCAGGGGATCTTCCTGACCCAGGGATTGAACCTGGGTTTCTTGCATTGCAGGCGGATCCTCCACCGTCTGAACCACCAGGGGAGCTTGGGGAACAATAATAGGAATAGTAATAATGACGACGGTGCCTCCCGCAGTGGGTAGCTGTGAGAGGAACTCAGTGTCGCGTTGCTAGGGTAACTGACGCGGCGTGTGACAGCCGGCGGTCCAGCGCTGTGCTTGAGTGGCTGTCCTGGCTGGGGGCTGAGGAGGCTGGAGCTTGGTGAGCCCGGAACAGGTGGCAGAGACCCTGCAAGGACTTCAGGGCGGAGGGGAGGAGGGAGGAGAGGATGAAGGCAGGTGCGGGTGGGGCGGAGAGCACAGCGCACTTGGGGACAGGCGGTCACTGCCCCCCGGGCACCAGGGGCCGCTGGCGTCCGAATTGTCTCAGGCTTGGTTGCTGCGCTGGGCAGTGCTGATGTATCACTGGGTGCATTGAATCCGTGCTGAGTTTTAACTTGGTTGTCAACACTGCTGTTTGTTGTTTTTTTTGTCTCCGTCGTTCACTGGTCCTGTAGTTCTGTCATCTTCTCACTGCTTATAGAGAAAGAGAGAGAGGGAACTGTGGCCCGAGGAGGCCTCTCTCCATGATCTCTACCTGTTGCAAAAGTCCTAAAAACAGAACAAAACCAAAACCAAAATTCTCTGAACAGAGTGTTTTAATCACATCAGTTTCAGGATCAAACGCTTGTCATTTTAGACTCTGTGACTCAGTGGTGAGTCATGCAATCTCCCTGGAACTGTTGGAAGGCGCTGGGTGTGGGACCACTCCATCAACTCAGGCTTCCTTTGGATAACCGTTGAAGCTCTCAAGTCCAGGGAATGAAAACCTGCTCCTCTGCTCTGTTCTTGCCTAAAGGGAGATGCTGGCTTTCACTGTCTCGTCTAAACATGCACAGCCCGTCCTGCTGCTCCCAGGAGCAACGCACAGTCTTAAGCTGCTGTTTTAACCCTGTCGGAGCAGCACATCCACACATTTCCAGATGACTGGCATGCATGCCTGCTCAGTCGCTTCTGTGTGTCCGACTCTTTGCCACCCCATGGACTGTAGCCTGCCAGCCTCCTCTGTCCCTGGGACTCTCCGGGCAAGAGCACTGGAGTGGGTTTCCATTTCCTTCTCCAGGGGATCGTCCTGACCCAGGGATCGAACCTGTGTCTCCTGCATTGGCAGGGGGACTCTGGGCAGTGAGCCAGCAGGGATTCGGTCGGCAGTTGAGTTCGATGCTGGGTTGTGATCCAGGGCAGGGCAGAAGCAGGGAACCCACCCGTCCTCCCAGCCACACCCACTGCTCTTCCATCAGCACAGCCTTTGCCCATCACCCACGCGCACTGGCAAATGCAGTAGTTTCCCAGGCCGCAAAACCACACCTCAGAGGATGTGGTCCGCCCTCTCAAAGTGTTTACTCGTTAGTTCCGGAGGGAGGACACGTGTGGTCCTCACCTTGGGCGGCGCTGCAGCAAGGTGCTTATGCAAGTCAGAGTCTGCAGGCCACGGAAGGTCGGCAGGGTTTAGGGAAGTGTTGAGGTGGAGCTCAGCTTTCAGGGCGGGAGGGGGGCTTGGTTGTAGCTCCATTTAGACAGAGGCACTCTGTCTGGCAAACACAGATTGAACCCACGCTGGGCTGGGGGACGGGCCTGGGCAGTGCCCTTGTGTGGTTCACATCTTAGAGCCGGGCCCTCCTTCAGGTGCGCCTGGCTCTGCATCGGTGATAGCTAGTCTTTCTGGATGTTTCTGATATTAAAATGTTCAGTTGCTCATTTGTGTGCGACTCTTTGTGACCCCATGAACCGCAGTACGCCAGGCCTCCCTGTCCATCACCAACTCCTGGGGTTTACTCAAACTCATGTCCATCAAGTCAGTGATACCATCCAACAATCTCATCCTCTGTCGTCTCCTTCTTCTCCCACCCTCAATCTTTCCCAGCATCAGGGTCTTTTCAAATGAGTCAGCTCTTCATATCAGGTGGCCAAAGTATTGGAGTTCCAGCTTTAACATCAATCTTTCCAATGAACACTCAGGACTGATTTCCTTTAGGATGCACTGGTTGGATCTCCTTGCAGTCCAAGGGACTCAAGAGTCTTCTCCAACACCACAGCTCAAAAGTATCAGTTCTTCGGCGATCAGTCTTCTTTATAGTCCAACTCTCACATCCATACATGACCACTGGAAAAACCACAGCTTTGACTAGATGGACTTTTGTTGGCAAAGTAACCTCTCTGCTTTTTAATATACTATCTATGTTGGTCATAACTCTCCTTCCAAGGAGTAAGCGTCTTTTAATTTCATGGCTGCAGTCACCATCAGAAGTGATTTTAGAGCCCAGAAAAATAAAATTTGACACTGTTTCCACTGTTTCCCCATCTGTTTGCCATGAAGTGATGGGACCAGATGCCATGATCTTAGTTTTCTGAATGTTGAGCTTGAAGCCAACTTTTTCACTCTCCTCTTACACTTTCATCAAGAGGCTTTTGAGTTCCTCTTCGCTTTCTGCCATAAGGATGATGTCATCTGCATATCTGAGGTTATTGATATTTCTCCCGGCAATCTTGATTCCAGCTTGTGCTGCTTCCAGCCCAGCGTTCCTCATGATGTACTCTGCATATAAGTTAAATAAGCAGGGTGACAATATACAGCCTTGACGTACTCCTTTTCCCACTTAAAAAATCGTTTTCATCGGAGTTGATTGCCAGTGTTGTGCTGGTTTCAGGTGCGCAGCACAGTGAGCCAGGTCGTTACACGTGGACACGTGCCCGCTCTCTTTTAGGCTCTCCTCCCACGTCGGTCGGTGCAGAGTACTGAGTCTCCCGGGCTCTGCGGTAGGTCCTTGTCAAGCATCTACTTTATATATGACAGTGAGAGTGACAGTCGCTCAGCCGTGCCCGCCTCCTTGCGACCCCACGGGCTGCACAGTGCCTGGGACTCTCCAGGCCACAGCACTGCAGTGGGCGGCCTGTCTGTTCTCCAGCAGATCTTCCCGACCCAGGACGAAACCCACATCCCCCGCCTCGCAGGCGGACTCTTTAGCAGCTGAGCCGCCAGGGACGCCCGTCTTGCGTGCAGCAGTGTGTCCATGTCAGTCCCGTCTCCCTGGTAACCGCGGGCTGGTTTTCTCTGTCAGTAGTTGTGCTTCTGTTTCTCAGATGAGTTCGACTGTTCCCTTGATGAAGTCCACTTGGTTTGGCTGTGCTGGGGCCTCCCTGCTGTGCCGGTTTCTCTCTGTCGCAGCGAGTGGGAGCATCTCGGTGCAGAGCTCAGGCTGTCGGGCGCGGGAGGGCTTGGGTTGTCCTGGCTCTCAGGCTCTGCTCTTCCACGGCACGGGGGATCTTCCTGGACTGGGGGTCAAACCTGTGTCCCCTGCACTGGCAGGCAGATTCCTGACCACTGAACCACCCGGGAAGCCCCATGTATACCTTTTATTATTGTGGCTCAGCTGGTAAAGAATCCGCCTGCAGTGCGGGAGACCTGGGTTCGATCCCTGGGTTGGGAAGATCCCCTGGAGAAGGGAAAGGCTCCCCACTCCAGTATTCTGGCCTGGAGAATTCCATGGACAGTCCATGTGGTCTCAAAGAGTCGGACACAACTGAGCAACTTTCACTTTCATTTTGGGCTTCCCTGGTGGCTCAGACGGTAAAGCATCTGCCTGCAATTTGGGAGACCTGGGTTCAATCCCTGTGTCGGGAAGATCCTCTGGAAAAGGAAATGACAACCCACTCCAGTACTCTTGCCTGGAAAATTCCATGGATTGAGGAGCCTGGTAGGTAGTCCATGGGGTCGCAAAGAGTCAGACAGGACTGAGCAACTTCACTTTTTTTCTTTCATTATATAAATGACAGCATGTGACATTTGTCCCTCTGTCTGCCTGACTGCACTCACTGTGACGCTCCCTGGGTCCATCCGTGTCGCTGCAAATGGCGTTATGTAACTCCCACTTTCCGTTGGCATCAGCAGAGTCAGTTCCCCTCACATGCCCTCTGCGTCTTGACTTCACCTCGTGCTGCTCTGCTGTCCAGAGCCGGATGCATTGGTAGGCCGCCTGCTCCCGAGACCACGCTGGCTGTCGCCGGAGGCTGCTGGGGGCAGAGGGACCCTCTAGGTTTTCCCCGAATGGCCCTGACAGCCATAGGACTGTGTGACCAGAACTATGGTTCAGAGCTTTGAAAATGCCAGCCAGCGTGATTCCTCTCCCTGTGTCCTGGTTGCAGCCACAGTGTTTGTGTCCTTTGCCTTTTCTGGGTTCAGAATCCAGCAGCACAGTCAGGACACGGACTCGGCCGGTAGCTGCAGGCACTCTGGATTTCACCATCTGTACTTGCAGTCGTTTTGCTCAACAGTCATTGCAGTAACGCCTTGGCTTTGCACAGTGCTTTTTTCAGAGTGTTCTCACGTCTGTTATCTCTGTATCTTCAAGACAGTTGCGGGAGGGGAGAATGATAGCCCACGCCTCTGAGCACGCCTTGGGAGCCAGGCCTTGTGTTGGGTTGTTTCATGCTCAACATTGGGTTTGGGGTGCAGGGACTTTTCTGTGGTCCTGTTTTTCAGGAAAGTGGGGAAACTGAGGTCCAGAGAGATTCAGCAACTTATCCAAAGTCACACGGCAAAGGAATGACTCTTCTGGAGCCTGGACACATGTTCTGCAAAGTCAGTCAGTGTCAACACATCCCCAAAGTCGGTTCTGCAAAAGGCACAGTTGCCAAGTACTTCACTGAAATGAACTTTCTTTTTTTTGCAGGGGGTTGGGCAGGGACAAGGGGCAGAACCACACAGTTTGCAGGATCTCAGTTGCCCAACCAGGGATGAAACCCCGGCCTGTGGCAGTGAGCTCCGGCAGATGGTGAAGGGCAGAGAAGCGTGGCGTGCTGCAGTCCATGGGGTCGCAGACAGTCAGACAGGAATGAGGGACAGAACAACAGCAAATGGCAGTGAAGGTAGAGTCCTTACCCCTGGACCGCCAGGGAAGTCCCTGAACTGAGCATTTATTTTTTCCTCACTTCCGCCCTGGCTTCAGCCTCAGGGCTTCTCAGATAAAACAGCTTGAGTCTCTGGGTGGGCGGGGGCTGCCACAGCGAACCCCGTGGACCGGGCGACCGAGAAAACAGAGCCGCTCTCTCCCTTCTGGAGGCTGGCGGTCTAAGAGCGAGGTGCCGGGTGACTCGGCTCTTGCGGAGGGTTCTGGCCGTCACAGCTTGCTGTGTCTCCATCTGTGAGAGAGAGCGAGTTCTCTCCTGACTCTTCCTGCAAGCGCACGAATCCCATCAGGAGGGCTGTGCCCTGTGACCTCATCCAGCCTGCATCATCTCCCAAAGGCGGCTCTGCGAGTTTGTCCTGATGAGGGAAAGGCGCTGATACGTGGATTTATACGTGGATTTGTCTGTTTGACTGCGCAAGGTCTTAGTTGCGGAACATGGGATCTTTTTTTTTTATTATTTTATTTGCCGCAGGTGGGATCTAATTCCCCGACCAGGGATTGAACCCGGGCCTCCTGCATGGCGGGCTCAGAACCTTAGCCCCTGGACTCCCAGGGAGGTCCCACCAACAGAAGGATTTTGAAAGGACATTCAGTCCATAATGAAATCTCACATGTTTCATTGCAGAGGTGCAGCAGGTTTGGGGAGAAAATAAGTCTACAAAAATAGAAAAGACAATTGTTGTTCAGTTGCTCAGTCGTGTCCAACTCTTTGCGACCCCATGAACCGCAGCACACCAGGCTTCCCTGTCCATCACCAACTCCCGGAGCTTGCCCAAACTCATGTCCATCGAGTCGGTGATGCCATCCTACCATCTCATCCTCTGTCATCCCCTTCTCCTCTTGCCTTCAATCTTTCCCAGCATCAGGGTCTTTTCCAGTAGCATTTAAGAGAAAGTTTTCCCTCTTATGCAAAAATGACACAAGAAAAAAATGAAATTCTGATATATACTTCCTTGATCAGTCTTACCAGGGGGAAACATAGAAGTATAAGGTCGGCCTGTCCCTCCTTCCTGCCAAAAAATAAATCTTACCTGAGGGATTCCCTGGTGGTCCATGGCTCTGCACTTCTAAACTAGGGGATTCAGGTTCTAACCCTGGTCAGGGAACTAAGATCCCACAGAGCCCATGGTGCAGCCAATAAATTAATAAAATATTAATAAGAAATAGAATAAGAAAATAAGTTGAAAACTCACCTGAATCTAGTCTCACTTATAGATCTACAGATTAATAGAACAGAGTTCCAGGAAACATTTTAAGTGACACCATGGAGGTGAAATCAGCCAGATCCAAAAGGTCAGAAATTTTACAGGACAACCAAATTTATTTACAAATATGTTGTAGGGAAGAGAGAGGAGGAACATATAAATGAGAAGGGACATGTGAGTCCAGTGCGGTGCAGAACGGACTCTGTTTGGATCACGATTAGAACAGACTGTTCGTGCTAAGTCACTTCAGTCATGTTGACTCTGTGTGACCCATGGACTGCAGCCTGCCAGGCTCCTCTGTCCATGGAATTCTCCAGGCAAGAACACTGGAGTGGGTTGCTATTTCCTTCTCCAGGAGATGTTCCCAACCCAGGGCTCGAACCCAAGGCTCCTGTGGCTCCTGCATTGCAGGGGGATTCTTTACCACTGAGCCAGCGGGGGAGTCCAGAACAAACTGTAGAAAAACCCAGAACCAATGGTGAGACTTTGAGGACGTTGCAACATTCACTGGGTTTTCGATGGTGAACACAAATTACTGTATTGTTTTAAAGGGGGGCTTTACTGAGACTTGTAAGTATATTTAAAAGCAGTTCTTATAATTTAGAGAAGCATATAGAGACGATTGTCAGTGAGATTACATGACATCTGAGATTTGTTTGCAAATGATGCAGTATAAGTGGAGAATGAGGGAAGGGAACTGGGATGGGGGCGGCTGGAAGTGGGGCGGCCTTGTGCTGTTGGCTGTTGAGTTTAGATGTTGGGCAGGTACTTGTGAGTTTCTCAACTTTTGTATGTTTGACAAGTTCCATCACAAGAAGTCTGATAAGTAATAGATAAACACTGCTTTGTAAAATGTCCTTAAATATTTGGCAAAGAGGCTTTAAGGGAGTGGATTTCAGGTAGCTGACTGTAAGCTCTTTTCTTTTTTAAAAAAAGTGTTTTTTAAAAGTTTATTTTTAATTAGGGGGTGATTGCTTTATAGTATTTTGCTGGTCTCTGCTGTGCATCAGCATGAATCAGCCTCCGTATACTTACGTCCCCTCCCTCCTGATGAAAGTCCTTTTCATTGGATCCCACCCCTCATGATTTTTCTTCCCAGTGGAGGATGGAGTTTTAGAGAAAGGATGTTGTTCAGAGGCCTACCTACTGTCTGTTTTTCTGACCTGTGTTCAAGGACCCAGATATAATTTCTGCGGCCTGCTGAGTGTTTAGAGGGGTGACCTCAGGTCCCCTCTGCTCTCCCAGACTGGCTCCTGCCACGTGGTTTCCTCCTGGGCCGATCCCAACAGGTGGTTCCAGCCAAAAACCAGGCAGAATGTCATCTTCCCCCGTCACTGCTGGGGTCACAGAAGCTGATGTTACCAGCAACAGGGTCTGGCTAGACGTCTTCAGACTTAAATTAAAAAAAAAAAACTTTTACTTATTTATTTGGCTGTACTGGGACTGGGGATCTTCAATCTTAGTTATGGCATTTGAGATCTTAGTTCCCCAATGAGGGATTGAACCTGTGCCCTGTGCCCTGTGGAACTGCTCTCCCAGTTTGGATGAAGGTATTCAAAGATTTGCTTTGTTCTGGTTAGAAGATGAATGATGAGACGGATGACACCTGACTGTAGGGAACCCTGCCCTGTGGAATATTTGCAAGTTGTTAGGAGAGAAGATTCTCAAAGTATGCATTAAGAGGGAAAAAGCATCTGTTTTTCTTCTCTGTCTCTTTTCTTGTGTCTGTAGGAGATGATGGGTGTTAACCGGATTTATCCTGGTCGTCGTTTCACAGTATACGTTCGTCCAGGCCTCACACTGCATGCCTTAGGCTTACACAGGGGTGTATGTCAGCGATATCTCAGTAAAACAAAAAGAAAAATACAGACCAGAAAAGGAAGCTTTTCCTTTGCATCCTCTGTTGAACTGAGACTGAAGCCCCGCCCCCCTCAAACACTCCTTTTTTTTTTCCTCTTAATTTTGGCTGCACTGGGTCTCTGCTTGCAGCGTGCAGGCTTAGTTGCCCCGAGGGAGGTGGGTCAACTCCCCCATCAGGGATCGAACCGAGTCCCACTCAGGGAATCCCCCCTGCCCCCGCCCACCACGGACACTCCTAGGGACGCTTTCCGAGTTGGGCCGGCCCCAGAGTGACATGCTGGGCTGTCGGGACCAAGGAGGAGCCCCGAGGAGGTTCATCACGCTCAGCGGTAAGGAACCCTCGGCCGCCGGCCGCCAAGTCAGCTGCACCTTCCCGCCTCTGGGCTTGGCGGAGGGCGACGCAGAACTGAAGGCGGTGCTCCCGCCGGGGCTTGCTGGCGGGCGCCCGGGCCCTGCAGCCTCACCTGGCGGCCTGTCTCACCTGGACTCGCCGCGTCCCCAGCCCGGGGGCCCGGGGGCCCTGTGCCGACCCCGCGCTGGCGCAGGAGAGGCCCGTCTCCGCCCGCTGTTCCCGCGGCGCCCCCCGGCCCCGCCCTGTGCTCTCTGTCCGGTGTGCTTTCCTGGCAGAACCTTCCAGAACTGCAGTCTTGCTCGCTTCTCCCCGGGGCCGCCGGAAAGATCCGCTCCTCGGTGGGGCCGCCCCGACCTTCCGGAACCCACAGCCGCTCGCCTGCCCGCCCCCGGTCTCCTCCGGGCCGTCCGCTCCCTGACTCGCCCCCGGGGGTCTTCCCCCACTCCCCCGCCCACGGCAGGGGCTGCCAGGCGCGCAGTGGGTTCCACGTTTCATTCACCGCCGAAGCACGGCGCCCGGGCCGAGACCGGCCCTCGGCCCGCGGCCCGCGACGGCTGATGTCGGGTCACTTCGGACACGCGTGGGCAGCTGGTGCCCCGGGGCCTCCCGCGTGACTCGCGCCTGCAGCCAGCGCCCCCTGCGCCCGCGTTCCGACTTGCCGGGCAAAACCACAGAGCTCTGCAACTAGAGATCACACCCCCCGGGCCTTTGTCTTTCTTGGCCTCAGCTCATCCGAAGCTTTGTCTTTGGAAAACCAACAGAGCCCTCTGCCAGAGAGGGCCGCCGGCTGTCTTGTTGTTTCAGCTGTTTGCAGGGCCCTCTCGTGGGCAGCTTGGCCGGGGCCCCTCGGGGAGCCAGGGTCAGGTGACCGGCCTCCTGCCTGCGTGGGGACTGAAAGCGCATCTTCAGGTGGCCTCCTCCGCCGGATCTCAGCGCTCCTGGCCCTCAGCCTGCATCGTTTCCTCGTCAGGAGCACCTTTCCCCATCAGCCCGCAGGGAACTGAAGAGAACCAGGCATTAGCAGGCCCAGCGCCTTGCTTTACCCTGGGGCTCGCAGAGAAGAGCACAGGCCCTCGCAAAACTGATCAGCAGCTAGAGTTCCCTCTCCTGCAGCCTGAGGACACAGGCGGGGTTCCTGCTCTCCCCAGCAAGATCTATCCCAGACAACGTTTTTGGTTTTTTTTTTGACCCTGCCCTGAGGCTTTCGGTTTCTTAGTTCCCTGACCAGGGATCTTACCTGCACCTCTGCATTGGGAGGGCAGACTCTAAACCACTGGACCATCAGGGAGTTCTGCTTGGATGGAACAGATGGGCCTTCCTTGGAGGGGTTTGTTGAGTAGGGTGGTCGGGTAACTTCCAACCCAGTGGAAGGAGGGGTGAACACTTTATTTGCCAGAGACCCCCTTTCTTTTTTTGCCTTTTTTTGGGCCACACCGAGCATCTTCACTCTCTGACCAGGGATTGAACTCGGGCCCCCTGTGTTGGAAGCGCCAAGTCCTGACCACTGGACCACCAGGGAAGTCCCTCTCCCTTTCTTCCTAAGCCCCTAGGAGTGCTCCTTGCCTGTGACCACACCCCCTTCTGAGCTGGGAAGTGTGATATATAAAGAAAATTGGGGAAAGTGACCTTAGATAAGACACTGAGATCAAAGTCTCAGCCTGGATATTTAAATTTTTATGTATTATTTATTATTTTTTAGCCTTGCCATGCACATTGTGGGACTTCCCTGGTGGCTCAGATGGTAAAGAATCCGATAGCAGGAGACCTGGGTTCCAACCCTGGGTCAGGAGAAGGGTATGGCAACCCCCTCCAGTGTCCTTGCCTGGAGAATCCCATGGACAGAGGAGCCTGGTGGGCTACAGTCCACGGGGTCGCAAAGAATCAGACGCGACTGAGCAGCTAACACATATGCACCTTGTAGGCTCTTCGAGCTTACTGACCAGGCTGGAACCCGTGCTCCCTGCGTTGGAAGCAGAGTCCCAACCGCTGGACCACCAGGAAGTCCCTCAGCTTGGATATTTAAAAAAGCAGTAACAACCCAGCTTTACTGAAGTACAACCGACAACTGAAAACTGTATTACTTGCCTGTTGTTCAGTCACCGAGTCGTGTCCGATGCTTTGCTACCCCATAGACTGCAACACGCCAGGCTTCCCTGTCCCACACCATCTCCTGGAGTTTGCCCAAGTTCATGTCCATTGTCATGAACTGTGTTTGTTGTCTGTACAGTGTATTGTTTTGATACATACATACATTATAAAATGATGGCCACAGTCAAGCTAGTCAACACACCCATCATCTCATATGGTCACCTTTAAAATTGTTTTGGTGGTAGAAACACTGAAGGTCTGCTGTCAGTGAATCTGAAGTTTGCAGTGCAGTTTCTGAACTCTGCTCAGCGTGCTGTACATTAGATGCCCAGAAGTGGTTGATTGCGTACAACTGAATGTTTGTACTTGGACAAACTCCCTTCCCCCACCCCCGGCCCCTGGCAGCCACCATGCCCTCTCTGCTTCTGTGTGTTCTGCTTTGTGAGATTCCACATAGAAGTGAGATCACCATGTGAGATCAGGAGATATTTCTCTTTCTTGCCTGGCTTATTTCATTTTGCAGAACACCCTCCAGGTTCATCCAGGTTGTTGTAAATGCAGAAGAACTTCCTTCTTTTCTTAAGGTCCACTAATTCCATTGAGTGTGTGTGTCATACAGATGGCACATTTTTCTCTACCTGTTCACCCTTTACTGGCTACTCGGGCTGTTGTGAATAATGCTGCAGTAAAGGTGAGATCTTACGAGATGTAAGATCTTAATCTTATCTCCTCTGGATATACCCTAAGAAGTGGGATTGTGGGATTGTCTGGTCGTTTTGTTTTTAGTGTTCTGAGGAACCTCCATACTGTTTTCCATAATGTCAGCCTGGATCTTAATCAAGGTTCGTGGCTTGGAGTCCGTTCTTTGAAGGTCTGACTTGCTTTTTCCCTTTAGTTAAAAACAATAAGTGGGGGAAAGTATTAAATGTCTCCCTGGAGGCGTGGGTGTGGAGGAGAAGGATGGTGTACTGGCTAAATTAGCTTATTTCCATTCTATAAAAATTGTAAGGACTAATGACTCTCTTTGAAAAACCTCAGAGGAATGTTTTATCATAGAATTCTTAAGAAAGACAATCTGTTTACTTCTGTTCCCACCTTAATTTTAACTTCCTTCTTCAGTGGTTTTCCCCCCACTCCCTGGAAGGTTTCGTGTTGGGTCATTCTGAAATGGATTATGGATGAAGAACTGGAGTGCTCTAGGGTTCCAAGCTAAGTGGCTTTAAGAAGAAAAGCTTCCTCTGACTGTTGCTGATGGTCGGAAGCCAGTACAGTAAGACAAGTCAACAAGTGTTTGTAGGCCCGCTCTGTGTGCAGAGGCTTTTTCGTCTAGAAAGGGAGAAATCTTTGGGGCCTCAAGAGCAACAAAGACCAGTTGAATCTAATTGAGTTTGAAATATTAACTTTCCTTTTGGAAAACGGAGGAATTTGCATTTCTGAACGATTGATTCATTGCCCTCCAGATGACCATGACTGTTGACTTGGAATTCCTTTTATTTTGGTGAAGTGCATATCTGCCTCTCCTTCTGAGTTTATCTGGATCTTCCAGAACTTACATACCTCCAGCCACTCCCGTCCAACTGGTTGGCCATTGGGTTGGCTGGCTGGGTCTGTGGGCTGTTCATCCCTTCCTCAGAGGCAGGAATACAGACAGCACCTCTCAAAACTCCAACCCTAGTGTGTGCTGTGTTGAGTTGCTTCAGTTGGGTCTGACTCTCTGTGACCCCATGGACTGTAGCCTGCGAGGCTCCTCTGTCCATGGGGATTCTCCAGGCAAGAACACTGGAGTGGGTTGCCACGCCCTCCTCCAGGGGACCTTCCCGATCCAGGCAGGTTCTTTACCACTAGTGCCACCTGGGAAGTCCCAGCCCTAGTAGCATATTTATGTATTATAATTTGGTTCTCTTTAATAGGTTGTTCCATAGAGACTTTTAAAATCTGATCCAGAATTTCAAGTCTGTCTCCTTCAACCTAGTCAATTTAGGGCTTTTAGGTGAACTAGGGGTAATACGGTTTTATTCTCTGTTTCCATTTGCAGCCTGCAGTTGAAAGCATAACCTTCCATTTCTGTCTTTCAAAACTCAACCTGATTCATTGCTTTTGTGTTTTTCCACGGAAGCTGAATCATCTCTGGTTACGTTAATCACCTCCAGTTAGGTTTGTTTTCTTCTAGGACCAGAATCTTAATTTTTTGTTTGCTTGTTTGTGGCTTCCCTGGTGGCTCAGATGGTAAAGAATCCGCTTGCAGTGCAGGAGACCTGGGTTGGGAAGATCCCCTGGAGGAGGGCATGGCAACCCACTCCAGTATTCTTGCCTGGAGAATCCCATGGACAGAGGAGCCTGGCCGGCTACAGTTCATGGGGTAGCAAAGAATCGGACACGACTGAGCCACTAACACGCTTCCCTTTGTTTGTCTTGAATTATTTGGTTTATTGTGTGTTGTGACTGTGCTGGGTCTTTTGCTGCGGGTGGGCTTTCTCTAGTTGTGGGGAGCAGGGGCTGCTCTCTCGTTGCGGAGTGGCGCTTCATCTTGCAGTTACTTCTCTTGCTGTGGAGCACGGGCTCTAGGCTCACGGGCTTCCATAGCTGCAGCGTGTGGCTCAGTGGTTGTGGCTCACGGGCATAGTTTCCCCACATCATGTGGGATCTTCACCGACCAGGGATTGAACCTGTGTCCCCTGCATTGGCAGCTGGATTCTTAACCACTGGACCACCAGGGAAGTCCTTGAATTTTTTTTTTCCCTTAAGCATCTTGCTACTTAAAATGTGATCCAAAGACTACATTAGAAATACAGTTTCCAGGCACCAGCCTCACCTAATGAGCCTGCATTTTAATAAACTCTCCAGTTGATTTGTATCTGCATCAAAATATGAGAAGCGCTGGTTGATTTAAAATTTTCTTTTTACAAATTACATTGCCAAGATGTAAAGGGACACATTTTCATTAAATACTTTTTGGACATTTTCTTCCTAACGTTTTATTAGGAAACATTTCAAATATACAGCAAAGTGGAAAGAGTTCTACAATAAGCTCCCTGGACTGTCCACCCAGATTCAACCATTAACTTAATTATTTTCCTTTCCTTTCCCCCCAGTTACTTTCTATCAAGAACTTCGTACAGAGGGACTTCCCTGGCGGGCCAGTGGTTCAGACTCTGAGCTCCCGCTGTAGGGCCTGGGTCCGGCCCCTGGTCTGGCTACTGCAATCCTGCATGCTGTACAGCGCAGCCAAAAAAAGTACAGACTGCTCTTTTATTTGGGAATTCCAAGTAAATGCCAATAAATTCCACGTGGTCAGGACTCGGTGCTCTCCCTCCCTAGGGCCCAGGTTCTACCCCTGGTAGGAGAACTACAGTGCAGCCGAAACCCAAACAAAACTGCTTTTGTGTAGAAACGCTAGTTTATAGCATGACTGTTAGAAAGGAGCATGTCTCGGTAGGAAGGGTCTCACCCCTTCTTCTAGAATCCTTGATGGGTTTGACACATTTACCCTTGGTTTCTTGTGAGTCAGAGAAACACGATGGGGTGGGAGTCTGGTGTTTCACAGAGTGGGGTGCTGGTTCTTGCCCCTGATCTGGAACACGGGGCCTCAGAATATTCCCCCCTATACGGTGATCGGGTTCAGACATCATCCCTAATGTTGATTCCAGCCCTGTAATCATCGGTCTATTGCAAATATTATTAGCATCACTAATTCTCAGGTGGAGAAACTGATGAACTCGTTCAGTACCCGAATAAGAAGGAAAACATGTGTTGGCATGGGAAAGTGATTATTTCCTAAGCTACTGAGTAAAACACAGCTGCACTGGCAGTTTTAACTGTTTTCTTGTCAATTTCTGTTCTTTCAGGAAACCTTACAGACACACGAAGCCTTCCACCATCTGGAACTCAGAAACTCGACTGGGGAGGACTGTGGCTTCTGGACCGTCCAGGTGTTTCACAGATGTGAGCGTTTGCCCCGCACTCGCCAGCTGGAGCCCTGAACAGTTGCACGGCCTGTGCTCCGGCTCACACAGCCCTGAACTGAGGGGTCGTTTTCCAGGCGGCCGGGAGCAGCTGCTGACACTGTGGTCTGACGGCCGCACACTGCCCGCCGCCTCCCAGAGCTGGGCTGGAGAAAGCCCCATCCGGGACTGGAGTCTCCTGACTCTTGAATTAGGATTCTGGGGGGGCCTCACCTCTATAGCCGCCACACCCTTGTAGGCATCCCCATTGCCCCCAGTGTCCCCCAGCAAACTCCCCCACTGCGTCACTGCACAGGCTCAGAATCCTCCCCGACCGCCATGGCCTGGCTTTCCCTGAAGGTGTTGTTGGCGGGGCTGAGTTTCCTGGGGTGTCTTTATCCTCTCGTGGATTTTAGCTTCAGCGGGGAGACACGAGGCCAGAAACCGAATTTCGTGATCATTTTGGCGGATGACATGGGGTGGGGTGACCTGGGAGCCAACTGGGCAGACACGAAGGACACTGCCAACCTGGACAAGATGGCTGCAGAAGGAATGAGGTGAGTGCTGGGGGTGCCAAGCCAGCGTCTCTCTGGATGTCCTACCCTGACTCTTTGGGGGAACGGGGCTGTGTGAAAACACTTAGAGAGCGATTACTGGGTCCATGTTGATTTAATTAATTGATTGATGAATTGGTTTTTCAGCCAGTTCAGCATCATGAAGAAATCCATCCATCCATCCATCCATCCATCTATGCGTGCATCCATCCAATAACACTTTTTTTTTTTGGCTGTGCTCCTCAATTGTTGTGATCTTAGTTCCCTGACCAGAGATCAAACTCAGGGCCCTCGCAGTGAGAACACTGAGTCTTAACTACTCAGGGAATTCTGATAACACTAACTTTGTGTGTGTGTATATTAGGAAATGGAACACAAAGGTGAACAAGATAAAAATCCTTGCCATCAAGGTCTCTTAGTGGAGACAGGTTGAAAGGAAAGTACGGATTACAGGCTAGTCCATGAGCTTGCATCAGGAGTTTCTGGAGTCTGTGGGGAGGGTGTGGACCCCAGCCTGGAAGTTTAAGGGAGAAGGTGACCTTTGGAGAGTGACAGAAAGTGGGGCACACAAAGGCCAAAGGACTTCACTGTGAGCTGACAGGACTTATGGTCCATTTATGGCGCACTTACCTCTGAAGACCACAGCAAGGAAGACGGGTGTATGTCTGAACCAGTCCAAGTGTTTATAAATTTTTTGCTCCGGTGCAGCTTTCCCCTCTTTGAAAGTGAGACTGGGAAGAAGTGTCGGGCTTCCAGACTTCGGGTTTTCCTTACTGGGTGGATGTCGCTCTGCCTGGCCAGATCCCGTCTGTCAGGGTTAAATTCCTCTGGTGGGGAATCACCCCCGCCGGCTTGTTGGGACAGCACATGGGCTTCTCTGGAGTTTCACCCACGAGCATCCTCACGCTTAGAGCTTTCCCCTGACATAGGGACCCCGCGGCCCCTGCATCTGGTGTCACTCTCATCCATCCTCCTCCCCTTGGCCAAGAGGAAGATTCTAGAAACATCTCCCTGTTTCCAACCTTTCAGAGGCCTTTGGTAACCCTAAGGATACAATCTGAACTCCAAGGAGCATCGTACAAGCCCAGCCCTTCCCTTGCGCTGGTCCTCCGCGGGGCCCCTCCTGTGTGGACCAGCTGTGGTCCCCTCCGTGCCTTCAGCTGTTTTCTCGCCCTGTTTAACCCTCGTCTGTGTAATTAGTTCTTTCGTTGTTGCTGTTGCTCAGTTGCTCATCTTGTCCAACTCTTTTTTAAATATAAGTTTTATTTTGTATTAGAGTATGGTTGATTTGCAGCATGATAGTTTCAGGTATACAGCAGAGTGATTCAGTTGTACGTGCACATATATCCATTCTTTTCCAGATTCTTTTCCCACGCAGGTTATCACAGAGGATTGAGCAGAGTTCCCTGTGCTGTACAGCAGGTCCCTGATGGTTATCCATTGTATGCTGCTGCTGCTACTAAGTCACTTCAGTCGGGTCCGACTCTGTGTGACCCCTCGGACGGCAGCCCACCAGGCCCCCCGTCCCTGGATTCTCCAGGCGAGAACGCTGGAGCGGGTGCCATCGCCTTCTCCAATGTGTGAAAGTGAAGTCGCTCAGTCGTGTCTGACTGTGAGACCCCATGGACCGCCGCACACCAGGCTTCCCCATCCTTCACTGTCTCCCGGAGTTTGCTCAAACTCATGTCCACTGAGTCACAGATGCCATCCAACCGTCTCATCCTCTGTCGTCCCCTTCTCTCCCTGCCCTCAATCTCTCCCAGCATCAGGGTCTTTTCCAGTGAGTCGGCTCTTCAATCAGGGGGCCAGAGTATCTGAGCTTCAGCTTCAACATCAGTCCTTCTGATGAGTATTCAGGACTGATCTCCTTTAGGATGGACTGGTTGGATCTCCTTGCAGTCCAAGGACACTTAGGAGCCTTCTCCAGCACCACAGTTCAAAGCGTCAGTTCTTCGGTGCTCAGCCTTCTGTATGGTCCAGTCCACTTTCCCCTGCTGTTTAGTTAGTGTCCACGCCGTCTGGCTCCCGGTTCCGCGTGAGGTCCTCGGGATGGCTTCCGTGGCTGTCTCAGGTGTACCTGTCATCATCTGCTGCTCTTCGTGGTGACTGTTTAACCATCTGACCACCTGTGTGGGGTTCAAAAGTGTCAGCGCCAAATTCACGTCTGTCGAGAGCCTCAGAATGTGACCATATTTGGAAATAGAGTCTTTGCAAATGTCATTAGTTAAAGATCTCTCTTATCTCTTACTTGATTTAGAGTGGTCCTAAACCCAACCGCTGGTGTCCATATAGGGAGGGGAGAGGATGCAAAGGGACACAGAAGAGAAAGTGAAGATGGAGGCAGAGGATGGAGTGATGTCCCCACAAGGGTTGCCAGGCAACCGTCGGAAACCAGGGGGAGGCCGGGGATGGGCTCTCCTGATGAACCTGCAGAAGGAATCGACCCTGCCGCCATCTTGATTTCAGGCTTCTTCCTCCTAGGTTGCGAGAGAGTCAGTCTCTCTAATTGCAGGCCCCCCGTTTGTGGTCATCTGTTACGGCAGCCACAGGAGATTAGACGGAACCCTTCTAGCTCTGGGCTTCACGAAGAGAAGTGCCTTGTCTGTCCTCTTGCCCTTGCATTCCTGCGCCTTGCCTGGCGCCCAGTAGACAGTTCATAAGTATTTGTTCGTCAGTAACTGGGCTTAAGGAGTTCCAGGTGCTTTGCAATGTCACCCCAGATTTTTCATGTCAGATTTTTTCTTTTTCTCCCCAGGGAGAGAGTTAATCCCTAGCATTGACCAGAGCCTCAACGGAAACTGGGTCGCCTAATGTTCAAGGACTTCTGCTTTCCATGTCAAGTGGGTTTGTGGGGAAGTATGTGGCCCCTTATTTAAACCGAGATTTGTGAGGCCCCGGGATCTCCTCGCGAGCCGTCCCCCCCTGTGTGCTCAGCCCCAGCGGAAAGGGCCTCTCGGGGACCAAAGGCACACGCACTTGGGGGGCTCTCCTCCCTTCCTCCCGGCCGTCGCAGCCTTGTGACAGGGCCCTCGGGCCTGTGTCGACAGCTCTTCTCTCTGCACTTTGTTGACAGGAAAGCGCGCTTCCTGTGAGGCCAGGGTTGATTCACTGCGGGCTTTTCCCTGCCTGCCTGCCTGCCGCCGGTGGGGAACCATGACTCTCAGAAAGAACACTTATTGCCAAACGGGGCCAAGGGGGCCTTGAGAAACTCTCTCTTCTATTACCTCCCTTTTCTTCATGTGCCGGTTTCCTAGGATGGTGGCAGCAGATACTACAGATGAGGTGGCCTCCGTGAGAAAGAGTGAAGCATCGGGGCTTCCTGGCGGGTCAGCGGTCAGGACCCCTCACTCCCACTGCACGGGTCTGATTCCCGGTCGTGGAACCAAGGTCCCAGAGGCCGAGGGGCATGGCCAAAAGTAAATGAATACATGAAAAAGTGAGATAATGCCACTTGCAGCAACGAGGATGGACTTAGACACGATCATACTAAGTGAAGTGAGGCAGAGAAAGACCGACACCATGTGGGTCACTCACACGTGGCGTCTGAAGAACGGACACCAGCCAACCTGTCTCCAAAACAGAAGCAGATTCCCTGCGTAGAAAACAAACCCAAGGGTCGCCGAAGGGGAAAGGTGGGGAGAGATGAATCAGGAGTTTGGGATTAGCAGATACACACTGCTACATATAAAACAGGTGGGTGAGAAGGACCTACTGTGTAGCACAGAAAATTATATTCAGTGTCTTGTAATGACCTGTAATGGGAAAGAGTCTGGAAAAGAATATCCAAAAGGAAGGGAAGGAATGGCGGTTCGGGCATGTAAGCTAGCATATGTAGGATGGATAAACAACAGGATCCTATGTAGAACACATGGGACCACCTTCAGTATCCTGTGACCGACCGTAATGGAAAAGAACGTGTGTGTAACTGAGTCGCTTTGTTTACAGCAGAAATTAACAGAGCATTGTAATCGACTATACTTCAGCAAAATTTACCAAAAAAGAATATATATATATATATATATATATATAATGGTGCCTCAGCTGGTAAAGAATTCGCCTGCAATGCAGGAGACCTGGGTTCGATCCCTGGGTTGGGAAGATCCCCTGGAGAAGGGCATGGCAACCCGCTCCAGTATTCTTGCCTGGAGAATCCCCATGGACAGAGGAGCCTGGCGGGCTGCAGTCCGTGGGGTTGCAAAGAGTCAGACACGACTGAGTGACTAAGCACACAGCACACGGTGTAAATATATGGACTCCGCTGGTGGCTCAGTGGTAAAGAATCTGCCTGCCAATGCAGGAGACTCGGGTTCAATCCCTGGATGGGGAAGATCCCCTGGTGAAAGGAATGGCCACCTACTCCAGCATTCTGGCCTGGGAAATCCCACAGACAGAGGAGCCTGGTGGGCTACAGTTCATGGGGTCGCGAAGAATCAGACAGAACTTAGCGACTAAACAGCAACAATAGCTGGAGATGTGTTAGTTGTGGTTTTTGTTATTTCAGTATACGTTTGCATTGTCCATATGAATTGGCCCCTCTGCATGTTGAGAAGCCTAAGAGAGAAGTGTGGAGGAGAGCAGGCCCAGGGGCCGTCCCCAGGGAATCTGTGTGGACCGTGCACGCCGGGCCAGCACCTGCCATAACAGTAACTGACCCGTCCTGAGTGCTAGCCAGGCTCCAGGCCCGGGCATTGCCCCATTCAGTTCTTGCCACCACCCGAGGCTGCACTTCTTCCACAGGTGAGGGGCTCAAGGTCAAATAACTGGCACAGAGCTAGTGGCGGAATCAACATCCTCCCGTCGAGAGCCTTCTCGTTAAGGGCTGGGTGGGAGAGGGGAGTTTGCCAAGAGTGTCCTTCAAGGCCTGGGCTGGCTTTGCCAGGAAGCGGGAAGGCAGCTGTTGAAGGGGGTGGGGATTGGAGTCTCCGTAGTTTTCCTCCGTTTGAAGCTGGCAAAGGAGTTGTGTCCTGCAAGGTGGAAGGGGCGGCTGAGAGATGTGGTTTTGTCGTCAACCACTGTTGGCTGGTTTGGTTTTCTTTTTGGCCTCACTTTGAGGCCTGTGGACTCTTAGTTCCCCAGCCAGGGATGGAACCCCTCTGGTGCGAGCCTGGAGTCCTAACCACTTGACTACCAGGGAGGCCCCCATTCATGTCTTTCTCAATCTGACGATGGTCCATGCAGTTCCCCCGCTTCCCTGATTAGCGGCTATTTGAATCTGACCTTCAGCACTTAGGGGCTTCCCTCATGGCTCAGAATCTGCCTGCAATGCAGGAGAGCCGGCTTCAATCCCTGTGTTGGGACGATCCCCTGGAGAAGGGAATGGATGCCCACTCTAGCTTCTTCCCTGGAGAATTCCACAGACAGAGGAGCCTGGTGAGTTGTAGTCCATGGGGTCGCAAAGAGTCGGACACGACATGTTCGGAACTCAGGGAAGGTCAGAGGGGCTGAGTGAAGCCTGTTTTCTACAAACAAGAAATGGGGGACGTGGAAAGGCTTTCATGCCCGGGAGGGCCCCACAGGGTCGTGCTCAGTTTCGTAATTCACCTGCAAGACTCTGCTCTGTCTCGGCGCGGGCAGTGATTCACCGCTTCTGTCCGTGTCCGAATATCAGCCTAGTGGTCGTCTGGCGCCGTACAGACGTACTGCATAATTAGCGACCGTGTTACTCACACTGTACATTTCATTCCCGGGACTCATTTGTTTTGAAACTGGGAATGTGTCCCTGCTAGTTTTCTCACCCATTTCACTCATTCCTTCTCCCCTTGGGCAACAGCGTGTTTGCTTTCTATTTTGTTGTCTTGGTTCATTTCTGTTTTGCAATCCACATACAAGTGAAATCATGCAGTGACTGTCTCTTTCTGTCTGACTTCACTAAGTATAATACCCGTCCATGTAGCTGCAGATGGTAAAAGTTCATTCTTTTTTGTGGCTGAGTAGTATTCCACTGTGTGCATATATCGCGCCTTCTTTCGTCTCTCAGTGGACACTCAGCTTGCTTCCCTGTCTTGATTGATGTAAATAATGCTGCAGTGAACGTGGGGGTTTCGTGACAGTACCTTGTAGATATGTTTGCTTCTGTAAGTTACCTTGTAATCTGTTAGCGACGCACAGTTGAGTTCTCTTCTCCCCTGCTTTATGCCTTTTCTGCCCTTAATTTAATTTTGAGGCAAGTTCCTGCTGCTCTGAGAGTTCTAGGCAGTGACTTAGAATCTGAGGTCAGCGGTCACCCCTGCAAGGTCAGAGGCCCCCAGGAGCTTGAGGCTGTTTCTAAAAACGGCCCTGGTGAGTAATGAATGGAGCTGTCAGTTTGAAACAGGAGAGAAGAGGGCAGGGCACAGCCCTTAAAAGAATGACACGGCCCGAGGACAGGACATCAACCGATTAGAACCAAATGGGTCCAAGATGGCAGACCAGTTGACCTCCGCTAGCTCTCGCGCCTCAGTGTGTACTCACCGTGACACACAGTGAGCTAAACGACACACCCGCAGGCGCCATGATAGCTACAGAGCTAACCACAAAAGGTCAACAAGCGGGTGGCGGCCCAGTTCCTGGAAATCCCCACCCCTTCCCCAAAATAGCTGGCATGTTCCTCCCACTCATTAGCCTGTGAAATTACCCACCTCTGTAAATACCGACAACCCCATCCCCGCGCCCTCACTCGGTGGACTGCGTTTCTCTCTAAATAAACCCACTGCTTACCTATCATGTTGTCTCTCACTGAGTTCTTCCTGCCGTGAGACGTCACGAACCCGAACGTCACTGATCCTGAGACCAGGCGTGTCCAGTCCCAGGCTGGGTTTTGGCTTGTGTCCTGGCTGGTGGGTTCAGGTCTCGGTCTGAGCTGCACAGTTTCAGGTTCAGTGCAAAACCGGGTGTGGCTTCTCTTCCAGAACTGACTTTTTGCAAAAATGCACGTGCTCTGCCACCTCTCAGGACTTTCTCAGCCATTCTGCTGCTTTTGGGATTTTGTAGGACCTGGAGAGGTGCTGGAAACTGCAGGATAGTGAAGTCTGATAGACGCCCGAGAGCAAGGGCAGGAAGAACTTTCTGAAGGAGACTTGTATCAGCCAGAGAAAGACCTTCCCCTAGCAGGGCATCCCCTTCCTGCCTTCCCTACTCTGCCCCTGACCTTGTAACTCAGTAATCCAGGTTCTGGGTGGAGGACCCTCCTTAGGGAGAAATCGTCTCCTCCTATGTGCTTCACCTTTAACTCGGCTGTTTGCTCTGGGACGTCCCATCCTGTCTTCCCTTTGTAAATCCTCAGCGTCACGGGATTTGGTGGGGGGGGGCGCAGTTACCTCTTTGTCCTTGGGGCAGTGTGTCAAGTAGGCATAAACATTATGTGATGCCTCCCTGTCCACTGGGACAAGGTGAAGGCTGGTTTCACCCCTGTGTAGCAGACGGGACAGGCAGGAGCGCGCTGATCGCGGCGACGGCCAGTCTCAGAGAAGAGGCGCTAAGCTGCTCACCAGCCAGTGCAGTGGCTGCCAGTCGTTCTGCTTTTAAGTCTCCCAGCTGTAGCCGTTCAACAACGAATCTCCGCTAAGGGCCCATCCTGAGTCACTCTGAGAGGCTCCAGCCAGCTCTGCCCTTAGGAGAGTTTTACAGTCTGGTGGAAAATCAAGACAGGAAAGGCAGCCTTTAGGATGCAGAAGGAAGAGCAGGAACTCCAGAAGCATCTCCCAGCCCTGAGGCTCTTATCACCTGAGTTGGATGTAATCGGATTGACATTCTGCGGGGGCAGAGTTAGCCTATCACTAATACATCTCACAGGCACGAATAAGAAATGTCGCCCTGGCCACAGGAAAGAAAGGCGGCTTCTCCAGAGGGGAGCTGGGAGGGACTCCGTGGAGCTTATTGATTAGGACTGTAAAGATTAATAGGAATTAGCTAGCAAGGGGAGGAAAGAAGTTGGAGGTGGCGGGAGAAACAAGAGCAGAGACCTGGCATTGAAAGATGCCCCTTCTCTCTACAAGTATCCATACGGGCCCTCCCCTGCCCCACCCCCGGCATCACTGTCCTCGGTGCTGAGGATCCATCCAGACGATACACAGCCCGCACTCTGCTGGGTCTGGCTGGCAATCTCGTGGTTGAGGACGGCTGCCGTAGTGAGTGTGAAGGCTGGATGGAGGACCTGTGGATGGAGCAGCTGCTGCAGGGCCTCCCCTCAGATGTTTGAGGGCTCTGAGCACTGAAGTCACCCACGATGTTTGAGATGGATTATTCCAGCTCACCAGCGTGGCCCACACTGGTGGCTGGGAGGGCAGGGGGTGTGCTTCCAGGATCGCTCAACTTGTGGTGGTGGCCGCTGGCAGAAGTGTCCATCTAGGAGGCCCTGAGATGCTTGTGTGCCCATATTTTTTTTTTTAATTTTTGAAGCTTCAGAAAAGTGATTTCTATCAACTGTAGAAATGTATGTTTTGCTGTTATCCAACAACTGCAATCTCAAAGAAAGGCAATGCTAAAGAATCCTCAGACTACCGCACAATTGCACTCATCTCACACACTAGTAAAGTCATGCTTAAAATTCTCCAAGCAAGGCTTCAGCAATGCGTGAACCGTGAACTTCCAGATATTCAAGCTGGTTTTAGAAAAGGCAGAGGAACCAGAGATCAAATTGACAACATCCACTGGATCACTGAAAAAGCGAAAACATCTATTTCTGCTTTATTGACTATGCCAAAGCCTTTGACTGTGTGGATCACAAGAAACTGTGGAAAATTCTGAAAGAGATGGGAATACCAGACCACCTGACCTGCCTCTTGAGAAACCTGTATGCAGGTCAGGAAGCAACAGTCAGAACTGGACATGGAACAGACTGGTTCCAAATAGGGAAAAGGTGTACGTCAAGGCTGTATATTGTCACCTTTTTTATTTAACTTATATGCAGAGTACATCATGAGGAACGTTGGGCTGGAGGAAGCACAAGCTGGAATTAAGATTGCTGGGAGAAATATCAGTAACCTCAGATATGCAGATGACTCTACCCTTATGGCAGAGAGTGAAGAGGAACTAAAAAGCCTCTTGATGAAAGTGAAAGAGGAGAGTGAAAAAGTTGGCTTAAAGCTCAACATTTAGAAAACTAAGGTCATGGCATCCGGTTCCATCACTTCATGGCAAATAGATGGGGAAACAGTGGAAACAATGGCTGACTTTATTTTTCTGGGCTCCAAAATCACTGCAGATGGTGACTGCAGCCATGAAATTAAAAGACGCTTACTCCTTGGAAGGAAAGTTGTGATCGACCTAGACATCATATTAAAAAGCAGAGACATTACTTTGCCAACAAAGGTCTATCTAATCAAGGCTATGGTTTTACCAGTGCTCATGTATGGATGTGAAGGTTGGACTATAAGGAAAACTGAGCGCCGAAGAATTGATGCTTTTGAACTGTGGTGTTGGAGAAGACTCTTGAGAGTCGCTTGGACTGCAAGGAGATCCAACCAGTCCATTCTAAAGGAGATCAGTCCTGGGTGTTCATTGGAAGGACTGATGTTGAAGCTGAAATTCCAGTACTTTGGCCACCTGATGCAAAGAGCTGACTCATTTGAAAAGACCCTGATGCTGGGAGGGATTGGGGGCAGGAGGAGAAGGGGATGACAGAGGATGAGATGGTTGGATGGCATCACCGACTTGATGGACATGGGTTTGGGTGGACTCTGGGAGTTGGTGATGGACAGCGAGGCCTGGTGTGCTGCGGTTCATGGGGTTGCAAAGAGTCGGACACAACTGAGCGACTGAACTGAACAACTGCAAAACATACATTTTTCTCAAACTTGCATGGAACATTGACCAAGATGGATCACATTCAGGGCCATAAATTGTATGCCCATCTTGTTGTCAAGTACCTGGTAGGTGTCCACTATGAGAGTGTGGAAGGGAAACAGGAGACTTGCCAAGGGTCATACCAAGCTCAGCTGCCAGGGACATGTTTTGGAAAAGAATAAGAGTAGGAGAGATGGCTGCATGGGTGAGTTAATGGATGGGTGAGTGGATGGATGAGTGGATGGAGGGGTGGATGGATGGGTGAGCAGGTGGATGGAGGGGTGGATGGATGGGTGAGTGGATGGAGGGGTGGATGGATGGGTGAGCAGGTGGATGGAGGGGTGGATGGATGGGTGAGCAGGTGGATGGAGGGGCGGATGGATGGATGAGTGGATGGAGGGGTGGATGGATGAGTGAGCAGGTGGATGGAGGGGTGGATGGATGGGTGAGTGGATGGAGGGGTGGATGGATGGGTGAGTGGATGGAGGGGTGGATGGATGAGTGAGCAGGTGGATGGAGGGGTGGATGGATGGGTGAGTGGATGGAGGGGTGGATGGATGAGTGAGCAGGTGGATGGAAGGGTGGATGGATGGGTGAGTGGATGGATGGGTGAGCAGGTGGATGGAGGGGTGGATGGATGGGTGAGTGGATGGAGGGGTGGATGGATGGGTGAGTGGATGGAGGGGTGGATGGATGGGTGAGCAGGTGGATGGAGGGGTGGATGGATGGGTGAGTGGATGGAGGGGTGGATGGATGAGCAGGTGGATGGAGGGGTGGATGGATGAGCAGGTGGATGGAGGGGTGGATGGATGGGTGAGTGGATGGAGGGGTGGATGGATGGGTGAGCAGGTGGATGGAGGGGTGGATGGATGGGTGAGTGGATGGAGGGGTGGATGGATGGGTGAGCAGGTGGATGGAGGGGTGGATGGATGGGTGAGTGGATGGAGGGGTGGATGGATGAGCAGGTGGATGGAGGGGTGGATGGATGGGTGAGTGGATGGAGGGGTGGATGGATGGATGAGCAGGTGGATGGAGGGGTGGATGGATGGGTGAGTGGATGGATGGGTGAGTGGATGGAGGGGCGGATGGATGGGTGAGTGGATGGAGGGGTGGATGGATGGGTGAGTGGATGGAGGGGTGGATGGATGGATGCGCAGGTGGATGGAGGGGTGGATGGATGGATGAGCAGGTGGATGGAGGGGTGGATGGATGGATGAGCAGGTGGATGGAGGGGTGGATGGATGGATGAGCAGGTGGATGGAGGGGTGGATGGAGGGGTGGATGGATGGATGAGCAGGTGGATGGAGGGGTGGATGGATGAGTGGATGGAGGGGTGGATGGATGGGTGAGCAGGTGGATGGATGGGTGAGTTAATGGATGGGTGAGTGATGGAGGGGTGGATGGATGGATGAGTGGATGGAGGGGTGGATGGATGGGTGAGCAGGTGGATGGATGGGTGGATGGATGGGTGAGCAGGTGGATGGAGGGGCGGATGGATGGATGAGCAGGTGGATGGAGGGGTGGATGGAGGGGTGAGTGGATGGAGGGGTGGATGGATGGGTGAGTGATGGAGGGGTGGATGGATGGATGAGCAGGTGGATGGAGGGGTGGATGGATGGATGAGCAGGTGGATGGAGGGGTGGATGGATGGGTGAGTGGATGGAGGGGTGGATGGATGGGTGAGCAGGTGGATGGATGGGTGAGTTAATGGATGGGTGAGTGATGGAGGGGTGGATAGATGGATGAGTGGATGGAGGGGTGGATGGATGGGTGAGCAGGTGGATGGAGGGGTGGATGGATGGGTGAGCAGGTGGATGGAGGGGCGGATGGATGGATGAGCAGGTGGATGGAGGGGCGGATGGATGGGTGAGTGGATGGAGGGGTGGATGGATGGATGAGCAGGTGGATGGAGGGGTGGATGGATGGGTGAGTGGATGAGTCAGCAAAACATACCAAGTGGGCTATTTGCTGCCACATTTCCTTTTAGGTGTTTTTTTTTTTTTGACTGCACACCTTGTGGGATCTTAGTTCTCCAACCAGGGATTGAACCCATGCCCCTGAAGTAGAAGCACAAAGCCCCACCCTCCGGACCGCCAAGGGAGTCCCTGCTTATAGTTCAAAGGGCCTGCCTGTGGTTGCTCAGTGGTCCCACTTAGCATCCTTCTCACTGAACAGCAGCATGGCGGCTGAGCTGACCGAGTCCGTTGAAGTCCTGCTCCTACCTTTTCCCAGGTCCCCCGCCCACCTCTGTCCCAGAGGAGGCTCTGCATGCAGATGGTCGTTAAAGCCCGTTTCCATCTCCACACCTTTAAATCATGAATGGAGCCCAGAGAGCTTTTATTCCAGTCACACAGCCATTTAGAGAGTTGAAAGAGCAGGGCGCGTCCTCTATTTAAAATTCCTTATAAATGAAGGCTGGACACGCTTCACTTCCAGATGTTATATCTCTCTGGGGCTTTCGAGGCCGTGCTTCCTGTGCTCACGTTCCCCAATTCTAATATGAGTAATTGATGCAATGGTGAGCTGCTTTGGTTTCTGTCTGGCTGTGTCTTAATTTGCGTTGATTTTCCTGTTCACGGGCTGCTGTAACGTCTGGCTCTGTATTTCTGGCTTCCCTTTACAATGTCGATTCAGGCTTTAATTAGGACCCCTGTTGGTGAACTGGCCCAAGCCTGCCCAGAAAGATTTGGGAAAAAACAAAGGAAGCTTTCCAAAGAGCAAGACCATTTTATTGCTTATTAATTAGTCCCTGCCAAATGGAGACAGAGGCTGGGAGGGGAAGGTGACCTGGAGGTCAGTGCGTCGGCTGCGTGGGGTGTTGGCAGGTATTTTTTGTGCGGGGGGAGGTACAGCCAGGGCTTTCCAAAGACTTGGAAATAAAGGACATAAGGTTGTTGCTGAGAGTTAAGCTATGAACTTTAACTCTCAGTGGGAAAGGAATTGAACCCTAAAAGCATCCGATTAAGCGATTATGTGGAAAATGGACTAACGTGCTTTTTCCATTCAAATGACCGGGGCCTCTCTCTGCAAGTTTTGTTCATTTTGCTGGAGCGGCACCGTCTCTCTGAGGCACTCTGCTTGGGGTTGGAGTGACCCCTTGAAGCCCTGTCCTCATAGAGCCTACAGTCCGGGGAGGAACTCAGAGTCCCTTTAAAAATGAACATTCACTTATTTACTTATTTGGCTGCCCTGGGTCTCAGTTGCAGCATGCAGCCAGGATGCTCTCGTTGTGACATGTGGGGTCTAGTGAACCCCGTGGGAGCTTCCCCGATGGCGCTAGTGGTAAAGAACCCGCCTGCCAATGCAGGGGACGCAGGTTCGATCCCTGGATCAGGAAGATCCCCTGGAGGAGGAAATGGCAACCCACGCCAGTATTCTTTCCTGGAGACTCCCATGGACAGAGGAGCCTGGCGGGCTACGGTCCGTGGGGTCACAAACAGTCAGACAGGACTGAGTGGGGGATGAACACATGTGGGGTCTAGTTTCCTGACCGGAGATGGAACCCCGGCGCCCTGCGTGGAAGCAGCCTTAGCCCCTGGACCACCAGGGAAGTCCCGCAGAGTGACATCCTTCCACAGGAATGTGCTGTAGTGTTCCCAAGAGGACGGTATGAGCGTATTCAAGGAGAGACCACTCTCAGCACAGTTGGTAGGTAAAGCCAGGCGAGCAGAGTGGCATCCGCCCGGGACGAGTGTTTCGGGCACTGCCTGGGTATATCTGCCAGTTGGAGCTGCTGTAACAAATGCAGCCGAGTGGGTGGCTTAAACAACAGACATTGATTTCTCGCAGTTCCAGAAGCCGGCAAGTCCAAGGTCCAGGTGCCAGCTGGGTCAGGTTCTGGTGAGGCCCCCCTCCCGGGCTGGCAGACGGCCTCCTTCTCACTGTGTCTTCACTCCGAGCAGAGGAGAAACTTCCTTTTCCTGTGGGCTTAGTCGCTCAGTCACATCCAACTCTTTGCGACCCCGTGGACGGCAGCCCGCCAGGCTCCTCTGTCCATGGGAGTCTCCAGGCAAGAATACTGGAGTGGGGCGCCTTTTCCTTCTCCAGGGGATCTTCCCGACCCAGGGATGGAAGCCATGTATCCTGCGTTGGCAGGTGAATTCTTGACCACTGAGCCACCTGGGTAGCCTAGGTTTAGCGAACAAGGACTTTCGCTGTGGCCCAGATGAACTAATTCTGTGCACGTTAGCACCACAGTCCTCAAGGAAACTTTGGATTCTGGTTTCCCGTGTGCAGAAAGAAGACACACTGGCCCTGCTGACACTCTGGTTCCTCTGCCTGTCCTTGGATGTCGGCTGGGAAATGGGCATCCAGGGGTCGCTCACGTGGGGTGTGTGGCTGTGAGGCCGTCAGGTGGGCAGCAGCGGGCGTGAGTCCCAGACCAGTGACTGGTGTCTGGGTGATTTTAGGGTCGTCCCTTCTGTGGACCAGCCCAGCTGCTGGGCTCCTCCTGGGTGGAAAGGGACGTGGGAAGAATGTGGAATTTGGGATGTGGACAGGCCTGGGTGCAAATTCTAGCTCTGTCCTTTTCCAAGTGTAGGGATCTCCATTCTTTATTTATTTATTTTTTTTAATTTATTCATTTTTAACTGGAGGATAATTGCTTCACAGTGTTGTGCTGGTTTTTGCCAAACATCAATGTGGATCAGCCATTGGTTACACGTGCCCCCTCCCTCCAGAGCCTCCCTCCCACGTCCAGCCCTGTTTGTTTTTTCCTTTTTAATGTTTATTTTTATGTGTGTACTTATTTGACTGCCCGGGTCTTGGTTGCGATGTGGGGTCTTGGTTCCCTGACCAGAGATCGAACCCATGCCCCCTGCACTAGGAGTGCAGAGTCTTAGCCACTGGACCACCAGGGAGTTCTGGGTCCACAGTCTTTGATATGAAACAGGGATTAGACAGAGCAAGACGCATCTGTGTTCACTCCAGCTGCATAGACTTGGGAAAGTTACTTACACTCTCTGCTTTACCCTCCTTATCTGTAAAATGGAATTCTGATGATTTGAAATGATATATGTGATATGATTAGGGTAGTAGCCACTTGATAAATGGTAGCTATGTAGTTTTGTTTTTTTTTTTTTGCATGTGGGATCTTACTTCCCCGACCAGGGACTGAACGCGAGCCCCCTGCATTGGAAGCTTGGAGTCTTAACCACTGGGCCACCAGGGAAGTCCCAATGGAGGCTCTTTCTAGTATCATAAGACAAACATCCATCAAGTCAATGGATTTTTTTTTTTTAAATTGGGCTTCCCTGGTGGCTTAGACGATAAAGAATCTTCCTGCAATGCAGGAGACCTGGCCTTGATTACTGGGTGGGGAAGACCCCCTGGAGAAGGGAATGACTGGCTATCCACTCCAGCATTCTTGCCTGGAAAGTTCCATGGACAGAGGAGCCTGGTCGGTCATGGTCCATGGGGCTGCACAGAGTCGAACCTAGTTGAAGAGCCGGACACGACTGAAGCGACTTAACGTGCACACACGTGGAATCTAAACTGTTGCACAAACGGCCGTGTCTGAGAAACAGCAACAGGCTCACACACAGAGAAC
Source organism: Moschus berezovskii (assembly GCF_049115385.1). Taxonomy (NCBI): domain Eukaryota; kingdom Metazoa; phylum Chordata; class Mammalia; order Artiodactyla; family Moschidae; genus Moschus; species Moschus berezovskii. The sequence goes on along the minus strand of NC_142479.1, from coordinate 72,843,549 downwards.
AGGCTGGGTATGAACACACCAGTCTCCGCTCACGCGCCACGGTTTTGAGGCGTGCTCGCTGGAATCACCCACCTCTGAGTTGGAGCCGCGTGCAGCCTGCGGGCAGTGACTGACCTTCTGCTGTTACCTGCTGTTCTCCAGGCCCCTCTCCCGGTTCATCAGCGGTGTGACAGCCAGGACTCCCGCAGCCCCAGCACAGAAGGGGCGCCGCTGCGGCTCGTGAACCCTACTCTGGAGAGGCCTCGTCTTTGGTTTGGCCTTCTGGGCCAGTTAGGCCAATATTTCAGGCTCCAGGTTACAGTGGGTGGTGAGCCTCTTGCCCTTCTGGGATTGTATCACTGTAGCTTGAGACTCGGGGCAGAAAGAGCTATTCCTCTCTCTCTGGGTAGGAAAATTCCAGGTTTTGGGGGCTTCCCTGGTGGCTCAGTGGTAAAGAATCCACCTGCCAATGCAGGAGACATGGGTTCGATCCCTGGTCCAGGAAGATCCCACATGCTGCGGAGCAACTCAGCCCATGCGCCCCCAACTACTGAGTGTGAGCTCTCCAGCCCGGGAGCAAAATTACTGAAGCCTGAGCGCCCTAGAGTCTGTGCTCCATAAGAGAAGCCAGCCCAGTGAGAAGCCCTCCCGCCGCAGCTAGAGAAAACTCTGGTCCTGCGAGGAAGACCCAGCAGTGACGAAAGTGAACAAATAAAATGCATGTAAAGAGCATACGATATCTGAACAAAATTATATTAAGAAAAAGAATTTGGAAAAAGAGAAGAAGATTCCAGGTTTGGGTTCTGAATCGCCGTGCTCGGGTCGTGGGTCATGAGTCCGACCGTTAGGGAGGGGTCTGTGCCGCTCTGCTGGGCCCGGGTCTGGGTGGGTGGGTGTGGGGGCAGGGAGCAGGCGTCCACAACCCCAGGGATCCCCCGTTAGCAAGTGCCCACGTGCTGTCAGACCAATGTCTGCATTCAGGCACGAGGAAGCTTCACAAGCCCAGAAGTCAAAGTCAAGATCATCCTTCTGGGGAATGAGCCTCTGTGGCAAGGGCTTCCCTGGTGACTCAGTGGTGAAGAATCTGCCTACCAGCGCAGGAGATGCGGGTTCGATCCCTGGGTCGGGAAGATCCCCTGGAGAAGGGGGTGGCAACCCACTCCAGTGTTCTTGCCTGGAGAATCCCATGGATGGTGGAGCCTGGTGTCCATGAGGCCCCAAAGAGTGGGGCGTGGCTGAGTGCCTCTCACTGGCTTTTGTGACAGTGGTAGGCTTTGAAGGTTAGGTCGGAACCCGGAAGGGTGGGAAGAGAGTCCGGGTGTGCAGGCTGAGCTCCAGCCGAGGGAGGTGTCGGCCAGCGAGCTGCCTGCGGTGGAGGGGAGGCAGGGGCGGGGCTGGGAGGTGCTCCAGGACCCCGTCCTGTTGCGTGAACTTCAGGGGTCTGTAGCGTGGTGTGTTTGTTGCCAGGAGCCTCGGTAACCGAGCCCCGCAAACTGAGCAGCTGAAAACACCAGAAATGCCTTGTCTCGCGGTTCGGGAGGCTGGAAGCCAGGTTGAAGGTGCTGGCAGGGCCTCGCCCCTCTGAAGGTCTAGAGGACACCCCTCCTCACCTCCCCGCCTCCCAGTGGCTGCCAGCGTCCCAAGCAGGTGGCGGGCCGGCCACGACCCGCGGGCAGGTGGCGATGCTCTGAGAGAAGCTGGTGCCTGGGAACTGCTGGGAGCCCAGCGATCAAGGGAGGGCAGGGAGGCAACTTCCAACCACAAGGGGCAGAGGGCCAGGGGGGAAGTGCTGGCTGGGTGTGAAGGCAGAGCTGGGGCCCGGGGCAGCCACACCCGGCACACAGGGACCCCACGGGGTGGGACTCCTGCCCTCATCCTGTCAGGTGGAGGTATCGCCCGCCTGCTTGAAGTGCGTGGCCGCGGGCCCAGGCCAGTGCTTTCAGATGGGCGTGGCTGGGGCCTCACGGGGCACGTCTCTGCCCCCAGGGGCTACTGTTCCTTCATTGCTGTGTGCCCCCATGAAATGTGGTGTCCGGGAATCCCCCCATCTTCCGGGGCCAAGGCCTGGTCTGTGTTCACAAAAGCAGAGAGGGTGGGGACATCATGCACTGTGCACGTGCCGGGTGCTGCCCACCATGTGCCAGGCTGGGGGCCGGAGGGGGAGGGCCGCTGTCTCGCCATCTCTGCCCAGGTGCTGACCTGCTGAGTCACAGGCCGTCCCCAAAGTCAGCGGCTTGCAACAGCCACCACCTGATCGTAGCTCGTGATGCTGGGGGTCAGACGTCCGAGCATCTCTTGAGTGGGCAGTTCTTTTCTGCCTTGTGTTGACTGAGGCCACTCTAGGGAGATTCAGCAGGCAGACGGCTGGGCTGGGAGGTCCAGGTGGCCTCGCTCGAACACGTGGTGTTTAGACGCCAATGACCTTAGCTGGGGTCGTGGACCGCAGCAGCTCTGACGGCCCGTCCATCCAGGCAGTCTCGGGGTACTTAATTTCTCACATGGCAGACAACATTTTCATCACCTGATCAGTACAGAACCTGGTTTTACGTGTGTTTCTGTTTAAAGACATCTCATTTAATATATGCGTCAAAATCACTCAGTCGTATATGACTCTTTTGACCCCATGGACTGTAGCCCACCAGGTTCCTCTGTCCATGGGATTCTCCAGGCAGGAATACTAGAGTGGGTTACCATGCCCTCCTTCAGGGGTTCTTCCCGACCCAGGGACTGAACCCAGCTCTTGTGTACTGCAGGCAGATTCTTTACTGTCTGAGCCACCAGGGGGCTTCCCTGGTGGCTCAGCTTCCGTGCTTACTCAGATGGTGAAGAATCTGCCTGCAGTGCAGGAGACCTGGGTTTGATCCCTGGGTCGGGAAGATCCCCTGATAAAGGGCAGGGCAACCAACTCCAGTATTCTTGCCTGGAGAATCTCATGGACAGAGGAGCCTGGCTCTTTCTCCATGGAGGCTACAGTCTCTTCCAATGAGTCAACTCTTTGTATCAGGCGGCCAAAGTTTTGGAGTTTCAGCTTCAACATCAGTCCTTCCAGTGAACACCCAGGACTGATCTCCTTTAGGATGGACTGGTTGGATCTCCTTGCAGTCCAAGGGACTCTCAAGAGTCTTCTCCAGCGCCACAGTTCAAAAGCATCAGTTCTTCAGAGCTCAGCTTTATTTATAGTTCAACTCTCACATCCATACACAACCACTGGAAAAACCATAGCCTTGACTAGATGGACCTTTGTTGGCAAAGTGATGTCTCTGCTTTTTAATATGCTGTGTAGGTTTGTCGTTTTCTTCACCTGCCCCACACCTGGATACCTTGGCGCTCCTCCCTGGCACCGGGGCCCTGGGAACTGAGTGGGAGGTGACTGCTGTGGCTCTCTGTGTCTGGACCCCCCCCCCCCATCACTCTCCTCTCCCCCAGGTTTGTGGATTTCCACGCGGCAGCCTCCACCTGCTCGCCCTCCCGGGCAGCCCTGCTCACCGGCCGGCTGGGCCTCCGCAACGGGGTCACTCACAACTTTGCAGTCACGTCCGTGGGAGGCCTTCCACTCAACGAGACCACCTTGGCAGAAGTGCTGCGGGGGGCTGGCTACGTCACGGGGATGATTGGTAATATGACCTCTGCCGCTGGACCCCCGTCCCCTGCGCTTACTGTGGTGGCTGCTTCCTTCACGCCTGCAGAGCCATCTCTTCTGCTTGAGTCCACTTGTGTGTATTTCCTGCTGTGGAAGCTAGAAATGCTTTCAGCTCTCAGTATCAGTAATTGAAAAGACCCAACAGTAGACTGGGGCTTCCCAGGAGGTGCTGCTGCTGCTGAGTCACTTCAGTCGTGTCCGACTCTGTGTGACCCCGTAGACGGAAGCCCACCAGGCTCCCCTGTCCCTGGGATTCTCCAGGCAAGAACACTGGAGTGGGTTGCCATTTCCTTCTCCAGGTGGTGCTGGTGGTAAAAAATCCAGCTGCCAGTGCAGGAGACCCAGGAGATTCAGGTTCGATCCCTGGGTCGGGAGGATCCCATGGAGGAGGAAAGGGGAACCCATTCCAGTGTTCTTGTCTGGAGAATCGCATGGACAGAGGAGCCTGGTGGGCTACAGGCCACGGGGTTGCAAAGAGTCCGACGTGAGTTAGAGGCTGAGCACAGTGGCCTAAACCACGTGCAGAACTAGTTCCTCCCGCCCCTTTCGACAGCGGCCAAGACAACCCAGGATCCCGGGGGCGTCCTCAGTCCACCGCGCTTTTTTTTAATTGGAGGACAATTGCTTTACAATGCTGTGGCGGTCCCTGCTGTCCATGGGCTCGAGTCATTCACAGTTACACACACACCCGCTGCCTCTCGAGCCTCCCCGCAGCCCGCCCCTCGCGGTCGTCACGGCGGGAGCTGAGCGCCGGGCTGCAGAGCAGCTCCCCGCGCGGTCGCGTGTGCGTGTCCATGCCGGCCCCTCGGTCGGCCCGCCTGCTTCCCCTCCTCCGCGTCTCCACTTCTCTGTAAAGAGGACCCTCGAGCCTGTCCTGCAGAGTGAAGTCAGAAAAATAAGGATGGTTTGTTCCCGCCTGTGCTTGCCCTCCTAACTCCCCGAGAGCGGCCGCGGGACTCGCGCCGCCCTCCCCGCCTCCGCGCGGTGCGGGCGCCGAGGGTCCCGGGGGCTGCGGCTGGGCCCGCAGGAAGCGCGTCCGCTCAGCCCCGCTCTGGGCCCAGGGGCCTCACAGGGGCTTCAGTCCATCGGACTAGAGTGCGGGCTTCATTGTCCGTGAGGATGCGCCCCGTCCGCAGGAGGCGGGACCGTTAAGGCCCCAACCTGCTGTCCTCTCGGCCCCTTGTCTCCACGCCTGGAGGCACGGATCCCGGTGAGGCGCAGAGTGGGCCGAGCATCCTCGCGCCCGCGTGACTCCCGGCCGCGGAGGGGCTTTGGTTCCTGGGCTCTCTGACCCTCAGAGGGGGGTGGGGTGGGGTGGGCTCTTCTCCAGCTGGATTGGATCGCACTTGCCCCCGCCTTCATGCCTTTCAACCCCAAGAAGGCAACCGATTACAGATCAACTATTCACCGCTCTTTTATTTATACCTTCTTTTATTTTTTTCTGGGACATGATACCAAAGCGTATCTCCTTGTTGAGACTGTGACTTTCCCAGAATCACACTTACAGGGGAAATTAAAAGCCTGCTGAAGGAGTATGGAGTCCACTGACACCACTCTCTCCTTGCTTATAATCTCTTTACTTTTTATTTTTTAAAATTTATTTGGCTGTATTGGGTCTTGGTTGCAGCATGCAAGATCGTTAGTTGCGGCATGCAGACTCTTAGCTGTGGCCTGTGAGGTCTTAGTTCCCTGATCAGGGATTGACCTCGAGCGCCCTGCATTGGGAGCTCGGAGTCTTAGCCACTGGACCACCAGGGAAGCTCCTGTTTGCTTCTAACCTTGATCTGTGTTAATGGGTTTTTCCCTAGTTGTATACCTACCACTTGGTCCTACTTTTCTGCCCTTCCTATTATTTTACATTTCCTGGTGGTGTAATTTTACATATTTATTATCGTTTTAGAGAGAATTTTAAAATTGTACTATATTTTTATATTTCCACATCATACTGAATCTAAGTAGTCCATCTAATGCTTAATTCACTTCCCTAACTTCTTATTACATATTTTTCCTGTAGACCAGTTGCGAGAAGGGCCTCCTCCAGCCCCCCAGCCCCTCCCGTACACACTTCGTGTAGATGCAGCAGGTCTTTGTTTGGGCTGCACGCATCCGTCTACAGAAGATGGGTCGGAAGCGTTTCGTGGAGGCCCCGTGAGAGCAGGCGCTGAGCCCGAGCCCTGCTTTGCCCGTTGGTCTCCGCCCTTCAGGCCGCTTCACACTGCTGCTTTGGTCTCTGCACCACACCTTGCTTCCTCACCGCACCCTCGCCGCCTGGGTTCGTCAGGGCAGGACTGGCAGGGCAGCGAGTCCCGGGCTTGCCACGCATCCCCGGCGAGCACGCTCACAGGGCGGGGAGCCCCGGTCCCTGGCCCCTCGCTCAGCCTCTGCAGGCGGCTGCTGCTGGCCACAGGGGGAGATAATGAAACCAGGCGTGAGCAGCATCTCTGGGGCCACATGGGCGGTGCACCTGCTCCCCGGGTCCTTGGCAAGGTCCCCAGTGCCAGGGGGCAGAGCGGCCCGTGATGCAGGGCGGGTTGCGGTGGGCTCTCCACCCTCATTGCAGGCAGAAGCTCAGCCTGCTCACTCGTCTGGGCTCCTGGTAACCTGTCTTCCCCTTCCCTGGGCCATCTCCTGTGTGAGTCCTGAGTCATCCTGCCTCACTTTCTATCTCCCTGGGGACTCCTTCTCTGCCCCAGAGAGCCAGGCTGGGCGTTGGCACAGCGTGTAGTGTCTCTGCACGTGTCCTCAGGGAAGGGCAAAGCCAACGGGCACCCGGGCATGTGCTCAGCGCCCCAGCGGGGTGGGGACCCTGGGGACTCCTCTGAGAGCCTCTCTCTCTTGTCTTCCTGCAGGGAAGTGGCATCTGGGGCACCATGGCCCTCACCACCCCAACTTCCGAGGTAAGGGTTCCCCGGGGGACTGGTTACCTGGGGAACAGAGGTGTCTGGTGAAAAGACTCATCCTGGGCGGCCTCTCTCCTGAGTCGGGACGTCCTTGTTCACAGGGCCGCTTGGGGGGTCTGGGGAACCCGGGGCCCCCCTCCTCTCACGTGCCTCTCGCCTGGCCCCTGTCCTGGACCCCCTCTGTCTCCCCTTGGGCCCCCTCATCGCGAGGCCATCAGCATTTTCCTTGACCCAGTTCTCCCATATCGGGGAACACTGGCCCCTGTGAGGTCCCATGTGGTACAAGGTCAAATTGTCTGAGGGCTTCGCTGAAGCAGGGACTGGGGGGGTTGGGTAGGGAAGTTCTGTGAAAACGTCACACAGAAGCTTGTGCTGCAGAAGGGGTGGGGTGAGCGGAGGGGTCTCAGAAAAAAGTCAACACAGGGTTTTCAGGTCTCACTTTGACCCTCACATCCTCCCCCGTCCCAGGTCCAATCCTGCCAGCCCTCGGCATCCAACTGAGACGCCAGCTATTTTGAGAAGCATTTTAAGATTCCAGTCTCAACCCCAGCACCACCCCCCACCCCAGCATCCTGGGGTGCCTTCCTCCTCTGATCTCCCTTGCTGGCTTCCTGGGAAGCCAGCTCTTCAAGCTAAATCTCTATTTCTTATCTCCCCTTCAGATGGGAAGTTTCTTGAGGGCAGAATGTCTTCTTTTATCCCTCAAAGTGTTGTGCAGGTAGTAGATTTGCCCCAGATATTTCCTGCTGTGTTCAGGACAGCACTGGGCATGGTAGGAGTCCAGGAATTCTCACTGCTTCCTTCCCCTTCGGGTTAACTCTAATCACAAGATGTTTTGCAAATCTAGTCTTGGCGGCTGGGAGCCAGCAATATGTTTTCCTTGCATACTTACTGAGGGATATTCATCAAATCCTCTTTTAATTACACACTCATAACACTGCAGAATTAAACCACGGAAAATTAAATTTCTGTCCTGGGTGTAAGAACGCAGGCCCGCAGTCTAACCAGAGCTTCTGTTGCAGGCTTTGACTACTACTTTGGGGTCCCATACAGCCACGACATGGGCTGCACCGACACGCCTGGCTACAATCACCCCCCCTGCCCGGCGTGTCCCCGGGGCGATAGACCGTCCAGGTAATTCTCGCCAAGGTGTTGGCTCTGGGCATCAGAGCAAGGGCAGGTCCCCGGGGGTGTGGTCCATCCAGAGGAGACAAGAGAGGCTGAGGAGGACCGGCAGTCGCAGCAAAGAAAGGTTGCGTACCTTCAGTGCAAATTTTAAATGCATTGTGTGCATGGCGGGCAAGAACACTTTCTGTGGAGATGCGGGGACAGCACATTTTTAATTGGAATTTTCCACTTTCCTCGGACTGTTGAGCTCAGTGACGGGAGGGGGTGCTACTAGGTCCCACGCGGATAGCCTCCCCTCTCTTGTCCTGGACCACGCACCTGTCCCGCCAGGGGACAGAAGGAGGGAGACAGAGGAAAAGCCCGCAGGGCTCCTTGCGCGCCCCGCCCCCACCCGCAGTAGGCCGGCGTCCCAGCGGTGGAATGCCGAGCAGGCACTCAACAGGATGCTTTCAGAACGTATTCAGTGAAATGAGGAAGTGCTCACAATAGAATAGTAAGTGAAAAAAGCAGGAAGCAAATCATCAACACGGATCTGAACTACGTCTGTATTTACACCTCTAATAGTCCCCAAGGAAATACGCCAGAGTGGTGGCCATGGCCCATTCACTCCAGTTGTTCCATTAAGAAGTTTTCATTTTTTTTTCCCTCTCTCATTGTATTTTTCCAATATTCTGTAATGGGCACGCAATACGTTTCCTATCAGACAAAGGCTATATCCTGTAATCAGGTGATAAAGCCAGGTGCTCTGCTTGTTCAGAGCGTGCACTGAGGTTATTTGCAAGGTTTGCAGGTGTCTGAGCCGCTGGGGGCAAGTGAGTCTCAGGTGGCTTATTAATAACGCAGTAGTCAGTGTAATAATGGCCGTTTATTGAGACACTGTTACATTCTAAGCTCCCTGCATTCTGATCTGTGGTCTGTGTGACCATGGACCAAGGCAAGTGTTTCTCCTGATTGTCCAGGGAACGGCCACCACACCTGGTGGCCCAGGTCACAGTGGAGCCGTGACAGGGAGCTGGAGAGTCCACCTGGGTCTCCCTGAGTTGGGAGAGTGAGGTCAATGGGAAAAGTCAAGGCTACTGATTGGCTCTGGGACTCTGCTTGAGTATCTCAGTTGGTTTAGACCTCAGTTTCTCTCCCAGCAAAATAGGAATAATAACACCCTAGCTCAAAAAAGTCGTTGGGAGCCTCACACAGCGCGTGCCCATACATACAGCCTCACAGAGGCTTGCCCAAGCAGTGCATGCTTCTGCTGGCAGGCAGTGGACGGAGGTGTTATGTCGGTTTTACACTCAGAGGAAGTTGGAGGCTGGAAAAGCCATCTGGGCCAGGCTGCTTGGTGTTCTGTATTGATGTGCATCGCCGCATCACGGCGTTTTGTCCGACTCCATGACTGCCCGGGTCGTGGGAATGAGTGTTCTACCATCTGTGGTTTCCACACAGGAACCTTGAGCGGGACTGCTACTCTGACGTGGCCCTTCCTCTGTACGAAAACCTCAACATCGTGGAGCAGCCCGTGAACTTGAGCGCCCTTGCACAGAAGTACACCGAGAAGGCCACCCAGTTCATCCAGCAGGCGAGGTGAGGAGCCCTGCATCCACTCCCATGTCCCTCATGCCCACCTGGGCTCAAAGCCGTGGCAGAGTCCCATTGCCCAACAAAGATGCACGTGTGTCTCCTGGAAGAGATGCTCCTTGGAAAAGACCCTGATGCTGGGAAAGATTGAGGGCAGGAGGAGAAGGGGACGAGAGAGGATGAGATGGTTGGATGGCATCACCGACTCAGTGGACATGAATTTGAGCAGGCTCCGGGAGTTGGTAAAGGACAGGGAGGCCTGGCGTGCTGCAGTCCATGGCGTCGCAAAGAATCGGACACAACTGAGGGACTGAACAACAACCAATCAAGCTGGAACACAGCCTGCCCTGGGGTCTCCTGGGTTACCTGAGCAGGCCCGGGTTACCAGGGCCGGAGTGCAGGTCCCTCCCCAAACCGCGCCCCAGTCATTGGCACGTGTCACCCCTCGAGGCCAGGGCCCATCCACTGTCTTCTGTGCGATCAGGGCGTTTGTTGGGCTCATTAGTTGGCAGAGCACGTTCCCTGCTGTGACAAACTTACCCCCAACTTGTTGGCTGAAACAACAGCAATTTATTCTCCTATAGATCTGGAGACCAGACATCTGAAATGCGTCTTCTGGGGGCTCAAGTCCAGGCATCAGCAGGACCATTTCCTTCTCAAGTCTCCAGGGAGAATCGTTTCTTTTTCTTTTATTAAAAAATATTCATTTATTTTTTTGGCTGTGCCAGGCTTAGTTGCAGAGTGTGGGATCTAGCACCCTGACCAGGGATTGAACCTGGGCCCCCTGCATTGGGAGGGTGGAGTCTTAGCTCCTGGACCACCCGGGAAAGTCCCGAGAATAGTTTCTCGTGTCTCCCAGCTTCTGGTGGCTGTTGACATTTCTTGGCTCTGGTTGCATCGTTTTGTTTTTTTTTTTTTTTTGGCCACACCAAGGGGCTTCAGGATCTTAGTTCCCCCACAGGGCTGGAACTCAGACCCTGGGCAGTGGAAGTATGGCGTGCTGACCACTGAGCCACCAGGGAATTCCTGGCCCCTTCCTTCTGATCTCTGCTTCTGGGGTCTTCTTGCCCTCTCCTTTCCTGTAGTCAGGGACCTCCCCCTGCCTCCCTCTTAGGAGGACATTTGTGATTATGTTTAGAGTCTACTGAACTTCTCTGGTGGCTTAGAGAGTAAAAAATTTGCCTGCAATGAGGGAGACCTTGGTTTGATCCTCACATCAACAAGATCCCCTGGAGAAGGGAAAGGCTGCCCACTCCAGTATTCTTGCCTGGAGAATCCCCATGGACAGAGGAGCCTGGTGGGCTACAGTCCATAGAGTCCCAGAGAGTCAGACACGACTGAGCGACTAATACCTTCACACTTAGGGTCTACTAAGACAGTCCAAGAAAAGCCTCTGATCTCAAGACCCTTAGCTTCATTGCATCTACAAAGCGCCCTTGGTCGTACAAGGTAACAGAGATTCTAGGAGTTAGACCCTGGGTGTCTCTGGGGGCTGGTATTCAATGGGCCCGTTTCCGCTTGAGCACACCACCTGCTTGGGACCCAGATTCTGAGAGCAGTGCCTTAGGCTTTAGAGATGGCATCTGATGAGCTTTTCAGGCCTTTCTGAGAAACACTGTTTCGCTGGTCTGCTTGTTTTTGTACTTTTCAGACGGCTGGTATGAAGAGGGAAAAGCCCTTTCTCCCACCCGGGCGCTGCGTTGGCTTCACGGTGCCCTGGGGCGGGCAGCCAGTCCGTGGCTGGTGGGGCCTGTCACCCGCTGCGTTCGCAGTGGGGCCTCAGTGCTCCTGGGGGGTTTGGGGGAGCAGCAGCTGGCTGGGGGTTGATGGATGCCCCGAAGAGGACATGGTGCTGTTCAGACCAGTTAACAGACCAGTAGAAAGACAAGCACATCAGCAAACGTACTCTTTGTCGTAGGAAAGAGGCGAAGCATTTGTGAGTTTATTAATTCGTTATTGAGTGAAAAGTCACATGAATCCTGTTGGCTTTTAACTTGGTGGAGAATAATCCTCGGGCACTTGGTCTCTGTAGGACTTGACCTGCCAGGTCGCCCGTGGTTTCCGAAGAGTCAGCACACGCGAGGCCCCATCTGTTCCTTTCTCCTCTGTGACCCCCGATGCACCTGGACTTGTTTGTCAAAACCACTGGGGGGTCCCTGGACTGTTGTTTCCTGCCCGTGCTCAGCAAGGGTCTCACCCCAGGACTTTGAACGTTTTTCCTTGGGTCTTTACTTGAATTTAGATTCCTGACCTCGCAGGAATGCTGAAGGCTGATTCTTTTTTGCTGTTGTTTTTAAATGAAAGCATAGTCAATTTACAGTGTTGTGTTAATTTTTACTGTATAGCAAAGTGACTCCGTTACACATTCTTTTTTATATTCTTTTCCATTCTAGTTTATCACAGGATATTGTCAACAGTTCCCTGTAGTCATATGGGGCCATATAGTTATAGCTAATCGGTAGGACCTTCTTGTTGATCCGCCTACTTACAATAATCTGTATTTGCTAATCCCCAAATCCCAGTCGCCCTTCTCCACCCCCAACCCCACCAGCCTTGGCAACAACACGTCTGTTCTCTGCCTGTGACTCTGCTTCTATTTCTTAGATAAGTTCATTTGTGTCATATTTTAGATTCCACATGTAAGTGATATTCTTTGCTGTTCAGACGCTAAGTGACGTCTAACTCTTTGTGACCCCGTGGACTGCAGCACGCCAGGCCTCCCTGTCCATCACCAACTCCCGGAGCTTGCTCAAACTCATGTCCATTGAGTCGGTGATGCCATCCAACCATCTCATCCTGTCGTCCCCTTCTCCTCCTGCCTTCAGTCTTTCCCAGCATCAGGGTCTTTTCAAATCAGTCAGTTCTTCACACCAGGTGGCCCAAGTATTGGAATTTCAGCTTCAGCATCAGTCCTTCCAATGAACATTCAGGACTGGTTTCCTTTAGGATGGACTGGTTGGATCTCCTTGCAGCCCAAGGGACTCTCAAGAGTCTTCTCCAACTCCACAATTCAAAAGCATCAGTTCTCTGGCACTCAGCTTTCTTTATGGTCCAACTGGTGACAAAATCACACCTCTGTCACTCTGAGAACCTGCCTGAGGTCTCCCCGCCCCTCACCGAGTCCTCTGAAATCCCGTCCCTCCACAGGCATGGGCTGCGGGAAGGGGCTCCCCGAGGGTCCCTGATGCTGCCCTTGACCCTGCCCCCGCCCGGGAATGCAGAAGGGAAGCAGAGCCCCCGAGGACCATGCAGGATCAGCAGAGGGGCGGCCGGATGCCAGGCCTCCAGCAGGACCATGGTCTGGACGTTCCTGGCTGTGTCCTTCGAATTCCCTGTGGTCCCCTTGACTCGTCTGTCCATCCGCGAGAAAGGCCGGAGGCTGGTAATGGACACGGTGGCCCGGATGCTCTGACAGAGCAGAGAAAGTCTGAAAGCATGTGTGCGTTGGGCGTTAGCATGAGCAGCTCAGGGCTGGCACACTGCTCCCGGCCAGGTCTGAGTCTGAACCTGGATGTGGCTGCTTACGAACCGCGGGTCTGTCCCTCAGTCTCCCCGAGCCCCTGACACTTCATCCGGGAAAGGGAACTTGGGCGTTCGCATGAGGTTGAATTCAGACTCTGTGAGTCAGTTTTGCAATAAGTGTTAAAGGGCGGTTCTGACGATGACAGTAACTCGCAGACTAACCCGCTAACCAGGTCAGCTGCACGGTGTCTTTGTAGGTTGTAGACAGATGTGTGCTTCCTGGGCCACAGGGGTTCCGGGGTCTCTGCTGGGCCCCGGGGCCCTTCTGGGAGGTCACGGTCCGGCTCTCTCGTCTCAGCACCAGCGGTAGACCCTTCCTGCTGTACGTGGGCCTGGCCCACATGCACGTGCCCCTGGCCGGGACGCCGCCGTCAGCAGACCCCAGGGATCAAAGGCCATACAGCGCGGGCCTGCGGGAGATGGACCGCCTCGTGGGCCGGATCAAGGACACAGTTGACCTCGTGGGGAAAAACAACACGTTCCTCTGGTTTACAGGTGAATAGAAAACCACAGCCAGCCTCCCTCGGGTCTAATGGGTAACCCTACACGCGCCCCCAGAGCAGCAGCGCCTCAGCGAGTGACCCTCTGCACCGCGGCAGGGGGCTTGCCCTGAACGTGGGGCCCCGCTGGTGTTCATGGGCCTGTGTGCTGAGCACCTGTCTGTGGAGGTCCCTGAGGCCGCACCCCCGGACAGGCTTGCACAGAGCTCGGTTCCCCTGCAGCCCCTCGGGTGCTGGTCAGGGTCACCCGGGTACTGCTCCTAACTGTTAATGAGTGACTTTGACATCACGAGCCTCTGTCCCCCCGGGCAGTCCTTGAAACCCCGCTCCACTGCCCTCCCCCGGTCCAGACATTACCACCAGGCAGCTCATGTCTCCTGGCTGATCAGAGCTGCATGGTGGGCTGTTTCGATGACCCACCCAGGAACCGTGGGTCGGGGGTGCCTGTCTGGAGCAAGGGCTGTAGAAACTGGTGTTTGAACCTCTGCGTTGGGAAAGTTCCGTCTGCCCCTCTGAGCCCCTCTTTCCTCCTTGGCAGAGTCAAGCCTCTCCCACCACAGGTTGGAAGGTCAGGAGGTGACGTGTGGGAGGCACCGGATGGTCACAGGCGCTCAGGAAGGAGTTGCTGGGGACTTCCCTGGTGGCCCAGTGGTTAGGACTCCACACTGCCAGTGTAGGGGCACAGGTTTGACCCCTGGTCAAGGAACTAAGACCCCACAGGCTGTGTGGCCAAAACAGGCACAGAGAACAGTTGCCGAGCTGAAGACTCTGGTAACGGGACTGCTGAGTCCATAACCAGAGGCCAGAGCTCCAGCTTGGGGTGAGCTCGGGGCGGGGACAGCCCACGTCTCTGCGGGCCGTGGGAGGCAGACGCCACAAGATGTGGTCCTCCAAGGGTCGCGGTCACACTTGTTTGCACAAGTCCTTTTCTCCAGTCGCTGCAAGGACAGGGTGTGGGGCCACAGTTGGCAGTGTCCTTCAGCCCACTGACTCTGTGTTGCCTTTCTTGGTTTCTAGGGGACAATGGCCCGTGGGCTCAGAAGTGTGAGCTGGCCGGAAGTGTGGGGCCCTTCACCGGATCGTGGCAGGCTCGTCGAGGTACGGTCTCCGCCAGGGGGTGGGGACGGGAGACACGGCCTCTGGGAGGACCGATTTCTCTCCCGGCCTTGGGGCATCTTTGTGACACAGGAATAGATTACTCACAGCCACCAGCTCCCAGAAAAGAAACAGTTTGGGTGGAGAAGGTTGGTGCGTGCTCGGTCATCCCTTCCTTTCCTCCAGGCATCAGCCCTGCCCCCAGAGGCCGGGCGAGGACCGTCCAGTGAACACGCCTGCCTGTGCCTTCGTCCTGGCAACCTTGCTCTTCCCCCTTGCTTTCTCTTCTTTCCTTCACAGTCATCCCTCCATCCATCCAACCATTACTTCACCAAGAAATGGTTACTGCACAGTTACACCAGGCTTCTGTATGTGTCGTCTCTAAACCTTCATGAGAGGCAGGTAGTAATAACTCCATTTACAGCCGAAGAAAGAGGCTCAGAGAGGCTGAGAAGCTTGCCTGGAGTCACACAGTTGGGGAGGATGGAGCCAGGCTTGCTTCCAAGTTGAGGTTGCTGATCCCCACTGCCTCTCTTTATTTAAACATCCTTCACTCTCAGCTCAGCGGCCATCTGCTCCGGGGTGGTCTCCCCACAGGGACCTCACCCTCTGAAAGGCAGTCCCACGGGGGATAATTCGACAGTACGGATGAAAGGCTTAAACAATATGCATGACTGATGGTGCTTTAATTCCTCCTTTAAGAATTTGTTTTCAAGAAATAGGCAAGTGTGCAACGATGTATGTAAAAGAATGCTCATTGCTGTAGATTAAACCAACAAACACACACATAACCCAGGTGTCCAACAAGACAGGAGTACTCCAAGAAATCATGGTCCATGCATCTAAAGAAACATGAGGGAACCACCAAAAATGGTGCCTATGACTCACCTGGAAGCAGTTAACGTTAAATACTTTCCAGTGAATAATGCAGGTCACAAAACCATATGTAAAGTATGATCTTATTGTATAATACTAAGTATATGTAGTCTCAGAAAAGTCTTGACAGAGGCAGCAAAACACTGAGTCAGTGGTTACCTCTGGGTGGTGAAGGGTTTTTAAAAAATAATTTTATGTGTTTGTTTATTTTTGTCTGTGCTGGGTCTCCGTTGTGAGCAGGCTTTTCTCTAGCTGCAGTGCGTGACCTTCTCACGAGTGGCTTCTCTAGTTGCAGAGCATGGGCTCCAGAGCGCAGGCTGGGTAGTTGGGACTCACGGACTCCATTGCTCTAAGGCCTGTGGGATCGTCCCAGACCAGGGTTCAAACCCAGGTCTCCTGAATTGGCAGGCAGATTTTTTTACCACTGAGCCACCTGAGAAGGCCAAGGAAGGGTTTAAGTGTAGTTTTCCCTCCCTTCATTTGTCCAATAAATTGGTATTATTTTATAATACCAAATATAATGTTTATTAATATTATTATTTTATAATAAATATACTTTATAAAATTACAAATTAAAAAATTTAAGAAAGCCCCTGTGTCCAAGGGGTTCAGAGATGGGCTTGGCAAGATTATCCTCTGGGGCTGGGTTCACCCTGTCATCCTGCTGGCTGGCTGGCCTGACCTGTGGCCCCCAGCCGTCTCCAGGTCAGAGGACACAAATCCCCTTTCACATTAGTCTGGCAGGAAGTTCATAGCTGCCTAGAAGCTGGAACATCCCTGTGTCCCATGGCCAGTGGTGAGAAGGAAGGGCTTTAATCTGGCGTCCCTGGCTCAGATCCCTTGAGAACTTTACAGGTACGTGGCTGCTGGACCCTGGCCATGCCTCCTGTCTGGACACGTGTGATGGGAGTCAGGACTGGGTGCCGCCTCCTCCAGCCTGTGCAGTGACCAGGTGACTTCATGCATGAGTCGAGTTGGTCCTGCCTGTTCAAGAGTGCTGTAATTGAGTCCCGGTTCCTGGACAACTGGACCAGGAAGAGATGCCACACCCAGACTGGTGGAAATGGGTCTTGCAGTGTTCTTGTCTGGAGAATCCCAGGGACGGGGGAGCCTGGTGGGCTGCCGTCTGTGGGGTCACACAGAGTCGGACACGACTAAGTGACTTAGCAGCAGCAGCAGCTGCAGCCGTGGAGTATTAGTTGCTCGTCGTGTCTGATTCTCTGCGACCCGATGGACTGCAGCCCGCCAGTCTCCTCTGTCCATGGGATTCTCCAGGCAAGAATACTGGAGTGGGTTGCTGCCTCCTTCTCCAGCGGGTCTTCTGCCGCAGGGTTTGAACCCAGACCTCCTGCGCAGGCAGCTTCATTGATCTGCGCCGTCACCTAGAGACACAGGCCCAGCCGCGAGTGGCTTTCTGCGCTCACCGTGGCCACTCCTCGTCTCTATGCCTGACATGACCTCGGGCCAGCTGCCATCCTCAGGACTCGGCTAGACGGGCCTGGGACCACTGTTGGTCTCCAGGGTGAAAATGCTGAAGGCGTGGAGGCCAAGGCTGAAGGGACGCGACTGTCAGGAGGGGGCCCCTCTCTGGGGACCTTTCTGTTCCCTGAGAAGGTGACCTCTGACCTCCTGTCTGAGGGTCTGTCTCATCTTGTCTCTTAGGAGGCAGTCTTAAACTAGTGAACCCGGCTTGCAAATACGTTGCAGGGAAGAGAGAGGAGGAACTTATAAATGGAAAGGGAAGAGGCGCATGAGTCCAGGGCAGGGCGGCATGGACTCTGAACCATCATTAGAACAAGCTGTGCGTGCTCAGTCACTTCAGTCGTGTGGACTCTCTGTGACCCCCTGGACTGCAGCCGCCAGGCCCCTCTGTCCATGGGATTCTCCAGCCAAGAACACTGGAGTGGGTTGCCATGTCTTCCCGCAGGGGATCTTCCGCGCGCAGGAATCAAACCCGCGTCTCCTGCATTGGCCGGCGAGTTCTTGACCACTGAGCCACCAGGGAGTGTCCATCCGCCACGAATGGATGGGGAAGACATGGTGTGTATGGATATATTCACGAGGCCATGTGCTGTGCGTATCAAGAGAGCAAATCCTAAGAGTTCTCTTCACAAGGGAAAGAAGTCTTTCTCTTTCTGTGATTTTGTGTCTCTATGAGATGGTGAGCGGCCACTACACTTACTGGGCATCGTTTCCTGGTGTGGAAGTCAGACCTTCATGTGTTTGCCTTAAACGCGCCCTCTCACCTCTGCTGAGTCCCCCACATTTTCATCACCCCTAAGAAATGCCCCCCACACTGCGAGCACTCACCGCCTCTTGCCCGCTTCCCCAGGCACGGGGTTGAGCTGTAAAGGCTGAGGTAGGGGGTGCAGCCAGGGCGGGGGCCGGCACGGACCTCATGTCTACAGAGTCAGCTGTTGAATGAGGGTCGTGTTCAAACAGCGCCGGGCTCGGAGGCTCAGCCGCCTCACTCCCGCCGCCTTGGTGGCCAGTGAGGGGCCCGCGGGCTGAATGGGGCGGGGGCTTCCCTGGGGCCACCGATCGAGGGGACTGCAGGGTCTTCCCAGCGCCTGGCTCGCCCCCGCCCACATGCTCGTAATCCCTGACCGACTGCCCCAACTTTGGAGCACCCTGACTGTCTGCTTTGCCCACTGTGGTCGTCCAGGAGACTCTGGTGGCCTTGTGACTGTCTGAGTGTTTCTGAATCTGTGGGCCGCAGAGTGGGGAGGTGGAGAGGGGCCTCTGGGAACCAGGGTCCGACTCGGCTGAGCACGTGGTGCCTGGAGGCCCGGCCCCTTCCAGCCCAGGGTCCCCCTCTGCAAGCGGTGGAGACCCACCTTGAGGGATGGCGGGGGGCCACCTGGGCCATTGCCCGGGAGGTGCCCGGCCTCTGCTGTCCCCACAGGACTCCGTGTCTTCACTCCCAGACAAAGCTCACTGGGGTTGGTGTTCCCCACAAAGGGAAGGACTGGAAGAAATGCCCCGAGAAGGCTGGCCCTGCTGAAGCACACGGGCCACTTAACCAGTGTGGGGCTCACTCTCCAGTGTCCCGGGCCACCAGGTCAGGAATCTCTGCCCTGAGGCTGGGGCTCTGTGGTATCGAG
The DNA here is from genome assembly GCF_049115385.1 of Moschus berezovskii. NCBI lineage: Eukaryota > Metazoa > Chordata > Mammalia > Artiodactyla > Moschidae > Moschus > Moschus berezovskii. The sequence goes on along the minus strand of NC_142479.1, from coordinate 72,825,233 downwards.
ATAACAGCCTTGGGACAGGGCGGCACAGCCTTGCCCGGTGTGGCAGCGTCTCTGTGGGACGCCGCACTTGAGTGTGCGGTGGGGCCGGGCGCCTATGCTTTTCCTGGGGGGTCACGCAGGTGCCCCTGGCCGCGGGCTGAGCTCTGCCCAGACCTCGACCTCCGCATCGGCTCCCCGCCACCCTGGCCGCAGCTGTCTCCCTCCCCTCTACCTGGGACGCTGCGGGGGCTCCAGGGGGCCAGGCAGGGCCCAGAGGAGCAGGTGTGGCTAGGGTCCCGCTGGGCCGCCAGCTCGTCTTCAGCAGGTGCCTGGTCAGTGGGGGCCTGTGTGTCCTGCTGGGAGCAAGCCCATCCTGAGAGTCGATGAAGCCGAGAAGATGGTCCATATTTTCACAGCAGAGCGGGACAAACAGTTCCCGGAGCACCGCCCGGTTGCCCTGTTGCCAGCCCCGGCCGGCAGGCTGCGCGCCGGCGCCCCCTCCCCATCCGTCCTCCCTTCCTCTCCTGGCCCGGGCAGCGCTCAGCTGATGCGATGAGGCAGCGTCTCCTGGAGCGGCGATCCGTCCCGTGCTGCGCGAGGATGCTCGGCGGGGCTTGGCCGGCACCCGGCGCTGGGGGCAGGGGGCACCGCCGGGCGGCCTGACCTTCCCCCAGGCGGAGGGGCCGCTGAGCCGTCCCCCTCCCCGTCCCGAGGCAGCGGCCCTCCCCCGCTCCGGATCTACTTCCTCTTTGGGACAGAAGGAGCACCTCCTGTGTCCCCTATCGCATGGCTCCTCTGTCTGAGAATCTTTGTTTTATTTGAGGATCAGAGCTGTTCCTTCCTCCCCTGGTGATGAGGAAACGTGCTGTTGAGTTTGGCGTCCTCGCCACTGGGAGACCTTGGGGTAACGCGATGCTACCAGCTGGTTACATAACCTTTCCCACTGGGAAGCCAGCTCTGAGGCCCGGCTGTCTGTCCGGCTGGGGGTGCAGGGGAGAACGGACAGGGGTCGGGGTGCGGACAGGGTCAGAGGGGTTGGATGGGGTCAGAGCGGGGCGGACGGGGTCAGAGGCGGGTGGAGTGGGAGGTTGCTGGCAGTCAGCCCCGCTGGGGGCAGGTCCGCTGATGGGACCAGTGGGAGTCAAGTGATGTCCCCTTTCGGGCCACCGGCCACCAGGTTCGGAATGCCCCCCCTCCGCTCACGGCCACCCAGGCCAGCTGGAGTCCTTGGCCCCACCAGAGGCCTGGCTTCCGTGTGTTTCTAGAAAACTAGTGTGTGAGCTCCGGGCATCCTTGGCCAAGGCATGCATTTATATTTAGAAAGGAAGCCTGCTTCTTTAGAAGGTTATAGAACGTGGACTCCTCAGAACAGGTGCATTCTTTTGCCCCGAGACACTCATATGAATGGCAGGGGCAGGTCATTCAAATGAACACATGCTTGTTTTCGTCCATTGTGGACAGGATGGGATTCGGCTCGTGGGACAGAGGGCTCTTGTCTAATGAATTCAGATTCAGTTTAAAAACAAAGCGTGCTTCGCGCCAAAGCACATTGTCAGAGGCCTGAATTCAATGCACGGGCTGCCAGGGTGCAGCTTCTGCCCGTTTCTGTCTGTGGGGATCTTGTCGTGCCTTTGTTTTGTTTGGGTTTTTTCGGGACCGCATTTGTTGGGCACTCCCATGGCAGGCACCGTGCCCGAGGGCCTTGCTCAGAACTTTATGTACATTGTCTGACATCAGCTTTCCAGCGTCCCCTGAGACCAGTACAGTCACTTGCCCCCTTCGCGACTGAGGAGGAGGAGACAGATGTTAAGATTTCTGCCTGGACGTCCCTGGTGGTCCAGCGGTTAAGACTCTGCACTTGCAATGCAGGGGCTGTGGGTTCGATCCCTGGTGGGAGAACTCAGATCCCATGTGCCACCCAAGGTCTCACAATAAGGCCTTCTCCTGTTTACCTTACTGCTTTTTCTCAGCCTCTGGTCCCCAGAGACTGCTGTCAGAGTGACCTGGAATGACAGCCCCACCCGAGACTTACAAAACCGGCATCTCCAGGGGTCCTTTGGTGGCTCCGTGTGCTGAGAGGCTTGCCAGCCTGTGAGCAGCCCCGCCCTTCTGACTCAGGGGGCCGTGGTGTTTGGGACTGACCCTTTCTGGGAAGCGCCTGTGTGTCTGAACATGGACTGTAGTGGGGCTTCCTCCATGCATCACGGAACGGCCTCTCTTTGCACACCCAGGGAGGAGGAAGTAAGCATACTCATGAATCATGCTTCTGTTTATATTTTGGTTGCCGAGGCTAAATATTTATTGCTTTAAGTAAGAGGTTCGGCCTTAATTAGAGTCATAACTAACCACAAGTGCATCGAAATGCATTCTCATGGCTGTCGAACGTGGTTGCTCACAGAAGGCCAAATTCGACGGACACTTTGGACATGCCAGTGGGACCGCTCCAAGTGTGAAGGTTGCTGAACACGAACAAAGAACTTTTGAAATTAAAAATTGCACATTTTACTTTATGGGCTGGACTCACCTGTTGTTCTTCCTCACTGTAACGGAGAAGGTCACATTTGTTCTCCGGGGCGTAAAGGCGCGGGCCACGGGAAACCTGTCATTACACACACGCTATGTTTAGTTTCGAGATGTATCATGTCCCCTTTCTTACTGCCCTGGAACTGGCACGCTCTATGTGAACTCACCAGGAGAGCTTTACAGGGCTTTCCTGGTGTCTGGACCCCAGCTCAGGTCAATTAACTCACAGTTTCTGGGAAATGGACCTTTGCATGAGTATTTCTTCAAAGCTCCCCTAGTGACTCGAGTCTGCATACAGTCCTAGAAGGTCCTAGAAGTTCTTACTGACTGAGGGTGCTGGCCGTGTAGTCAGCCTTGGACTCAAATCCTGACTTGACTGTTTCCTTGCTGTGTGACCTTGGGCAAGTTATTTAACCTCTCTGAGCTTCAAGTTCCACATCTGCAAAATGAAGAGTGACAGTGCCCAGCTCACGCAGTTGTCTTAAGGGTGAAGGGAGATAGTTCAGGAAGTCCTTAACATCACATGCAGGAGCGCTTAACTCAGCGCCTGGGAGAGGCTCGGGTAATTGGAGAAATTACTGTTACTAGTGCATGTGATGGAGAAGGCACTGGCGACCCACTCCAGTCCTCTTGCCTGGAGAATCCCAGGGATGGAGGAGCCTGGTGGGCTGCAGTCCACGGGGTCATGAAGAGTCGGACACAACTGAGAAACTTCACTTTCCCTTTTCCCTTTCATGCATTGGAGAAGGCACTGGCGACCCACTCCAGTCCTCTTGCCTGGAGAATCCCAGGGATGGAGGAGCCTGGTGGGCTGCAGTCCACGGGGTCATGAAGAGTCGGACACAACTGAGAAACTTCACTTTCCCTTTTCCCTTTCATGCATTGGAGAAGGCACTGGCGACCCACTCCAGTCCTCTTGCCTGGAGAATCCCAGGGATGGAGGAGTCTAGTGGGCTGCAGTCCACGGGGTCATGAAGAGTCGGACACAACTGAGAAACTTCACTTTCCCTTTTCCCTTTCATGCATTGGAGAAGGCACTGGCGACCCACTCCAGTCCTCTTGCCTGGAGAATCCCAGGGATGGAGGAGCCTGGTGGGCTGCAGTCCACGGGGTCATGAAGAGTCGGACACAACTGAGAAACTTCACTTTCCCTTTTCCCTTTCATGCATTGGAGAAGGCACTGGCGACCCACTCCAGTCCTCTTGCCTGGAGAATCCCAGGGATGGAGGAGTCTAGTGGGCTGCAGTCCACGGGGTCATGAAGAGTCGGACACAACTGAGAAACTTCACTTTCCCTTTTCCCTTTCATGCATTGGAGAAGGCACTGGCGACCCACTCCAGTCCTCTTGCCTGGAGAATCCCAGGGATGGAGGAGCCTGGTGGGCTGCAGTCCACGGGGTCATGAAGAGTCGGACACGACTGAGAAACTTCACTTTCCCTTTTCCCTTTCATGCATTGGAGAAGGCACTGGCGACCCACTCCAGTCCTCTTGCCTGGAGAATCCCAGGGATGGAGGAGCCTGGTGGGCTGCAGTCCACGGGGTCATGAAGAGTCGGACACGACTGAGAAACTTCACTTTCCCTTTTCCCTTTCATGCATTGGAGAAGGCACTGGCGACCCACTCCAGTCCTCTTGCCTGGAGAATCCCAGGGATGGAGGAGTCTAGTGGGCTGCAGTCCACGGGGTCATGAAGAGTCGGACACAACTGAGAAACTTCACTTTCCCTTTTCCCTTTCATGCATTGGAGAAGGAAATGGCAACCCACTCCAGTGTTCTTGCCTGGAGAATCCCAGGGACGGGGGAGCCTGGTGGGCTGCTGTCTGTGGGATCGCACGGAGTCGGACATAACTGAAGCGACTCAGCAGCAGCAGCAGAGCGTGTGAGCTAAGTCACCACAGCCATCTCCAGCTCTGTGTGACCCCATGGACTGTATCCCACCAGGCTCCTCTGTCCATGGGATTCTCCAGCCAAGAATACTGGAGTGGGTTGCCAGGCCCTCCTCCAGGGGACCTTCCCAACCCAGGGACCGAACCCGCGTCTCTTGTGTCTCCTGCGTCGGCAGGCGGGTTCTTTACCACTAACCCCACTGTTACTGTGTTAAATGCAAGATGAGGGCCCATTAGCAGGCACAGGTGCTGCTGAAGAGTATCAGGGGACCAGGGCTGGCTACCGTGGATTTCCGTGTTTGCTGGTGCAGATAAAGCATGGCACACCCCGGCGGGTGTTTCTGATCATCAGATGCTTGGCTATCAGGCATCAGCCCTGGGGATCCACCGACAGTGCCAGTCGGACCTTTCAAAGTCAGTCCACCGCTAGCAGTGCTGACAAGATACTGGATTCTGGAATTTGGAGCGAGAAGATGTGGGGTGTGTATACATATATAAATACATATATATATTTATAATTGCTTACCGACACTCTGGACTCTTGAGATAAATTCCTTTCAAGTACAAGGTTTGTGGGCATGGCTGGAATATATCAGTGTGTCTTTCTGGTAAAGCCAGAAGCCAGGGCACAGACATGTATCAGCGGGCCAGTCAAAACATAGATGGGGGGTTGCCCCCCACCCCCTGGCAAGTGTCCCCACCAAGCGGCTTCTCTCGCCAGCCTTCTCCTCTCTTGTACTGATCCTAATCGTTGCACGTGGCTGTCCTCTGTTGATGTGTACATGTTTCATAACTGGCCGAATCCCTCCTCACCCCTCCAGCTTTCAACTCTCTGCTGAAATAAGGCAAACACATACATATTTTTCTCTGAAAAAGAAGAAGGGAAGTTAATCATCTGAAAAAGAACAATACAGAAGATATGGCAGATGAGCAGAACCCCTAGTGTCGAGGATCAGTTAGCAGATTTACTAATTACAGGCCAGTGTGTGTGTGTGTGTGTGTGGTGTGTGCTGTCCTGTCTGACTCTTTGCTGCCCCATGGACTGAAGCCAGGCTCCTCTGTCCCTGGGACTCTCCGGGCAAGAACACTGGAGAGGGTTGCCGTGCCCTCCTCCTGGGGATCTTCCCGACCCAGGGACTGCAACCGTGTCTCTTGCATCTCTTGCATTGGCAGGTGGGTTCTTTACCACTAGTGCTACCTGGGAAGCCCAGGGGCCAGGGTACCCTTCTGGAAACATCTTGGAGGCAGGGATGCAACTCTGGTGCCCACAGTCCCATCACAGTGTAAATCCCCAGCTTGGGCCTTCTGGTTGACCCACAGAACCATTGACTGGTTTCTTGGAATTGAAGCCTTTGCTTTTCCTTAGCATCTGGCCTCAGAGGCTAAGCAAGTTCATCGGGATACTGTGTTCCATGGCCTTGCAAATAAATGGACTCCATATTCTCACCCACCTATTCCCCAAGCGTCCCTAGAAACGCCCCCCGTGGGTGGGGGGGTGAGTGTGTGCAGGGCTTTCGCACGTGCGATGCTCCCACCCTCCCTTGGCCCAGAGCAGAGGCATAAGTCATGCATTCCGCAGCCACGTGGGAGTGTGATTTATGCCCCAGCAGCGCCGGATTCTCTGCTGCATGTGAGTGAATAATAGGAGTGGGCTCTGGGTCCTCCTGGGCAGCGGGACTCTGGATGGCGACCAGGTGCTCGAGACATCCTGGGCCAGGCCACAGAGTTTCCCACCCGGCCCACTTGGTTCCAAGAGCCCCACACCCCTACACGGGAACCATCCACACGGACATGAGTTGGTGTGTGTTTTGTTTCTTACTTCAACACTTGGGGGGACTCCAGAGCTGTCTATGAGAAAATTCCAAGAATGCTGGGCATTTCCGGTGTTGTGAGCTGGGCCCGGGACTTCAAAGGTTGCCTTCGCTGCGGGGTGGGTGCTGCAGAGTGCCGACAGCCTGGTCTTCTCCCCCCATCCCTACTCACGCCAGCCAAACATAAGGCCGTTGCATGACCGCGGCCTGTGTGAGGCACACACAGCCTTCGCCTTGGAAGGCCTCTGACACGCTAACTGTGTGGAATTCCTGGCTCAGTTGGGCTGAAGTCGGGGCGTGTGTGGGAGTGGTGGGGATGGTCATGGTTAACTCAACGCGACGTGTATTCAGGATGTTTCCATAAGGCATGACCTCATCCCTTCCAGTCCGCTGGCCACTGTTACACTGCTGGTCACTTTGACTCGGTAGTTACAGAAAGAATTCCTTTAATTACCCAGTGGAAATTCGTAGATTGCACATAGATTGTTCTTACCTCCCCGAGAGAGGTAAGAGGTCAGAGCTATTATGAACGCCGTCTCCACAACATTGGAGCAAGTCATTCATTCAAAAATAAAGGCAGACAAAAGGCGGGGGAAAGTGAGGCAGAGGGAAAATGCCACAAACTCTGTGCCGGGCCAGTTGTTGGCATCAGACGGATCAACTAGCTGGGGGGAGTTTCTGCCTTTAGTCAGATAACGTTATTTTCCGTCCTCAACATGACCCGTAGGAAGGCACATTCGTTCACTCGACAGGTATTTGTTGAGCGCCTGCTGTGTCTCAGGGGCACAGGTACTCAGGAGGCCAGTCAGTAAAGAAGCCAGTCAAGCTGACGGTCATAAGTGGAGTGAGGGAATTAGGTGACGTGATTCCATAACGAGGGACAGAGGCAGCGATTTACACCTTTATCCAGTAAAATAAAAGCACGTATTGAAGGAGATTGGACTGTCCAGGTGGCTCAGTGAGTAAAGGATCTGCCCACCAACGCAGGACATGAGGGTTTGATCCCCGGGTCGGGAAGGTCCCCTGGAGAAGGAAATGGCCACCCACTCCAGTGTTCTTGCCTGGAGAATCCCGTGTACCGAGAAGTTTGGCGGGCTACAGTTCATGGGGTTGCAAGAGTCGGACGAAACTAAGCGACTGAACATACACACACACATTGAAACAGATTAACGAGGTGAATAAAAATGGCTGATTACCAAGGCAAGTCGGGCCTTTGCTGGAATTACTGGGAGCTCTCAGAGCATCCGCATCGGGAAGGACTGCTCTTCCCAGAGAGCTGATTGCCTTCTTGTCTTGCAGGGGGAAGTCCCGCCAAGCAGACCACCTGGGAAGGAGGGCACCGCGTCCCGGCCCTGGCGTACTGGCCCGGCAGGGTCCCTGTCAACGTCACCAGCGCAGCTCTGCTGAGGTACGACCCCGCCTTGAGATGCGAGGAGAAGGCGTGTGTTCGGGTGGCTGGAGACCTCCCCCTTCACTGACCCTGGGCAGGCATCCACAGGGCCTTCCCAGCCTCAGATCGCAGCTGCACGGAGCTACCTGCAGGCCAGCCTGTGAGCACCTTAAAGCAGGAGCACAGGGGGCTCTTCAGGCCCTCCTCCAGGGAGACCGTCTCTGGGAAGAGGGTGCCGGGTAGGCTGCACGGCCATCAACACTGGTTGCAGTGATGTCTGCAAGAGCGTCATCACCGCTTTTGGCTTGGGCTAAGCTTCCCTGGTGGCTCAGACGGGAAGGAATCTGCGTGCAATGCGGGGACGTGCGTTCAATCCCTGGGTCAGGAAGATCCTCTGGAAAAGGGAATGGCAACCCACTCCAGGCTTCTTGCCTGGAGAATCCCATGGACAGAGGAGCCTGGTGGGCTAAGGTCCATGGGGTCACAAAGAGTCGGACACGACTGAAGTGACTTAGCACTCACACAAGCCAGCTGATGGTGGGGAGCAGGGGAGAACAGATCACTGAACCCGGATGATTCCACCCTTGGGGGTAGGGCAGGTGTCTGAGGGGAGTCACTCGGACGGATGGCCCTGAGAGAGGGTCTAGGCGTTCATGTGCCCTGGAGGGGAGAGAAAGGGGAGGGTCCCCCTGGCTGGGGAGAAAAGGCTGAATCCTTGGCTGAGGACCTTCTTCCTGCCTCTGCCTAAGAAGCTCCAAAAAGAAGTGCCCCTTTCTTCGCAGGACAACTGTCAACATGATCACATCTCAGATCACACTGATCTCCTAATCGAGGCTGACCCAGAGGCCACGTCCTAGGTACAGAGCTCAGCTGTGGTGAACGTCCTGAAGGCACCACCACGTGGCCCTGACTCCTAACTAGGGGGGTGTCATCCTCGTGGTCTTCCCCATGGGCAGGGGCATCCAGGTGCTTGCTTACGTGCTCAGAGGCTTTGTTCTGGTTAAAGACTAATTTTCTAGTTCCAAATGTCCTTCGCCGTCAGCCAGTTGGGTTCTGGACTAGAGAACACAGCCCAGAGGAGTGCACATCTCACTGGTGTCCTCCAGTGTCCCGGGGGAGGGGTGGGGTGGGGGGGACTGCAGCCAGGGGTCGGAAGGGTAACCAGCTGTGATGCCAGACAGCAGGTGGCCAGGCCCTGTCCCGGCACCCTCTGGGCCCCCAGGAGCCCACAGTCAGCCCAGTACCGTTGAGGAGGGGGGTGCCCAGCAGGTGTGACAACAACTCGGGCTGGAGTTTGTGACGTCAGGCAGGCTGGGAAGTGGGCCAGGCGGGCTGCTTTCTCTGGGCCTGACTTGCTGCAGTCAGGCCAGGGGTTCACGGGCTGGGCTGGACGTGCACAGGGAACGCGGCCACCTCGCGGGTGACGTCACCAGGAGCCAAGCACGCTGTTGTCAGTTGAGAACTGTCTGTGCCTACAGTCGGCCACGGCACCGCGATGCAGCGGCAGCCCTGTGCTCATTGATTCTGGCTTCAGAGGTGACAGCTGACTCAGGGGCTCGCGCTGAGTGTCCCAGGGAAGCCTGGCTTGGGGACCTCCCTGGCGGTCCAGTGGTTAAGCCTTTGCCTTCCAATGCAGGCGGCGCAGGTTTGATCCCTGGTCGGGGAGCTAGGATCCCCACGCCCAAAACCGAAGCATAAAATTCTTCAGTGAAGATGGATCATTGTGTCCAGTATGGATCAGGCATGGCTCCAGGGGCCGGATGTTGGAATAGGCTCATCAGACTGACGGAGAAGGAAATGGCAACCCACTCCAGTGTTCTTGCCTGGAGATTCCCAGGGACAGAGGGCCTGGTGGGCTGCAGTCTGTGGGCTCGCACAGACTCAGACACGACTGACGTGACTTAGCAGCAGCAGACCGAAAGCTTCTGCTGTTTTGGAGCCGATGTCCCTTCGGGAGGGCAGGGCTTGGCAGCACACGCCGAAAGAGCCCTGTGGTCTGACCCTAAAGCCGTGAAGCAAGGTATCTCAACCATGGCGCTGTTGACATTTGGGGCCGGACTGTTCTCTATGGTGGAGGGTGACCCAGGCGTTTGAGGATGTTTGCTAGAATCCCTGGTCTCTAGGTGCCAATGGCTCTCCCAGCCCCAGCTGTGACAACGGGGACGTTCCCCGGCAGCTCCACCTGCCCCCTGGGAGGACGGGCTCATGCCGGTTGAGTTGGAGCTCTTGTGCGATGCCCTGGGTTGTGTGCAGAAAGGGGTGGGTCTGCTCACACCTGCGCTGGGAGCCACATCTCTGTCCGGAACTGAGGACCTCTCTCTTGGGGACCCCTGGGGCAAGTCCACAACGACGATCGGGACAGGAAGGACGTGCAATAACCTTATGTGAAAAACAGCTAAGGGTCTGTTTCACCAGGAGAGCAGATAGTCCCCTGGGCGAAGGGGGCACGGCTGTCTCCCCAGATCGGAAAGGCAGGCCGCTGTGTGCAGGGGGCGCGGCTGTCTCGAGGCAGATGGTCCGGAAGGAGCCACAAGCAGGCAATGCCCAACCTCCCCGGAAAGGCCCAGCCACGCCTCCCCTTTCAAGACGCCGTCCCTGTTGCTGTGTCTGGCAGCGGGCTCCGGGGGGATGGGTGGTCCTGATGACCCTGCTCCAGGCTGCGTTCTGCTGGTCAGTGTTGGGTTTTCCTGGCTCTCTGGGCACGCTCCGCTCTGCTCCCTGGAAGGTGCTGATGGAACTGCTGGTCTCCCGGGGGGAACTGAGGGTGCTGGGGGAGCTGCAGCCTATCTCCAGCCTCCCCCACGGGACCCTGGCCAGGAAGGGGGGCACCTAGATTCCCCCGGGGGTAACGCGCGCGAACCCCACGTGGGAAGGATGGCAACCAAGAGAGGCTGAAGAGCGTGCTCCCCACGCCCTGGGCTGGTTTCCGCTTCTCCACAGTTCAGAGGGGGTTCTGCTGGCCCCTCCCGCACTCCAGACCCAGAGTTCAGGCCTGTGCACCCCAACCGACCCTCCAGAGCCCCCCACTTCTCACTGCCTGCCTGCAGATCACGCCTGTCCCGAGGCCATGTCCTCACGTCCAGGGAGCAGCCTCCCCCCAGTCCCTTCCCCGCCCCTCCCCCACCATCCCCGCCCCTCCCCACCTCCACTCTGGGCCATTTCTGCACTGCTCCCTACTCCACCAGCCATACTCCACCAGGGCTTGCTACCCCTCCTGCCTCTGCACGTGTGTCGGGTGCCAGCTCCTGGAAGGAGCGTCACGGGAGACAAGCTGCCGGCCCCGTGGACTGTGGAGGCCATAGGGAGAGCAGAGACCCCTGTTCGGAGTCAATGGGGAGGGTCTGCTGTGGGCAGAGGCCTGGGCCGGAGGAGGGAAGCAGATGGCCTGCCGGGTCCCTTCTGAGACCCCTTCCTGGGGGGTGAGGCTCTCCCCAAGACCCTGGACTGGGGCAGCCTAAGGTGGACACCCTCTCCCGGGGATGTCCAGCCTCACATGGCCGGACCCTTGGGTCTCTGAGTCCCACCGACTCTTGGTGGGCCTGGCCCTCAGATCCACCCCTCTGTTCCTGCTGGAACTTCTTTTTTCTGGCCAGAATGCAGGAGGGAGATGTGCCCCGGTGTGGAGGCAAATGGTAGCACGTGACTTCAGAGAAAATCAGATTAGGAACACCCGCCGCGTGGCCTCTTTGGGGTGGAGGGGCTGTGAGCGTGGTGATCCTTCACGTCGCTGGGCGTTACCTTTCCTCCTGCCCTCAGCACGGACCAGGGCTTCCCAGGTGGCCCACGCGGTAAAGAACCCGCCTGCCGATGCAGGAGAAGCAAGAGACATAGTTCGATTCCTGAGTCAGAAAGATCTTCTAGAGGAGGAAATGGCAACGCGCTCCAGTATTCTTGCCTGGGAAACCATGGACAGAGGAGCTGGTGGGCTACAGTCCATGGGGCTGCAAAGAGTCCAACACGAGTGGGCACCTACCCCCCACCCCAAACATGGGCCAGTTTGTAAAAGGAATGAAAGGGCTGAATGAAAGGGGATGGGGTGTGTCACCCATGACCACATTCTAAACACAAGCGAGCTATTTGCAACATGGAGACCCAGGGAGGGAAATGAAGTGAATATTCCCCTGCAGATGCTGGTCACACACTGCTCCTGCTTGGCAGGCAGTGGCGGCCTTGGCGGCGACAGGCGGACACCCTTGGTTCTCTTTTATTTTTAAAAATGAATTTTTATTGGAGTCTAATGTGTCCATTTCTGCTGCACAGCAAAGTGAATGTGATACATACACAGTTCAGTTCAGTTCAGTCGCTCAGTCGTGTCCGACTCTTTGTGACCCCACGGACTGTAGCAGCCAGGCTCCTCTGTCCGTGGGATTCTCCAGGCAAGAATACTGGAGCGGGTTGCCATTTCCTCCACCAGGGGATCTTCCCGACCCAGGGACTGAAGCCCGGGCAGAGAGATGGCCCGTGCTGGGGGCCGTCCAGGCGGGTCTTGCCCCAGGATGACCAGCGGGAGGGCCTGGGGACACGGGCTGACTCCGCCTGGTCTTCCCACAGTGTCCTGGACGTCTTCCCCACCGTGCTGGCCCTGGCCGGGGCCCCCCTGCCCCGAGGCCGACGCTTTGACGGTCTGGACATCACACAGGTGCTGTTTGGCCGGGCGCAGACGGGACACAGGGTAAGTGGAGGAGCTGCTTGTCCTCCTGGGCTCGTCTGGAGGCTGGCCTGCCGCTCCCCCCCTCCCCGGGCTCTGCCTGCTGCTATGTGGATAGACCCGTCATCAGAAGATGCCTGCCAGTAGCCACTGGAGGTCCAGTGTGTCAGGCCAAGGGGAGGGGGACCCCTTTGAGAGGAACCTCTTTCCACTCCCTGCTCTGCTTCCTGAGTCAGTCCAGTTCATCACCCAGATTTCTAGGTAGCAGTTTGGCCTAGGGCGGGTGTCCATGGGTACTTATTCCCTGTAACAAATGATTTTTTTCTCACCATCATTTAATTTTCTGACATGACACAGAAGACACAGTTTTTAGCTGGATGGGATGTGTGAGCAGTGTCTGCGTTGTGTATCACGAGGCTCCCTGCCTCCCCCCTCCACTGACCCCGCCAGAATGAAAGCTCCCCAAGGGCAGGAATCGCATCGTGGCATTCTCAGTACGCTTAACACGGGGTCTGGCACCCGGCCAGCATTCAGTAAATGAGAATTGAGGGGATGACGGGATGAGTGAGTGGATGGATGATGTCCTGGGGGACGGGGCCCCTGACCTCTCCTGGCTCCTGGAGAGCTCGGCGCACACAGCCCTCCAGCCCCCAGGCCCCTCTCGGGTGTTCCCGGAAGCGTTCTGTGGCTGCCTCTCTCTCTGTTTTACTTTTGCCAAAAGGAAGAGGAAGTGGGAGGAGGGACGGGGCGGGTGGGATCCGGGCCTGGCCTCCCAGTTAGGGACCCGCACATCAAAGCGTCTATTTCTGGCCTCCCAAGGGTCACAGGGAAGTGAGTCGAATGTCCTGGGGCAGTTCCTGAAGGTGCCCTGCCCCTCTGCTGGTGCACCAGTTGTAGTGGGCCCTGGGCTCCTCCGTGGAGGCCTGGGACGGCCCCTGGGGCAGGATGGCTCCTCCCAGCCGGTCTGATCCCCCCTGCCCCATCTGCAGACCCTGCCAAGCCCAACCCTGCTCCCCGCCCCCACCCAGGACGGCTACGCAGGAAGGTGGCTTCCGTCCCTGGGCTGGAATCTGGCGGTACGTGGCCCTGGGGGGTTGTCGACTGCGTCAGCAGAGAGATGCTTCTGAGTGTCCAGGAGGATGACTGAGGTCACCAGGAATCTTCGACGTTGGCTCCTCGACGCGGTCCCAGCACCCATGGGAGCTGGCTCCTGGGCGTGGAACTTCCGTCTGCCGCCGGCGGAGACCTCCTGCTTTCTCAGGCTGCCTCTTTCTGCAAACTCACAGGGGCCCTTCTTCAGGGCTGCGTGGTGACTAACCTGGGCCCCAGGGACCCAGCAGGACGGCCCGATAAAAGCCACAGCGCCGTTTGGGGTTTTGTGGGGACGTGTGATGGGTGGGGACACAGCTGGAGTGGGGCTGACGGCACCCCGTGACCCAGAGGGGGACAGCCACGCCTTACCGCTCACCAGGAGCTCTGTGGGAACCTTTGGTGCGTCTCCTGTGGGCCCGGCCCAGTCCCCCCAAGTACTACACTCCTGCAGTGTTAGTAAAGACACCCGAGAGATCAACATAGCTTGCCCCCGGCCCTGAACTTGGCCTTGGTCTTTTCTGAGTGTGTGCTAAGCCGCTTCAGTTGTGTCTGACTCTTTGCTACCCCGTGGACTGTAGCCTGCCAGGTTTCTCTGTCCATGGGATTCTCAAGACAAGAATCGTAGAGTGGGCTGCTATGCCCTCCTCCAGGGGATCGAACCTGAGTCTCTTTCATTTCCTGGGGTGGCGGGAGGGTTCTCACCATGAGCCCCACCTTGGTCTTCCCTAGTTGGCCCCCAGAGAAACGACTGGAAATCCTCTCGAAGTTGCTGATGGAAGACCAGGAGAGAAACAGGAATGATTATAAAGATGTGCTTTATAAATGATTATAAAGTGTTTACACACACACATGCACGTGTGTATTTTTCTGTATTCAGTAACCACTTATTGAGTATCACGTGCAAGGGACTGCGTCAGACATTCTGGGACATCCAGTGGCACATGACAGCCTTAAAGATTAGATTTAAACCTTTCCACCTGTTTGGAACATTCCTTAATACTCAGAATATATTCATTTGCTCCCACAGAGTACTCATGTATGTTTTAATAAACACAATTGTGTTCACCCTTAGCTATATTCTGGGCTTACAAGGTTCCAGTATGGGTTGGTTTAGAAAACCATTCCAGTTTCAAGAAGCTTGAAAGAACCCCTAGATTGTCATTTCAAAACTATGCAAAACGCCTCAGCCGTTGGGTGCTTCCATTTTGCAAACAGGTGACGGCAAGTTGGCGAGCTGAAGCAACGTGGGGCCGCGGCACCCTGGCCCCGCCACGTGGGCCCTGAGCTGAGAGCAGGTGCTGGGCTGTGGGTTTTCCTGCAGAGCAGTCTTTTCACCGCCCACCTTGCAGCCAGCCAGGGCTGTCTTGTCTGTGATGTTCAAAACCACGACTGCTGACTCTATGCTGTGCGTCCCTGTGCGCCCTGCATTCCGGGGGGGTGGGGGGTCTGTGTCCAGGCGCCGAGGGCAGCCGCAGCAGGGAGGGGGTTGGGCGGGGGGCTCACAGGTCCCACTTGGGGCTCCCCTGGCTCCTGGCTGGAAGCTGGAGGTGGCAGCATCACAGCTGGTCATGTCTTATCCCCGCCCCAGGCTGACACGTCCAAGCCCAAGAACTGTCAGCCAACGGAAGGCTTCCGTAACAGCTCTGCACCTGCTCTGCCCTGACCAACCTGGGGCCGTGTGGTCACGCAATGCCCAGCCATCCCTGGAGACCACACATCAAAGAAGCAGTTGAGTCCTTAGTCTCTGGACCACTGATCACCTCTCTTAAGGAGAAGAGAGGCCCCTAGTGGTCAGAGGCGCTGTCCAGAGCAGCTGGCACAAGGCTGACAACTTTTGGAGACGGGGGTCTGCGCGCCCGCACCTGAAGGGCTGGGAGCCCTCCCGGCTTTCTGGGGATGTCACCTAGGCACCGGCCTCCAGAGCTTAAAGTAAGGAGGTGCCTCCTGCTTGAAAAACGGCGATCGGACAGAGTAAAGCGAACAGGTAAGAAAAGCCACCAAGAAGATATGTTTGCAGAAGATAAAGTTATCTTTGAAATTCGGACTGCATGTCCAAAATGTCTCCAGCTATGATTCGTGTGTGAATTCACCAACCTCCTTCCTCTGTTGATATAAACAAGAACGCCATCGTCGGTTGGCTCAGAGGGGAGAGAAGTGCTTGTACAGTTCTCCAAATCCATCCACTGGCCTGAGGGCGAGCCACTCTGCTTCCTCTTGGATTTCGGAAGCGGCGCCTGGCAACGCGAGTAAACATCCTGCCTGTGGCAGTCCACCCTTGGGGAGCTTCTGATTCTGAGAGTCACACGGTGTCAAGGATTCTAACCCACAGACCAGGGCTCCCATCTCCTGGGTGTCTGAGTAACGTTGCAGCTCCGATGACAATAGGTTTTCCAAGCACCACCACCCCCACTTCCTGTCCTCTCCAGAAGGAAACAACACAGCCTCCTGCGGTGAGAGGCTTGGCTTCCTTGGGCTGGAAAGGGTGAGGGTTCTGAGTTATGATCCTCTTCCTGTTTGGACGGGGCCTGCTGTCATCACGCCGCCTGGATCGCGGATGCTGTCACGAGAGCTCGGAAGCGGCAGGTGTTGGGGTGCCCCACCCTCGCTGGCAGCCGCTCAGGGCCGGGAAACTCGGGGTGGGGGGACAGCTGTTTACTGCTCCAACAGATGTTTCTCATTTTTTTTTTGTTAGCTCCATGGAAACTTTGAATCACGTAAGCGCCTTTCCAGCGATATATATCGGTCATGATTCATAGCAGGGCAGTCTCATGCTTTCAGCCCAAAGCCCCCAGCTTTCCAAGGATGCTGGTTATTTATTTCCTACCAGACCTTGCCCTTAGGAACCCTGAACTGCATTCTGGGTCTCTCCATTCTGGAGGGTGATTCTTTTTTCCTTTTTTTTGTCAGGGTAGGGGGAGCCATACCCTGTGGCCTGTAGGATTTAGCCCCCCACCTCACAACCCTGCCCCAGGGATCGAACTCATGCCCCTGGCTTGCCCTGGCCATCTTGAAAGCTGTAGTTTGGGGGCCAGGGGTAGTAAGTAAAATAGTTATTTTTAAAATTTTATTTTAGGGGACTCCCCTGGTGGAACAGTGGCTAAGACTCTGCTCCCAGTGCAGGGGGCCCGGGTTCACCGATCTCTGGTCAGGGAACTAGATCCCACGTGCCCCAGCTAAGACCTGGGGCAACCAAATAGATAAATAAAAATGAAATCATAAAAAAATACCGAAGTAGAGTTAGTTACAACACTGTTAATTTCTGCTGCATAGCAAAGTGAACCAGTTACACGTATGCATACATTGTTTTCCATTGTGGTTTATCATAGGATAGTGACCATAATTCCTTGTGCTTACAGTTGGAATTCTTGATTTGGGGACAAGGTTTCTCTCATCCTCATTTTGCACCAGACCCTGCAGATGACCTGGCTAGCTCTGGGCTTGGAATCCAGCCAGACCTGTGACCCACTCAGATGAACTGACCCGGAGAAGCGTCGCCCGCTTAGGCTCCCGGGAGTAGGCCGTGTCGACCGGAGGCCTGTGTCTGCCGTGCTTGGGGCGGGGTGGGCTCGGTGGTGATGGGAAGCAGGGATCGCGACAAGGACGCTCCTGCTGTCCAGGGAGGGTGTCGGGCGCGTCACCAGGAAGCCCTGTCCCCCTTCCCCAGGTGCTGTTCCACCCCAACAGCGGGGCTGCCGGAGAGGATGGAGCGCTTCAGACCGTCCGCCTGGAGCGGTACAAGGCCTTCTACGTCACTGGTGAGTGGGCAGGCGCCCCGCGGACCCCACTCAGGCCTCCCGGTGAGGGCGGGTGTCCTCCTTCGGGGACACAGTCGGCATCTCTGACGGCGTTGCCCCCAAATCCTGTCCCGGGGCCCCACCACACCCACAAATACACAAACAACGTCTTTCCACTCTTTCCCGAGCTCCCCAGCCAGCTCGGAGCTGGCCCAGTGTGTCTACACTGCCCTTTCTCCCGTGAGAAAACGCTTCACCCCGTGGTTCTACTTGCCTGACTGAATGTTCAGTGGGGGCTTCGAGAGACTTTAAAGTGTAACTCCCTGACAAGAGACCGTTTCAGAAAATAGTTGCTGAAGGTCTGTTTAGCAAACGGAGGTCTCCTACTTCTTGGCTCACCCTGTGGGAGTCTTAAATGTTAACATATTTTAGAAACCTGATACCAGATCAGAATGGTTCTTAAAACCTTCCAGTGGCTTCTTGCTTCCAACTGAATTCAAATTCCCTCCATCCTGGGTCCCTGCACATTTTTTTTTTTTTTTCTGGCTGCAGAGCATGGAGATCTTAGCTCCCCTACAGGGGATCAAACCCGTGCCTCTTTTAGTAGAAGCAAAGAGTCTTAACTACTCTGCCATCAAGGAAGTCCTGTATTTTCGTTTCTTTTCAGAAAGTTTCATTTACCTATGGCCATGCTGGGTCTTCACTGCGAGTGTGGCCGTTCACAGCTGCAGCGAGCAGCGGCTGCTGTTCGTTCGGGTGCCAGGCTTCTTACCGTGACGGCTTCTCTTGGTCCAGAGTGCAGGCTCTAGGGCACCCGGGCTTCAGTAACTGTGGACACAGTCTTATTTGCTTGTGGCACGTGGGGTCCTCCCAGACCAGGGACCAGACCTGCGCCCCCTGCATTGGCAGGCGGGTTCTTATCCGCCGGACCACCAGGGAAGCCCTCCCTGTGCTTGTCTAATCTTAGTTCTGCAAGAGCAACGACTCTCCTTGGTCTTCAGATTAAAATCCCTCTCAGCTTTTAAGGCCACCTGGATGGCAGAATGCCTTTTCCTCTTCCCAGCTGGTAGGATATGGAGAACTCTGATATTTGCCACATTTTACCATTCATGCCAGTTATTTAAGTACATCTTTTATTTCTCCTAGTAGTTTTAAGCCCTCTAAACTCAACTCCCAGTGGTGCTAGTGGTAAAGAACCTGCCTGCCAATGCAGGAGACAGAAGAATCACGGGTTTGACCCTGGATCAGGACGATCCCTGGAGGAGGAAATGGCAATCCACTCCAGTATCCTTGCTGGGAGCCTTGTGAGTTACAGTCCAGGGGGTCGCAAGGAGCCAGGCACGACAGAGTGTCTAAGCACAAACTCAACTCTGTAAGCTCTTTAATATTTGTCCTCTTGATGAGCCTGGCACAGAATCTTGGATCTGGTAGGAACTCTAACACTTTTCTGTGATGAATGAAAATCAAGACCTCTCCCCAACCCATGCAAAAAAAAAAAAGGCCTTCCAAATCTGGGATCTGATATGGATTCCAGTGTGATTCAGTTATTTGAGGTTAGAGCTTTCCAAAGAATTATATAATAAAGAACAAACATTATTTGCCTTGAGCATGAATAAGTGACCTCAAAGAAAATGTGTCATAAAAGCAAAACCAGTTCTTTTGAGTTCATCACTTGAGGAATATTAAAAGTGCCACAGGAATGTGCGATTCTCCGAGACCTAAAATGCAAACCAGTCAGATATTTGTTTTGCTTTCAGATGGGAAGCTCTAGATTACAGCCCTTACATTACTCTATCGAAGAGGTATGGTTTCTCCAGGCTGAGTTAATTTCAGAAGTCGTAACCCAGCCAGAAAGCGCTTGGCACCACAGCGCTGGGATCATTCGATGTAATGAGGCTGTTGGAAATGATCACAATCAGAAAGGAATGATGACACCCAGGGGAGGTCTGCTCTCCTCTACAGTCACCCAACTCCCAGGGGAGGATGGCGATGTCAGCAGATGGGGTGAAAATTGTGACCGGAGTGAAAGAGGATGCAGGCTGAGGGAGCTCCGAGGCCTTCTTCCCTCACCGCCGCCTCATCCTTGAAACTCTGCATCCGAACGACTTGAACCTGCTTTGTGAGGACAGTTGACACCGGCTACACTAGACTGGAGAAAGATGTGTGTGTCCTGCGATGAGGACGCGAGCTTAGGTTTTCAGGTGAACTAGGTTGCTGTTTAGTCGCTGTCGTGTGTGAGTCTCTCGTGACCCCGTGGACTGCAGCCCACCAGGGTTCCCTGTCCATGGGGTTCTCCGAGCCAGAATACTGGAGTGGGTTGCGTTACCTTCTCCAGAGAATCTTCCTCACCCAGGGATCGAACCCGAGTCGTCTGAATTGGAAAGGGGATTCTTTACACTGAGCCACCAGGGAAGCCGCCTCATGGGCTGTGAATTACCACCTAATCTCCTTAGGCTGGAGGAGGCGGGCTTTTATACTTTGTTAGAACTGGGCTCTGTTGGATTTTGTCCCTAATCTTAGGTAAATGTCTTCATCCTGGGACACAGTCTTTACTCCTAGCATGAACATTTAAGGACTTAAGTGGAAAACACGAAGTGTTTATCAGGCCTGTCTAGCTTAATAGCATTCACACTGTGAGCTCCACGTCCCTTCCTTGCTGAGCCCTTCAGACTTGTAGTGTGGGTGAAGCGGGCTCTCCGCTGCACGCCGGTTCTGGGCTCACTGCAGTTAGCACTCAGAATTCATCGCGGTGCTCTGCACACCTCGGGCCGACGCTGGGTTGACGGGATCTCTGCCGTCCCCGCAGGCGGAGCCCGAGCCTGCGACGGGAGCGTCGGCCCCGCGCGGCACCACGAGCCCCCGCTCATCTTCGACCTGGAAGCTGACCTCGCGGAGGCCGCGCCCCTGGACGCGGGCGGCGCGGAGCACCGGGCGGTGCAGCCCAGGGTCGCGGCGGCCCTCGCGGGCGTCCTTGCCGACATCGCCCGCGACCGCGTCTCGCGGGCGGATTACAGCCAGGATCCTTCCGTGCGCCCCTGCTGCGACCCGCGCCGCCCGGCCTGCCGCTGCCGGGCCGCGTGAGGCACGCGCTGGTCCGGGACGCCGCGGCCCCTACCCCGCCGCCGCCCGTGCGCTTTGGAGACGAGGCTCAGAGTGCGCGCTGCGGCCGCCGCTCTGCGCCCCGTTTGAGAGCGCGCCGCGCCCGCGCTGTGAGCAAAGACGCCCGAGCTTTTAGTCCGGAGTCAGACCAGCCTCTGAACTTGGCGATTATGTCACTGGACTCGCAGGCTGAGGCTGAGGGGAGGACCAGGCGAGACGCGAAGATGCCTGCCTGGAGCAGGAGGTGACCCCGAGCGGCGCACAACACTCTTTAGTTCCCTTTTCTTTTTAAAAACGTACCCAGTTTTGCTGGCCCTTTGAACCGAGGCCCGCGCCCTCTGGCGTCTGGAGCAGCCCCGCCCGGCCTTCCCTGCGCCTGCAGACCTCCTGGGAGCTTGTGACCGGGCTGATTCCGACCAGGCGGCGGGGTGCGGACGGGAGATGCTCTGGAGCCGGGAGGCTCCCCCAGGGACGCTGGCGCAGGGTAGACGCAGACCTGAAGTAGGTCCGCTTGTCTCCCAGCGGAAGAGCCACAGAAGCCTCTCCACCTCCCTCCATCCCCTTCGACAGGCAAATGTCTGTACTTTGTAGATTTTAGGAAATCTTCCTGCTTCTTCAAACCACTAAGAAGTAAAATTTTAAAGCCTCAGAAGTGCATTGCCATGATTTTATTAGTGTCCTAAATGGGACTGAAAGGTCTTAAATGATTTATTCTGATCACTGCAAACACCTTTTGCCTGGCTACAACAGCTCCTCTGAGTCACATACAAGGAGTACAGTTCTGAGAGGCGTTCCTGTAGGTACATTTTATACACAGCATACAAGTCCAAAAGGACGCCCTTGTTAACGTAGAACTCGGGTTGTCGATGGATATGGTTCGTTCCCGAGGACGCTGCGGCTGGGACACACTTTTGAGGGCCGGACGTGGGTGCGTGCCGGCCTCGCGTCCACTGGCTGAGAGGGGCTCCGGGTGAGAACCGCGTCCCAGGGCTTCTGTCCCCCTGCTGCTCACTCAACTGCCTCCCTTTCGTCCACCTTCCTCGTTTGCTCCAGAACCACCTGACCGGGGCAGTCCTGCTGCCCGTCAGGACGGCGTGGCTTTGTCCTGCTGATCTCCACGGCATGAGGTGATCTGCCGAAATCAAAACAGAGCGGCCTTACCCTTTCTGGGGAGCGGGGGCTGGTGGGCGGGCAGCGTGCCGGCGGGTCAGTGTCCTTGCGGGGCCGGTGGAGGTTCCCCATCTGTCTGTCAGTCCACAGACTGACCCTCGTGTGTGGCCACAGGGTCACATGTCTTCTTTAGGTGCAGAAAATACTATTTGTAAAATATATATGTGTGCAAGTGTGTGCATGTTCGGTTATCTCTGACTCTTTGTGACCCCACAGACTGCAGCCCATCAGGCCCCTCTGTCCATGGGATTCTCCAGGCAAGAACACTGGAGTGGGTTGCCATTTCCTCCTTCAGGGGATCTTTCCAACCCAGGGATCGAACCAGGTCTCCTGCACTGCGAGCTGATTTTTTTTTTTTTTTTTACCATCTGAGCCACCAGGGAAGCCCAAAATATATATGTATATTGATATGTGTATGTGTATTTTCTTTAAAGGCTCATTTTACTTGTAAATACAGACTGCTAAGTCACTGTGAAAAAGTCAGTAAACACCCTTGGTCCCAATTCCTTCACTCCTGCTCCCAAGAGTAAGACGAATGTCAGAAAACATGCAGACTTGCCAAGGTCGACTTGTTACTGACCCAAAGCTGCTCCCTTCCCGAATGCAGCATCTTTCCAAGGGACCAGAAATAATCGGTCCTCTTTTCTCTCACTGTGCTCAGAGCAAAGTAAAGCCCAAGGAGGGAAGCGGGATGGTACCCAGGCGAGTGCCAGTGTGTCTGAAGAGGAAGATCAGCAGTGACTACACAGGGACCCCTCGGGATTATCTCGGCAAACCTCCGCTCCTGTCTGTGAGCTGCTGGGACAGATCCTGGAGCGCCTTTAGGAATGTGGGTAGAGATGAGCCTTCTGGGCCGGTGTTTGTAATGGGTCTGGCACTTCAGGACAGGCAGAGAGAGAAGGGTCTAGACTCTCCGGGGATGATCGCAGCCATCGAGGGCGTGACTGAGACAGTTCCTCATGAGAATGTGCCAGGCCTCTGGCCTCAAGAAGCCCGCTGATTACCCATCAATGTGCCTGCAGCCTCAGGGCAGGGCTGGGGTCCGATGGCCCCCGTGAGCCCTTCCAACATCTCTGCACAATTTTGGGGGCTGCTTCAAAATCACTAGGGCCTGACGAGCATTCCAGGGAACCTCTTTCGGTGACAGACACTCCCACTCGTGTATAAATAAGAAGCCCTGATGCAATTTAAAGCAGCTTCCACTCATCTGGTCCTGACGCGGGAGACGGGATGACTAGCTCTTCCCAGGCTCCCTAGCATTGCCTAAGCAGACGGGCATCCCATTTTGTCGCTAATTCTTAAGCATCTACAGTTTTATGTTTTTATTTTTACTCCAAATGAGGTATCAAATGACAGGTACACCAAATAACATGGGTACCTTTAATTTGATACAGGTTTTCTTTGGCTCTGAATGCCAATACCCAAGGCAACCCGGTTCTGTAAATATAAGAGGTTTCCAGGTCTGCTCTGATTACAGCTGAGAATCTCACAATCCAATCATCTTTTAGAGCAGCCCCAGACTTTTATAACTGCTGAAGTGGGATCTGATGACGGATAGGAAGGTCCCATAAGCCACTGCGTCTGACCTGCTCTGGGTTCCAAGGATGCAACTTCAGGACCCAGATGCCAAGTTTTGGGGGACAGAAAAGCTCCCTCTGTAGTAAGGAGGGGTGAGAGAACCCCCAAAGCAAAACAACTGCCCTATTGGGAGGTGTTGAGCCAACAAATGTTTTTAAATGAACAGTGTTAACGATGACTGCTTTCCACCCCTGAAATGTCAACTTCACTTGCTGGCACTGTGTGTGATGATCTATAAAAAGCCAGAAATGTCTGTCTCACACAGCACCCCATGGAGCCTTTTGGGAAATGACGAATGTGGCCTTTCAGCCCCTGCACGAAGGGCCCACGGCGGCTTTTTGTTTTGTATTTTTTGGCCGTAGCATGTGGCATATGAGATCTCAATTCCTCGACCAGGGATCACACCTGCACCCCTGCATGAGAAGCATGCAGTCGTAACCACTGGACCACCAGGGAAGCCCCTCCCCTTCTCTGCTCTGCTCACACCGTCCTAGAGATCTATGCGAGAGAGACGCCGGACCCACCCTCCATCCTTTGCAAACGGAATCCACCCGACACAGAATCCCCACTGAGAGAAAACACTGTCCCCCAAGACCTGTGCCCCAGTGGCCGCCTCTCTCTGCCTCCAGGAGGGACGGTCAGGGAGCCCCCACGTTTAGGCCTAAACACTGCTTCCATCTCCAGATGACTCCAAGGTGACTGTCCGGGCTGCTCTCTAACTAAAGCTCACAAGAGGGGCTCTCTGCTGCCCCAAACGGAAGTGTGAAGGCTCAGAACCAGGGGACAAGCTTCTCCTCACCCCAAGACGTGAGGAGGAGCCCTGCTCGGCTCCCAGCCCAGCCTGGGCCCCACTGCCCGACGGGCTGAGGCCGGATCCCCGGGGGACTAGAGGGACGGGGTGGGGGAGGCCCCCGCTGACGGTGGCCCTGCAGGGCCTGTCTGTCAGAGAGGAGTGGCCAGGGCCCATGCTGTCAGAGCATCCCCTTTAGCACGAGGGCACCGGCATTCTGCCAGGACACAAAGCGCCTCGGGAAAAGGAGAGTTTACACGGGCAGGTTCCTCCCCCGTGAGCTGTGAAGACACAGCTAAAGACGCGGAACTGAGGCCCCGGTCTCTGAACGGGGGAGGCCGCGAGACCGCCTGCGTGAGAACGCGCCATCCTAACACGTGGGTGGGCTGGTCTGGGTGCAGAGGCCCACCGAACTCTGAACCTCGCCGGCCTCCCGGGTGTCAGGGCAGTATTAGGTGGTGCGGAGCAGACAACAGGGAAGAGGTTCCGCCCGGGCGGAGGGGAGGGCCCGTCCAGGCGCAGGGACCGAGCTCTAGGGGCGGCCGGTGCTCACAGGAGGGAACTCGTTCTCGTCGTCCAGACACACCGGTCCCGTTGCAAACTCGTGTTCGGGAATGACCTCCCTGCGGAGCGCCCCGCCGTCCTCAGAGTAACCTGCAGAGCAGCAGCGAGGCGTGAGAGACGCTGGGGGCGCTGATCTCAGGCCCAGGGCCGCGGCCCGCCCACCCGGCACGGGGGCCACCCAGGCCCCCGCGGCCCGCCCACCCGGCACGGGGGCCACCCAGGCCCCCGCGGCCCGCCCACCCGGCACGGTGGCCACCCAGGCCCCCGCGGCCCGCCCACCCGGCACGGTGGCCACCCAGGCCCCCGCGGCCCGCCCACCCGGCACGGTGGCCACCCAGGCCCCCGCGGCCCGCTCACCCGGCACGGTGGAGGCTGCAGACGCGCTCGGCCTGGCTACCGTTGCGGCGTAAGACTGAGGTAAGGGCGGTCTGAGGTCGTTTTCTTTATTCTCTTCGCTGGTTCCTGAGCCAAGCAAGCTACCGGCAGCGATGGAGGGGGCAGGGAGAAACGACCGGTCACCTCCCGCCCAGGACACCTCCCGAGGAAGAGCCGGGGAGGCCAGGCCTGGCCCCGGCTTCAGGTGCAGCCCCCCCCCCCGCCCCACCCCCCCGCCTTCCACCACCACCATCAGTTCCCTGGACCAGCACGCCCTCCGATGGCCGGGTCAGTCGTGAACATCCCATCCCTGGTTCCAGAACCTGCGCCCACCTGTGCGCACCAGGCGGGGACGCGCAGGCTGGCTCTCCAGGGCGCCCAGGCGAGGGGCGTCCTGCCCGCAGATGGCAGGAGAGGTCTCTGTTCAGTTTGGCAAACACGCCCCAGGGACCCCGGGGGAAGAGGGGCCGGCAAGGAGAGCCCAGCGTGTGTGCTGCTGAGCGGAAGAGAGCCCGGCGCCCAGCAGGCCCCACCGCACCCCAGGCCCCCACTGCACCCCGACCCCGCACTCCGGGCACCCCAGTACCCCGGGACACCCCCTGCACCCCAGCGGGCCCCCCGCACCTCCACACCTCCGCACCTCCCATCCCCCACACCTCACACCCCCCCAACCGCCTCCACACTCCAGGCCCCACCACACCCCGCCCCGCACCCAGGTGCCACCCCCGCCCCCCAGGACACCCCTGCACCCCAGCGGGCGCCCCCTGCTCTGGTCTCAGGGACACGACAGCGAGTCTGGAAAGCCCAGCTTTCTGAAAACTGGGCTCTTCACCTGTGGGTCTTGATTAGGACACAGTCTCCTCCATCCTGAGGGTCCAGGTTGTAGATGTAAAGGTGCCCACTGGACGACGCGACCAGGAGCCGAGGCAGCTTCTGGATCCTGAGGACCCAGAAGACACGTGCTGCGGTGCCCACGGACGTGTGTGGGCTCAGACCAGTTTCCAGGGGCCAATGCCCCCCCTCCCCAGTGCCCAGTCCTGCCCTCGACACGCCCGAGACCCGCTGGCCCGGAGTCAGGGTTTCTGGGGATGTCCTTGCGGTGTGTCCTACTGATCTCCCTTGAGGATGGTTCCTTGTCTTTGAATGTAATTGTGTGGATGAGACAAAATATCGGGCCTGAACCCTGCAGAGCAGGCCGAGTGGGATGCTGCCTCTGCCTTTAACAGTGAAGGAAATGGTGCGAAACTGGCCCCCAGCGTCACGGGCTAGTTTCATAAAAATCTTTCCAACGTTCAGCTTTAACAGGCACGCTTAAAGGTCTTAGATAAGACTCTGTCCATGCCACACGTGTCTGGAACTAGACGTTGGAACTAGAGCCTTTTTACATAAACCCGTAAAAATAGGAACCATCTTCAAGACAGTAACACTGGAATGAAGAGGTTAAAACTCCCACCACGCCAGCTTGCAGCTGCCCCCGAGGAGAAGAGTCCAACCAGACGGAAACTGGCTGATGGGGGGCTGTGGGTTGGATGGCGAGGTGGTGGGCTGGAGTGGAGCGGGGCGGGTCTGGCTTTACTTGCACTTCCTGGCTCCCTTCTCTTGGCTTTCCCTTAAACACGTCTGCATGTTTGGGGCATCCCGCACTTTGGGAAATAAATCCGTGAGGGTTTCTGCCTGGCTGGGGCAGGGGGTAGGGTGGGGGCTGAACGTACGTGGCGAGGGTGCAGATGTTCCTGTGGCCGGAGAAGCCCAGACGCCCGGTGGCAAAGGCCCTGTCCTGGTTCATCATGCCGGACACCTGGGTGGGGAGGTAGTTGGATGCGGCCAGGAACATCTTCCCCACGTAGCCAGTCCAGGTCGAGGGCTCCTCGGGTCGGCTGGGAAGCAAGGCAAGCCAGGGTGAGACCGAGTCACCTCCCCCACCCCCGCAGCCATCCAACACCCGCGGCCTCCACACGGGAAGGGCCCGTGCCCTGTTGTAACGTCCTGCCCACGGTGGCTGGGGACGTGCCCTTCTGGTCGTGCCCCAAGGGCTCGTGTGTTCCGGGGAGGAGCCCTCGCATGGCAGCTGAGTGGCCCCGGGCGCAGCAGCGTGGCCCCGGGCGCAGCAGCCTCTCTCCATTCAGGAGGTGGAATCTGACGATGGGTCTGATTTCTAGGCTGCTGGGAGGGGGCTGGGGAGAGGGAGACAGAGTCGTCCCTGGCTGCTGTAACAAGCCCAGGCCTGTTGTGGGGCTCACCCAGAAAAGAACAGGCCGATCTCACAGTCAGACCTCGAGGCCAGACTGTGTGGGCAGCGAACCCCGCGGCGAGAGGCCTGCGCGGTGTTGGGTTACGGTTCTGAGCCACCTGGGTGGACGCCAGGATGCTCACAGGTCGGGGAGTCCACGGGGCCTGCTGCGCGGCCTGCAGCCGCCACCTGCGCCCCATCCCGGGGTCTCTGCCAGGCCGGAGCCGGCAGTGGACGGGACGCACAGCTGCCTCTGCGCCGGGCGGGACAGACGCACACCTGGGGCAACCCGCTGAGGCTGCAGGACGGACAGGGGAACGCGGGGCGGACGCGGGGACGCAGGATGGATGGGGGGGACGCGGGGCAGACGGGGGCAGGACGCGGCGGGGGGATGCGAGAAGGATAGTGGGGACACGGACAGACAGGGGGAAGCGGCCCCAGCTCAGGGCCCTGGGGTTTGCTTCTCGCCGTCACCACCTGGATATCCCCTGGCCGTGGGGTCTCGTCCGGAGGCGCCCGGCGCTCCCAGGCCTGTGTCCTCCCAGCGTCCTGGCTTCGCAGACAGGCCTGCGGTCCCGGGGGCTCTGCGCTGAGGGGCCGGGGTCTACGGAGGCCCCAGTTTCACCCAGGCCCCGCATCTGAGGCGGACGCGACCCAGACGTGCGGAGAGAATACGTGCGCGCGTCTGCGGGGGCGCGCAGTCCGGGGGTCGCTGCAAGCGGCCGGGGTGCGCCTCCCCGGGAGGCGGGGCCTTCGGGTCACCTGCTCGGAGGACTGAAGCGGCCACACCGCGGGATGGGCGCACGGGCAGGTGCTCTCTCATGATGGGGTCTCTGGGGCTGCAGTGAGCAGGAGGCTTTGGGGGGAGTCCCAGCCTGGGCCCCGAGGCAGGTCTGACTCAGAGTCGGGGTCGGGGGGCGGGGGGAAGACAGGTCGGACGGAAGCAGAGACAGACGCGCAGCGGGAGTCAGCGCCCGGATGGACGCGGCAGGGAGGCCTGACGCAGCTAGAGAGGAGTCCCTGTCCCGCCGCTGAGCCCAGCACGGCCAGAGAGACACAGACACTGCTTCAGACGCCCTGACCGCTGCGCGGTGGGCCGCCAGCGCGTGCTGCTCCGCGCCGTGAAGCCTGTGAGGCGGACACGCACGCCCCGGGCTGCAGCCCAGCACAGGCTCTCCTCCCCAGGGTCAGCCTTGGGCCCTGGAGGCCCAGGCAGGCGCGCGGTGCTGGAGAGGAAGCACTCAGGCAGCCCCTGGGGATGCTGCCAGCTCAGATCCAGCCCCGGCAACACAGCGTGTCACACACCTGTTTTGTTTCTCCCGTGTGTGTAATGGTGAAGCTCACACTGTCTTGCAGCCTGGTAAGTGTGCACTGGCAAGGTGTCTAAAAACAGCGTCCGCGCCGTCATTTAAAGCCTTATTGCTGAAGGACGCTGGCCATCGCCTGAGCCTTCGGCGAGCCGTAAATCCGTTTGCAATCCTCACACCAAGGATCGCTGATGAGAGATCACCAGGGCAGACGGAATAATCGCGCCAAAGCTTGAAATACGCTCAGGACGACCAACATGTGACCCAGAGACAGACAGCCAGCAGACGCTGGTGGCGGGGCGGCGCGGGGGGGGGGGGTGTTGGCCCGGGTGGCAGAGCGGCCACAAATCTTCAGTTTTAAAAGCGTAGCAGGGCCGAAGCCGCTCAAGGCTCTGGCACAAGGCTGGCCTGAGCATCGCGGCCCTGACAGCAAGACCGGCGAACACGTGGTTGGTTCTCTCTGAGCCCAGCGCTACACGACAGGGAACCTGCCAGAGACCTCACATCACACACGGTCGTTGCTACGTCAGGTTCTGCAGACGAGGGCACGGGAGTCCAGTCACAGCAGCTCACCTGCCTGCGGTCTCCTGCTCACAGGAGTGGGGCTGCGGGCTCAGGAGGGCAGCCCTGATCCCCGGGGGTCACCCCGAGTCTGCCGCTGACACACTCACCACGTTGGTGGAGACAGCGAGTAACACAGGCTCGTGGCCTTAGCAGTGAAGTCAGGGGGTGTGGGTCAGACCAGGACCCTGCTCCTCTCGTCCAGCAGTCCCCAGCCTTTTGGGGACCAGGGCCTGGATTCGTGGAAGACAGGTCTTCCACAGACTAAGAGTGAGGGGATGGTTTGGGGATGATTCAAGCCCAGGCGGCACTAGTGTGGGTTCGATCCCTGGGGCAGGAAGATGCCCTGGAGGAGGGCATGGTAACCCACTCCAGTATTCTGGCCTGGAGAGTCCCATGGACAGAGGAGCCTGGTGGGCTACAGTCCATGGGGTCACACAGAGTTGGACACGACTGAAGCAACTTAGCATGCATGCAGGCAAGCACATCCCATTGACTGCACTTTATCTCTGGTTTAACACCACCGCTGGCCTGATGGGAGGAGCCCGATCCTCGGCCCACAGGTGGGCCCTGCTCTAGTCTCCCGGGCGTTTCAGGTCCTACCTGTTGGCGAGATGCTCCAGCTTGAAGATGTGCACGGTCTCCGTGTTGCTGGAGGCGCAGAGGAACTGCGAGTCCATGCTGAAAGCCAGGGAGCTGATGGTCACGTACCTGGAGACACAGCCACGGGGAGCGGGGGGTGAGTCCAGGAACGAGCGGGGCAAGCGGCCTCCTGGTTGGAAGTCAGCTTCATAAGGAAACAGACACCTAATTGTGTCCTGGAGAGTCTGGGCACAGGCAGACCTCGTTGCGTTGGGCTTCGCTTTGTGATGGCTGCGGACACTGTGATTTTTACGGACTGGGGGCTCATGGGGCCCTGTGTGGAGCTGGTCCTCTGGGGCTGTCTTCCCCACAGTATGTGCTCCCTCTGTGTCTCTGGGTCGCGTCTCGGTCACTCTTATATTTTAAGCTTTTTTATGATTATTCTGTTTGTCATGGTGATCTGTCATCAGTGATCTTTACTGTGACAATTATAAAAGGACTGACTCGCTGAAGGCTCAGGTGATGGCCAGCATTGTTTAACAATGAGGCATAGTTTAAAATTCAGGCATGTACACTGGTTTTTAGGGCTTCCCTGGTGGTGCTGGTGGTAAAGAACCTGCCTGCCAATGCAGGAGACATGAGAGACTTGGGTTCGATCCCTGGGTCGGGAAGCTCCCCTGGAGGAGGGCATGGCAACCCATTCCAGTATTCTTGCCTGGAGAATGCCATGGACAGAGAGCCTGGAGGGCTGCAGTCCATGGGGTCGCACTGAGCTGGACACGACTGGAGCGACCGAGCATACTCAGACACACACGGTGAACACAGACCTTTTCATCCCTCTCCGGAACTCATAGAGCTTCTGCCCGTCGGGAACGGAGAACACCCGGATGACAGTGCCCTAGGAGAGAGCAGGTGGGATTTTCTTCCTGCAGACCTGCCCCTTTGGAGGGGAGCTTGCTGGGCTGGTCTGGAGCATCTGACCGGGGAGGAAACACGGAGGGCTTGTCCACGTGCCGTGGAAGCTGCTCTTGGAAGGTGACTTGAACACCGTCTGTCTCCCCGTCTTCCCCACCCAAGCCCAAGGTGCTGGCTGCTCCATCCGTGTGCTCTGGCTTCCCAGAACCCCGATCTGTCAGTGACGATGGGCACGCCAGTTCTTGGTCAGACCACAAGGCTCTGGGCAGAGCTGCTCACGTCCTACACGCAGAGGCCCTGGGTCTGTGGAGATGATAGATGAGGTGGCACATGCAGGGGCCGAGGGCCTCCCTCTGAAGTGAGTTCCCAGCGCTGGCGCCATGGTCCCCCCAGCAGCTCCTTGGCGCCCGTGGCCCTCCGCACCCCTGGCAGAGA
Source organism: Moschus berezovskii (assembly GCF_049115385.1). Classification (NCBI taxonomy): domain Eukaryota; kingdom Metazoa; phylum Chordata; class Mammalia; order Artiodactyla; family Moschidae; genus Moschus; species Moschus berezovskii. The sequence continues at coordinate 72,794,565 of NC_142479.1, read as the reverse complement.
GGAACCCCCGAGGACACGGCCGTGGGCCCCACTCACCTTCTCGGAGGCGCTGGCCAGCCTGGAGCCTGAGGAGTTGAAGGCGATGGCGGCCAGCGTGCCCTCGTGGGCAGCGATGGTGCAGACGGCCTTCTGTCGGCGACAGGGACGGCGGAGTCGATGCCGGGGTGCGGGGATGCCGTCCACCTCCCGCCCCTCCTCCTCCCTTCCCAGACGCCCGCCCCCTTGGCTGGGCTCCGCGCGCTCCGCCGGGCTGTCTGGGCCTAGGAGCTGCTTCTCGGGCGGCTGCGTTTCTGGCCCTTCTCCTGCCCTCGGGGAGACGGGGGCCAGCGTGGGGCTGAGGCACCTCTGGGGCCCGGCTCCGGGGAGCTCGGCGGGCAGAGCAGGGCCCGGGGCCGCACGGGCGCAGGCGTCGCAGGCCGCAGCGCGGCCCGCAGGACACGCTCCCCCGTCTGTCCGCCTCGTGGCGGCCTGGACGCCTGGCGACGGGCGCAGAGCGCGTGCCCGCAGCTCACCTCCCGGCCGCGCCGACTTACCAGGGAATGGCCGTCGTAGAGCACGATCTCGCCTGCGGTCAGGCTCCCGGGATAGGCCACGTAGGAGTTGGAATGGTTGATGGAGAGCGCGCACAGACCTGGCGGAGGGAGCCCCGTGAGCGGCCGGGCCGCCTGCTGGCGAGGGAGGCGCCGCCCCGCACGCCCGGGCGCGCAGTGACGCTTCTCAAAGGGCCCCGTGAACTGAGCTCCGGGGGAGGCCTGCTGACCGGACACCGACCGTGTCCACGCGCAGCTGAGCGATCGGAAGGCAGAATGCTTTCCCTGCTCTTCTCTGAATTGTGCCCCAGGGCCCTGACATGACATCTGCCTCGCTTCCAGCTCAGTCTCTGGGCCGTAAGCTCCCAACTGAAATAAAGGTTCCTGCTGGGGAGGGGTTTCCCACACGGCTCAGCGGTGAAGAACCCTCCTGCAGTGCAGGAGACCCGGGTCCAGTCCCTGGGTGGGGGAGAGCCCCTGGAGGAGGAGATGGCAACCCACTCCAGTGTTCTTCCCTGGAGAATCCCATGGACAGAGGAGGCTGGTGGTCTACAGTCCACGGGTCACAAGCATTCGGACTTGACTGAGCAAGTGAAGGACAAGGATAACGGTAGAAGAGCAGCCTGCCTCGGCCTTTCTGTGGGCGATTAAAGGTCACTTTGGTTGAAGGCGGGGGGAGGCTGTGTGGTGGAGGGCTAGACCTGTTTAGAAATCACTTCTGAGCAAAGGTCCTGCCTTGATGAGGGGAATGCCACCCCACCCCCACCCCCCAACCAGGGGAGATTCCCTGGAGGGCAGTGAACACGGTGTGTCAGCCATCCCGACAAAGTGAAGAAAGGGGACCTTTTGGGTTTAAGAGGCTTCAGTGATATTTGGAAGTGTGAAGACACAATCAAACCACTGACGCAAACCTAAGCCATTTTTGTTTACAAGGGGATTTGAGCCGGGGACGTTGGGGAGGATCCTAAGAACATTTAAGTAAAGGATTTTCACAACACTGGTTTCGATGAACACAGGTGTCTGTGACAGAAGTGGATTCACAGAATCCCCAGAACCAAAAGCATCACCAGAACAGGAACCTGGAGATCAGACAAGAGAGACATCTTTTTAAATAAAAAACTGGCTGATTCTTTGTTACAAGTGAGCCTGTTAAGTGGGTTTCTTATAAAAGCATAAGAGAAACTTTAGATTAGGCTAAAGTGGACCTGACCCTAATCTGCTGGGCAGAAGAGCAGAGGTTTCAAAAAGAAAAAGGAAGCAGATGTCGAGAACGGGAACCAAGGTCCTGCCCCCTCGGGCTTTGCCGGGGACTCGGCCAGTGCTGTGTCCTTGTCACCTGCCCTGCGGCCGCGGGAGGGACAGACTGAACCCCGTGCCCTCTCCCGAGGCCCCCTGCAGCCTGCCTGCCTGGACAGGGCCCCCTGGCCTTAGAAGAGACCACCCACACCTTCCCAGTTTTGCTCTGAGAACCCCAATGCTCCATGTTATGTGGGGAATTTGCAATCAAAATGCAATTTCCGTAACAGCTAGCCTAAGCAGGCAGAAGGTGTTCTGGCCTCAAGGGCAGACAGTGAGATTGGTGGCCTGCCTGGTGGGTGCCCTTCTTGAGAGGCCCTTAGCAGGGAAGATGCTATGGTTGAAAGTGGGCCTGAGCAACAAACCAGAGCAAAGAGTTTCGATCTTACAGATGCAGCCGGTAAATGCGGGAGGGTTCTGAGCACATGGGGTAAACAAGAAACAAAGCAGTTAATCAGAACCACGATGAGACGCCACTTCACACCCACTGGGAAGCCGCTAATCAAGAAGACAGGCAATCGGAACCCTTGCACACTGCTGCTGGGAATGTGACATGGCACAGAGGGGGCTTTGGAAAACGGCCTGGCAGTCTCTCAAAAGGTCAACATAGAATGTGTATATAACCCTCAGCTTCCAGTCAAGAGAAGTTAAAATGTACAGCTTCTTAAAAACTTACACAGGAATGTTCACAGCAACGTGATTCATAACAGTCAAAATGGGGAAGCAGTCCAAATGTCTACCAACTGATGAATGAACAGATAGAACCTGGTATCTCCTTACAATAAAATAGTATCTGACAGTGACAAGAAATGAAGCCCGGATACACACAACGTGGATGAGCCCGGAAGATACTGTGCTGAGTGCAAGAAGCCTGCTCACAAAGAGCAGGCACTGGATGATTGCACGTAATTCCACTGACATGGAATGTCCAGAAATAGATAAATCTCTGGAGACAGAAAGATGGTTAGGGTCGCCTAGGAGAGGGGGCAAGGGGGTGATGGCTGCGAGTTACTGGGTTCTGGAGGGGACTGATGAAAACGTTCTGACCGCAGCGATGGTTACAACTCTGAATGTGAAAGCTACTGAACTGTGGTGTGGCACGTGAATTCCGTCTCAGTGAAGCTGTGGGGAAGCTGTTTCAGGAACGTCTGGCTGAGAGAGGCAGCAGATGTGGGTTCAGGACCCGCTCTACTGTCCACTGTGTAACTAAGGCTGGGTTGTCTGTGCCCTCTCCAGGCTTGCTTCCGACCCCTGAGACGAGCGAGTCAGGGAGCTATGGGGATCCAGCCTTTTCTCCAGCTTTTCTGTTCCAGGAACCCCAGTTCTCATTAACCTACTTCCCCCACTAAAAATATCGAGGCCCGTCTCTGGCGGGGACGGCTGGGAGGCCTCTGAGCAGAACGACTTGGACAGACCCTTCAGAGTCTGCTTCCCTCTTTAACCAAGGTGTAATCGACATAGAACACTGCATGTTTCCGGAGTCCCACACGGTAATCTGACATTTGTATGTATTACAAAATCGTCACTGTGACAAGTCCAGTTAGCATCCCTCACCACACAGAGTTACATTTTTTTTCTGTGATGAGAACTTTGATGGTCTGCTCTCTTAGTAACTTTCAAGCGTGCAGTGAAGTATTACTAACTATAGTTTCCACATTGAAGAGTATACCCCCATGATGTATTTATTTTTAACTGAAAGGTAGGACCTTTTGACCCTGTTCAACCATTTCACATCCTCCTTTCCTGAGCCTCTGGCAACCACCAGCCTGTACCTATGAGTCTGTGTCCATGAGTCTGTCTATGAGCTTGTTTGTTTTGTTTGAAAAGTCTGCACATAGGTGAGATCTTATGCTATTAGTCTTCTTCCGCCTGACTGAATTCACTTAGCATGATGCCCTCAAGGTCCATCCATGTCATTACACTGGCAAGACCCCATTCCTTTTCACAGCCGGTTAGAGTCCATTATATCTGTGCCCCACACCTCTTATCCCCACATCCCCCAATGGACGCTGAGGTGTTCCCGCGTCTTAGCTGTTGTGAATAATGCTGCTGTGAACGTGCGCCTGCAGATTCCCTTTTGACTCAGTGTTTCCATTTTTGTGGGTAAATAACCAGACGTGGGATCACTCAGCCATAAGGTAGCTCTAGTTTTAGTTTTTAGAGGACTCTCCGTACTCTTCACAGTGGCTGCACGAATTTACACTCCCACCAACCGTGCAAGAGGGCTCCCTTTTCTCCACACCCTTGCCCACACCTGTTATCTCGTCTTTTGATAAGAGCCACTCTGATAGGTGTGAGGTGACCTTCAGAGTTTCATATAAAAATGTAAGCTTCCCAAAAAGGAAGGAAGCTTGAACTTCTTCAGCTAACACGGAACTTTCTGTAACACCTCATGGAGAGGGACCGGACACTGGATTCTGACAAGGAGGGGCCAAGGATGGTGGCGAGGGCAGGTAACCCTCGGTGACCACAAACCGACCCACCTGACTCTGGCCTGCACCTCAGCCAGCCCACGTGAACTTAGCCCAGGAGCCTGCACGCTGACCCCCGCAGACTTCAGGAAGGCCCCTGGAAATGCTGAATGCGAGCTCCTTTGGTTGTGTGTGGTCCAGTTCTCAGACACTGGATGTTGCTACAGGTTTAGGGATTCCTGTTCTACTAGTCTTCCATTTCTATCACAGGTACCCCCTGAAACCTTTGGTAGGAAGGGAAATGTGCCTTTTCTTTGATGTTATTTTATAAGATAAAAGGGATAGTATAAAAAATTTGTAGCGCCTAGAAATTATAGAGGAAGAGAAAAGAAAACACACATAATTCTACAACCCAGAGGCTTTTCACTGTGCTCAATGTTTGAGTATATTTTCTTTTGACCTTTTTTAAAAATATATATATATAAAGTTGGGTTTTTATGTGATTTTGGGACTTGGGGCTTGACACACATTTTCATAGATCACAGTCAGCTGTACTCCCACCAGAATGGTCTGGCTGTAAGCCTTGTGCAGCTGGAGAAGAGATGCTGCTTTTCATTCCCGAACCACTGGCATCTCAGCTGGAGTGAGAAGGAGGCCCTGTGACTCCCAGTCACTCCTAACTTGTATTCACCGTTGTTGCTCTTCAGTCGCTAAGTTGCGTCTGACTCTTTGAGACCCTGCGGACTGTAGCCCACCAGGCTCCTCTGTCCATGGGATTTCCCAGGCAAGAACACTGGAGTGGGTTGCCATTCCCTTCTCCAGGGGGTCTTCCAGATTCAGGGCTCGAACCTGCGTCTCCTGCAATGGCAGGAGGATTTTTGACTGCTGAGCCACCGGGGAAGCCCCAGTATTTAGAGTATTGTACGTCAAACTTCAAGCACGTGAACAGTTGTTTATAAAATGCAGTCGCCTCTGGGTTGGTTAATGGGATATGCTTTCCAGTTTTTAAGAAGAGAAAGGAGAGAAGGCGTCTCTGTGCACAGGTGCTCTGTGCACGGACTCCACCTGCGGCCCATCTTCGAAAGAGCGCTCACGGGGGAGCACAGCCATCCCACCCAGTTTTCCACACTGCCGTGGGGTGCAGACCACTCCCCCGATATTCCCTGAAAGCCTGTGAGGTCAACAGTGTCCCCACATTCGGCAGCTGGCGGATTTTTATGGAGATTTCCACCCTCAGCCGCTCAGGGCGTAGACTGCTGTGCTGCCAGGAAATTAGCTTGGACTCCGTGGGGCAGACCCTTTCGAGGAAGCAGCCGGCCGCCTCTGACACAGGAGGGGAGGGCACCACATGGACAGAAGGAAGGAAATTTACAGCCTCGGCAGTGCTGGGCGGGAGGCGACGGCGGGACGCAAAATGTCCTGTGCCCGAGTTCCCCAAGTCAAAAGACACTCAGAGTGTGTGTGCCTGAGCGTGTTGGCTGAGCGGTCCCATCTCCCTCCTGAACCCACGAGATTCATCAGATCCAGAGCCCCAGTTTCCACCTCACAGGGTTTCACGCAGAAATTCAACAAGAGGCTGGGAACAGACAAAGGAGACTCCTGGCCTCTGATCTTATATTGGTGGCTTCCGCCGCCTCACAGGGTCTGCAGGGGGTTCCACGGTCTTGTCCTTGCAGGGGAGCTCTGACCATCCGGAGGCTGCTGCCTGGGCCAGAGGCTGGAGAGGCTGAGCCTCGGGGAGACCTCCGCACAGTAACTCCACGAAGGGCTTTTCAACTGAGGTGGAAACACAGCTGGCAAGAAGCCCCGGGGCATGAGACACGGGGCCCTTGTCCCAGGTGGGGGCTCACCTGTCGGGTTTGCGGGAATATCCAGGATGGTTTTCAGAAGCTTCATGTCCTTGATGTTGTGAATGTAAATGGACTCCTCCAGGCAGACCAGCAGCCTCTGAAATCACATGGACCGTCAGTTACTGGGGTGGACAAGCACTGGTCCTCTGAACTCACCCCTCTGGCCTGTGGGTCCTAACTTGATTCCGAGCATAAATGCTCAGGAATTGTGGCCATCGGTCTGAAGATCACGTTACAGACGTGTACCCACGTTTCCAGCGCCATCCACTGGACAGAAGCACAAAGTACAGGATTTGGGAGAGTTTCATTTAGAAATTGAGATTTCTTTTTTTCTTCTTGTACTTTGCATGTTCAGTCGCTCAGTCCTGTCTGACTGTGTGCCACCCCATGGACTGTAGCCCGCCAGGCTCCTCTGTCCACGGGATTCTCCAGGCCAGAACACTGGAGTGGGTTGCCATGCCCTCCTCCAGGGGATTTTCCCGACCCAGGGATCGAACTCGTGTCTCCTGCACTGCAGGCGGATTCTTTCCCATCTGGGAAGGGGCTTTCAGCCTGGGGGCTCCTGCCTCCAGCAGCCCCTGCCCCCCACTCCTGCAGCCTCGGCTTCCTCCAGACCACTGCTTCTTAGGCCCTGATGAGTACTGAGCAGCCCAGGGGCAAAGCCTGGAGACGCTGGTTGAGGGGCTTTTAACACGGACCCTGGGAGTGAGGACCACAGCTCCTGGTCCGATCTGTTCATCCGGGGAACAACGCTTGGGAAGGAACGACCTAAAATTACTCTGAGAAGCAGCAGGCTCTCCTTCTGAGAAAGCTTGATGTTCTCTTCTAGTCTTACTAGACTTTCCCCGCTCAGAACTTCTCAGGAGACTGCCACTTGAACCAAGCAGGAAAATAACACTGAGACACCTCTCTCAGTTTTATCTGAGGCTCTGCGACCACAGTGCTGGATGCCCAGAGGTGAAAAAGCAGATTCTCACAGGGTCTCCAAGTTAATGGCATATATTAGCGTTCCCCTGTAAAGCGGACGTCCCTGACTTACCCAGCGCTTTGCCATTTTCCCGCACTTACTATGGCTTAACTCGAGTGTTCTGCTCTCCACGACTAACCCGTGGGCTTCCCTGGCGGTTCTGATGGTAGAGAACCCAGCTGCCAGTGCAGGAGACGGGTTCAATCCCTGAGTCGGGAAGCTCCCCTGGAGGAGGGCATGGCAACCCTCTCCAGTATTCTTCCCTCGGAAGTCCCATGGACAGAGGAGCCTGGAGGACTCTTGTTAGAAAAACTCTTCTCTATACACAGATTAAAGAGGAATTTTAAGCCAACTTTTTAATTTTGTAGCCAGTGGACTTCCCTGGTGGCTCAGTGATAAAGAATCTACCTGCAATGCAGATGACCCAGGTTCAATCCCTGGGTCAGGAAGATCTCCTGGAGAAGGGAATGGCAACCCACTCCAGCGTTCTTGCCTGGAGAATCCCAGGGACAGACGAGCCTGGAGGGCTACAGTCTATGGGGTCACAAAGAGTCAGACACGACTGAGCGACTAACACTCACTTATAGGTAGTTAGCAAACAATGCTACGACAGCATCAGGCAGCAAAGGGACTTGGCCACACACATACAAGAGTCCATTCTCCCCAAACCCCCTCCTGCCCAGGCTGCCACGTGACACTGAGCAGAGTCCTGTGTGCTCGAGAGTAGGCCCACATTTGTCATCTGATTTAAACAGAGCTGTGTCTATAGGTCCATTCCAAACTCCCTAACTATCCTCTCTCCCCAACCGTCCCCCCGGCAACCTTAAGTTCATTCTCTATGTCTGTGAGTCTGTTTCTGCCAAATCTGAACATTTTTAAGAAAAACAAACCCTGAAGACTTTCCAGACTTGTTTCAGATCATCTCTTAGCAGAAGAAGAGAGGAAGAGAGCCCTGCTCAGCCCTGGCTTCGCAGCCAGCGCAAAGTTCTAGGCGCGGGGTGGTGGGGGTGGGGGGTGTTCTTCAGGAGGTGGGGGAGGGGCGCGCTGCAGCTAATGAGTGTTTGATTAAGAAGAGGCTGGCAGCAAAGTTTAACAGCCCCATTTGTTGATGAAAATACTGGAGAGTGAGCAAGTGAGCCTTATACAAACAACCATCGTGGATACCATCTGAGGGTGCTGATCGTGACAGGACATTTGCCTAAACAGTCTGAAGATTTATACCCTGGCTATCGCATGTGCCAAGATAAAATGCTCTGCGAAGAAATTTGATGTGCAACCGGCAGATATCAGAAACAGCACCGGAGCCAAGAATTGTGTTTGAAAGCCTTCAAGTAAAAAAAAGAAAGAAAGAGAAACCCTCAAACTGCCTTTCTCTCCCTTGCCAGGAACCCGGTTTATCTTTTTTATCTCTTGCTACTCCTCACTTAACCAACCCCCCTCTATATTCTATTTCTCAGGCCATTTTCTGCCACCCTGGACTTCAGGAGATAGTCAGAACAGTGGATCAGCCCAAAGAAACCATCACTTCTCACAAAACTAAGACAGCACTTTGTCTCATTTGTTAAAAGAAAAAACAATTAACTAAGCACTTAATAGTTGAGGTACAAAGGGAAAACGATGTCCTCGGTGAGGGTGATGGCCTCCAGCGTCCTGGGACCATGTAAGTGAATAGACAGGTCTGCCTCATCATACAAAAAAACGGATTTATTTGTTTTCGTGTTTAATGGGCTTCCCTAGTGGCTCAGTGGGAAAGAATCCACCTGCCGATATAGGAGACATGGGTTCAGTCCCTGGGTGGGGATGATCTCCTGGAGGAGGAAATGGCAGCCCACTGCCGTATTCTTGCCTGGAAAACTCCATGGAGAGAGGAGCTCAGTGGGCTGCAGTCCACGGGGTCATAGAGTCAGACACAATGTTCAACTGAACAGACAGGTCTGCCTAGTCATCTAAAGAATGGATTTATTTGTTTATGTATTTATTAGGCAGCTGGGAGACAGATATTCACTGAGCATTTTTCTACTGAGCATTGTCTTTTTTACCAGGTCTTACAACAGTGAGCAGAATGGATACAGCTGCTGCCCTCATAGGATTTATTTATTTACTTTTATTTTTGGGGGAGGCGCGTTTCCTGCAGCATGTCAGATCCTTGTTCTCCTCCCAGGTATTGAACCCATGCTCCCGGCATTGTAAGTGTAGTCTTAATCACTGGATCACCAGGGATGTCCCCCTTATAGGATTTAAAATCTAATAATTCAAGGGAACCTTGACTGATACCCCAAATGCTTATTTAACAGGAACTTGTAATTTGTAAAAGAATGTGCGTTACACATTTGAGATAGTACTAAGGCTCCGTCCAACAAAGAAAGTGAAAGTGTTGGTGGTTCAGTCCTGTCCGACTCTTTGTGACCTCAGGGACTACAGCCCACCAGGCTTCTTTGTCCATGGGATTCTCCAGGCAAAACTACTGGAGTGGGTTGCCATTCCCTCCTCCAGAGGGTCTTCCTGACCCAGGATTGAACCCAGGTCTCCTGGATTGCACGCAGATTCTTTACCGTCTGAGTCACCAGGGAAGCCCCTAACAAAACACTGCCAGAAACATCTTTAAGGGGTCCTCCTGCCTTGAACTCGACACCTGGCCCTCAGGAGAGGCCTTGGTCACCGCAAGGCTTCAGCACTAAAACCAGGAAGGGCCACGGCTTTCTCTGCAAGAACGTACTCTGAGAGGCATGGCCGCCAGCCTGCAAGGACTGCACCCATCTGGGCCCAAAGCAGACAGGTGCCCCTCTGGTTTAAGGCCCCTGCAGGGGCTCACGAGATGGTTTCTGAGCCCAGCCTGTACCCGGGGGGAGGGGGGGACAGTGTTCACCCAGCATGTGACGTGGCCAAAGTTCAAGAAAGTGCGCCAGGCGGGAGGGCTGGGGAGGTCCGGCCACTGGGAGGAGCACTGGGGCGGATTCAGCCGGGGGCTGCGGCTTAAACCTGGCAGAGCAGGTGCCTGCGGTCATGAGAGGCGCTCAAGCCCCTCCTCCACTCCTGCGACCCCGAGGGATGCCTGCCTCGCCCCCGGGGCCCCCCACCCACCTGCCGGTTCAGCCTGATGGACAGGATGTTGCCGGAGTAGCTGTAGTTGCAGATCTCCGTGCCCTTCTTGAAGTGGTACACGTTCATCTGGCGCGGCTTCGTGTGGCTCACCACCACCACCAGACTGCTGGAGAAGAGGCGCTCCACGATGTACACGTCGGGGGTGTCATCTGCGGGGGGCGCAGACGTCAGCCCCCTGTCCATGGAGGGGACGAGGGGAAGGCGGGAGGCGCGCAGACGTCAGGCCCTGCCCGGGGGTGGGTGCAGGGGGAGGGCGGGGGGCGCAGACGTCAGCCCCCTCTCTGGGTGGCACGGGGGAGGGGTAGTAGACGCTCTGACAGGGGTGGGGGGAGGTGGGGAGGGGGGGTGCAGACGTCAGTGCCCTGCCCTGGGCACCCTCCTGCCCACTGCTGGCCTCCATGGGGCTCGCCTCCCTTGGCGCCCACATGCAATGACTTCCTTCTCTTGCACCCACACTGAAGCTCTAACCATTTCCCGAGTCCCCAGGCCCTTTAGGTGGTCACCAGGCAAGTGTTGTCCACTTGCGATCGGAGCACAAAGCTGGCTCTCCCAGCCCTGCTGAGGTGGCAGCGCTGGAGCCACCTCCTCACCACCTGCTCCCTACCCGTCAGGGCCCTGCTCGCTCTGTAGAATGTATCTTGGAGGTTTGTTGTTGCTGGTTAATCCCTCAGTCCTGTCTGACTCTTTGCGACCCCATGGAATGTAGCCCGCCAGGCTCCTCTGTCCTTGGGATTCTCCAGGCAAGAATCCTGGAGTGGGTTTCCATTCCCTTCTCCAGAGGATCTTCCCGACCCAGGGATCGAACCTGTGTTTCCTGCGTTGGCAGGTGGATTCGTCACCATTGCCACCAGGGAAGCCCCATCTGGGAGGTTTAGACCTTCTCGGTCCACGCTCTCTTTTTAAAGAATGTTGTAAACTCGGGTTTTATTTGACTGCAGGAGGTCTCAGTTGTACAGCGTGGGCTTAGTTGCCCCGGGTTTGTGGGAATCTCGGTTCCCTGACCTGAATCCTCTGCATCAGAAGGTGGATTCTTAACCACTGGACCACCAGGGAAGTCCCTCTTTTTTAAAAAACAGGTACATTTGGAGTATTTATTTATTTTTTGGCCTTGGGGCCTGTGGGATCTTATTTCCCCCACCAGGGATTGAACCCGCAGCCCCTGCATTGTGAGCTGGGTGTCCTAACCACTGAATCACCAGGGAACTCCCTGAGTCTACTCTTTCTCCATGAGCCATTTCCAAGGAGTGACAGCTCTGTTGGAAGTCTTTGCTTCCAGAATTCTTCAGGTCCCCGTGCTAAGAGCTGCTGCTGCTGCTGCTGCTGCTAAGTCACTTCAGTCGTGTCCGACTCTGTGTGACCCCATAGACAGCAGTCCATCAGGCTCCCCCGTCCCTGGGATTCTCCAGGCAAGAACACTGGAGTGGGCTGCCATTTCCTTCTCCAATGTGTGAAAGTGAAAAGGGAAAGTGAAGTCGCTCAGTCATGTCTGACTCGTAGTGCCCCATGGACTGCAGCCCCCAGGCTCCTCCGTCCATGGGATTTTCTAGGCAAGAGTACTAGACTGGCTTGCCATTGCCTTCTCCGTGCTAAGAGCTACAGGCACCTCAACAACGGGCGCAGGAGCAGTGAGCTCTGTGCCCACTCCCCGTCCTGCTGCGCCCCGACTCTCTCTGAGTCCCTTTCCCGTTGAAAATAACCTGGACATCTGTGCTATGACCAGCGCAGGCCTGCACCCAGGAGCAAGGTAAACTACTAACAGGAAGCCTCCTGCGCGCCCGTGGAGGAGGCCTCTGTGTCTTCCTGGGAACACTCTTTTCACACACAGGCCCCTCCTGGGCTCCGTCAAGCCCCACGGGGGACAACGCAGGGCAGATACAGAGCACGGTCTTCTCCAAAAGTTATAATAATGATGATAACATCTTACAAATAAACTAGGAGCCCAAGAGTTCATGTGCCAAGCCGCTTCCTTTCCAGGAAATCCAGAGTGATGGATTTCATCACTACGATGTTAGCAAAAATGGTGACTTTCCCTGAGACAATGAGAGAGTCACATTTCTAAGCTGGACTTGTTTTTAATATTCGCAGGAAGTACCTCAGTGTTTTTGATACAGACTCTGTGACTGGGGCAGTACTGCTTAATTAAAACCAAGACGTGACTTCCAGGACAGAATGAATGTGACCGATATTCTACAGTGCCACTGAAAGGGCAAAAAAAAAAAAATCCTTAAGTCATCTTTTGCTTTGACAATTGTAAAAACTGATGGCCATGCATATAAGCATACCAAAAAGTGTCAACAATACAATTTCAAAGGCTTTCTTAATGTAAAAAGAAAAATGTTACCTAGTGAAGTGAAGTCGCTCAGTCGTGTCCGACTCTTTGCAACCCCGTGGACTGTAGCCTACCAGGCTTCTCCGTCCATGGGATTCTCCAGGCAAGAGTACTAGAGTGGGTTACCATTTCTTTCTCCAGGGGATCTTCCTGACCCAGGGATCGAACCTGGGTCTCCTGGATTGGAGGCAGACGCTTTAACCTCTGAGCCACCGGGGAAGCCCGAACGTTACCTGCTGCAGCTGCTGCTGCTGCTAAGAGCTATCGTCAAATCTCACTAGTGCTTTATGGTGGTTTCTTTTTCTAAGCAAGTGGAAGCATTGATTTATGTTTAAACCTGAAAAAATACTGACTCTGTAGGTGTGACAGCTCATGGGGCTGGAGGGTAACAGACGGCTCAGGAGCCTGGCTGGGAGTCCCTCAGGAGGACGTGATGCTCCGAGAGCCACACACACACTTACTGCTTCCGTGGACATGGTCCAGCTGTTCCACAGAGCTCAGGGAGAACAGCTTGTAGCCGGCCTTGGTTCCGACAGCGAGGGACCTGTGAAGACACGGATGGCCCGGGAGTGACTGCGGTGCTGGGTCCAACGGATCTGCCTGTGGACAGACACAGCGTCCCTCTGGGCTCCCAAGAGGACAGGGAAACATACAGTCTTGTGCATGTGTGTGTGGGTGTGGTGTGTGTGCATATGTGTGTGTGCTTAGTTGCTAAGCTTCCCTTACGGCTCAGCTGGTAATGAGTCTGCCGGCGATGCAGGAGACCTGGGTTTGATCCCTGGGTTGTGAAGATCCCCTGGGAAAGGGAAAGGCTGCCCACTCCAGTGTTCTTGCCTGGAGAATTCCATGGACTAGCCCATGGGGTCGCAAAGAGTCGGACACGACTGAGTGACTTTCACTTACTTACTTAGTCGCTAAATTGTCTCCGACTCCTTATGACCCCAGGGACTATAGCCCTCCAGGCTCCTCTGTTCATGGGATTCTCCAGGCAAGAACACTGGAGTGGGTTGCCATTCCCTTTTCCAGGGGATCTTCCTGACCCAGGGATCAAACCCAGGTCTCCCGAATTGAAGGTGGATTCTTCAGTGCTGAGCCAGTCCTGCTGCTGCTGCTAAGTTGCTTCAGTCGTGTCTGACTCTGTGCGACCCCATAGACGGCAGCCGACCAGGCTCCGCCGTCCCTGGGATTCTCCAGGCAAGAACACTGGAGTGGGTTCTCCAATGTGTGAAAGTGAAAAGTGAAAGTGAAGTCGCTCAGTCGTGTCTGACTAATACCGACCCCATGGACTGCAGCCCACCAGGCTCCTCTGTCCATGCGATTTTCTAGGCAAGAGCACTGGAGTGGCTTGCCATTGCCTTCTCCGGAGCCAGTCCTACATGGACCTAAAAATGAGTCCAACTCTCTCATTGAAACTAACTATATGAAAAGGTATTCCCTGGTGGCTCAGAGGCTAAAGCGTCCGCCTCCAATGCGGGAGACCTGGGTTTGATCCCTGGGTCGGGAAGATCCCCTGGAGAAGGAAACGGTAACCCACTCCAGTATTCTTGCCTGGAGAATCCCGTGGATGGAGAAGCCTGGTAGGCCACAGTCCACGAGGTCGCATAGAGTCGGACACGACTGAGCGACGGAACGGATATGAAAAGGTGAGCTTCACTCTTCACAGGGAGGCACAGACTAAAATAAGCAGCTTACTGCTACAAGTCTGGATGCCCAAGGCTCTTGTTTCACTAGCCTGAAAAAGAGGAGGTCATATGATTTTCATGGGAAGTTTTTTTTTCCCTTCCCAAACATTTATTCTTCCCTGGGGATGACAGTCGACTGTTAGTCAGCAAGGTGGCTCCTTCTGCTGAGGGGCTAACCTGGGCGAGGAGGGAGGTCAGAGGTTTGCCTCAGGCAGCAGAGGACTCAGAACTGGGGCTTGGCTTCTAGAACCACTGCACTAATGACCACAAACAGCACCTGGAAACGCTGGCCAGCAGCATCTTAAACCTTCAAAACATACCTACTCTGTAGCCAGCACTGTTTTTAAAGTTTCTTCCTATAAAAACTTTTTAGGGAATGGCAACCCGCCCCAGTATTCTTGCCTGGAGAGTTCCATGGAAAGAGGAGCCTGGCGGGCTACAGTCCATGGGGTCGCAAAGAGCCTGACGTGACTGAGTGACTACCCTTTCACTGTCTTTCATATGTGCATTTAGTTGCAAACCAAGGTTTCTAAAGTTTTCAAGTTGTAATTAAGAGTCTTATAATAGTAATCAAAAGATCTGGCAACTTAAAATCATTTTAAAACATATGCTCTGCTCCAGAAGAATTTTAAATATGGGAACTGGCACTGTGATCACTATTGTGCTTTGTTTGTTTTTTAATTTATTTCACTCTGCCAGGCCTTAGTGGCATGGTGGATCTTTAGTTCCTGCATGTGGGATCTAGTTCCCTGACCAGGGATCAAACTGAGCCCCCTGCATTGCGAGCACTGAGTCTTAGCCGCTAGACCACCAAGCAAGTCCCACTACTGTATTTTAAACGGTTAATCAATGGTCCCTGAAAACTCTGACTCAAGGAATTCAGACTAAAACTTTATTTCATTCATAAGACCTTTTTGCAGGGAAAAAAAATATTTTTCTCATCACCTCTCATGAAAATGGGATTTGGGACAAATACATATCACAAATGAAATGAGAAAAAATATACCCAAATTGTCCAGCACAGGGCCGAGCATGAAGTCTGAGTGAAGCAGACTAGTAAAGCTTAATTGTCATTACTCCAGTCTCTTGAAATACTGGATCCCAAATTTGGCCTATACTTACAGCTGACACTCCTAAATGTATTCGGTAAGGGGCATGACTTATTTTAAAATCCAATGTCATACCCTCTAAGGCTCAAAGCAACTGACCGTGACAAAAAGTTTTATTTATAGGTGAGACAGAGCTGTCCAGCAGAGGCTTCATCCAAGAAAACAGAACTGACCTAGAGACTAAGGAAATTAACTTCCTGAGCACCCTATGGTTTTGAAAATGACATGCTTCTCCAACTGCTGCAGAAAGCTGGGACTCGCCCACAGTAAAAATTAACACCCTTAAAAACATCTAATAAAGAGTGCTGCAAAGCAGAATTGAGAACACTTCCTGCTAAGAAGTGAACTAACTCTCCTCCTTAACCCGCTCTCCTCCTGAAGCTGAGTTCAATTGGGAAGGCAAACACCCAGGCGTTTCAACAGCCACCCTCTCTTGCAAAATGTTTCTTACAAAACATCAGAATGGTATCTAGACCATCATTTTTGTAAACTGTTGGTCTCAAACCATGAGAAAACAATTCAGTGAGTCATAAGTGGCTTAAAAAAAAAAAGAAATACAAATTCCAGAAGGTAGCACACATAGGGAGGGTAAATAGCTGTGAACTGCTTTTCAGTGATATTATATATATAATATTGGAGAAGGGGATGGCAACCCACTCCAGGATTCTTGCCTGTGCAGTCCCATGGACAGAGGAGCCTGGTGGGTCCATGGGGTCAAAAAGGGTCAGGGGACACCAATGAGCAACTAAAAAACAATGTATACTATAAATATGTCTCTCTGTGCACATATAGATAGACAGATATTGGGTAATGTTGTAACGTGTATTTCTTATTGTGGGCTGTGGTCAAGGAAAGCCTGAAAGTCACTCATGGAACCAAATTGTCTGGCCACCAGCTTACACGATTACACATACAGTTTTTTTTTTTGAACAAAGGCATATTGTTTGGCATGGGGTGTTTTTAAAAAGAAGACAAAGGGCATGGAAGACCAGGGTTGCTTATGGCACATGACGGCCTTAATGACACTGCTGAATGTTCAATATTAGCACAGTCCAGGCACAGACGGCCAGCACACCTGCCTGAAGGCAACTCCACGAAAGAGCCCGACAGAAACTGGTACAGCAGGAAATGGGCTGATGCTGTGTGGCACATTCCAAAGAGGTTATTCCATATGGTCCCTGGGATATCTAACAATCCCACGAAAGGAGGAAAGGGAGCAGCCTTCTGCTTCTAAGGGACTGATTTCTCCAGATGTCTCAAACACAGTCCAGCAACCCCCCGCTCATTGGCCAAAGTCCGAATGTGAACATCAAGGCGAGACATTCAAAATCCACTCAAGAAGCAACAGAGTGGAGGTCACGTTTCCCCGGAGGGCAGCCTGGGCCGGGGACAGGGTGCCTGGACTCCCAGGAGGAGTTCCGTCTGGCCGAGTGGGCTTCCTGAAGACACACTGGAGGCAACGGGAAGGTTCCTGACAACCTGGGTGCAGGCAGGCGCCAGGCTGGGCTGGGCTGGGATCGGGCTGGACTGGCTTCGGGGATAGGCTGCCTCCTGGTCGTTGGCCCTGCCCAGATGCCACGTTGAGATGCTCAAGGACAAATGGGAAAGTTTTTCCTGAACTCCCATCTTCCTGGGCCCTAGCTCTCTCACCCAGGGCCAACTTGCAACTTCCCCGTCCACTCCCATCTCCTTTGTCTTGACCACCGCCCCTCCTGCCAGACCCTCGCTTTGGTCACTCCCCGGCCCCCAAGCTTCCCCAGCCTCCTTCCGCCCCCTCCCTGGGCTCTGTCCCCCTTCTCCCGGCCGGCCCCTCCTGGCTCCCTGCTGGCAGCGGGACAGCGGCGCTCAGCTCCGCGCCGGAGGAGGGGCGGCCCGAGGACCAGCATCAGCCCGGGCCGCGCCGGCCGTCCCGCCCCGGCCCCCAGGGCGCAGGCCGGCGCCCGCTGGACAAGTTGCCGACTGCACGACACCCCCGATCGCGACTTTTCTCCCCCAGCTCCCGGCGCGGCAGGCGGCCCTGCTTACGTGCAGTCCTGGTTGAAGGAGAAGCAGCTGAGTGCCGCCTCCGCCCCGCCAGGGGCGCCGTCCGCGCCCTCGGCCTCCATCGGGGGCTCGACCCGGGAAGCCGCGGCTCCGAGCGGGCGACGGCCACCTCAGCAGCCCGCTGGCGCCGGCCCCGCGGGCCGGTCCCCGGCCCCGCCCCGCCCCGCCCCGCCCCTCCCGGGCCGCCCCGGCCCCGCCCCAGTCACCCAGGCCCCGCCCCGCCAGGCCCCGGCCTCATCCCTGCTCGGGCCAGCCATGCCCCGCCCCGTCCCTCCAGGCCCCGCCCCGGCCCCGCCCACCCGGGCCACCCTACCCTAGCCCGGGCCGCCCCGGCCCCGCCCCAGTCACCCAGGCCCCGCCCCGCCCGGGCCGCCTCATCCCGGCTCGGGCCAGCCATGCCCCGCCCCTGCCCTCCAGGCCCCGCCCCTGCCCCGCCCACCAGGGCCACCCTACCACAGCCCGGGCCCACCCAGGCCCCGCCCCGGGGCTGCCAGGCCCCGCCTCCGCCCCGCCCCGGCAGGACCGCCTCATCCCCTCCCGGGCCTGCCATGCCCCGCCCCGTCCCTCCAGGCCCCGCCCCGGCCCTCCGTTAGGTCCCGCTGACTCAGCCACCGAGAGGGCGGGGTCCCACCGCCGGTCTCCATTGGTGGAGAGCCCACAGCGCGGCGCCCAATTAGCCAACGGGCGACGGCGGTGGGCGGACCCACCCTGCTAGCGACCCGCCTCCAGCTCCGAGACACGGCTTGCCATTGGGTGGAGGAGAGGGACGCAACGGCTGCAGGCCACGTGGTGGTGTTTTCATTGCGGGGGCGGCGGGGCGGGGCGCGGGAAGGGAGAGCCGGCGGCTGGGCCCGGCCTGCGGGCTGAGTCCAGTCCGGCGTCTGCGTCGCGGCCGCGGCGAAGCAGACGGGCCTGCGCGCCGGCCTCGCCCCACCCGACGCCCCGGCTATTATACTGACAGTTTAGGGGCGCGCGTTGGACGCTAAGGCCCCACCCTCTTCTGGAGTCCTCGAGCTGCTTGGAAACTGTTTCTAGCAAGGGTGCTGAGGCCCGACAGATAAGGGCTGTCTCATCTCCTGTCCCGCCGTTACAGCTCTTACCGCAGGTCCAGAGCTGTGTTAGCAATGAACTTTATCTCGTTGAATTCTTATGAAAGTTTGTGAAGGAAGGATGATTATGCCCAGTTTAGAGAGGCTGTAACAGAAGTAGAGAACTGCTGCACAGTTCTGTCTGAAATAACACGGTAAATGGTAAAATGTGGAGTTGCCTGATTTCAGGACCCGTACACCAAACGACTCTGCTAGACACTATGTGGTAAAACCCGTCTGATCTGAGCTGAAAAAAAAAACCCAGAAGAAAATGTGTGTAGCATAGTTTTTTTTAATGAAAGGGGTGGAGTTTTGTAGTCAGCCCAGTAAAAACTCAGGTAATTGGAGGTGAGTCCTGAAAAAGGGTCTCTCTTCCCAACCTAAATACATGCTGCCATCGAATTACTAACACACCTTATGAATCAGCAGGTCTGCTAGTTTTAGCTTTATATAATTACTGATCAATTTTTAGTTCAGGCTGTTCCAGTTTTGAGAGGAAATGGTATTTTATTGTCTTGCCACAACATTCAAACTGGCATAGTTCAATTTTTCTATTATGTGGCAAAGCTATATATATAGTTTTTGGAACAGTGAACAAAGTGGGCTGCTTCTCTTAAGCTTTTCTGGTTGACTTTTGGTTTTGTTTTTCTGAAACGCAAATATAACAGTTTCTTCTTTCAGTGCTATTATTCCTTCTCTCAACTGATGTAAAAATAGCTCAGCTCATAGATAGCCAGATGTTGATTGCTCTTTAGTTGAATGTGAGGTGTTGTGTAAATTGTTGTAAGGGAGGCAACTGCTGTTTGGATGGTTTAACTGAATCATCCTTGTAACCTCTCAGCTCAGAGCTGATTTCCGGCTCATCTCCCAGCTCAGGCAAATACTGCAGCCCTTTTTGTTCTATTTAGAAAACAAAAAATATGGCATACTAGGTGTGAGATTATTGGGAGAATTACATAATGTGCCCAGTAGGTTTTTAAAGTCTTATTATTACCAAGAATTTGGACTTGATGGAGTAGATATGGGAGCTGGTGTTAGTTTTTGAGCAGGAATGTTTCATGATAAAAGCAGTGTTTTAGACAGATAGACTGGGCCAGGGTGTGCAAAATAGATTAGATGGGGGAAAAGCCTAGACTAAGGTGAAATTTTAGGAGTGAAAGAAGTGAGAAAGTGGGCTCTAGCGTGGTGGCAAGGTTAGGACAAACCCAAGAGGTGTTTTTTCCTGTAATATATTTGACATAAAACAGTGTGTAAATTTAAGGTTTACAATGTGTTGTAAGGTTTACAACGTGTGGATTTCATACATTTATGTATTGTAATATGACTGCCATTGTAGATATAATTAGTCCCTCATCCTGTCACACTAAGGGCTATTTTGAAGCAGTGCTATCCAACAGAAATGAGAGCCATGGGTGTGAACCCCAAATGTAATTTAAAATTTTCGAGACATATGCCATTTAAATTTTTTGAAACCGCACCTTGTTAGAAAGGGTAAAGACAAATGGGCAAGTTAGTTTTAATAATATTTAACCCTTTAAATGTTATTAAATTTAACCTAGTATGTCAAAAAACATCATTTCAGTAGGTAACCCACGTAAAATTATTGATCGTCAGTTAAATTATTGATCAGTCAGTTTAGATTGTCATTGTTTTTTAGCATAAATACTTAAAATCCCATGTTTCTGGGACCTCCCAGGTGGTCTGCCAGCTAAGACTCTGAGATCCCAGGGTAGGGTGCCCAGGTTTGTTCCCTGGTCGGGGAACTAGATCCCAACTAAGATCCAGCACAGCCAAATATATAAATTAATAAATATTAAAAATAAACTAGCAATCTTTAAAAAAAATCTTGTGTGTCCTTTTCACTTCCTGCATATCTCAATTCACAGTAGCTACATTTTAGGTTCTGCCTCATTGTCCAGGGGACTTTTGAGAGCCTAAGCCTCAGGGCCCGATGGCTGATGGGGAGGTAGGGGTAGCTGGGAAGAAGAGGGAAGATTTAAAGCCAATTCCATGGCAACCCACTCCAGTATTCTTGCCTGGAGAATCCCGTGGGGAGAGGAGCCTGGTGGGCTACAGTCCGTGGGGTTGCGAGAGTCGGACACGACTGAGTGACGAGACCACCAACCACCACCGTGGTCAGGAGGCCCACTCCGCTGCCTTCAGAAACCAGATGTCTGGCAGGTGTTTAGGAAGATGCATTCAGTTTCAGACACGCTGGGGAGGCAGACTGGATGCTCATCAGAATCAATGTTCCGATCTAGAGATGCGGATATAGAAGAAAACTGCTCACCTTCCCGGCTCCACGTTTTCCTGCGGATGGTATGCCTTGTCCGTTTCCTGCTAGGTTAAGGGGTCACCACCCACCAGTTACCACGTGCGGTTACATCCCAGGGCGGCCTCATCTGGTTTTATTTTTCCCAAGACACTACAGAAATCTGTATCTTATGTCAAGGTATATAGAAATATTTGTTTTATAGAAACCTATATTTTTATGTAAACATTTTAAATGTTGACAACTAATTCTTCTTTTTAAAAAACACTATGTGAGCCAAACTAAATGCACCAGCCTGCTGGATGTGGTTTGTGGACAGCCAGTTTGTGACTTCTGTGAGAGATAGAAGGTGCCACTTTGAGAGGTTCCACCCTCAAATTAAAAAAAAAAATCCCAGAAACCCATTTGGATAAAAAGCCAAGGGAAAGATTGTAAATAAATTCAGAGGTGCTGAATTCATTTACTGTCAGGCTGTTTTGTTTTTTCAAGTTCTAGTTCTTGTGTAGGTTCTATGTGAGTGGAAACTCCTGATTTAGATATTGACTTATGGCATCTTTTTTTTTAAAGAATTTTTTTTTATATGGACCATTTTTAAAGTCTTTACTGAATTTGTTACAGTATTGTTTCTGTTTTATGTTTTGGTTTTTTGGCTGTGAGGTGTGTGGGGTCTTAGCTCCCTGACCAGGGATGAAACCTGCATCCTTTGCATTGAAAGGTCACGTCTTAACCACGGGACCACCAGGGAAGTCCTCGCTTATGGCATGTTAATCCTGTCATATTCTTGGAACAGAGTTTTCAAGGCCAAGTAACAGAAACAAAGGAATATTGGAGGAGAGGGAGGGAGAGAACACACAGTTTACTGAAATGGGAACAGGCGTCTGACTTTTTCTCTTTTTTCTCCAATTAGAACTCCTACGGTCCATCTAGGACCATTTTCCAGACAAAATATCCATTCTCTCTAAGGAAACGAACATCAGCAGAAGATTGGGAGGACCATGCCAGGGTCTGAAAATCTAACACCCTCGGTAAGATAAACTTGCAGGCCACAATTCAGCAAATGGGAAGACTTCCTATTTGTGTAACAATCAGGTTGTAATTGAAAGATGCTGACCAGGGCGTGCGCAGGGCATTAACAGAGGAAGCTGGAAATGAGACATCCTGTCTGATGCAACCGTCGGGACACCCAATATGGTTGCCCGTGACAGCCAACTGTCTATAATTAGGGTGATTACTAGGTGAGTAAATACCACTCCTGGCTGCTGCTGCTTTTTATAAAATCCATTCTATTTTTACACTCATGTCACGGGAAACGATCCCCCTTTTCTCTTCTGGTTGATGTGTTCCGACACTCTGGATGAGAGCTGAGAGAACAGACCCGCACTGGGAACGTGTGTGTGGCAGCTCTGTGGTTACAGAGGAGAGGAGGAGCCCTGAGAGCGGGTCAGCGTGGGGGTGAGGCAAGGGCAGGCTGAAGGCTCCCAGCGCGGAAGGCGCTCAGGTCAGTCCCACAGCTCTCAGTAGGGGAGGATGCGCTGGAATATAGGTGCCTTCTGGGAAAGGAGATGGTCCCATGGGCTTGGCCATCAGGAAGTCCCCAGTCAGGGCAAAACTGGCCTTTTGTGTTATTCAACGTGGGCCATCTGGGCGCGAGAGCGTGACTTCAGCGAGTGAACAGACCCTGGGATGTGCCTTTGTTCCCCAAATGGAACCATTATTTCTGGTTTTGTTGGTTGCATAAAGGGACGACAAGGGGCAAAATCTAACAGCCGATCTAATATTCCTTGATGTGCATATTTCCTCTCGAGGGAAAGAAGCAATGCTATGGCACTGAAGAGGGAGCATCTTTGTCTTCACCTCCCTCCCTGATCTGCCATATTTTGGCTTCCAGAATAATCTTCCTAAAACACCAAAGCACATCACAGGTTCTCCGTAAATAGTTGCTGACCAGCTGACATTCATGAAGTCAGTAGCTTCCTATGCCTGTGTTTGCAGGCAAGCCTTGAGCTAATGGTCTGTCATTCAAGACAATGCAGGGAGGTTCAGTCATGGAATTTCCGTTCACTGGGGCCTCTGAAGACCAGCCGGGATTACAGACTTGGGTTCATCAGGTCAGCCGGTCACCTGGACTTAAGTGTTAACGAACAGATAAAGGCGGTATCTGCAAATGGAAAACAAAGCTTTATAGAAAACTCGGCCCGAAGCATCTCAGTAAATGCTCGTGACGTCCCTCCTGTCCAGGGGTTTGCCGCATCATGCAGCTGTGTAAACCAAGTGGAGAGGCACTGGGTGAGCCTCTCGGGGTGCGGGGGCAGGTTGCGCTGGAGACGGCCACTCGGTCAGACTTGTTCGCTCCGTTTCGCTGTGCCTCTCACACGGTCATGACTTGAGGCCAGAAACAGAGTTGGAATCCAGACCTCTCAGCCATTCTCGAGAGAGGTAGGGTGGAGAGAGAAAGGCAGGCCTGTGCCCAGAAGGCCAGAGGCCAGGTTCAAAGGGGAGGCACGGAGTCCTGCTGCTTTTCTAAAAGGCCCGCAGCTTTGCTTACCTTCGCTGGGTTACTACTCGAAGGACAGTTGACCCTCCATATCTGTGGATTCCACATTCATGAATTCAACCATACTTTGATAGAAAAATCTCAAAATAAATAAGTGAATTCCAGTTCTAAAAGGCAAACTTGGAATCTGCCATGCCAGTAAATATTTACATAGCACTTACTCCGTATGGAGCTTCCCTGGGGGCGCAGACGGTAAAGAATTCGCCTGCAGTACAGGAGATGCAGGTTCAATCCCAGGGTCAGGAAGATCCCCTGGAGAAGGAAATGGCAACCCACTCCAGTATTCTCGCCTGGAAAATCCCATGGACGGAGGAGTCTAGTGGGCTAGGTCCACGGGGTTGCAAAGAATCAGACATGACCGAGCATGCCTAACGCTAACACTACATTGTATTAGGTATTACAAGTGATGCAGAGATGATTTAAAGTATGTGGGAGGTGTGCTTAGGTTGTGTGCAAATACCACGCTGTTTTATGTAAGAGATTTGATTTTTTTTTTCCCCTGCCTTGCACAGAATGTGTGATCTTAGTTCCCCAACCAGGGATGGAATCTGTGCCCTCAGCAGGGGAAGCGTGGAATCTTACCCACTGGGCCACCAGTGAAGTCCCTAAAGAATTTGATTTTGATATGGGGAAGGTTCCTGGAACCAATTCCTGGGGTACCCGGGTCGACTGCACTAAAAACGTCTTTTGCTCCCATCAAAGGGTTAATCTGTGCTCCGTGGTGGGGGTGGCTAGTTGATAAGTGATGCGGTGGGACTCTGGGTTTCTGCCTGATCTAGGGAGATGGCCTAGGGAGTGGTCACCGTTCCTTGGAATTCATCCTCTCCAAGAAGAAACTGATTTCAGAAGTCTCTGCAGGGGTGACAGTCCAACAATGCCTGGTCAATGGCGCCATCTAGTGGCCTGAAGTATTCCATTCCAGGCTGGTGGATGGATTTTGAAGAAAAGACTGACTTGAGTGAGATCTGGAGACTTGATTCTGAAGCTTTGGAAGAAGAGTCCCCGAGGTGCCCCCTGTGTTCTCCCCAAACCTCTTTACGGGGTATGTGTTGAAAACATGGGCTTCACTCCGTACTCCCTCTGCTGGGAGGGGTTTGCCTAGTCACTCACTTGACAAGTTTGTATCACGTGCCTGCCTGTTGCTTACCTGCCACAGTTCCAGCCCTGGGGACGCCCAACGGGGCACAGTGTTTAAAAACCCCTGACCGAAGGTCTAAATAGACATTTCTCCAAGAAAGACTTACAGGTGGCCAATAGGAATGTGAAAAGACACTCCACGTTGCTAACTATTAATATTAGAGAAATGCTAATTGAAATTACAGTGAAGTATTACCTCACACTGGTCATAATGACCATCATTAAAAAGTCCACAAACAATAAATGCTGGAGAGGGTGTAGGGAAACGGAACCCTCCTACACTGTTGGAGGGAATGTAAATTGGTACAGCCACTATGGAAACGGTATGGAAGTTCCTTAAAAAACTAAAAATAAGACTACCATATGACCCAGCAATCTCACTCCTGGGCATATATTTGGAGAAAACTATACTTTGAAAAGATCCATGTACCCCAGTGTTCATTGCAGAACTATTTATAATAGCCAAGACATGGTAAGTAAGTAAGTGAGTGAAGTCACTCACTCGTGTCCGACTCTTTGCAACCCCATGGACTGTAGCCCACCAGACTTCTCTGTCCATGGGATTCTCCAGGCAAGAATACTGGAGTGGGTTGCCATTTCCTTCTCCAAGACATGGATGCAGCCTAAATGCCCATCAGCAGATGAATTGATAAAGATGTGGCACATATATGCAGTGGATCACTACTTGACCATGAAAAGGATGGAATGATGCCATTTGCAGCAGCATGGACGGACCTAGAGGTTATCATACTAAGTGAAGCAAGTCAGACAGAAAGAGGTATCACTTAGATGTGGAGTCTGAAAAATGATACAGTGATCTTATCCACAAAGCAGAAGCTGACTCACAGACGCAGAAAACAAACTTACGCTTACCAGAGGAGAAAGGGAGTGGGGAGGGATAAAACAGATACACTACTACGTGAGAAACTGATCAGCAAAGCGTCCCTGAGCGCTCAGCTGGTAAAGAATTCGCTGCAATGCGGGAGAGCTGGGTTTGATCCCTGGGTTGGGAAGATCCCCTGGAGAAGGGAAAGGCTACCCACTCCAGTATTCTGGCCTGGAGAATTCTACGGACTGTATAGTCCATGGGGCAAAGAGTTGGACACGACTGAGCAACTTTCTCTTTCAAAGATCTACTGTACAGCACAGGAAACTCCACTCAATATTCTGTAATAACCTATACGGGAAGACTATGGAAGAGAATAGATACCTGTACTTGTAGAACTGAATCACTTTACTGTATACCTGAAGTGACTGCTGCTGCTAAGTCACTTCAGTCGTGTCCGACTCTGTGTGACCCCATAGATGGAAGCCCACCAGGCTCCCCTGTCCCTGGGATTCTCCAGGCAAGAACACTGGAGTGGGCTGCCATTTCCTTTTCCACCTGAAGCGACTACAACGTTGTAAATCAAGTATACTCCAATATAAAATAAAAATTAAATTTAAAAATAATGAAAAAGCGCATGCCCACATAGGCAGAAAGACCATAAAGAAAAAAGTAACGTGGAGAGTAACTTAGGTGTAATGAGTGCTCGGAAGAAAAATTCAGCAATGACCAGGGCCTCTGGAAGAGTCGGGGCGGGGGGCGAGTCTCACGGAGCGGAAACAGGGAGCGGTGCTGGAGGGCTCCATCTGCAGAAGGCCGGAAGGCGGTGGGGGACGTCTTTCTGCAGCCACGCGGGGAAAAGCATTCTGGGAAGAAGGAGCGGAAGGGCTGAGAGCCGCGGGAGGCCGGGGGGTGCGAGCGCAGGGCGGCGGCGGGCGGGGCGGAGAGGGACGGCGGTCAGAGCGGAGCCGGAGCCGGGAGGGGAGGCCCCGGCGGCTTCGCTTCTGCTCCGGCAGGATCAGGCGGGGCGCGGACCCCGATGGGGCTGTCCTGGGAGACTCGCGTGCGTAAAACCTCCTGGAGGCCCAGCATTGCGTTTATTAACACTGCTTCACGGGCTTCTTCTCCCGGCTTGTTTAGATCCCCTCCCCGCCCCCCGGAACACCACTGACTTCTTGTGGGGCTTGAGGAAGCACAAGTCAGCGCTGATAAGCCGGCCCTGGCGTTCCTGACAGTCACACGCGCGTCGCAGCACCGCCGCACGGCGGCCGCGCCTGGCCCTTGCCTCCTTGTCGCCAGCTTTGCCCCCCAGGCTCGCTCTGCTCCTCCCGCCCCCAGACAGGGATCCCTGGGACACCCACTGCTTAGACCACCCCGTCAGGACCACCTCCAGCCCTGCCTGGTTCCAGCTGCCCCTGCCCTCCCCGCCTTAGAATCAAGCGGCACACACCCGAGTCCTACGAAACCCTCCCCACACAGCCGGCTCCTGAGACGCCCTGTCTGGCGTGCACACCCCCTGGTAACCGGTTTGGTCGCTTACAACACTGACACTGCCTTTGTGAACCTGGTGGTCTTTTCCTCGAACTGGGATCAGTCCTCACTGTTGTGTCCACTCAAGCTGAAGGAGAGCTGGGTGAAATGATTATTGTTTATTGTGTTGTTGTTCAGTTGCTCAGTCATGTGGACTCTTCATGACTGCACAGCCTGAAGCACGCCAGGCCTCCCTGTCCTTCACCATCTCCCGGAGTTTGCTCAAACTCACGTCCATTGAGTCGGTGATGCCATCCAACCATCTCATCCTCTGTCGTCCCCTTTTCCTCCTGCCTTCAATCTTTCCCAGCGTCAGGGTCTTTTTTAGTGAGTCAGCTTTTCGCATCAGGTGGCCAAAGTATTGGAGCTTCGGCTTCAGCATCAGTCCTTCTAATGAATATTCAGGACTGATTTATTTTAGTATGGACTGGTTTGATCTCCTTGTAGTCTGAGGGACTCTGAAGAATCTTCTCAAACACCACAGTTCAAAAGCATCAATTCTTTGGCATTCAGCCTTCTTTATGGTCCAACTCTCACATCCATACATGACTACTGGAAAAACCATAGCCTTGACTAGATGGACCTTTGTTGGCAAAGTAATGTCTCTGCTTTTCAACATGCTGTCTAGGTTGGTCATAGCTTTTCTTCCAAGAAGCAAGAGTCTTTTCATTTCATAGCTGCAGTCACCATCTGCAGTGATTTTCAGTTCAGTTCAGTTCAGTCGCTCAGTCGTGTCCGACTCTTTGCGACTCCATGAACCACAGCACGCCAGGCCTCCCTGTCCATCACCAACTCCCGGAGTTCACTCAAACTCATGTCCATCGAGTCGGTGATGCCATCCAGCCATCTCATTCTCTGTCGTCCCCGTCTCCTCCTACCCTCAATCCCTCCCAGCATCAGACTCTTCCAGTGAGTCAACTCGTCGCATGAGGTGGCCAAAGTATTGGAGTTTCAGCTTTAGCATCAGTCCTTCCAATGAACACCCAGGATTGATCTCCTTTAGAATGGACTGGTTGGATCTCCTTGCAGTCCAAAGGACTCTCAAGAGTCTTCTCCAGGACCACAGTTCAAAAGCATCAATTCTTCGGCGATCAGCTTTCTTCACAGTCCAACTCACATCCATACATGACCACTGGAAAAACCATAGCCTTGACTAGACGGACCTTGGTTGGCAAAGTAATGTCTCTGCTTTATAATATGCTGTCTAGGCTGGTCATAACTTTCCTTCCAAGGAGTAAGCGTCTTTTAATTTCATGGCTACAATCAGCATCCGCAGTGATTTTGGAGCCCCCAAAAATAAAGTCTGATACTGTTTCCACTGTTTCCCCATCTATTTCCCATGAAGTGATGGGACCAGATGCCATGATCTTTGTTTTCTAAATGTTGAGCTTCAAGCCAACCTTTTCACTCTCCTCTTTCACTTTCATCAAGAGGCCTTTGAGTTCCTCTTCACTTTCTGCCATAAGGGTGGTGTCATCTGCATATCTGAGGTTATTGATATTTCTCCCGGCAATCTTGATTCCAGCTTGTGCTTCTTCCAGCCCAGCGTTCCTCATGATGTACTCTGCATAGAAGTTAAATAAGCAGGGTGACAATGTACAGCCTTGACACACTCCTTTCCAATTTTGAATCAGTCAGTTGTTCAGTGTTCAGCTCTAACTGTTGCTTCTTGACCTGCATACAGGTTTTGCAGGAGGTAGGTAAGGTGGTAGTCCCATCTCTTTAAGAAGTTTCCACAGTTTGTTGTGATCCACACAGTCAAAGGCTTTAGTGTAGTCAATGAAGCAGAAGCATATGTTTTCCTGGAATTCTCTTGGTTTTTATGATCCAATAGATGTTGGCAATTTGATCTCTGGCTCCTATTGTACAGTCCCTCAAGTCTAAAGCTGAGACATTGCATCCCACTGAAGTGTCTGGTGTACCCACTGGAGAGGGCTTCCCAGGGGCTCAGATGGTAAAGTATCCGCCTGCCATGTGGGAGACCTGGGTCCATTCCCTGGGTTGGGAAGATCCCCTGGAGGAGGGCATGGCTACCCACTCCAGTATTCTTGCCTGGAGAATCCCATGGACAGAGGAGCCTGGCAGCCTACAATGGAAGAGTAGAGGCTACAGAGGAGTCCGTGGGGTCACAAAAAGTTGGACACGACTGAAGTGCCTTAGCGTGCATGCATGCAAACGTCAGTAACCTCTGGCGACCGGCGCTGGACGAGACTGCAGTTTGAATCAATGTGTCTGGATCCACCCCAGAGTGAGAGATCCTGCTGACCCCAAACAGGGAATAATTCTTCTACTTTCTCTGTATCACAATTGTCTGGGTCCCCAGGCTGCTTTAGCACGACCATGTGGATGATGATAACTCATCAAGTGGCAGTTTCCATGGGTTTCCATTCCCCTCACTGATCAGATCTGCCGGCTGCAGAAATGTGTGGCCAAGATCTCCTGATAAAACACAGTCTTCCACCCGCCAAATGCTCAGCGCTTAGGTAAGCTGCTACTGTAAGGCCCTGTTGGTGGGAAGAGGCCAGCCTCACTGATCACATCCTTTCACCCGGCTGGTCTGCAGGGACGTTTGGAACGGGATTGTTCTGGTGTTGGGAGGACAGGACCGAGCAGCCCCGTGCATCTGCCTGTGAACCAGCTCCCAAAGAGTGGGCGGGGGCTGGCGGCTCGGGGTGCTGTTCCTGGCTCCCCTGGTGGCCTCAGGCTAATTCCTCTCGAGCTGAGTTTCCACAACCAGAGACTGCGGCCATTCTAACTCTGCTGCTGCATCTGAGCGGCTTGCTTCCTTTCCGTCTCTGTCAATCTCGGATGCTTCCGATTTGTGAAAATTTCAGCTGTGTGTTTGTTTTGCTTTGCAGATCTTCTTGGTATTCCATTTGATATTTCTGTAAAAGGCCCCTTATCAGTTTGTCTTTCCTGGGGAACGCAGTCCCCTGGATTCTCACGCCTCTTCTTCTCAAGGTCTTCACGTCTATTTCCGGCCATGCTCTGGGCTACAAAGCTTTGTGTCATAAGAGAAGTTCGTTCAGCTTCAACACACAAGCTCAGAGGTGAATCCACAGGGCCACGTTGAGGGATCAGTATCTGAGCAGATCCTGGTCTGCCATCTCTGGCCTGTTCGTTTCATTCTGGTCTTTTATTCTCTAGCTAACTTCTGCTGATGCACCGCTGGTCTTCTAGATATGCTGGGACAGGATCTTCAGATAAGCCTGGCTGTGCGATCCCAGCTTTGGCTCAGCCTAGGATCTCCGCTCTGCAGGTTTCTATGTTAGGACGAAATGTGGTACCAATCACAGCTGTTACAGGAGGAGAAATTGCATTGGGAACCAGAGCCTTTGGTTCCTTTGAACCAAAGATGCGGGTGACATCAAAGAGGGAACGTCTCAGCGGCAACTGATACCTGTGTCCCGGGCATGGAGTAGATTTATGGGATTCAGAGAGAAAGACAGAGAGAGACAGGGTGGGGGCGGGGAGGAGAGAGAGAGCGAGAACCCGATCAACGCGGAGAGGAAGTAGCTGAAGCCATGAAGCCAGGTAACATGTGATGGAAACCAGGCCAGGTGCCGGAGAACTGGAATGCGATGTCCTGGTTTGATGTCTGGACTGCTTCTTTAATTTTAGTTACACTATCGGAAGGGAAGCTGGCTTGTGTGTTTAGCCGGCTGTGGCAGCTCTAAGTCACACATTGCTGATGAGTGAGAGCCTCCGTTATAAATGGAAACGTGAACTGCCCGATGCTCATCAGCTGAAACTAAGTGCCCAGGTTTATTTTGGTGCCTATTAATTACCCACAGATCACCTATTTTCCTTATTGCTTGCAAATATGTGCAGGGAATAAAAAGCTGGTGTGTTCTCCAGAAACACAACTGTGAGTTCTTACAGCTGCATACCTGGAGTGGGCACGATTTAGGCGTTTCATGATTCCTTTGAGGCTGGAAGCATCCTTTGGTGGGACTCTAATTTCCTGCGGAAGTGTGGCTGCGGAGGTTATTGAAGACATTGAGTCAACAAAATGTATCTTAAAGTACGGACAGTGGCAGTTTCCCAGGCCGTCAGTTCTTCCTTTCTTGCTCTCTCCCTGGGATCTCTCCCCACACTTGGCGCTTCAAGTCCGCCTCTATCTACAGTTGACCTCGGTCTGACCTCACTCTGTGGAATGCCCTGCCTGCTTCTGACGTTCAAGGCACATCCACATGCCCTCCCAGCGGCATTCCTAACGGGATCACTTTCTCCTGAGCTCTTGAAAGAATCCTGCTTCAGCAACTCCCAGGCAGAGGTGGGAGAGGTGCTTTTTAAAAAGATGTTTGGCACACACCAAGAACAGGTGTTGCTGACTCTGCCCTTTTGTGCACGGACTGTCCGTGTGGTGGGCTGTTCATCCCCCTCTTCTGTTCCCCCAATCCATGAACATAGTATAGATCTCAAGGTCTTCTTGACCCAGGTCTGCAATTTCCCATGGACACATAGCCCAGTGCCTTCCACACCCAGGGATTCTTATCACATTAACCTGTGTATTTCCTTCAAAGCAGTTATCACCACCTGAAATTATCTTCTTTATCTGTTTACCTATTTGCTGTCTATCTCCTCCATCCAGAAGGTAAGGTCCATGAGAGCATCATCTTCTCCCAGCATCTGGAGTGATGCTCGACCACATAGTAGGGGCTCATGAAATATTTGCTGAATGACCTACTTATAGGATCAGTCATTTAAAAATAAAAAAAACTATTAATTTTATAAAGTTAAGCTTTCCATGAACTCATCATCTGTGTCAGTTTCCTGTCTTTCTTAAACAAAGATATTTTCCAAATTTATTGGAATTGTGTTGTTTAGATGCTAAGTTGCATCTGAGTCTTTGCAACCCCATGAAGTAATCTGTTAATATGTCTAAGTCAATTCAGTACATGGCTGGCCGCTCATTCCTGCAATGTAATAACGTATCATTGATTTCATAATAAACACCAGTGTTAAAAAAGAACCTGTGACATGGATCATATCGTATTCTTTTCATATGCGACATAGCTATCTATCACTGAGCATCTTCAGCTTAACTGAAAAATGGCAAGCCTGAAAAACGGCCAAATGTAGAGCATTAAGTCAGATCAACTGCTGCTTCCTGGGGCTAAGTTTTTGGAAAGGCAGGGAGTCAGCTGTCGTTTTGGTGACTGTTTGTAAAAAGACGTGGTGTGCTTGCAAATGAATGAAGATGCTGACAGAAGGCTGTGTCCTGTGCTGGCCCTGCCACGTGTGCGTGCGTGCGTGCGCACCTGTGCACAGGAGGGGTCAAGGGCTGCCTGCCTCGGACAGTGGTGCCCAGGGGCTGCCCGGTCCCTGCAGCTGCCTGGTGTCAGGCATAGCGAGGAGGCTGGCGGCTGGCAGATGCGCACGTCCGGTCCTGTGATGAAGGGTCAGCCCAGCAGGGTGTCCGGCGCTTCCTCTCCGGAAGATCCCCATCGAGTCCTCTCCAACAGCTCCTCAAATGAAAACCAAAGAGCACCAGCTTTCAAAATCAAAACCCCAGGGCAAACAAGGGGCAGGCTGAATTGGGAGATTGGAACAGACATGTGTTCACTGTGCTCAATCCCTCAGTCGTGTCCGACTCTGTGACCCCATGGACTGCAGCCCTCCAGGCTCCTCTGTCCACGAGGACTCTCCAGGCAAGACCACTGGAGTGGGTTCCAGTTCCTTCTCCAGGGGATCTTCCTGACTTAGGGATCAAACCCACGTCTCCTGTGTCTCCTGCGCTGGCAGGCAGGTTCTTCACTGCTGTGCCAAGGGGGAGGCCCCCATATATTCATTATTATGTATAAAATAGGGCACTAATGAAAACCTACTGTGTAGCACAGGGAGCCCTACTCAGTGCTCCATGGTGACCTAAGTGGGAAGGATATCCAAAAGAGAGAGGGTATGTGTATACAGATAGTTGATTCACTTTGCTGTACTGTAGAAACTAACCCAACACTATGAACCAACTAAACTCAGTAAAAATTAATTAAAAAGTCAAAACCCCTGAGGTTTCCTATCTGTTTAAATAAATAAGTAAAACATTTAAAATGTCTTCTGAATTGGATTTATTTTTGTGGATTTCCATTTGCATGGAGAGTACTTTTCCGTCCCCTCACTTTCAGTCTGTATGTGACCCAAGATCAGAAGTGGGTGCCGAGGTACAAGCTGGGAGCAAAGCTCTACTTTTCAGGAGTCTCTCACTGAGTAGAGGGAGCTAGGGACGGACCCTTAAGGACACAGGTCCTGGCAGTGTGGTGACGGCCACATGCTCCAGCGGGGAGACACAGGCTGTCAGGGGAGCAATACCTTCAACGAGTTTCTTGAGTTGAATTTTGAAAGATGAGTGGTCAGTCACCAGATGAAGCCCTAAGGAAGGACGCTAACAGTTTTGGTTGCATACAGCTGAAAACATACATGTGCAAACAACAGTGGTTGATATGTATTGAGCATTTAATAGGTACCTCTATGGGTTTTTCATGGTTGTCCTTTATCAGATTACGGATGCTCAACTTGGATCAGTTTTGAAAACTCATTGCTTCTCCTGTGGCTCAGCAGTAAAGAATCTGCCTGTAATGCAGGGGACACAGGAGACACGGGTCTCTGATCCCTGGGTCAGGAAGATCCCCTGGAGGGGGAAATGGCAACCCACCCCATATTCTTGCCTGGGAAATTCCATGGACAGAGGAGCCTGGTGGGCATTCACAGGGTTGCAAAACAGTTGGACACGTCTGAGGGACTGAGCTTGCAACCTAGGAAGAAAAGGCTGATCACCAGAACAGCATCCTCTAACACAGAACAGGCTTGTGGCGCCAAGGGGGGGAGGGGAAGTGGGAGGGACAGACTGGAGTTTCGCAGGAGCAGATGCAAACTATGTAAGAAGGATAAGCACCAAGGTCCTGTCATATGAAACAGGAAGTGTAGTCAGTGTCCTGTGACAAGCCACAACGGAAGAGAATGTGAAAGGGAATATGCGTGTATTATAGCCGAATCACTTTGATGTAAGCAGAAACTAACACTACATTGTAAATCAACTATGAATGTGAACCTGTTAGTCGCTCAGTCGTGTCTGACTCTTTTTTATTGATACTTCAATAAAATAAAAGGACTGTGTTCTCCATCACGATACAGAAAACACTAACAAATCAGTGGTCTAGTTTGTAAGAAACTCCTGGAATACATGAAGACACCACGGGTGAGTCTGTTTCTCCAGGGCCTCAAAGAACAGCCTGAACTTTTATGATCTGCTTGCTCGATTCAAGGGTAGATGGTGGGCTGCCTCTCTGCCAATCAGATTATTTCACCGACCACATCGTCATGGAGAAGAGCCATTTGTTGCTTCTGCATGTGGTACTATTTGTCTGGAGTCAAAGGAAAGCTCGGCAGAGAAGGAGCGTGGGGGACTGTGCCTGACTTCCATCCCACAAAAAGTTGGGTGCCCACTGACCTCTCAGGCCCGCTTCTGCTGTCTGTACAAGGGTATCATCGTAGACCTCGGCGTGGCTACATTATCCTTGGAGGCCGTTGCATTAAGACAGCACTGGGTCTGCCTTGTGGCGAGGGAGGGCAGAAGAGGAAGGAGAAGACATCTGCTACTACTGTGAGTTAAGCCTTCTAAAAATATTTCTCGTTCAGCGACCACTTGTTCCTTTGACCTCTTTGATGTTTACTCTGGAAATAGGACCTTCTGAGTGCCCTAGTCCCCTCTCTGTGTTTGTGAAATGGTGGTAATGCCTGAACCACAGAAGCAGAGACTTCACTTTGCACCCACAGCTCTTGGAGATGAGAGGTTGTGGGGAATAAGGGAGGAGATCTTCCTATGCTTGCAAAACCCGAAGAACTTCAGATACAAAAATTACGTTGGTTCCATTGATTCTCAAGAAACATTCCTGAAGGTCAGCGATCAAGTCCGACATGTTCTGAGCTCCAGTGAACCGTGGATTGGTCAACATGACAGAAGAGACCCTCGCAGCAAGCAGCCACCTCTGCAATCCATTTCACAGCTGATGTTGGGACCAGGCAGAGAAGACCCCACGCGGTTTAGAAATGCCTGTGTGACTGTGGAGTCTTGAAAGTTTTAGGGCTTTCCAGGGACTGTCCTGTGAAAGTCAGCGGGCTCTCAGAGTCCCTGGGACGGCAAGGAGGTCGCGGGCTCTGCTGTCGGGAGACACAGGCTCCTGGTTTCACGGAGCGTCTTCCTCTCTCTTCCTCCTCCCTTTCCCCTTCCCCTCTCTTCTCCTCTCCCTTTTTCTCTTTCTCCTTCTTTTAAATAAGTGCTCGCCTTCCCTCTTCACGTGCGAGGAATAAAGGATGCCCACCAAGGACAGTGACTGCACAGGGTGGCCCTTGCTCCAGAATTAAGCTTGAGTCGGAAATCTGGGGGCCTCCCTGGCAGTCCAGAGGTTAGGACTGTGCTCGCATTGCAGGGGGCACAGGTTCAACCCCAGGTAAGATCCCATAAGCCAGCTGTGCAGTGGGGCCCCCAAAATTGTTCTGTTCTTAAAAAAAGATAGATAACTAAGACTACCTGGGCTCCAAAACCACCGCAGATGCTGAAGCAGCCGTGAAGCAAAAAGAGGCTGGCTCCTTGGGAAGAGAGCTGCAACCAACCAGACAGCATATTAGAAGGCAGAGACATGGCTTTGTCGACAAAGGCCCGTCTAGTCAAGGCTATGGTTTTTCCTGTGGTCATGTATGGATGTGAGAGTTGGACCATAAAGAAAGCTGAGCATGGAAGAATTGATGCTTTTGAACTGTGGTGTTGGAGAAGACTCTTGAGATTCCCTTGAACTGCAAGGAGATCCAACCAGTCCATCCTAAAGGAGATCAGTCGTGACTAGTCATTGGAAGGGCTGATGTTGAAGCTGAAACTCCAATACTTTGGCCACCTGATGTGAAGAACCCACTGATTGGAAAAGACCCTGATGGTGGGAAAGATTGACGGCAGGAGGAGAAGGGGACGACAGAGGATGAGATGGCTGGATGGCATCACCAACTTGGTGGACATGGATTTGAGTAAACTCTGGGAGTTGGTGATGGACAGGGAGGCCTGGCGTGCTGCAGTCCACAGTGTCTCAAAGAGTCCACATGACTGAGCAACTGAACTGAAAACTGCCTGTCGTCCAGAAGGCTGGTAAATATATTGTATCTGCAGGTTCACTTTTACAATCTGGAGTTTTCAAATGAAGGCCAATCAAATGAATTAAGGAATATCTATTTAGCCAGACACTGCTGTGTAGTGGGAGGTATATAGTTATGATTTAGTGAAGATTCTATGTCTTTTTCCTGCGCTGATTCCCTTTCTAGTATTCATTCATCCCTTACCGACTCTTCAAAGATATTTTTGGCACTTTTATGTACCAGAGGCTGTTCTATGTATCGGAGGCACGACAGGGCTCAAAGCAAAAACCTTGCCCTTGGGAAGCTTTCATCTCTGTCTCTCTGTATGTGTGTGTATGTCGGGGGCTAGGGGAGAGCCAGACAGAGACAATGAGAGAGACTCATAGAGAGATCAAACAAGCTAGCGAAGTACACATGTCACGCGGCGGTGAATATGGAGTACACAGGACTGCGCTGGGGCTAGCACAGGAGGAGAAGGAAGGCTGCATTTGGAATAACACAGCCAGGTGACCTGCGGGGGTGGGGCCGGAGCCCCGAGGCTGTGGGGGGTCAGCGGACGGGACAGCCAGCCCTGACGTGGGGCGTGGGTCTGCCTTGTTTGAACAACAGCAAGTCTTCCGCGTGGCCCAAGGGTGCGTGGGCAGGAAGCGGAAAGGCTGAGATCTGGGGCCCACAGAGACCAGATCACAGGGGCCCGCGGGCCGGCCTGAGTCTTCTTGGCTGGTTTCCAACATCCCTGACCCAGGATGTGCTTGGACCAGTGAAACCCGTGAGGAGCTGCTCTGGGTCCCTCCTCTACGGAAGCTTGAAGAGCTAGTTTTTTCCCTCTGCCATGATGTTCTGGACAGAGGCCACATTTAAAAACTGAGATCTGATGTGAAGATAAGACGGAACGGAACTGCAGGCCATCTGGGGTAGATTTGTAGTATAAGTGAGAAATGTATTTTCAAGGGGCGCTTTCTCCAGCCTGTTTCTGGACTGGGCTTGTGCTAGTGGCATCTGCAAAGCACTTCAGATAGTATTGTTAAAAATTAAATTGTCCATTGTTGTCCTTTCATTGCTAAGTCATGTCTGACTCTTTGTGACCCCACGGACTGTAGCCCACCAGGCTCCTCTGTCCGTGAGATTCTCCAGGTAAAAATACTGCAGTGGGTTGCCATTTCCTCCTCCAGGGGATCTTCCCAGGGATCGAACCTGCTTCTCCTGTGTTGTAGGTGGATTCTTTACCACTGAGCCACCTGGGAAGCCGTGAATTGTCCAAAAACCTAAGTGTGGAGAGGCTCCTGGAACAGCTAAACCCACCCCCTTCGGCAGCGGAGCCTTCGCGGGCTCTTGCCGCCATTGCAGCAATAGCTGCCCGGTTTGTCTGCCTGCCAGATTGTTCCCCGCGCTGAAGCCGAAGTAATGTTTCGACATGCAAATTTAATAATGTCTCTTTCCTGTTTAAAGTCCTTCTGCGGAAAAGTGAGGAAATATGTGAAGGGTCTGGGAGGTGGAGCTTCAAAGGTATCGGAAGGGAATTCTTCACAATGTTATGGCATCGTTTCTAGGTACTGCACTTGTGGGTGATTTCTGATGCCCTTTTTTGTATTCTTCCACATTAAAAATGTTTTTAAGAAATCACATAATCCAGAAAAGAAAAAAATTCATTATTTATTTATTATTTATCTTTTTATTTTAAATTTTATTTATTACTTTTTATTTTTATTTATTTTTAATTCTGGATCTCAGTTTCCTGATGAGGGATGGAAACTGAGCTGGAAGCACAGAACCTTAACCACTGGACTACAGGGAAGTCCCAGCTTCCTTTCTTGGTTGACATGAAGAGGACATGTTAATGAATACATCATTTCTTAACTTGTCCAATAGGAGTCTGGAGATTTTAATATTGTTATTTTCCAGGACAAGATCAGGGACTTGTATCAGTCAGAGTTCTATTAGTAAGCAAAGGAACAATTCCTTGATGGTGTGAGTAGAAAAGGAATTTATTGAACGTAAATCGGGTGACTCACAGAACTTCTTCGAAGACCTGAGAACCAGGTTTGAGCGAGAATGTGCCACTTGGGGGCAACACCCAAAACCACAGTGTGGAAGTGGCTGGGAAGAGCACTGTTCAGGATTCGCTTCACGGAA
Source organism: Moschus berezovskii (assembly GCF_049115385.1). Classification (NCBI taxonomy): domain Eukaryota; kingdom Metazoa; phylum Chordata; class Mammalia; order Artiodactyla; family Moschidae; genus Moschus; species Moschus berezovskii. The sequence goes on along the minus strand of NC_142479.1, from coordinate 72,756,586 downwards.
CACGAGTAGAAAAGCAGTTAATAGAAGCAACGCAGCCTCCATATTCTGTGTCTTTTCCCTGTGCTTTCGAGAGAGACAAGTTTCACACGACTTTAATCAGCACAATAACCTCATGATTATTTAATTTCTAATCTCTAATCCCATGGGCTGCAAGGAGATCAAACCAGTCCATCCTAAAGGAGATCAGTCCTGAATGTTCATTGAAAGGACTGATGCTGAAGCTGAAGCTCCAATACTTTGGCCACCTGATGCGAAGAGCCGACTCACTGGACAAGACCCTGATGCTGGGAAAGATTTGGGACAGAATGGGATGGCTGGACGGCATCTCTGACTCAACGGACATGAGTGTGGATAAACTCTGGGAGTTGGTGATGGACAGGGAGGCCTGGCGTGCTCCAGTCCACGGGGTCATGAAGAGTCACACCTGACTTAGCGACTGAACAGCAGCAACAACAATCTGTTGCTGTCTGGTCTTGCAGAGTCCACGTGAGACGCTGTGAGCGCCGCTCCCCTCTTGGTCGTGGGTCCCAGGACCCCGCCTGTGCCGTGAGCTGCCCTGACTCCGTGTTTCTTGCTCCCCTCCTCGGCAGCAGCAGCGTCTGTTTGCGCCTCTGGACACGCGCTCCCTGCACCTCCACCGTCTCCCGCTTTGCTGCCGGCTCCCTCATGCCCCTCCTGCTTCTCCTTTGCTTCTCTCTCAACTCCCACAGCCGGGAGGGATTTCATTCCCGCCCATGGCTTTATAATTAATAAGCTGATGATTTCAAAGCCTTTAGCTGTGTCTTGAGCGTTCAGCCAGCAGACAGTCGACAGCCCCTCGAGGATGAGTCACCGCCCATCCCACCCACCTGCACCGCTCCCCCGTCCTCTGTCTCAGGGGAGGGAGCAGCAGCGGTTGGCTGGCTGAGGCAGACGTCTCAGGGCCATCTCTGAGTCTGCCCTGCTCTGACCCCCCATGTCGGGCCCAAGTTTTGTCTCTCCTAAGCGTTTCTGGGACATACTCAGCTCTTTGCTGTTGTTCAGTCACTAAGCCACGTTCGACCCTTTGCGACCCCACGGACTGCAGCACGCCAAGCTCCCCCGTCCTTCCCCAACTCCCAGAGCCTGCTCAAACCCATGTCCATGGAGTCAGTGATGCCATCCAGCCATCTCGTCCTCTGTCGTCCCCTTCTCCCCCACCTCAAGCTTTCCCAGCATCAGGGTCTTTTCTAATGAGTCAGGTCTTCGCATCACATGGCCAAAGTATTGGAGTTTCAGCTTCAGCATCAGTCCTTCCAATGGACATTCAGGACTGATCTCCTTTTGGATGGACTGTTTGGATCTCTTTGCAGTCCAAGGGACTCTTGAGAGTCTTCTCCAGCACCACAATTTGAAAGCATCAATTCTTTGGTGCTCAGCCTTCTTTATGGTCCAACTCTCATATCTCTACATAACTACTGGAGAAACCATAGCTTTGACTAGAAAGACCTTTGTCAGCAAAGTGATGTCTCTGCTGTTTAATATACTGTCTAGGTTTGTCTTAGCTTTTCTTCCAAGGAGCAAACATCTTTTAATTTCATGGCTGCAGTTACCATCCACAGTGGATTTTAGAGCCCCGCTCTACTCAGCTGCATCAAAACTTAATTAAAGCCAGCCCCACCCCTCACCTGGATCACTGCAACACTCTAACAAGTGTCTTTGCTCCAAGTTCCCTCATATACCTTGCTCCTGCCCTCACTTCAGTATAGGCAGAGTGATAAAGCGTGCACTAGACCACATCTGTTCGCTGTGTGTGACCGTGGGCTGATTCCCCACTGGTTCTAAGTAGAAAACCCAAACTTCTCAGACAAACTGACCGACAGGCTGACTCTGCTCCCTGACATGTTCTTGTACAGCTGACAAGCTACAAATGAGTTTACATTTTAAAATTGTTTAAAGAAGTCAAAAGAATGTGACACGTGACAATCATATGAACTTTATTCAAAATATACAAAGAATTCTTACCAACAGGAAAATAAAACAATCCAATTAAAAAATGGGCAAAAGATCTTAACGGTTACATCAAGGATACATAGATGGCAGATAAACATGCCAAGAGATGCTGAATCTCATAGGCTGCTGCTGCTGCTGCTGCTAAGTCACTTCAGTTGTGTCCGACTCTGTGCGACCCCATAGATGGCAGCCCACCAGGCTCCCCCGTCCCTGGGATTCTCCAGGCAAGAACACTGGAGTGGGTTGCCATTTCCCTCTCCAACGCATGAAAGTGAAAAGTGAAAGTGAAGTCGCTGCTACTAGGGAACTGCAAATGAAAAGAAGCATGACGTACCACTACCTACCCGGCAGGATGCCTGAAATCCAAAACACTGACAACACCAATTGCCGGTGAGGACGCGGAGCGACGGGAACTGTCATTTGCTGTTGATGGGAATGCAGAATTGGTGCAGCCACTTTGGAAGACAGTTTGGGTGGTTCTTACAAAAGTATACATACTCTTAACCACATGAACCAGCCAGCATACTCCTTGGTATTCATCCAAATGGGTTGAAACGAATCCACATGAAATCCTGTGCATGCCAGGGAATTTCCTGCCAGTCCAGTGGTTACACTTGGTGCTTTCACTGCTGTGGGCCCAGGTTTATTTCTGGTCAGGAAAGTAAGATCCCACAAGCCACGGCACAGCCAAAAAAATACAACAAACAAACCTGCATATGTATGCCTATGGTGTTTTGTTCATAATTAAACTTGAAAGTAACTAAGATGCCCTTTAATAAATGAATGGATAAATACACTGTGGTATATCTGGACAATGAAACATTATTTGTCCTAAAAGAGATGAACCACCAGGTCATGAAAAAGTATGGAAGGCACAATAGGAAGCCAAAGAAGCCAGTCTGAAAGGCTACATACCTGTTGATTGTGACATTCTGGAAAAGACAAAATTATGGAGACAGTAAAATGGTCAGTGGTTGCCACCAGCTGAGAGAGGAGGAAGGAATACACAGGTGGAATATGTTGGATTTTTAGGGCAGTATTTGGTTGCAATCTCAAAAACAAAAGAATGATCTCTGTTCATTTCCAAGGCAAACCATTCAATACCACGGTATTCCAAGCCTATGCCCCAACCAGTAATGCTGAAGAAGCTGAAGTTGAATGGTTCTATGAAAACCTACAAGACCCTTTAGAACTAACACCCAAAAAAGATGTCCTTTTCATTATAGGGGACTGGAATGCAAAAGTATGAAGTCAAGAAAAACCTGGAGTAACAGGCAAATTTGCCTTGGAACACGGAATGAAGCAGGGCAAAGGCTAATAGAGTTCTGCCAAGAGAACACACTGGTCATAGCAAACACCCTCTTCCAACAACACAAGAGAAGACTCTACACATGGACATCACCAGATGGTCAACACCGAAATCAGATTGATTATATTCTTTGCAGCCAAAGATGGAGAAGCTCTATACAGTCAGCAAAAACAAGACCGGGAGCTGACCGTGGCTCAGATCATGAACCCCTTACTGCCAAATTCAGATTTAAATAGAAGAAAGTGGGGAAAACCACTAGACCATTCAGGTTTGACCTAAATCAAATCTCTTATGATTATACAGTGGAAGTGACAAATAGTCTTATGGGACTAGACCTGATAGAGTGCCTGATGAACTATGGATGGAGGTTTGTGACATTGTACAGGAGACAGGGACCAAGGCCATCCCCAAGAAAAGAAATGCAAAAAAGCAAAATGGCTGTCTGAGGAGGCCTTACAAATAGCCGTGAAAAGAAGAGAAGCCAAAAGCAAAGGAGAAAAGGAAAGATATACCCATTTGAATGCAGAGTTCCAAAGAATAGCAAGGAGATATAAGAAAGCCTTCCTCAGTGATCAATGCAAAGAAATAGAGGAAAATAATAGAATGGGAAAGACTAGAGATCTCTTCAAGAAAATTAGAGATACCCAGGGAACATTTCATGCAAAGATGGGCACAATAAAGAACAGAAATGGTATGGACCCAACAGAAGCAGAAGATATTAAGAAGAGGTGGCAAGAATACACAGAGGAACTGTACGAAAAAGATCCTCACGACCTAGATAATCACGATGGTATGATCACTCACACTCACCTAGAGCCAGACATCCTGGAATGTGAAGTCAAGTGGGCCTTAGAAAGCATCACTATGAACAAAGCTAGTGGAGGTGATGGAATTCCAACTGAGCTATTTCAAATCCTAAGAGATGATGCTGTGGAAGTGCTGCACTCAATATACCAGCAAATTTGGAAAACTGCAGTGGCCATAGGACTGGAAAACGTCAAATTTCATTCCAATCCCAAAGAAAGGCAATGCCAAAGAATGCTCAAACTACCGCACGATTGCACTCATCTCACACGCTAGTAAAGTCATGCTCAAAATTCTCCAAGCCAGGCTTCAGCAATACGTGAACCATGAAATTCCAGATGTTCAAGCTGGTTTTAGAGAAGGCAGAGGAACCAGAGATCAAATTGCCAATATCTGCAGGATCATGGAAAAAGCAAGAGAGTTCCAGAAAAACATCTATTTCTGCTTTACTGACTTTGCCAAAGCCTTTGATTGGATCACAATAAACTGTGGAAACTTCTGAAAGAGATGGGAATACCAGACCACCTAATCTGCCTCTTGAGAAAGCTATACTCAGGTCAGGAAGCAACAGTTAGAACTGGACATGGAACAACAGACTGGTTCCAAATAGGAAAAGGAGTACGTCAAGGCTGTATATTGTCACCCTGTTTATTTAACTTATATGCAGAGTACATCATGAGGAACGCTGGGCTGGAAGAAGCACAAGCTGGAATCAAGATTGCCAGGAGAAATATCAATAACCTCAGATATGCAGATGACACCACCCTTATGGCAGAAAGTGAAGAAAAACTAAAGAGCCTCTTGATGACTGTGAAAGAGAAGAGTCAAAAAGTTGGCTTAAAGCTCAACATTCAGAAAACTGAGAGCATGGCATCCGATCCATCACTTCATGGCAAATAGATGGGGAAACAGCGGCTGACTTTATTTTTGGGGGCTCCAAAATCACTGAAGATGGTGAATGCAGCCATGAAATTAAAAGACACTTACTCCTTGGAAGAAAAGCTATGACCAACCTAGACAGTATATTAAAAAGCAGAGACATTCTTTGCCAACAAAGGTCCATCTAGTCAAGGCTATGGTTTTTCCAGTAGTCATGTATGGATGTGAGAGTCGGACTACAGAGAAAGCTGAGCGCCGAAGGATTGATGCTTTTGAACTGTGGTGTTGGAGAATACTTCTGAGAGTCCCTTGGACTGCAAGGAGATCAAACCAGTCCATCCTAAAGGAGATCAGTCCTGAATGTTGCTGAAGCTGAAACTCCAATACTTAGGGCACCTGATACGAAGTGCTGACTCATTTGAAAAGACCCTGATGCTGGGAAAGTCAAAGCCTTTGAGTGTGTGGATCACAATAAAGTGTGGAAAATTCTGAAAGAGATGGGAATACCAGACCACTTGACCTGCCTCTTGAGAAACCTGTATGCAGGTCAGGAAGCAACAGTTAGAACTGGACATGGAACAACAGACTGGTTCCAAATAGGAAAAGGAGTACGTCAAGGCTGTATATTGTCACCCTGCTTATAAATGCTGGGCTGGAAGAAGCACAAGCTGGAATCAAGATTGCTGGGAGAAATATCAATAATCTCAGATATGCAGATGACACCACCCTTATGGCAGAAAGTGAAGAGGAACTCAAAGGCCTCTTGATGAAAGTGAAAGAGGAGAGTGAAAAGGTTGGCTTGACACTCAACATTCAGAAAACAAAGATCATGGCATCTGGTCCCATCACTTCATGGGAAATAGATGGAAAAACAGTGGAAACAGTGTCAGACCTTATTTTTTGGGGCTCCAAAATCACTGCAGATGCTGATTGCAGCCATGAAATTAAAAGACGCTTGCTCCTTGGAAGGAAAGTTATGACCAAACTTGATAGTATATTAAAAAGCAGAGACATTACTTTGCCAACAAAGGTCCGTCTAGTCAAGGCTATGGTTTTTCCCGTGGTCATGTATGGATGGGAGAGTTGGACTGTGAAGAAGGCTGATTACCGAAGAATTGATGCTTTTGAACTGTGGTGTTGGAGAAGACTCTTGAGAGTTCCTTGGACTGCAAGGAGATCCAACCAGTCCATTCTAAAGGAGATCAATCCTGGGTGTTCATTGGAAGGACTGATGCTAAAGCTGAAACTCCAATACTTTGGCCACCTCATGCGACGAGTTGACTCACTGGAAAAGAGTCTGATGCTGGGAACAAAGGTTGGGGGCAGAAGGAGAAGGGGACGACAGAGAATGAGATGGCTGGATGGCATCACCGACTCTGTGGACATGAGTTTGAGTGAACTCCGAGAGTTGGTGATGGACAGGGAGGCCTGGCGTGCTGTGATTCATGGGGTCGCAGAGAATCGGACACGACTGAGCGACTGAACTGAACTGAACTGATGCTGGGAAAGATTGAAGGCAGGAGGAGAAGGGGATGAAAGAGGATGAGATGGCATCACTGACTCAATGGACATGAGTTTGGGTGGACTCTGGGAGTTGGTGATGGACAGGGAGGCCTGGTGTGCTGCAGTCCATGGGGTTGCAAAGAGTCGGACATGGCTGAGAAACTGAACTGGAAGGAAATCAGTCCTGAATATTCATTGGAGGGACTGATTCTAAAGATGAAGCTCCAATACTTCGGCCACTGATGTGAAGAACTGACTCATTGGAAAAGACCCTGATGTTGGGAAAGTTTGAGAGCAGGAGGAGAAAGGGGTGGCAGAGGATGAGACGGTTGGAGAGTCCATCACCGACTCAATGGACATGAGTTTGAGCAAGCTCCGGGAGTTGGTGATGGACAAGGAGGCCTGGGCTGCTGCAGTCCACGAGGTCACAAAGAGCTGGACACGACTGAGCCACAGAACTGAACTATGACAATTAATTTCATAATTCAACTTGGCTGAGCCCTGGTAGCCAGTTTTTGTTCAAGCGCTAGTCTGAGTGTCACTGAGAAGGTATTTGTCAGGTGTGATTAACCTTTAAATCAGATTGATCTTGATAGTGTGGGTGGGCCCTGCCCAGTCAGTTGAAGGCTTTAAGAGGAAACACTGAGGTTCCCCGAGAACGGAGTGCAGCTTCCAGACTGTCTTCAGAGTCAGGGCTCCAACACCGAGTTTTCCCTGGTTCCTAGCCTGCTGGCACATCCTACAGGCTGGGACTTGCCAGGACCCGCAACCGTGTGAGCCAGTTTCTCTAAATAAGCTCCTCTGTGTCTCTCTTCCTCCTATCGCTTCTACTTCTCTGGAGAACTTGGCTACTCATGTAACTTTCTCTCTCTTGTTGAACATTGTGGATTTAAATATGCTGTTCTGGGTGAAGATGTATTTGGGATGAAGATATTTTTACTTGGAAAACTCTCTTTAGTATTAGAGTGAAAATTGCCACTCCTCTGGTTTGGGGGTTAATATTTGCCATGAATGCTTCAGGTAAACACCAACCTTCAGGTTTTATTTTGTGTTGTTTGGGGAGGGGGTGCGTGTGGCCTTGCTGCAAGCATGCAGGACCTTAGTTCCTTCACCAGAGTTAGTTCCTGCACTCCTGACCTACGGTAGAAGCCTGTAGTCTGAACCACAGGACGACCAATCCTCAGGTTAGGTAAGCATTTGCCAGTGAGGAAAGCAGAAAGAATTCTGGCATTGGAAAGCTTGCTGGAACTAGGTTATCTTTGAAACCACAATCTTGGGTTCCACAGGAAGCATATACACTCAGCACAAGTTGGTGGTGATAGTCTGAAAAGTACTCCTTGGGAATCTGAAGTAGGTGCATCTGTCTTTAGCCAATGGAAACTTCAGACATAACGCCAAGAAATGGTCTACCAAAACCTTCCTTCCATTTATACCCTTGCTTGCTTAGTTCCACTTTGGCTAAATGCACAACTGTTTATTTTGCTTCTAAAACTGTTTGCTATTGTTTCACAAACATCGTAACAGCAACTAAGGAATTTTGTTTTAAAGAGAAAAATTGACTTACAACCCCACTACTGTAGAAACTCATTTTGTTGAGCCTTTTATTTTTAACAAACATTTATTTAACTGGTGGCACCGGCTCTGAGTTGTGGCACGTGGGATCTTTAGTTGCAGCATAGGGGATCTAGTTCCCTGGTCAGGGATCCAGGGAATCTCGGCCCCCTGTGCTGGGATGGCCAAGTTCTTTTTAGCCACTGGACCACCAGTGAAGTCCCTTGTTGAGCCTTTATAAGGACATAGATTAAAAAAAAAAAAAAGGCTGGCAGACCTTAGAATTCAGGGCAGAAGGCCTCTGGAGAGGGAAAAAGCGCACAGAAACTTGGGTGGAACAATGGTCGCTTCTGAAATGAAACTGAGGGGTTGAAAGTCTCCCCAGGGCAGGGTGGGACTGAAAGAGCATTCACCCTTCTCTGAAAGCCCCAGGGCTGTTTGGTTTCTCCGAACAGTCGTCTCAGTGGGCTCTTTCCAGGCTCAACAGTCTGCTCCCCATTTCTGTTTTCTCTTTCAGAGCCCCAGCTCAGGAGGGTTTGGCAGCTACAAGAAGCTTGAGCGCGACACAGGAAACGGCCTGGGGCTAGACTGGAGCCTGAGTGCAGCCACCCAGCATGGGTCAGCTGTCCCTCAGAGCCGCCGGCTCCTCACCGGCAGCCTGCTGGTCTCCTTCCTCTAAGGGTCTGGACTGTGGCAGGAAGGTAACACTGTCCAAGGCCGTCTTAACCTAGTGGTGCAGGGAGCTGAGGAAAGGGGAGGATGAGTGGCAAGCAGACGAATCCGTATTGATCGAATCTGTATTGATTGTGTCCCCCGCCTGGGCTGGACACTTTGCACACCAGCTGCAGAGGAGAGTGATTAAGCTCGCTGCCGGGGTATGAGCCATCCCGGCCATGTAACTGCTCCGTGCCACCTTTTCCTTTGGAAACAATAACAATCTGAAGCCATTATGAACACTAAGCTATGATGCATGAGGTCCTGAGAACAGCCAGGAACGTACTAAGTGCTACAGGCATGGGTGCTGTTACTATCTTCAGTAATAATTTGAGCCGAGTCCTGCTCGTCCTTTCCCACTGAGGAAACTGAGGCTCATCGGGATTAAGTCAATTACCGGAGATAGCAGAGCCTGAAACCAAACTCAGATTTATCTGACAGCAGTGTTTTCTCGGAACATGACTGGGCCTGCTCACTGCTATTGAATTCCCTCTCCTGCTTGCCAGCTTAAGGCTCAGTTTGTTCTCTGTACTGACACGGGTGAAATCCTATATGACGGAGGCTCTGCCTTTAATCCATCATTCCACCCATCCCTGGGGAAAGATTCATGGGGGTGTGGGCACTTCCCCATACACCCTCCTCTTATAGACCTAATCTGGCCCTTCTGATAATTGTCTGTGCTTCCTCTGACTTTCAGAAAGCAGGGGATGACCAACAGAAATAGTATAAACACATACCTTAAAGGTATTTGAAATTTTTCTAATAGCTGTATCAAAAAGGTAAAAAATAAAAAAAAGGCGAAATTAATCTTAATAGTATTTAACCGAATATATCCAAAATATACTGTTTTGACCTGGAATCAATATAAAATTATTCATGATATATGTATCTTATATACACATCTCATAGTATGTATCTCATTATATATATGAATTGTTCAACCCCATGGACTGTAGCCCGCCAGGCCTTCCTGTCCTCCACTGTCTCCCAGGAATTTGCTCAAGTTCACGTCCTGTAAGTCCACGGATGCACGTGTGAAATCCATTGTGTAGCTCATGCTTGCAGCCCTAGAACTATCTACCCCGAGTCCAACAGGTACCAGCCAGACACGAGGATGCTTTTGTTCCCAGGGCCTTCACTGATTCTGTGTCTCTGCATCCCCTTTCTTCTTCCAGGGGCCGAGTCTGGGAAGGAAAAAAAAATGGCTGAAACGGTGAAGAACCGCCCCCCCCCCACCCCGCCCGCTCCCCCAGCGCAGCGTCCCTGATGGGGGCCGTTTAGCAGGCGGCTGAGATTTCTCCTGCAGTCGGAGGGTCTGCGCCCATCTGCATGGTTTGCGCTTCTCACCGCACTGGGCCAGGGGTGAGGATGGGGGCGCTTCAAAGTCTAGGGGGATTCGGGCCTCTCCTGGACCCCCACAACGTCCTTCCCAGCACTTGGTGCCCAAAGGGGCAGGGCGGCCTCCGCCAGCCTCAGCGCCCCGGGCGGGGGGCGGGCAGCCGGACCTGCCGAGCGGACACTTGGCCGGGCTCGGGTTTCCTGGGCCGGATGGCCGGCCGCAGCCCGGAGGCCGCGAGCGCGGGATGCCCGGCCCGCACCCGCCCGCGCGCGGCCCCCGGCGCAGCTGCCGCCTCCCCCGGCCCCGCGCCCGCTCGGCTGGGCCCTGGGCGGAGCCGCCCACCTGTCCCCCGGGACGCCCCGCGGGGGCCGCGCGGGGGCGGCCGCGGAGAAAAGGCGCGGGCGGCGCGCGGCGGGAGTGAGGCGCCGGGCGGGCACGCGAGCTGCCGCGCCGCGCGCACAGGGCCGGAGCGCGCGGAGCAGCCGGGTGCTCGCGGCGTCCGGACGGGGCCAGGTGAGGGGCGGCCGGCGATGGGCGGCGGGAGCCCCGGGCCGCAGGCCGCGCGCCGGGGGCTGCGGACCAGGGACGCGCTGGGACCGAAGCAAGGGCAGAGGGAGGACCACTCCCGGCGGCCGAGGGGCGAGGGTCCGCCCGCGGGGCCGCTGCCCCTTTAAGGTTGCCGGGGCGACGGCTCTGGCCAGAGCGAGGCGCATTGACGTCAGCAGCCGGGCGCTGATTGGCTGCGGCGCGGCTGTTTCCGGTGGCGCCGTTGCGGAGCCGCTGTCGCCGGGCGGAGCGGGGCCGGGAGGGCGTCGCAGAGGGAGCCCGTCGACCGTCTCCGAGCCCGCCGCCCGAGCCCGCCGCCGCCCGTCCGCAGGTGAGGGGGCTCGCGGGCCCCGGCGCGCCCCGCCACGCCGCCCGCCCAGGGGCGCCGGGCCTACCCAAGATGGCGGCGCGGGGAGCGCCCGCGGGGGCACGGCCGCTCCCCCGGCGCCGCCCGCGCGCGCGGCCTCTCCTCACGGCCGCCGCGGGCCCCGCGCCCCCGGCGGCCGCGTCCCGGGCGGCTCCCGGCTCCCGGATCCCGGCGCGGGCCCGCCGCCGCCGCCGCGCTCGCCCTGCCCCCACAAGGGCGGCGGCGGGCCCGCGAGCCCCCAGCCGCCCAGGCCGCCGCGGGCCGGGCCGCGCTCTGCTCCCGGGGCCGCCCCGCCGCCGCCTCCCCCGTCGGTCCGCGCGCGCCTCCACCGCCCCTCGGCGGCGCCCCGCGGCCTTCCGACCGGAGCGCGATGGGGCCGTCCCTCCCGCGCCCGGGCCGCGGGGCCGCGAGGCGCGCCGCTGCCCGCCCCCGGCTCGTCCGCGGCTCCCGGGGGCCCCCCAGCTCGGGGCGCGCGCGTCCGCGCCGGGGGCGCCCGCGGGAGTGGCCGCCTCCGCGGTCCCCGAGGAGGACCCCCAGGAGGGGCTCCTGCCCGCCGCCTGAATCAGCGACCTTCGCAGAGGGTCTGACGTACTTCCTCGCGTCGAACCCCTTGGACCCGGCGTTGTGTTAATGTCACAGCTGAATTTCCAGAAGAACGAATCCCAGTGTTTTCTTAGGAGAGACAATGCGGTGTCCGTTTTTCAGCAGTTGAATTACTGGGGGCGAGGGAGAGCTAAATTGTAGGCTGTTAGAAATGAGTACAAGTGCAGAGTGAATCTATATTCCATTAAGAAATTAAGACCATGAAATACGGATTTTTCCGGGCTTCACACGATGAACGCATCAACCCTGGGGCATTTCTGTTAATAAGCCGCCAAATTTCCAGGGTCCTCTTTCTGGTCTTTTAAATACATTGTTGCAAACAGAAGACCAGTATCACCTCTCGGACCCAGTTCTCTCATTTCTACCACAAACCTGACCTTTGAATGGTTTCTCTGGTCAGTTGAAAACATGTATTGATATTCCTGAAATGTATCTCACTGTTCCGAAACACAGAGAGATCTCATTGACCGATTTTGGTGTCTTTCAGTACAATATATTTTCTAATGCAGAAAGTCCTGAAGTGGATTTTCAGTTGGGTATGGTTGTCTGACCTGTAAAAGAGGCGGGTGTAAATCTATCTTAAAGTTACCTTTGTGTGTGTGTGTGTGTAAGAGTTTATTTCTGAAGGCGCAGCAGGGATCTTTTTCTGTGGCCTCTTTAATTTATGTCCCTGTCAGGTATTTACAGTCTTACGGTCTGTTGATTAGTCTGCTGTTAATGACCTTTACAGTGAAAGCTGTCAAAACACAATGAGTAACAGCATAGTACTGTCCCTCTTCACTGTGCTGTTTCTTTGTCCTTTGAAATGTAGTTTGATCTCATTGGTTTTTGTGTGCGTTGTGTTTGGAAAACGTGGGTTAGTACTGAATTCTCTTGCAGAGTGGAGAGGACCTCACTTTTTTCTTAATTACATGATAATTAGGAAGGGGAACAGTGCGTCACTCTTTTGTTAGGTTAGTGAGCTTTGAATTCCAGGCTAAGGTTAGCCCCCCATATTGCATTTGTTTACTTCACATCGAAGTAGTTTAAACTCTCTAAAATTCACTAAATGTACTTTATCTATTGAGTCTTCATATGAGTTAAAAACTTGATGTTTTAACATTTCCCTATTCAAATATTGTATAGTTCACTTGTTAAGGTGTTTATATGGTGTTTTTCTATTAATAACGTTAAAGATTTTCCCTTTTAGGAGTGGATAATTGTGTTATCATTTAAGGCTGGAATCCGGTACAGAGAGTCTGGGATTAAACATTGCGTTTATAACTCACCTGGGGTTTCTTTTGTGTTTAAACCATCTTGGTTGTGGTGGCTGATAAGAGCCTGTGCTCAGGTGGTTTGCTGGGCGAGGTCTGCCTGCTCCCCTGGGATCCGGGCTGCGTGAGGGGCGTCAGATGCTCCGCACGGTGCGTCCTTGCGTTCACCAGCGCTGAGCGGCGCGCCGTGTAATTCTCTGTCCTGTTCACCCTTTGCACGCTTCCCAGTCAGCATGATTTCAGAAGAGAGCTGAATGAAATTCCCTTAGGGGCCTGCCTGACTCCTCAGCCGGCCCCTGCCGGGGAGAGCCGCTCATACTTCCCCTCTCGGCCAGGGCCGGCCGATTCGGCGCCTCTCGGGCATGGGCCCCGTGCAGCAGGACCTCGGTGCAGCACTGCCTTGGCAGAATGTGCCTTCTCCTGATACTTGACTCCCTAGCCCTCACCTCCCTGTTTTAAAATTTAAAAAATCTACCTAGTGAGAATGAAATCTTCGTGAATCGGTTGCCGGGTGAGTTTGTGAAGTTGGAGGCCAGCGTGATGTTTGCTCTTTGTGCGTCTTTTCCCAGGCTTCCTTGTCTTCCCTGCAGCGAGCCATGGCGTCCGGCACCGCCGCCGGCGAAGAGGAGCGCAGCCTCCGGGAATGCGAGCTCTACGTCCAGAAGCACAACATCCAGGCGCTGCTCAAGGACTCCATCGTGCAGCTGTGCACCGCCCGGCCCGAGAGGCCCATGGCCTTCCTCAGGGAGTACTTCGAGAAGCTGGAGAAGGTAAAAATAAGTGGGGGAGCGGAGCCCTGACCCTGACGGCTGTTAAATAAATGCACGGCTGGAGAATGTCGCTGATCTCCTCGCTTTGGGAAGAAAAGGAATTCTGACCAAATAATTATTTATAATCATCATCATCATTTAAAATATAATAGAATTTCAGAAAATAAATGCAGTTAATGCATTTGTAGTAATTTGTAACTTTGTAATTAGTAGATTTTATCAAAACTACTCTGCTCAGTTTACTTGGCTAATAGGTTTTCCAACCATAGTTCCTTGTAACTGTATTAATTAATACATAAAATGGACCAAATAAAATAACTGAGTTGGTTCAATTGATTGGAAGTAGTACAGCACTGGTTAGCAGAAATATCGCAAGATTGTAAATCGATTATACTCCAGTAAAAATTAAAAAATAAAAATAGTACATCAGTGGTGTGAATTGAGAACTTCTGCAGTACTTGAAAGCATTTAATGCTGTTTTCTTCAGCAAAACAAGTAAACTTGTAGGATTTATCCTACGTTTGAAATCACTGTACTGGAGCATACGAGTCTGGCTTGTGACTAAGTGTATCAGAAACTCCGAGTTGTCCAAGTGTGTTTTACTGTAGGATACGTCCCAACATAAATCGACTCTGGAACAGAGACAGCAAGATTGACGGCTGTCAGAATTTTACTTTATTTACAGTTCCGGTCAGGACTTGCTTCCTCTTGAAAAAAAGATTCAGTTTTTACTCATTGTTGTTCATCCTTACTGTGTGTGTCAGTGGGACCTAAGCATGGGTATGTGCTTTTCTAAGCAGAGTGGTCATTTTCATCAGGGTCAGTGCTTTAGTTCAGTCCCCTTAAAAAAATGATGAATGAGAAAGTTTGGATTGTTAAGAGTTTTGAGTAGTTTGTTTGATTTGCTCCTGAAATTTCAGCAGGATAAAGTTACAGATTTTCTTAACGCATATAATGACTGTGTACCACTTGGGAGGCATTTTCTTAGGTGTATGATTGTTAATTGTCTAGTTGTATTGCAGAAAGGTTTATACTGTACCCCACTGGTTTGGACAATTTGTCAACCAGCATAATTTATTAGTAAAATAATCTGTTTTATTAATGTTCAAAAAATGTTTGGATGGCTCAGTGATTGGACCCTTTTTCCCGTTTTCTTGGAAAGCTGTTGAAATTGGTGTCTATGGGGTCGCTGAGAGTCAGACACGACTGAGCGACTGGACTGAACTGAACTGAACTGAACCATGATTAGAATAATTAAAAACAACAGGAAAACCTAACCAGTCCCAGTGAATGTAGCCTTGGTATTTTGGAATTGTGGTAGAAAGTCTGGTTTTTCTCTTACTTAAGCAGTTTCTGGTAGTGGAGCACTGTAGCGCCAGGCTTCCCGGGGCCTTCCCTCCCTGTTTGGAAGTGAAGTGCGTTCCTGGAGGTCTGGTTCTGAAATCAGTCACTGTAAGGTGATCCCTCTTCTCTCTGGACATCAGTAGAAGCCGCCTGCTGAGCGGACGAGGTGGGTGAGACATGAAGGGTGTGTCTTTTTATAGGGAGTGTAGCGTGTGGTGCTCAGTTCAGGGCCTGTACTTTCATGGCCCTGTGGGAGCCCTGACTGCAGGGAAGACAGGAAAGGGTCATGAAGTCATTTCTGTGCTCGTGGGATTTTTAGATGTGATGTGTGTCGGCCTCTCTGCCTCTTAATAGAAGGCACAGCTTACCACTTTTTGTGTAATTCATGGGTTTTTGCTCATTTGCATGCACTCCTTTAGCCGAGGTTGAATGTAGATACCCGTACATGGGAGAAACTAGGGTTTTGGCTGTTGAGCAGGCCATTTTTCTGTACATTGGGTGTTGAGCTACATGTCTGAGGATGCAGTCACACTCTTGTCACCTCTTCGCCGTGCTCACCAGGGCTCACGTTTCTGGTTCCCTCAACTGCTCAGTAAGAAATGCCCCAGAAACCTGTCTCAGTTGGTCCATGGACAGCATCTGCGCTTTACTTCAGACCATTGTTTGTAGTCGAGTCCTGTCTTCTGTGTGTGCTCATTGAGCCTTGCCAGTTAGCAGATGAGAGGAATTGTGATGACTCTGACCTTGGAGTGCCTCCTGTGTGCCGGGCGCTGTGCGAGCCCTTGACCTTTTGTAATACTCATTATTTCATGTGTGTGAGGTCGGTGATTGTCAGCATTTTACAGAGGAAGCAGTAAAGCTAAGAGAGGGGTCAGGGAGCTTGGCCGTGGTCACACAGGGACCAGCTTTTGCAGCATCTCGTGACCCCCGGGTCTCAGTGGTTTACTCCAGATGTCCTGATACTTGGTCATGTGCAGCCCTCTCTGCTTAGCCCACCTTGTCTTGGCTGCACATGTCTTGTTCTGGGGTTCAGTGGAAGGAGCAGCCATATAAGGCGTGCTGTTCTCAAGGCAGAGCGGGTCAGATGCTCCAGGGGCCAGAATGCAGTCTTACAAGAGGACTTGGTGTAGCAGAACAAGTTACGTACCAAACCCTGAGTCAATGGGCTGGGACGTCGACTTCACCCTCTGGGAAGAATGGCTGTCAGGGCAGGGAGGATGGTGGAAACACGTTGTGTGAGCCGCGGGCGCAGAATCAGAACTTAATGTGCTAGGATGCATTGACAGTAAGTGGACTGGGAGCGGTTCTTTTGAGGAGTGAGGAGACTGAAGAATGGTAGCAGCAAGAAAAAGGGCATAGAAACGTGTCAGGATGCACGGTGGAAATGGGTGACCTCAGCGGTGGCTCTGAGTCATCAGGATCAGGCGACATCCGAGTGCTGTGGAAGATGAAAACCCAGGAGCACTGTTACAGCTGCGGTGCTCTTGGCACTTCAGAATTGTCCAAGACAATAAAAATTCACTTAGATAGAAGGTGCTTCCAAACGAAGGGTTACTTGTGAGATTTTTCATGAATTTTTTGTGAAATATCAGTGACAAATCTTGAGGGGTAGAATCTGTTTTCATTTATGCTCTTGAACTTTAAACTTTGAGGTGACTTGAGTTTTAAAGTTCTCTGTTAATATGGAATGAGAAAAACCTTAGCTGTTACTGTAATTACCAGAATAACAATGAAGAGGGTTTTCTTTGAAAATTTTTAAAGAAACAATTTGGTTACATATTTGCCCGTGGTTCAGCATGACAGGGAAAAGTCTTTTCCCTACTCCGTTGTCTCCCTGAAGTGCTGCCTGAGTTCCATTATATACTGGTGTTTACACACTTGTGTCCAGTGTGGGCGTGGTAACCCATTGTATGGATGTGTATTAATGGGTGTTTCTTAATCACCACATTGATGACCGTTTTGGTGGTTTCCAGTATTTTGCTGTTAAAAGCTTTGGTATAATGAATAACTCTGTAAACCTGTAATTTCACATACATGCATGCAGTAGACACACTGGATTATTTGATCAACAGGTAAGTGCATTTGTAACTAAATATGCAAATATATTCACGTTAATTTTGTTATAGGCCTTTGTTACTGTGTTTTTAATTGAAAAATCTAGAGAAATTAGAAAAATAAAGCTGGTTCCTCCCTCCAAAAAATAAAAAAAACAGCGGGCACAAGTCTACTGGTAGAAATAAGCACTGTTCTTGCCTCAGTGGTGGTGGTTCTAGATGGTTCTTGCTGCACTTGTGTGTTCTTTGATTTGTCTTGATGCCAGACGCAGGGCTGATGTACCAGGCAGGAGAAAAAGCTGCCACCTCCTTAGAGTCTTTTTTATCAGAATTTTTCAGAAATAATTAGTAAATGCTGTCATTTAGAGTTTGAAGGCTGATTTAGGAAAAGAATGGAGAATGAGTCATGAACGAGGTGATAGCTCACCGTTCTTGGCTCGTTTCATTCGGGTTTTACGTCAGTCATAATCATTCTCTACTGCAGACCTGAGAGGGATTTCTTTTTAAGGTCCTGCTGCTACTGCTAAGTCACTTCAGTCGTGTCCGACTCTGTGTGACCCCATAGACGGAAGCCCACCAGGCTCCCC
This sequence comes from Moschus berezovskii, assembly GCF_049115385.1. Taxonomy (NCBI): domain Eukaryota; kingdom Metazoa; phylum Chordata; class Mammalia; order Artiodactyla; family Moschidae; genus Moschus; species Moschus berezovskii. The sequence continues at coordinate 72,738,992 of NC_142479.1, read as the reverse complement.
CGTCCATGGGATTCTCCAGGCAAGAACACTGGAGTGGGTTGCCATTTCCTTCTCCATTTAAGGTCCTAGATCTGAAAAATAAGATTGTTAAATAGGTGATCTTGGTTTCATATGAATTGGTCTAATAAGTTGTTAACAACAGGTAAACCGAGTGTCAGCCCTGCCCGTTATGTCTGATCTTGGCTGAAGTCCAGGTTCCCATCGCATTTCGTTATTTGTTGAGCATGAATCCTGCAGGCTCAATACTCTCTCGTACTGTTTTATGTGTTCCCCTCGCCTAGTGTAGATGTGGCGTGGCAGGTCCGCAGACTTCGTATTGAGTTAATGGAGTAACCTGATAGTCTAGACTTTGTTTTGTCACTTTGCTGTGCCTGAGTGATATTCCTAGATGGCATGCCTGGGCGAGGCAGGGATCTCACGCTCATTTCCCAGGGTTTTGTTTTGGAATTTATTACTGTTGAGTGCATTACCGATCATTGTCAGTTTATTACTACAATGAGTATATAGTTTTGCATGTTATGTGCCCTTGTAGTGGCTTCTTGTTTGTTAGTTAGAATAGCGTCTATCACCATCTGAGGAGCAGTATAACCCTTTCAGAGTATTTGTCTTCAAATTCGACTCTCCATTTTCTCCCACTCATGATTGGCCTTTGCCCTTTAACTTTCACATTGATAAGGAGAGATTTGCTATGACTGAGAAGGACTGTCGTTAGAATAGGAGAACGCCAGTGAAGAGCACCGATGCAGGGTCTCATTTTATAGATTTGTAATTTTTCAGGAGGAGGCAAAGCAGATCCAGAACCTGCAGAAAGCAGGCAGCCGTGCAGACTCTCGGGAGGATGAAATCTCCCCGCCGCCCCCCAACCCTGTGGTGAAGGGCCGGCGGCGACGCGGGGCCATCAGTGCCGAGGTGTACACTGAGGAGGATGCCGCGTCCTATGTTCGGAAGGTACCTGCACGCGGGAATGTCTCCTCTGATGAACATCCGCTGTTCCCAGTAGTGAACACAGACGGGGTGGGCCGTACTCCATCCTGCGCTTACCTGGGTACTGGGGAGCAGGTTTCTGCAGTAATAGGCCATCAGAGGAAGTATCTATAGTGACTATAGAACAGTGAGTACTTGAGTTGGGGGGCTTTTCTTTTCTGTGGTTTGCAGTGAAAGACCAGGCAGTACTTTATGTCTTGAATCGTGGTGTCAGTTTTTTGATGTCCTCTCGTCCATGTGGCTTTAACCTTTTCTCTGTAAGCATCATTCATCTGCATTGGCTCTTTCTCAGAGCCAGTCTGCCATTTCCAGTTTTGCGATTAGCCTGAAGGGGGAAGATAATTGGGCTGGCAAGAGGTTGTGAGACTAACAGTACATGATCATACCTTAGAAGATGACCAGTTACCATAAAATGCTTAGGTGTGCCTCAGTAATGACCTTGGGTACGGTGATTTTGGTTTGTCTCTTTGGTTGTTGACTAGGCACCAAACACCAGCCTTTCAGTGCAGGCCTAGTTGTAGACAGAGGGGATTAATCAGTCAGTGTTTGTTCACTCAGAGTCAGGATTTGTGGGTCAAAGATAGTGTGAGAGTGTTGTGTTGAAAACACTTGACTCAAATCAGCCTTGTCTAAATACCTGAGGTAGCTTGACATCTCATTGAAATGTCGGTTGCAGTCATGAAGTTGTTTTGGTTTATGGAATGTGTGAATGGTCATTGGACTTTCTGCTCTTTCCTAGGTTATACCGAAAGATTATAAGACAATGGCTGCTTTAGCTAAAGCCATTGAAAAGAACGTACTGTTTTCACATCTCGATGATAACGAGAGAAGGTAGGTGATACTATTTTTCCGGTACAGTTGGGATCCCAAACTAGCTGCCTCACTGGTGCACGTTTTAAAGGGTCTTCGTAATTGTTCACCTGGTGCCACTCCAGGCTGAAAATGTGGAAGCTCTAAGGTTAACTAACAGACTAAGGTCTGTTAGTTCTAAGGTTAATGTTTTGTAACACGAAGCCTTCTTTCTCTGCAGTGACATTTTTGACGCCATGTTCCCAGTTTCCTTTATTGCTGGAGAGACTGTTATTCAGCAGGGTAAGGGTGGCCGCTTTTATGGCAAGTGCTTCTATTAAAGTTGTGAAGTTGTTTTTTCTGTTTAAGCCTAACATCTTCCTTTTGGTATACTGTTGGACTTTCTTATTTCTTTAATTAAAATCTTCTGAGCTAAAAGTAAAAGGCAAACTTTGCGTAAGGGACTGATATTTCCCTAATGTCAATATAGTTTTGTTTATAGTAACTGTTAAAGAAAATTTGTGCATTTTTACTTTGTAAGGAATTCCAGAGCCACATATATTTTATATATCGTTTATGTGGATCATTAACCAGTCAGAGGAAAATAAAGTAGGGAATAAGCCACACACTCGGATTCTTCATCATCTAGCTCATCTCTGTATAGGGCTCTGTACCTTCTGCTGACTCTTATTTTGCCCATACACACTGACATGGAGCTCATCTTTTGGGTGTTCCCTCTTTTTTCCTTTCTTATTTACTCTCAATATTTCCATAGGTTTTCATAATCCATGTATTTTCTTCTTTAGTGACAAGGTGATACGTTGTCACTATTGTATCTTTTGTTTTAGATGACATAGTGGTTAACATTTCTATATATATAAGTGGCTTGCTTAAGTTATTTTTCAGAGGCATTTTCACCATAAGATGACTGATGACCTGGTCAGTTTTAAAATATATCACTGTAAAATATATTACTTTTGTAATATTGTGAAATATATTATTGGACTTTTTCGTTTGATTTGTTCTTTTTTAATTTATAATTTGCTTCTGACTTTTTTACTCTCCTCACTTTTAGGTGATGAAGGGGATAACTTCTACGTGATTGACCAAGGAGAGATGGATGTAAGATTTAATAATAGCAAAAATATGTCGAGAATCTTAAAAGTCAGCTTGTTATTTACTGCTTCTGAGAGTGTCTGAAGGACTATTAGTATGTTAGATTCCTTTTGCCAGATGTTTTACTGACACCAAGAAAGGCCATTTTTACTGACACATAAACTTTCTAAAGGTAATTTCTTTGGCTGAATGTATAGTTCAGAACTTTTGCTAGGTTAGCAGTTAAGGCATGTGTGCCTGCTTTTGAGCAGGATAAGGTCAGGGGGAGGCTCGGCAGGTTATCAGCTGGGAGACTTGATACAGCCTCTACTGTGTATCTTGTCCCTCCATAAGAGTATTAGGAAACTCGGTGGCATAGCAAGTAAAACATTAACCAGCACACTGTCTGGCACAGGGTTCTGTAAAGACACTTGTTCAGTGGCTAAGTTGTGTCCGACTCTTTGCAGCACACCAGGCTCTTCTGTCCTCCACTGTCTCTGGAGGTTGCTTATAGTCATGACCATTGAGTCGGTGATGTTATCTAACCATCTGATCTCTGCTGATCCCTTCTCCTCTTGCCTAGTAAATATGGAACGAGCATTGTTAATGCCTAGTTCACTTTTGTGCTCTTATCATCCCTCCTGAGGGCCTATTTCTTACCAGATAATTAAACCAGCTATATAGACACTCTAAACATATTTGACTTGTCAGAAGTTAGGTCTTTTGCTCTGTTGTGTTCCGGAAAGGTAACATTTTATTTTCTACAACACAGTTCAGGATTCTGACCTTTTTAAAAGAGTGTGCGGATTTTTAATCCGTATGTATTCGTATATGTAGAGATAACCAGTGCTTTTGTGTTTTAGGTCTATGTCAACAATGAATGGGCAACCAGTGTTGGGGAAGGAGGGAGCTTCGGGGAGCTTGCTCTGATTTACGGGACCCCTCGAGCGGCCACGGTCAAGGCCAAGACAAACGTGAAACTGTGGGGCATTGACCGGGACAGCTACAGAAGGATCCTCATGGTGAGGCCCGTGCACGTGGGTGCAGCCACCGTCCAGGCTGTGTGACTCGCGGTCAACAGCACCACCGCGGGAAGATGGCAATGCTTGTGACAACTGACTGCTTGGCCTTAGCACTACCCGTTACACCGTTTGCGACAGAGATTTTAGGACAGAACTTTGGCTGAAATAATATGGGAGACAGACACGGGGTGTGTATGCAGTGGTCAGCTGATGTTTGGAACTGTCTCCATTGGTCAGCGCGTCTTCCCTTAGCCAGTCCTCACACGGATGGCTTGATGGATGCTGCTCTGACGTTTCTATGGTAGCAGTTTGAGTTCTTCTTTGTGTGGAGGATTGGGGTTGTGGAGAAGGACCCTGAGCTGGAAGTATACTCAGCTTTACTTGGGGTTGGTTTTTTTTTTTTTTTTGGGAGAACTGATTATTTGCTTTTTTGACATTTCCATATTTGATGAATTCTTTGGCCATATACCTGGTGTTCCTTTTAGGAGCAAGTTACTGAGAGCTTTTTATTGAACACAGACCTTACCGTCTTCAACAGGAGAAAACAAGCAAGCTCTGACTGACTGTTGTCAGTTTACCTGAAACAACATTTCTTACTCCACAGCATTATGTGATTTACACATCTTAGAGATCTGACTTTCTTTTTTTCATTTACAGGGAAGCACACTGAGAAAGCGGAAGATGTATGAGGAGTTTCTTAGTAAAGTGTCTATTTTAGGTAAGTTGGAAAGTTGCATGGAGAATCGCTAAATTGAAGTGTTAGTAATGCTTAAGGAAGTGGATTCTGTTTCATAAAGATTGCTTGAGTTATCCATGTATTTTCATAGTAACAAAAAACACGGGAATGTGGAGCTGATGTTTGGCTAAGAAGTAATTTCAGCTTGTGTTTAATTTGCTAGTGGATGGCTGCCCTCTTAGTTAGAAATCAGTGCTACTGATCCTTCCTGGAAGGATAAAGAGGCTGGACGTGTCCTCCAGAAGGTAGACGGCCGGTTATCTCTGGGACTTGGCCTCCGTTGCTCTGTCAATGAGTTTTTTCAGTTCAAGAGAGTGAGTGTTGCCAAGAATGTGTTTCTTCTGTGGAAAGGTTTGGTGTCACTTATTGGCTTTCTCTGAAAAAATGCTAGAAGTTTGAGGAAATGCAGAGCAGCGTAATCGGAGGTGCTGCTATGGGATCTCTTATGTGGACTTGGAGACATTACAATCTGCTCTTCATTGGGAGGGAATGGTGAGTTTCATAAGGTCACACAGTCTTGAATCGTTGCTTTTTACAGTGACTTGACTTTTGTGCCCTTTTCCTTTCTCAGAAATTATTACTTTTTAGTGTCTCGAGTGTTAGTTTGGCCTTTGGGAACATAAGTTATTTTTTAGTTATTCTTGTTGGTTTTGTAAATAAATCTGAGTTATTTCTCTGCATTTCTGGAACATTCTTTTTGGGTTCTGTAATTGCAGGTTTGAGTTGCATTGATGGCAGTCTTTGGCAATGTTTAATGATCACATTCTTTTCATTCCTTTCCCATTGGATGCAGTTGGTGTAGATTAGCCTGGCTCCTGGGCCCCTGAATTCAAGAGGGCGCTTGGGCCACCTGTGAGTGACAGGGGGTGTTGCTGAGAGAGAGGCAGTTGAAGACAGGTGCCAGGTTAAATCTGAGCCACACTGGAGTGTTTCAGTTGACTTTTTTATACTTTTTGTTCTGAAATTTTTAGCAATACCAAATAACACAGAGAAACTGTTTTGATATCTGTCTTTTAGAATCTCTGGACAAGTGGGAGCGTCTCACGGTAGCTGATGCGTTGGAACCAGTCCAGTTTGAAGACGGGCAGAAGATTGTGGTACAGGGGGAGCCGGGTGATGAGTTCTTCATTATTTTAGAGGTAAAGACGGGGCAGCTCCGGAGGGAGAAGGGGGCACTGGGTCTCAGTCACAGCTTCTGTTCTAAGGTCACCTGACAGTTTCAGTTAAAGGTTATCATTCCCTTTGAAATGCTGACATTTGTTTTTCTGCTTGGCCACCACATTTTAAATGAGTTTAAATCAGAATTGTGGGAGGTATTAGCCAGATTCTGATCTACAAATTAATCTTGCTTATACAGGCCAAACAGAACTCTACCATTCAGCTTGCAGACTGTGAGGTGATGTACATTTTTGTTAAACTCGTGCCTTTGGGCCGTTTGGCGATAAGGGGCCCAGCTCCCGTCTTTAAAGTCTGTTTTCCTGTGTCTCACATGCTTGTGCCCGGGGACATGGAGAGCCACACAGCTGGTGTGCTGGGGGTGTGGTCAGGAGACGCTGCCGGGGCTGAGGAAGTCTCAGTGAGGAGGGCCGGGCAGGAACCTTCTGAGCCCCGGGGTTTCTGTCTCAGACAGAACTCTTGTCACAGTGAGGCAGCAGGCAGGGACAGTACCTGGAGGGGCTGGTGTGTTGCTCGCGAAGAGGCAGCACGCCTGGGTCTGGCCCTCCTCCCGCCGTTTCTTGCCGCAGTCCGAACCCTGGCAGTCCCTCGGCTTGATGCGCAGCGCCCCCAGCAGGAGCTCCAGGGATGGAGGGCAAGCCTGTGCTGGCTTCCCAGTCCTCTTCGTCACGTGAACACAGAAGCTTTGAAATAGCTGCTGAATGTTTTTTTCTTGGCAGCGCTCTAAAGTGGAACAGGGCGTTTAGCGCGTCCCCCAGGAGCTGGCCGTGTTAATGTGTGTTGCTCTTTGGTGATCCCATCGCAGGGCTCAGCTGCCGTGCTGCAGCGGCGCTCAGAGAACGAAGAGTTTGTGGAAGTGGGAAGGTTGGGGCCTTCGGACTACTTTGGTAAGTGGGTCCCTCAGGGTGAAGTCCCTCCTCAGCACGCACCACAGTCCTTCCCGCTCCCGTTTTCCTTCTCCTGCGTTTCAGTTTTTACTTAGTTTTTGGCTCTCAGAGAGCTGGACCTTGACTCAGTTAATAGTTACGTTCCTGTCCACGCCTGTCGTTTGGTGGTTTTTCCTGAAGTGCGGATGTCGTGTGCCCTCTGTGGGTCTCTCTCTCTCTGCTCTAAGGGTGCATCTCGGAAAGCGTTCCGGGAATGCGCCCGCCCTCAGCCGCCTCTCCCCTCCAGGCGAGATCGCTCTGCTGATGAACCGGCCCCGTGCAGCCACTGTGGTGGCCCGCGGCCCGCTGAAGTGTGTCAAGCTGGACCGGCCGCGGTTCGAGCGCGTTCTCGGCCCGTGCTCCGACATCCTCAAGCGCAACATCCAGCAGTACAACAGCTTCGTGTCCCTGTCTGTCTGAGGTCTGCCCCGACGCCCTGTCCGCCCAGGCCCCCACGCAGATGCTCTGTGCCCACGCAGCGCCCTGTGGCCACTGGCACCGCAGCTTCTTGTCGGTTTCTGTTCAAGTTGCTTTTGTGGCACCGTTTTTGGAGCATTACTGAGTGCTCACCCAGTTAAATAAATAGAAGGATTCTCTGGAGACTTTGCTGTCCCTGCTTCTCTGTGCAGTGTTAGTGTTCACACCCCAGCCACCCCCACCCCCACCCCCACCCCGGGCTCGCTGGCTGCCGAGGGCTGACCCCGCTCCACTGAGTTACCATGGAGTCTGAGGGGACAGTGCGAGGTTTCCTTGAAGTGATGCACGTTTCCTGTTGCCGTGAGCATTCTTTAGACTGTGGCTGTGTGCTCGCTGGCTGTATAGGATAAATGGTTTCTTATGAAGCTCTGAGGATTGGGAAGAACAGGCGTAGAGCAGTCTTCATGGAGCAGGAAGTCTGCCTGTAGTGAAAAGTCGCTTAAGGGTGGAAGTGCCCATTGTCGCCATGACGTGACCAGCTCTGTTTCTTTTTTAATAAGAATTTGTATTTGTCGGGCTGATGTGCCTGCGTTTGTTTATCTGTGGTTGTTAAGGGTTCCTCGCCAGCTCCGCAGCATGTTGAGGTGTGGCTCTCTATTCCTGCTTTCTGCATTTCACACCGAATCATAAGCTGCAAATACCAGTCCTGATTTAACGACATCTGCCTCAGCTCCCAGATTCTGATTAGACCTTCGTCTTTCCAGCTAGTGCCAAATACTCATCAGCAGACGCTGAACTGACGATGAGAATTTGAGGTCTGCATTCTTGGCTGTTAGCTCAGAGCTTCTGGTTAGTGTACACCCTTCAGGTGACCCCAGGATGGTACTCTCTCATGCTCTGTGAGCCCTGACTCCAGGGAAGACCCACTCCACGTCGATGTGACGGGAATGGGAGACGGGTTGCTGGAGGGGCGATGGCGGGCAGGCAGAGTTCAGTGTTGGGACTCTGCCCCTAGGTTCACTGGAACAGGGGCTTTGGGAAGACGTTCTTGACTCTGCTTCAGCACCCACCCCACCCCTCACCCCGCTTTAAATCAGTCGACTTTATAGGGGGTTGGGGCGGGGTAGGATGCATCTGTGTTACACATCCATGAGAGAGGCCATCCTGCTGAGAAGTTCTGCTTCCCTATCCACTGTTTATTCCCTGGGAAACTTCTGTGTAGACTTGTTCTCAGTCTTGACTATATTTCAGTATTTTCCAGCCTTACCAACCTGGTGTTGTTACACTATTCCATGTGCACCAGTGATAACCCCACTGTTCACCTTTATTGTTTTTTTAAACAGCATCTCACAGTTCCGTAATGTAGGCACTTTTATTTGCATTGTGATCTTTATAACACAACATGTAGGGATGTATTTGGGAGTGACTGCAAGTGTTTTTTTTTTCCATCTGTATGCAACTGGCTCAGATTATTAATCCCTTCTTACCCTTTCCTGGGTCATTAAATTGGTCATGGTACATGATTTTCACAGATTTGAACAGTTTTTAGGTTGTTACTAGTTTGGAGTATAAATCTGGGAAACATTTTATTTACATTTTAGTGTGGAATAGAAAGCCCCCTTATTACAAATTTTTTATTTTTCAAAATGATACTAAATGAGGATTTTTGATCTGTATTTTGTGTTTAGCTGCCTTTTTATATTTAAAAGATTAAAAATTATGTTAATTAGCTTAAAGCTTAATTTGATCTGTTTAAATGCCAAAACTGTACTATTTAGAATGTCATGTTTGCACAGTTTCCTATATGTATATAAATAATCATGTTCATGTATATTTAGATACCCACAATGCTTCCTAAATGAATTTTGCTCTTAAGTCATTTGGCTTTGCTGTTTACCCCTTTTTGTAGTTTTTAATCTAAGAAAATTGAAGTCTGAATTTAAAAATGATCACATTTTAAGCTTTATCTTTGTGCAGTCTGGGTGTATATGAGAAATCAGTCGGCATCATTTGTTTCAGTGGATATTGAGCTTTAGCAGTCATTATTTCTGGGCTTGGTGAGGGAGTTTAGAAATCTGCTCTAGACAGTGTGGGCCGCCAGAGGACCATTCTGTACTGTTTCCTGGTTACTAGTCCGATTATACTGTGTGTGCTGATATACTCTTCTTTTTGTTATAGATTGTCTCAACGATAGGTCAAGTAATAAAAAGATTAAATAATTTAATTCTTTAACGAATCCGTTTTTCTTCCCTTTTTCCTTTCCTTTTCTCCATCCCCACTCCTCCAGAAACTCCAAATCCAAATCCGGTGTGCACGGATGAAAATTGATTGTGAATTAGGGGGTGAGGGGATCATTGAAAATATGTTTGTTTTCAAGTTCAGTTTGTCAGTGAATCTAAAATCCTTACTATCAGGGTAATTGAGATACACTGGATCTGTTTACTGAATGATGGAAGGAAAAGATTAAATCAAGTCAAAAGAATTCCTTTTTGGTAAGGGTAGACTGGTTCTCTGGCCTTGAAGCTTTCCCAGACTGAATGGAAGATACTTCCAGGTCAGCGTGCTCCTTGGTTTAAATTTAATAAGTGCTTTCATATACTTAGGTGTGTGTCTGTGTTTTGCACACATGCAGTCATTTCTGATATTTGTTCCTCAGATTTCTGAGGCATGGGGTGATTAATTGAATCTGTTAGGATGGTGGACTTCGTTTCTTCATGCCCTGCAGGAACTGTGTGCTGCTTCGTAGCACATGTGCTTTGTCCAGATGCAGTCACCTCCCCCCACAGCCCACTAGAGTTGGGATATTTAACAGAATATAATTGAAGAGCATTTTCCTGGGTTGACTATACTGGTTGTAGATTAGTTGTCCCTCTCAAACACTGGCTCATATGAAATCCTTTTTTCATGATGTGAGTGTATTGATGTCATAAAATTGAAGTTGTGTGATGTTAGTTTTCTTAACATTGCCTTCTCTCCAACCATAAATTGACAGCTGAACCCGTTCTGTATTTTTGTTAGGCCCTAGCAAGTGTATTTCTAGATGGGCTGAAACAGCATTGAGAAGCAGCGTCTAGATCACCATTTAATGTGACCTCCAAGCAGCTGTCGTAATAGTGAGCGCTGGGGAAGACTGGAGAGAAGCTGAAACCTCTCCCTTCTTACCCTGTGGAAATTTACACAGAAGCCAGTGTTGCTGTTGAGGGACAAGTTTGTGAAATGCAGTCTTCACAGAGCCTGTGGTTCAGAGTCTGTGGCCCTCGCTGCAGAGCTGTGACTTCATCCTGCAGCCTAAAACCCAAACCCCAGATGAGGAGGATTTCTTCCTTTTGTGAAAGCTCTGCCAGTGTCGATAAGCAGCGCTGTGGTTTCCCCAGTCACCACTAGATGGAGAGCTTGTCATCGCCGTTGTTCACCTCAGAGTCATCACTTAGTTGATTCTGGTTCTTCACGGAAGCTGTATTTGCGCATTTTGCACGTGTGCCCGGCCCGGGTCAGACGAGGCAGTACCCTGCCTTCTCCTTTCAGACTTAGGTCTGTGATCCAATGCCCTTTCTGTTGGTCTGTTTAACGCCTTTTTTTTTTTTTTTTGGCGTTTTTGAGCTGCTCTGTTGGGGATTTTGCTGTTTAAAATGGCCCCAGAGGAGTTCTCAGCTTCTGGCTAGTGATCCTGAGTGTAACTAGCTTCTCTCAGGCATGAGTTGCAGTGCTGTTGGCTACGAGTTCAGCATTCATGAAGCAGCAGTAGTAGCTGAGGTGCCTTCGCACACCCAACGGAGACAACAAAAGATCTCTGGTTGGTTGGTGGGCAAAAGTGTGACGAGAGGCTCACGGGAGCCTACAGCCCTGTGTTTCTAACAGAAGCAGACAGCTGCCTCCCCCCACTCACTGTCTGGTGACTTTGCCTACCATGTTTTGGTGGTGGTTCAGTCGCTCAGTCGTGTCTGACTCTGACCCCGTGGACTGCAGCACGCCAGGCTTCCCTGTCCTTCACCATCTCCCGGAGTTTGCTCAGACTCACACTCACTGACTTGGTGATGCCATCTGACCATCTCGTCCTCTGTCTAAACCACCACCACTAAGAAAAGCAACTACACTTCTTACAGTCTTCAAGCCCGGATGCCCTCCAGGTTTGGGGGAGGCTGAGCTCCTCCAGACCTCTCTCTCCTCCAGCTCATGATCTGTCTGTTCCCTTTCATTTTTTCACTTTGCCATCAGTAGTAATGACAGGAGAGCACAGAAAGTTCTTAAGACAAGAGTTTTCAGTCATGGATGTGTTGGAAGAACCTGATAGTTCCAAGGCTGGGGTCTTCTGTTTTATGGTATTTTTGACAAATAGTGGGAGTCTTGATTTTGGTATGATTGAAAGAATACTGGTGTGTTTAGGACAGGGGAGTCGGGAGGTGTCTGGGCACTGGACACCCTGGTCACAGTCCTGGTGCTCTCAGTCTGCGAAGTAGAACAGCGTCTTTTATCATCGCTGGCCACCTGGGCACGACAGGCTGGCCTGACACGGAGCTGGGCTTAACCTGCCTGGGGCTCTGCCGTTTGGATTTTGGGACCATTTATTCTGTCCTTGGCCGTTCCTGCCTGCGTGTTTCCCTGCCGTCCGTCCGTGTGTCATTACCTGGTTCCCCCCACTCCAAAAGGAGACGTTGGTTCGAAGCAGGAGAAACAGTTCATAAGGTGGGAGCCCCAGGAGCAGGGAGACACCTCAGTGACGCAGGCCTCTGGGGTTAAGGTCCCTCTACTAAAGACTGGTTTTTGTTGTAAAGTCAACAAACAACAGCTTCACAAGCTGGGTGCATTCAGTGGAAAGGACACTTTGGCACAGCTGTGAACCCCTGGCTTGTGAGATCTTAGTTAACCTTCCTGAGCCCCTCCGTTCCTTGGCAGTCCGGATGAGGCGGGGATTCTATCTCTGGGGTGGGTCGGAGGTGGGGAGCTCGGAGCGGTCGTGGTGTCACACCTTGGGGCGTGGTAGTGGGGGCCCTGGGGGCCTGAAGCCCGTCTAGAGTGTGTCCCCTGGGGCCGTCCCTGGGCGCACGGCCGAGGTCCTGGATGAAGCCCAGAGAGGCGCCGACCTGGGACCCGCCTCAGCCTCAGCGTCTTCGCACCCCTCACCACGAGCGTCTGCGCCTCTGGCCTTTACCAGAAAAGCCGATCTGACAGCAGCCCTCCTCACCCACTGCCTGGTTAATTCGACTGCACTCCTGTTGTTTGTGTTGTCGCGGGCTGTGGAGTGAGAAACGAAACGTCCTGTTCAGATGTGAGCAGGTCAGCAGAGACGAGGCTGGCAAGACCGGAAGTCCCCGAAACGGCTGGAGGCTTAGGAAGTAAAGTGGACTGAGCCCTGTCTGAGCGGGCGGTGCAGGGGAGGGCGTCTGGGGCGTCAGACTGCTCTGGGCAGCCCGCTGCCCTCGGGGGCTGGCGGGGGCGTTGCCGGGTCTCACGGGAGCCAGCACTGTAGCTGGCGGGCCGGGTGGGCTGTGGCTGCCCCGTTCCAGTCCAGGCTTGTGTCCGTGCCGGCCCCGTCCCTGTGTTGTCCCACTGCCGGGCCCCCCTCGCTTTGCCTTTTATAGTGACATCCTTGATGCCAGTTGTCAACGTCTACTCTTTGAGATGGAAACATCCTTTTCTGATGCCCTGAGCAAATCCCTCTGTTACACTTACCGCTTGTGATAACACATCTGAGAAATCAGAGGGGACGGCTGTGTTGAGACTGGGTCACAGTGATTGGAACGTGAATAGAGAGTGTGAAGTGTACTAAACCAGTTGGAGAGTCACCGTGTGTAGTTTCTTTGTCTGCTTGTGAGACGTCAGATATTACTATGTGGAAGAGGAATCATCCTTGTGGCCATAATGAACACCTGGAGGAGTCCATCTGATGTCCTGTCATTTTATTTGTGACAGTTAATGCTGTCCCAGGAGCTGGGCTTCCAGGCCAGACCCGTGTCCAGGTTCCCAGTGGGCTCAGCAGGTGTCTGTGGCCTTGATGGAGCAGAGCTTCCAGGGGGAGGGGAGCCAGGCCAGTGCTCCAAGGAGGGAGGCTCAGTGGGTCGCAATTCCACTTTTTCAGAATCATCCCCTCGCCCTGCCTGCCTGGTGAGCTCCTGACCCAGGCCCCAGCCTGGATGGGGGCCCCAGGGAAGCGGGGGGCCGCACTCGGAGTCCACCGTGGCTCTGGTCCAGTTTCCAGGGTGTGCCTCCTCCGGCCCCTAGCTTGTTGCGTTAGCCCGGCTGGAGTCTAGGGCCCACTGTCCCACGGGGCCATCGGCTACCACATTCTGCTCCCCGTGGGCCTCGATGCAGTCCTGCACTGTCCTGAGGACAGTCTGCAGCCTGCGGTCCAGGGCGAGCAAGTGGGGCTCCGTGAGCACGGGGCTGAGCTGGTCCTCCAGCAGTGACTCGCGCATCACGTCACTGAGCCTGTAGTCGGCCTGGGCCAGCAGCTGCAGGTGCAGGAGCGTCTTCCTCTTTATCCTGGAGGACAGAGTCAAAAACCCAGTTAGTAAAGGTAAAGGGAGACACTTCCCGAACTTACTTCTCTCCCCACTGCCTGTTCTGGGGGGTTCATGCTGCAGAGCCTACTCCTCCTCCAGCGCCTTCTCGGGTACTCTTTAATGGCATCCCGGTAAGAAAGGACTGGATGACGGGTGGCGGCTAGCGTCCTGCAGTCCTTGGCCAGTGGTCTGCCGAGCCATCCGTGCCCTCACTTGTGTTGCCCCAGGCATCTGGTGTTTGTCAGAGAATCCAAACAAGTCCTCAGTGAGAGCTTTTCCAGGAAATTTAAAGCGAACGAGAGAAGCCCCCAGTAGGTGAGATGACGCGGGTGCCTGCCTTCTCAGAGGCCGTGGGCACTGCTGGCTCCACCTTGTTTCTGCTCAGCTCCGTGGTTCTGATTTCTCTGCATCGGATTCTGAAAAGGGGTTCGGCCAGCCTTTAGGATTCCGATCTCTTTTTCGTGGGACTGTGACTTGGACCCACGTGTAAGCAGCTTAAGTGTCCAGCCTTGATGACATACAACCCCTGCCTTTCCTGCTCAGGAGGAGGGGGTGACAGGGAGGCGGGCACGTGTAAGTCACCCCAGAAAGTGGAGGAAGAAAGTTCAGGCTCAAACTTCCCAGCGGGGAACCACACGTTTCTGTTCAGCCTCGGCCACCTCCGCCAAGCAGGTGCGCGGTCCTGGCCGGCCTGGCTGAGACGCCAGCCAGGCTGGAGGCGGTCAGAGATGCTGCGGAGAGGTGCTGGCCAGGCGGAGGCCCGGGGGCTTCCTCTCCTCTGATAAAACTTGAGTCGGGATTCTGCTTAGACGGTGACAGGACAGCGGTATTTACGAGCTACGTGAGCGCGGGCACAGCAGAGGCCACCGGGCCCGTGAGAGTGAGCGCGTGCTTATCTCCGTGGCCTAAGGATGCAGGCAGGCGGCTGAGAGGTCTGAAAGCCCAGGCCCTAAGTCCGCCTCTGCGGGGACAGGAGACGCCCGGCTTCCTGTCGTCCGCCCGCCCACGCCCTACAGCAGCGGTAACGGGTGGAGCCCTGCAGAACCCTGTGGGCACCGGAGCCCCGAAGGGGACGCTCACCGGCAGCACTGGAAGAGCGGCGCCAGGATGGACACCTCGTCGTGGGAGTGCCGGCCGAACCTGCGGGGGAGACAGACGGATGGCGCTGGGGGGCCGCGCCCCGCCCCGCCCCGCCCCGCCCCGCCGCCGGCCGCGGCCCCTCCCGCCCCTCCCCTCCTCAGGTCACGCAAGCCTCCTCCAGAGAGGGCAGAAAAAGCGCCCACTCGGCCCTGTATCCACCAGGCCCTGTATCCACCAGCCCGAGGGTGGAGGCTGACAGGCTGAGACGGCGCTCCGCGTCCAGCGGTGAAGGTGGAGGGAGAGGGGCAGAGGGCGCGCCCCCGCTGCGCTAGGGCGCACAGGCCGCCGCCTCTGCAAAGACGAGCGCAGGGAGGCCTTCCCTGCCGGGGCAGCGTAAGCATCCGCCTGGCAACGCACAGGGCGCAGGGCCCGGTCTGGGGAGATCCACGTGCCCGGGAGCAACTACGGCCCGGCGCTACGGCTACTGAGCTAAGCCTGGGCCCCGGAGCCCGCGAGCCCCGACCACTGAGCGCGGTGCTCTAAAGCCCATTAAAGAAAGCACCACAGTGAGCAGCCTGGGCATGGAAACTGGAGAGAGCTCCGCTCTCCACCCTAGAGAAAAGCCCTCACAGCAACAAAGACCCATCAGTGGCCAAAAAAAGGAAAAAAGCAAAGGCTAAGCAGCCAGGAGGGTCGGGAGGGGGGACGTGGCCGTGGAGGCCCCGCGGCGTGGGGGCGTGGGGGGCGAGGGGGCGCTCACCCCCGGGCATTGTCCAGGTGGATCAGGAACCCGTCGTCCCCGAACCTGGTGAACATCTCGTAGTGGTGCCGATCCATGTTTCCTGTGGAGGAGGCGAGGCGCTGGGGCCGGGCCAGGGCCTGTGGACGCACGCCCGCCTCCGAGCTCCCTCAGGCCAAGGCTGCAGCCCTCCAGAAGCGGGGGCTCTGCACCCACCTAAGCCTGTCTCCCGGGGCCATCTCACCGCCCCAGCCCGCTGGGGTCCTAACACCCGCCTGGAAGGCTGGGCCTCCTTGCCCGGCACTGCGCTGGGCTTGGCTCCCTGTCTTTCCAGAAGCTCACCAGCCCCCGGGGCGGCGGCCTGCACCCCTGTCCTCCTCCCTAGCCTCCCTGTCCCCCGGGGGCCTCCACGGTGGATGGCGGTCCCTTCCCTGGCTCCTCCCGCCGCTGCACTTCCTCCCTGCGCCCCACGCCCCCACCATGACGGGGACGACTTCCATCCCCACCGGCCTCGGGGTGTGCGCTTGCCCCTCCAGAAGGGACAGCCGTTCACTCCCGCGGGCGGGTCACAGGAGTCCCCGGCGCGCACCCACCCATCAGGAAGTCGAAGACGGCCATGTCGATGATGTTGAGCAGGCGGCTGCTGCTGTTGTGCGGGTACACCTGCTTCACCGCGTCGCAGTAGAGAGGGTTGACCTCCCACCTGGGGGAGGAAAAGCTGGGGTGGAGGAGTCCGCCCTCACCTCCCTGCGTCCCCGCCTCCCCGCTCCTGCCCGGGCTGGGGTCCGTGGGGACCCCCAGGAGGACGCGGGCAAGGGCCCCCGGAAGCGGCAGACTCCCTGCGTGAGAAGGCTCCAGACCTTTCAGAGTGACCCGCGCAGCGGGGTGCTGCACTGACCATGTGCCAGGGGGCCCCCCCGGAAGCGGCAGACTCCCTGCGTGAGAAGGCTCCAGACCTTTCAGTGTGTTTTCCAAGCACCCGCCCAGTGGGGTGCTGCACATGTGCGGGGCTGGTGGGGGGGAGGAGGAGGGGGCCGGCTTCCTCTGCAGCGCCCCGCAACGGCCTCTTGGACACTGCTCTCTCATCTCCCAAGCCGTCTGCAGCCCCCCGCCAGCCACCCTCTGCCACCTCTCTGTCCACCAGAAGGCCCCCAGGTCCCTTTTATCTGGGGGATTCCCCCTCAGCCTTCACGAGTCCCTAAGGATCTGCCACATCCCCCAAAAGTCCTGCCTGTTCGCTCCTCTTCCCACCACGGCTGGAGTCTGGAGGGATGAACCCATTCATCCAGTCGGCTCATTCACTGAGCACCTGCCCTGTGCCCAGGTGTGTGCCAGGCCCGGGGAACGACCACCTCAGGGAGCCCAGGTCCCCCACAGGCATCTCACAGCCTGGCTGCTGTCTGCCCACACGCTGGACCGAGGGGCTTCTGGAAGGAAGAACCTGGGCTGTCCTTTCTGTCTCCCCCGGCATCCAGCGCGGGGTAAACGGGGCTTTTTATAACGACCCGTGAACTAAAGGGACGGCAGCGACGCCCAGCTTGCACATGGGGTAAGGCGGAGGGACGGATGTAGTGGCAGACCTCCCGAGGCTGGGTGAGCCGCCCTCGATCCCAGGACCAACTCACTCCTCTCTCCCTGCCAGCGAGTAGGAGCGGATCCAGGGGTTGGGCACGGAGAGCCGCGGGGCCAGGTTGAGGGACGGCAGGAAGGCGGACAGGGAGCCCTCCAGCAGGTGCGGGTTGCCGCACACGGCGTACTCCGTCTTGCACATGTATGGACACTTGGCGAAGAAGCACATGTTGTTGGCTGGAGGGTGGAGAAGGAGAGAGTAGTCAGAGGAGGGGCGGGCACCCATCCTCCTGCCCCAAGGGGCCCCGAGCTCGTGTCTCGGGAAAAGGCAGAAGGAGAAGACGTGGCCTCTGCCGTCTGTGGAGGATACTACGGAATCGGGCATCCTGGAAACCACCTCTCGACTCTCTTGGAGCCGAGACTCGTGGGCCCAGCCTACTGCATCGTGCCCACACTAGCAGGGGGCTTCCCTAGTGGCTCCGTTGGTAGAGTCCACCTGCAATGCGGGAGACCTGGGTTCCATCCCTGGGTCAGGAAGATCCCCTGGAGAAGGGAATGGCACCCCACTCCAGTGTTCCTGCCTGGAGAAGCCCACGGACGGAGGAGCCTGGTGGGCTGCAGCCCAGGGGGTCACAGAGAGTCAGACACGGCTGAGTGCCTGACACTTGCAGTCTCTTTTCGCTTTCTGTCTGGACGGGTGACATCTGTCTCTGGGGCTGCCGGCATCGGAGTTCAGGGCCTGCACAGGCTGGGGGGCACCTGGCACCCAGCCGCCTCAGTCCACAGGTCACCGCGAGTGACCATCAGGAGGCCCAGGGCAGCGTCTGCAGGTGGCAGGCAGCCACCTGGGAACAGGGGACCGCTGGCAGGAGGTCAGACCGAACGGCGGCCCACGCTCTCAGACCTAGAGAATCGCTCCTGCCAGAAGCCCACCTGGAGAGACAAAGAAAACACTCTGCAGGATTTCATTCCTGGTCACCTCCAGGATCTCCTTGGTGACGTTGACTAGCCTGCCCACGGTCGGAGGCACCCGCCGGAAGTCCAGAATCCTGAAAGAGATGGAGGCCTGTTGAGGTCCGAGGGATGACCGCCTGAAAGAAACGGCCGCCGCTAGAAGCGGATCTGCTGAGAAGTCCCTGGCGGTGCAGTGGTTAGGACAATGCGCTTCCACTTCAGGGGGGCACAGGTTCGATCCCTGGTCGGGGAACTAAGATCCCACCAGCTCCCAGGCACAGCCAAAAAAAAAAATCAAAGAAATGGACGGGCCTTCCTGCCTGCCCCCAGTAGAGGGTGGGGGTCTCAGTGTCCAGGGCAAGCGTGTGCCCTAGGGGCTGGGGTGGGGAAGGACTCTATCCCGTCAGCCCTTCCGGGCAAAGCCCCACCGTGACCCGGTGCTCAGCTCAGAGCTCCTCACGCTTGTGCGCACATGAGTCACCCCCGATCCTGCTCAGATGTGCCTCTGAGTCAGTGGGGCCAGGCTGAGGCTGGGATTCTGCGTTTCTGGAAAGTTCCAGGGAGGGGCATGGGGGGCCAGGCTGCCAGTCCCCAGACCACACCTCGGCTAGGAATGACGGGCAGGCAGGGGGCTGGGAAGTTCAGGAATGAGCTTTCGCCGTTTCACATCGCAGCCGGGAGGCACTGTGGGGCAGTGGCAGGGGCGCACTCTCCCCACTCTCAGGTCAGGAGACTGAGCCGCAGGCAGCCTGGCAGGGCTCCTTCCTTACCAAACACTCCTTGTTACATTAAAAGGCCTTGTGTTTTGCGATCCCTGGGGCTGATGGGTTGTGTTGGGTTTGAAGGCATCACTGGGAACCACCAAGAAAATCTAGCAGGAGGAACGGAGGGGAGAGGCTGGTGGGCGAGCTGGGGCGCCTCTCGGGACTGGCCTCTGCAGCCAGCGCCGCTTCTGTGGGGCCAGCACTACCTGTCCAGGTGGAAAGCAGCGATCTCCGCGTTGTGTCTCTGAAAGTCGATGAAATAGAAGAAGTCCTCGGGCGTCTCTTCATCTCGCTGCTGTCTGGAAGGAAGGGAGCAGTCAGGCCCTGGACTCGGTCCTCAGGTGGGAGCCTGGGAGCAGAGCTGACACATGCGGCCGGCTGGAAAGAAGGTGCGCGTCTGTGTTTTCCGAGCTTGCAAGGGGAGGGACCACATGGATGAGCAGCTGGAGGCCTCTCTGCTCGGTGGGACCTGCGAAGGACGCTGACTGTCCTGTGGCCCCCTGCCCCCTCCTCACCAGGCCTCCCACTCAAGCCGCTTTGATGACAGTGGCTGATTCTCTGAAAAGCCCAGTCGTTGAGAGCAAATAAATGCACTTCTCTGCAGACACGCGGAGGACAGGGTGCTGGCTAACAGACCAGAGGTGGGGTAGACCCAGAGGCCGAGGACTGAGAGATGCTGGGCCCGAGACAGAAACTTATAAAAGGAAAAGTGCCCCAGAGATGTGCTTCGACAGGACTGATGCTGGAAGAGCAGGAAAGTCCTGCGTGCATCGCCTCCGCTGGGTCGTGAGACCAGCCCTGCCAGAGACGGGAGGGAGGCTGGTGTCGAGGATATTTGTTTATAAACATGAAGAAATCTCTACTGCATGGCTGAAAAGCATCCCCTGCCTGGTCATGAGGAGCCGGCTGTTGGGTGTGTAAGATCAGAAAGGCATCTCCCACTAATGCAGGGCACCCTGCCTGCTGGCCCCGCAGTGACTGGCCTGGATGCCGATAATCATTTGAAGAAGGACGATCTTGGAATAATTTTATAATCCACCGCGTGGGGCTGCACAGTGGCTGCAAGAGTGATGTCAGTGTCAACAAATGTCATTTTGTGGAAAACCTTTAGGCAAGCAGCACCTGCCAGGGGAACAGTGTGACGTGTGCTTTGCTGAAAAACAGCAGCCTTGGAACTCCACCCCCGCGCTCCAGTGGTTAAGACCGCCTTCCAAGGCAGGGGGTGTGGGCTCTGTCCCGGGTTGGGAGCGAGCTAGGATCCCATATGCTTGTGGCCAGAAAACCAAAACATGAAACAGAAGCAACATTGTAACAAATTCAATAACAACTTTAGAAATGGTCCAAATAAAAGAAAATCTTCAAAAAACAAAACAAAACATAAAGAAAATCACCAACCAGTCCTGGAAACCATAGTGAGGGTCTGCCCAAAGTGGGGACTCTCCTTTCAAAGGCACAGCCACTTTTGAAGTACAGGCCCCCATGGCCAGGCCTGACCCCGGGCTACGCGTTAGCATCGCCCTATGTCCAAGTCAGTGAGGACCATCTGTGTGTCCTGAGCTTGCTTTAATTCCTGAATTCTGTATGTAAGAATACACACTCTGGAAGTTCCCTGATGGTCCAGTGGTTAGGACTGAACCCTTTCACTGCCATGACCCGTGGGTTCAATCCCTGGTCGGGGAACTAAGATCCCACAAGCTGAGTGAGGAAGGCTAAAAAAAAAAAAAGTAAAGAAAAAATAAAAATTGAAAAAAGAATACACAGTCCTTCGGATGCCCTTCCGAATTTTCTGAATCATCACCTCATCTTTGCATGGCATATTTAGGCACGATTTTAAATTTGAAAATCATTTACTCCGCAAAGCCCGACTAGCATGGATGTATTTATTACTGTTGTTGTTCCGTCGCTAAGTCGTGTCTGACTCTTTGCGACCCCATGAACTGCAGCCCACCAGGCTTCCCTGTCCTTCACTGTCTCCCAGAGTTTGCTCAAACTCATGTGCATTGAACCAGTGATGCCATCCAGCCATCTCATCCTCTGTCGTCCCCTTCTCCTCTTGCCCTCAATCTTTCCCAGCATCAGGGTCTTTTCCAATGAGTTGTTTCTTCACATCAGGTGACCAAAGAACTAGAGCTTCAGCTGTAGCATCAGTCCTTCCAATGAATATTCAGGTTTCTTATTGTATGCACTGTATTATGGGCTTCCCAGGTGGCTCAGATGGTAAAGAATCTACCTGCAATGCAGGAGATGTGGGCTTGATCCCTGGGTTGGGAAGATCCCCTAGAGAAGGAAATGGCAACCCTCTCCAGTGTTCCTGCCTTGAGAATCCCATGGACAGAGGAGCCTGGTGGGCTATGGACCATGGGGTTGCAAAGAGACTGACATGACTAAGCGAATAAGACTTTCACTTCCGTACTGTATTATATTACATTAAAAATATAATCTCTGTGGTCATCATTTATATTACCCAAAGATAAATTTCTACTTTCCTTTTATAAAAAGGGACAAATTCTGTCTACATGACTTAATAGAAAAAAATGCATGCTTTTTCAAGAAGTACATCTTAAAATGATACTCTGGCTTGGGACTAAACTTTATAAAATGAAGACTAAACTTTTATTATGGCTGCCACAGATGGGCGTGGGGGTGCAGAAAGCAGTCACTTACCTCATCGGTTTGAACATGGCCTTCCCGAAGTCCGAGAACCTCAGAACCAGTTTGAGGTGGACGCCACTGGGTTTCACAACTGCATGGGAAGAATGGGGAGTTAATGGTGCTTCCGGGCCCAGGCTCGGGGCTGTGGCCCTTTATTCACTCCACAAACCGAGCCCGTTTTTTCCCTTCGCTCTCACTTGAGACACTAGAGATTAGAATTTGCTCTCAAAGCCTGCAGAGTAAAATCCGGTCAGGTTTTGGAGTGTGTCCAGGGACTCAAGATAAGACTTTTTCTGCTGTTATCGGAAAGGGGCAAACAATGCAGGTTTCCCCAGAGGGACACTCTGAAAATCCCGAAAGGACATTTTCCTGAGAAGAGCTGACCTCTTCCTCTCTGCTTCAACCTCGCCTTAGAGACTCTGAACCTGCCACCTGTCACATCACATTGGACTTGTGACTAACATCTCTTCCTGGTAAGACTGGACACCTAGGCGGTGACGGGGCCTCGTGACACCTGGGGGGCCCCTGCGAGACCCTGCGGGTGGGTGCTGCCTCCTGACTCCCAACCGTAACCCTGACTCCCCTGGCCCTGCCCTTCACCTTTGCCTTCCGATGAACGGAGAATGGCAGGGGCGAAACTAAAGAACAGGGAAGCCCCAGGCTCTACAATCTTGTGTCTTTTAAGCCTTTGACGAGTCAGGACACACGGATATTTCTGACGTGTGTTCAGTTCACTGAGGCCAGTGGAGGAGGTTCCTGGGCCAATGGTGACCGGCTGTGAGCTCAGTGTCCGTGAACATCTGAATCCCAGTACAGAGCACCCCCTCCCAAGGACTGGGCCCATCTTTTGCCTGCATGAATCTTCACCCCAGGGAGTCAGCCTGGCTTCCTGAGACCCTGAAGGGTTTCTGCCATGCTGATGCCTGGGCCTCCTCCCCCAGGGCACTGACGAGCCCCCCCCACCCCGGGTCACTGTCACTTGTCGCCGAGTTGAGAGCCACTGCCCTGCCCCACGGCTTCCTAACTCCGAAAATGTACTTCAGTCCCTCGAGGATTTTGTGAGAACCCAGATTTTGATTCAGAAAATTGGAGTGGAGACCGAGGCTCCGCTTTTCTAACCAGCTCCTCGACCCCGCGACCACGCTGGGTGGGGGCCGCAGGCCACCCGACCGGGCCCACCTGCGAGCTCCTCTCGAAGGCCTTCCCTTCTGTGCGAGTGCGGAGAGGAGGCAGGGGGCTCATGCCCCTCTGCTCGCGACCCGGTCCCCTGGGGAGGCCTGTGGGACCTCCAGGCTGCCGCCAGGTACCGGGGTTCCCGGGGTGAGGGGGCGGGGCGGGTGCGGGGCCACGGCTAGGGTGGAACCAGAGATGGGGCGGGGCCAATGCCAGGGGCGGGGCCACGGCTAGGGTGGAACCAGAGATGGGGCGGGGCCACAGCTAGGGGCGGGGCCACGGCTAGGGTGGAACCAGAGACGGGGTAGGGCCAGGGGCGGGGCCACAGCTAGGGTGGAACCAGAGATGGGGCGGGGACACAGCTAGGGGTGGGGACACAGCTAGGGGCGGGGCCACGGCTAGGGTGGAACCAGAGACGCGGTGGGGCCAGGGGCGGGGCCAATGCCAGGGGCAGGGCCACAGCTAGGGTGGAACCAGGGATGGGGCGGGGCCACGGCTTGGGTTGAACCAGAGGTGGGGCGGGGCCAGGGACGGGGTGGGGCGGGGCCACGGTTAGGGTGGAACCAGAGACGGGGTGGGGCCAGGGGCGGGGCGGGGTCAATGCCAGGGGCGGGGCCACGGCTAGGATGGAACCAGAGATGGGGCGGGGCCACGGCTTGGGTGGAACCAGAGGCGGGGCGGGGCCGGGGCCAGGCCACTTACTCTGGGAGCAGTCACATGCTCCAAGCAGGGCTTTCTCGTCCTGACTGTAATCTGCAAAGGACGAGAAGGCCTGTGAGGACATCAACTCTAGTTCAGGCATCAGAGGAGGGAGAGTGGGAGGCGGTCTGGGGCCCTTGACTGTTCCATAGGGAGTCTTCCTCCAGCCCCATCTGGGGCTGCAATCTCCCACCCTGCTCCATCCTGAGCTCACGCTCCCTGGCCCTTCAATGGACATTCCAGCCACGCCTGTTTGGGAAACCGATGCTGTTAATAGTTTGGAGTCTGAAAATCCCTGTGTGTCCCTTAGACTGGCGTACTGCTTGTGACCTGAGACAGCAGGCCACCACTGGGTCCTTGGCCAGGTTGCCTAAGCTTTCTGAGGCTTGGTGTTCCTATCTGTGAAATGGCAATGATACTGTCTACACTCAGCGGTCCCCAAGTTTTTGGCACCAGGGACCAATTTTGTGGAAGACAATTTTTCTACCCACCGAAGAGGGGTGGGGGGAGAAGGTTTCAGGATGATTCAAACGTGTTATACTTATTGTGCACTTTATTTCTAATCTAATGCTGCTGCTGATTAGACAGGAGGTACCAGTAAGTGGATGGAAGGTCGGGGAGCCCTGGATTACATCGTAAGATCACTGTATAAGAGACAGTCACCAGACTGGGAGGGCGAACAGGATCAACAGTGACATCACCTTTTTAGGTACAGACGCCTCCTGTACCTCCCTTATGAGATCACAGTTGTAAGATCTCTTTCAAGGGTTAAAAGATCAATGTTTGTGGTTTCCTTCTTACTCTGTTGAGTGTCAGAATCAGCCCTCTACTATTTCACCCTGGAGCCCCGCCTGAGATGGTTTCCCAGCCTCTCAGGGAGAAAGTCTCCCTGCTGGTCTGTGACGCTCACCAGCGCTGATGGTGGGAAAGTGCCTCATGTCCTGTAGGAGTTTGCTGACGACGGGGCTGGACCGGGGGTACAGGCCGTGGCGGTTGATCCCCAGGTGGAACTGGACCCAGCTGGCCTCCTGGTGGAGCTGCACTGGGGGTTCCGGGGATGTGAGGTTCAGCTGCTCTTTATACATCTTGCGTCGTCTGAAAGCGTGAAGAGTGTTTCTTCAGTTGGGGAAAGAGAATGCAAAGACCTGCAGGAGCGCCACATCTGGACGCTCCATCTGTTCTTTCGTTCCTTCAGCAAGATCATGATGCGCCTAATATGCATGAGGCTCGATATGAGCTTCGGATACTGTGGGGGGCATAGCGGCCACCGGACTCCCTGCTTCAGAGCGCTTACAATCCAGTAAGTGAAACAGCCCGACAGGTCCACAGTGCCACACGCACACATGCAAACAGCTAACCACAGACAGTGACAGATGTTGTGAGGAGAAACGGACATGTTTGAGAGTAAACTTAGGGGCCTCATATAGTCTGACATTTCCGGGAGTGATCCTGGCCTCTTCCTGGACTTTCCCGTGAAAAAGTCTATATTTTGTATTTCCCAGTAATTTCTTGACCTTAGGAGGCAGGAGATAGGAGAGAGAAGGTAATTGGTGACAACGAAAAGGATGAGGGTCAGGGTCAGTAAGGAGAGCTGGAAGCTGAGTTAGATTAATCAGTATGCCCTATAAGATAAGAATTAATTCGCCATGTACTGATTGTTCTGCTCAGGAAACTTTTCTGCCAGGACAAAAAGAGCAAAGTGAAAAACAATACCACTGCAGTGCAGAGGCTCAGAGTCTAGTCTGGGAGACAAGTTGTGTGTCTGAAATATTCAGAGCAAGTGTGAGGCAGTTGTAGATCAACTGCTAGACACGTGTTCAGACTAAAACGTCTTGACCTGCTGGGGAAAGGACGGACGGCTGTGCGGTCAAGTTGCCAGAGGAAGACTCAGGTGGGAGAGAGTGGACGTCAGGGGGTTCACATGGGTGGTGTCTGGACTGAAGGGGAGACGTGCTCTGGGACTGGGGACAAGGTGCACACGACTACAAGAGGCAGGCAAGGAACAGGTGTCCCTGATGATCGGAGAGGAAAGATGGATAAACAGAGGGCTGCGTGGAAAGAGGATCGGAAGGCAAGGCAAGGTGCTGCCTCAAGGTGCGATCCTTCAGATCAGAAGGCAAGGCAAGGTGGTACCAGTCATGAGGCGAGTTAAGTGACGGTGAGGATCATGTGGGTTGATGGGCAGCATTTGGGTGTCCCACTACATCTTTATTTCTCTTGGGAGTGATCTGAAAGACCGTTGAAAGACCCTAGATTCCTACCAAGGTGTTGTCTATTTTGTACTTGGTCAGCTCCTGTGAACGGGGTGTACCACACCCGGAGTTGTTGTTCGGTCGCTCAGTCGTGTCTGACTCTTTGCGGCGCCATGGACTGCAGCCCCCAGGCCTCCCTGTCCTTCACCATCTCTTGGAGCTGCTCAAATTCATGTCCACTGAATCAGTGACACCATCCAACCATCTCATCCTCTGTCACCCACTTCTCCTCCTGGGCTACAACCAGGAGTAGCCTGATCCATCGGACCAGCTCTGTGAGAAAGCACTTTCCAAAACTGAACCAAGATCTTTCCAGAGCTTCCCCCACGGAGTCTTGGCTCTACCCTGTGGGTTGATGCAGAATAGCTTCCTTCCTTACATTGTAGACTTGCGAATACTGGACGATGAACTGCACGAGCTGGTCTCTGGGTTGAGTTTCTGCATCCCGTCCACCTTCCCTCCAGGCCACAGTGCGCGTCATCCAATTGTGACCTGGTCCGGGGGTCCGTGAGTTCCTGCTGCTGTCCTCTGAAATGTGACCCGTTAAGCTGTGGCGGCCCCGGACGTTTACCTGCTGGGCCATACCTGCCAGCTTTCACTTACTTTATTCACAGTCATCTGTATTTTATTCCGGTTCCCAAGGCTGCTCTGAGGCTGAAACTCTGGGACTGCTCAGCTCTGGTGGGAGCCTGGTGGGAAGACTGCCCAGTCCTGAACTGTGTCAGGCTCCCTGAGGTCAGGCAGCGCAGAGGAGTTCAAAGAAAGAGAGACAAGGACGGCGGCCGGACTGCACTGGGCAGGGAGGCGGGGTTGAGTTTCCTTACGTGGAGCTGAGAGCTGACGGGTTCTGGTTATAACAACAGTCAGGGTTCCAGCCTCCAAACAGAAAAACAAACGTGGCAAATTGAGTGTAACTTGTGACAGCGCACAAGTCGCTCTTTAAATGTACATGTTTACCTTTGGGTGGGGATTCATGGCTCTCTGGGTAGCTGTTCAGCCCCTGCCAGAGGCCGAGTCACAACCCGGGCAGAGCTGGTGTAGGGAGACAGGGTGTTGGGCTCCTTCCCACTGGGCCTTTTTGTTTGTTTTTTAATGGTTAAGGTAGAGCTGCTGAGAATCATCTCTTTTTTAAAAAGAAATGTTTGTGTGCCCTTTGTTCCCTGGGGACAGCCAGCAGAGAGTGCCTGAGCTGACTTGGACAGGGAGCTTGACAAAGGCCATTGTGGGGGAATTTACACCATGGAAATGGGCAAACGGTGCACATCGGGGCGTTTTTCCCCTAAAGGAGAGCCCGCTTTGCAGCCCACTGACTGTGCTTGCAAAGATAAAAGTGCAAAAACAGGTGACCAACTAGGACCCACTGTATAGCACAGGGAACTCTGCTCAGTAGTCTGGAGAAGGAAATGGCAACCCACTCCAGTGTTCTTGCCTGGAGAATCCCAGGGACGGGGAGCCTGGTGGGCTTCCGTCTGTGGGGTTACACAGAGTCGGACACGACTGAAGTGACTTAGCAGCAGCAGCAGTCTGTAATAACCGGAATGGGAAAGAGTTTGGAAAAGAATAGATGCACCTGTGTGCATGCCTGAGCCGCTTCGCTGCACTTGAAACTGATACAACATTGTTAAGCAACTGTGTTGTTGTCTAGTCACTCAGGTGGGTCTGACTCTGCGACCCCATGGACTGTAGCCCACTAGGCTCTTCTGTCCATGGGATTTTCCCAGACAAGAATACTGGAGTGGGTTGTCATTTCCTTCTTCAGGGGGATCTTTCCCACTTAGGGATCGAACCCACATCTCCTGCATTGGCAAGTAGACTGTTGACCACTGAGCCACCAGGGACACCCTAATCAATTGTACTTCAATATAAAATAAGGATTTTTAAAAGATGGTGAACATGGAAGTTACCTGCTTTTTACCCCTGTTTGCTATACCCAATGGAAAAAATAGATTTCTAAAAATGCAACTTAATGTGGCAACAGTAAATATCACTGTATGAACAAATATTTTATATATGGAGGATTGCTATGTATAATATCAGCCAAAATATTCCTGGTCTCTAGGCTAGCCTTACCTTTAAAGGAAGAGCTAAAGTAGATACCAAAAAACAAAGCACAAAGTACTGATTGATAAAAAGGAAACCTGGGTTACAAGTCCCGTGGCCTTGAGGGAAGGAGGAAACACCACTCTGCTCCTTTTTCTCTGAAGAACTGGAATTTTCCACGAAAACTGCTTCCTGGAAGGAGCAGCACCTCTTTTAGATTTAAAAAGTATGTATAACACTCTTTAGTTTTGAAGAGGACATATTCGCATGGTTCAGACTCTTAAATTTCGGAAACCTCTCATTCATGTCCGCTCGTTCACCAACTTCCCCTCCCCAGAGGGAAGTGATGTGGCCAGTGTTTTTCCCCTTGCCTCTCTCCACTTTCATTCTTATGGATTTGAAAACATAATATCCACACTCTCCTGAACCTTGCTTTACTTGCTTTGCAGTCCAACTTGTGTAGTTATCTACACAAATTTTAGAATTACAAAACCCTTTTAAAATGGAAACCTTAAAAGGGTTTAAACAGGCGTATTGAATAGCATTATTATAGTGGTTTCTTGCATTATTGATGAAAGTGTAATTGGCACATCTTTGCAGAGGGCAATTTTCCATTTCAGAATTTATGTTGAGTGGGGCTTCCTAGGTGGCTCAGTGGTAAAGAGTCTGCCTGTCAATGTAGGAGATGCACAAGAGACCCAGGGTTCAGTCCCTGGATCGGGAGGATCCATGGGAGTGGGAAATGGAAACCCTCCAGTATTCTTGCTTGAAAAATTCCTTGGGCAGAGGAGCCTGGCAAGCTAAGAGCCAGACACAGCTGAACAACTGAGCACACACACACCCGCCTTGACTCAGCAATTTCATTTCCGCAGCTTATCCAGTCTGCACAAGTGTGCAAGAAAGTATGTTCAGCGATGTTCACTACCATGTTGTTTGTGTGTCCCTGGTGACTCAGACAGTAAAGAATCCACCTGCAATGCGGGAGACTTGGGTGTGATCCCAGAGTTGGGAGGATCCCCTGGAGGAGGGCGTGGCAACCCACTCCAGCATTCTTGCCTGGAGAATCCCACGGACAGAGGAGCCTGGCGGGCTACAGTCCATGGGGTCGAAAAGAACTGGCACACGGTGTTGTTTATAAAAGCGGAGAAAATACAGCGTCTATGATAGGGTGTTACAGGGATGGCTCTGTATTTAGTGACATAGAAGAATTTCTAATTTCAGCACAGTTTGTGGAGTGGATTTCATGTTTTTGTTGTTGTTAAAAATATCATTTACATATAAACACAAACAATTGGCTGCGCATGAACAATACACAAACCATTAATGGTGGTTGGCCTGAGGGGTGATGAGGAGTGACTCGCTTTTTACTTTACGTGTTTCTGTAATTTTGCAATTAAACAACTGACGCACACAAAAACTGTCTTTGCAGTGGTTCCTCCCCGCCTCATGCTGTTTCTCCCGTGGGAATGCCCGCCTCCGCATTTTCTTCTCCAGCTTCCAGCGCCGAACTCCCTAGGGACGTCCTCTTTGAAGCGTGTCCAGTTCTACAGCTGAGTCTGTGCACACGTCCCATCTCTTCTGTTGTCCTTGCCAGTCCCTGGGGAGTGAATGAATGTGCTCCTTATCTCAGCTGCAGTGGGTGAGATAAGCTCCGTGAGGACGGCCCTCTGCATTTTTCTGGAAAGCTAACAGGAATCACAGGCTTACTCAGGAGAAGCTGACCTGCATGCTTTTCGGATGGTGTAGCTTTGCCCTGATGCTAAAGTTCCCTGAAATCTTGCCTGCCACTCTTCCCTCTTTCTAACTGTATCATCTCATAAATTTCTCAGTTCTCCTGAGTCAGGACAGCCTGAACTGATCTTGAGGATTAATTTCTGTCCTTTCTGCTGAAACAACCAGTCTCTCTTTGGCATCTGGACGCGTGTTCCCTGCCAAAAGCAAGGGTGCCAAGCCCTCTCAGGCACAGCTACTTCAACTGCATGACTTAGGATTTATATTTTGCTACATTCACTGGTTACCAAGTAGTAATGAGAAGTGACATCCTCTCTGCTTTACTGAGGTCCCCTGGGGAGGAATCTGGTGATTATCCATGAATTATTTTCTAATTAATTGACCCCCCCCACCCTGCTCTAATTAATTGACACCCCAGCATGTCTGGGAGATGCTGAGCCAGGTGCAGAAGTATGATGGGGTTCCTGAACCCCACCACCTGGCTCAGGACAGATGATCTGTGGAGGTTCACAGAGTTCATAGGATCCTGAACAGCAGGAGGGAGGCAGGGGCGGCTGGCAGGCGCTCGAGCAAAATTCCTTCTGCTGGAAACAGTTCTGTGGTTCCTATGTGGCCGCATTGGGAGGGAGACGGGGGCACCAGGGACAGATTTCAGAGCCACGTCGTGTATTTTCTTCCCAACTAAACTCTATGCTTCTTGAGGACAGGAACCTGCCTAAGATTTTTGCATCCTCCTTAGTATTTGACAGAGTGCTCTGCATGCAGGAAATGCTCTATAAATAACTGATCCTTGGATGCCCGAACAATATTCCTGCTGCAAAAACTCCATCAGACTCTAAAACAGTAGCATCAAAACTCGAGGGGAAAAATGTTTGGAATACAGGGATCACACTCTCACACTAGAGTTCTCTCTCTGCTGGATAGGAACGCACAAGGTTACTTTCTGACTTATTTATTATCTTACTCATTTCCTGAATTTCCAAAAGCACTCTGCAATAAAGAAAATTATAAAAGCATTATGGTGAGCCTCTGAGAGACTTGGCTTTCTATCTAAATCTGTGCATCTGTTTTATCCATACTGTCTGTTTCAATATTCTTATCCTTGACAATGGTCATAAGAAGAACATTTTCCCAGAGTTATTTTGTTTGGGTGGTGACAAGTTTGGAAATACCTTCCTCTTTCTTATCCTATTTCTCTTGTGAATAAGATGATCCAGGTTTAATGGGACCTTATATATTTGTAAGACAATTTCTAAGAAAAAGAGTACAAAACTGTGATCACAAAATCAGGCATGAGAGTGACTATTTCTTTGAAATGAGAAAAGATGTCAACAAGTTACTAGAACCTTGTTTTCATACATACATAAGATTTCATACACAACGTAGAAATACATCTTGATTGCAACCTGCCTCAGAAATGCACTTAATTTCTGAGACCACTGGGCCCATGCAGGCTGCATGTGCCCACGACAGAATTATCTGGAACAGAGGATTCTCTCCAAATGTCCCTCAGCAGTCTGGTGGGCTCACCACTGAAATCCCTGATGTCAGGGAACTATTAACCCGACATCATAAATCAACTATACTCCAGTACAATTAAAATATCCTGGGATAAACCATCATGGAAGAGAATATGAAAAACAATATGTATCTCTGGGCTTCCCTGGTGGCTCAGTTGGTAAAGAATCTGCCTGCAATGTTGGAGACCTGGGTTTGATCCCTGGGTTGGGAAGATCCCCTAGAGGAGGGCATGGCAACCCACTCCAGTATTCTGGTCTGGAGAATTCCATGGGTAGAGGAGCTTGGCGGGCTACAGTCCATGGGGTCGCAAAGAGTCAGACATGACTGAGTGACTAAGCACAACATATATATATATATATAAACTGAGTCACTTACATCAAACCAGTCCATCCTAAAGAAAATCAGTCCTGAATGTCCATTGGAGGGACTGATGCTGAAGCTGAAACTCTAACACTTTTGCCACTTGATGCAAAGAGCTGACACATTGGAAAAGACCCTGATGCTGGGAAAGATTGAAGGCGGGAGGAGAAGGGGACGACAGAGGATGAGGAGATGGTTGGATGGCATCACTGACTCGATGGACATGAGTTTGAGTGAACTCCGGGAGTTGGTGATGGACAGGGAGGCCTGGCGTGCTGTAGTCCATGGGGTGGCAAAGAGCTGGACACAACTGAATGACTGAACTGAACTGATATATATATATATATATATATAAATAAATACTGAGTTATATATTAACTTTAATTAATATTAATTATTTATAATTAATTATTAATTTATAATTAACCTGACATCATAAATCACCTATACTCCAGTACAATTAAAATAAAATGAATTCTGTGACTTTTCACAAACAAGCCGGACGTCTCCCTGCTGCTCCGTTCTGCAGACCCCAACAAACAGCACAGCCCCACTTATCCCCTTCTGTTCCCCTGCCTCCCACTGCGTTTATGCCTGTTTCTTTGAGGCCAAGACAAGTCCACGGAAGCCTTGAGCCCGTTTTACACCCAATAGCTTCTACCTCCCACCTCACCCCCTTAGACTCCCCCCTCGACTGATAACCCTAGTCTGTTCTGTGAATCTGTGGGTCTATGGGCTATAATGCTGTATGCTAAGCTTCTGTTATGCTAGAGTTACTAGTTGGCTGTATTTTTTTAAGATTCCACATATAAATGATACACAGTATTTCTATTTCTTGGTCTGACTTATTTCACTTAGCATGATACCTTCCAAGTCCACCCGTGTTGCTGCAAATGGCAAAACCTCGTTCTTTTTAAAGGCTAATATTCCACTGTATAAACCAAATCTCTATCCATTCATCCGTGGATGGACACCTAGGTTGTTACGATGTCCTGGCCTTTGTCAACAGACCTTGCTGACTTTGGATGGCCCATCACAATGAGCTGGATGCTATGGAAAGCCTGGATGGACATTCCCGGAGCTGGGACTCTGGCCTCAGGGAGAAACCTGTATCTCTACCCTAGCAACAACTTCCAGACCTATCGCCAAAGGTGACAGTAGATTGGACACCCTGGAGAAGATGGCAGGATGACCTCTGGTCTGAGGGATCCCCCAGAGTCGAGGCAGGGAACTAGAGGTAACTTCCAGCTGGGCCAAGCTTCCCAGATTCTGGTCCTGGGCCCAGAGTTAAGCACCGAAGTGGCCAGCAAACATCACTTGCTCCATGCAAGTAAAACTGGAAAGAGTTGCAAAGTGTAACCTCTCAGGGAGAGTCTCAGTTACACAAAGACAGTCAAGGCTCTGCGAAGTCCTGCGGTCAGGCCTCCTGTGCAGGGCGCACCTCCTAAACCTTTCCGTTACCGAGCACGGGAAGGCATGCCCTGCGTTTTGGACTTTGAGAAACATCAGACGTTAACACCGAGCCCTCACTGTCACCCCAGTGTGACCGTTTACAGAGCGGAGGGCCCACGGCTGAGAACAACACGTTCCCATAGGATCCTGCCTCCTTGGTGTAGACCTGAGGGTCTCGACTAGGGGCAACTGCACCCCTTGTGGATGGCACCACTGAGAGACATCTTGGCATCACAGCTGGCGGGGGCAGTGCTAAGGGACGCTACCAAACATCCTGCAATGCATTCTATTTGATTTAATTTTCTGTTGAGCCCGGCAAGACAGAAAATCATTTTCCCCAAATGTCAGCAGTGCTGAGGCTGAGCAGCCCTGGCCTGGAGCCACAGAATCATGAGCAAATGAAGCACTTAATCCTCTGATAGACGACCTGAAAATTGCCATGATGGGTTCTGGACTCTGAGGAACTCAAGATTTTCCATACACAGCCTAAAAGCCTTCCTCAGGCTCTGCTACCCTTCCCCCGTACACTCTACCCAGCAAAAATTTAAATATTATTTAATTGTTAAAAAAAGACAAATGTGAGTCAGCAGTTGTTTAGCTGTCAGGCTTGTGCCAACCCAACAAGCATATGGATAAAATAGCAACACACGTGGTACTTGCAGAAGAGGCAATGCTGAATTTTGGCTTTTTTCACCCTCTGACTGTGAGACCTAAAATAAACAAACAAACGTTTCTCTCTCTCTCTCCCACAGACACACACAGTAAACAGATGACAATGACACTGGGTGGCTGTCTCACCGTTTTCCCAAGGGCAGAAAACAGAACTTTCAGTCTAACGGCGGTGCTCGGAGTGAACTAAGGAGAAAGAGCCTTAAAACCCCAAACGCTGGATCCGTCAGTAAACAGACGGTGACCCAAATATACTTGTTTTCAAAAGTGTTTGAACTTGGCCTTACCGCCTGTCACCCAGGCCTTGGCTGCCCCAGTAGAGAAGGATCTGAATTACGGGGTTCTGGCGGGGGTTCTCGCAATTCCATGGTTGGCAGGCAGATTTCCCTGCAGCTTCCCTGCAGGTTAAATTCTCCCCAGCCCTTGGCCTGTGCACTGTGCTGATTTGCATGTATCATTTTTCCGTCTGATTTCCCCACGGAGAGGATAATTGGTCTCTTTTCATCCTCAGCAGGAGAAGTGACCTGTGGGGGAGGCTGACCTGCTGAGAAATGAATGTGATTTCTGTTCTGGTGGAATTTCCCCACCCCGGTTCTAAGAAGGTGGCGGACTCTGCGTTTCCTTGTTTTCTTCTTCTTCCTGTTCAGTCCCGAGTTGTGTCCCGTTCTTTCCGACCTGAGCCCGCCAGGCTCCTCTGTCCGTGGGACTCTCCAGGCGAGAGTACTGGAGTGGGTTGCCGTACCTTCCTCCAGGGGAATCTTCCCCCCGCAGGGATCGAACCCGAGTCTCTTATGTCTCCTGCAGGCGGGTTCTTTACCGCTAGCGCCACCTGGGAAGCCCCAGCTTTTAAAGGCTCTGGCCCGGAAGCTCGTTTCAGCGAGGAGGCTAGGACCCGCTGGGGGCGCGTGGGTTCTGGGGCCTCTGCCCCCAGCCTTGGCTGCTTGTTTAGCGTTGGAGGCATCACTGCACTTAACACGCGTATACCTGCATTTCTGAAGAGCTTATTACCAGTGGATTTTGGGCTTTTCCCCGCACTGTCTTATTCGAGCCTCCCGAAGTCCTGGGAGCAGACCACCCGGAGGAGGTGCCGGTCCGCACGCACAGTCGGCGGAGGGGAGACCCCGCTGCTCCCCGCGGAGGCCACACAGACCCTGAGGCTCGTGGGGCGTCCCGGCGGAGCGGGGGTAAAGAAGCCGGCTACCGATGCCGGACAGGTAAGCATTCCGGGTTCGATCCCTGGTCGGGAAGGTCCCCTGGAGGAGGAAGCGGCAGCTCTCCTGGGAAACGCCGTGGACAGAGGAGCTGGGCGGCTGCAGCCCACTGGGTCGCCAAGAGTTGGTCGGCGATCAGAGGCCGGCCGGCGGGGGACACGAGGCCCGCGGTCAGAGAACAGAAATCAGAAGGAAGCGGAGAGCGACCCCGGCTGCGCCAAGAGGCCCGACTAGGAGGAAGGGGATCGCCCACCCTCACCTGGCTCTGAGATCGCCCCCGCGCTGCCTGAAGCACCCTGCAGGTTTTACTCATGCTTGTTGCTCAGTCCCGTCCGGCTCTTTGTGACCCCACGGACTGTGGCAGCCAGGCCTCCCTGTCCTTCACTGTCTCCCGGAGCCTGCTCAAACTCATGTCCACTGAGTCGGTGGCGCCATCCAACCACCTCATCCTCTGTCGCCCCCTTCTCCTCCTGCCCCCAATCTTCCCCAGCATCAGGGTCTTGTCCGATGAGTCGGCTCTTCACATCAGACGGCCAAAGTATTGGAGCTTCAACTTCAGCATCAGCCCTTTTGTCAAGCACTGTGTGAAGCAATTTGCAACTTTTACTCATGGACTCCTCCCAGAAACTCCTTATAAGGTCAGTGTGACTGTTACTACATCCACCCTAAAGAAATTGGACGCAGATGAAGGCAGCACAGGTGAAATCTCCAAGGTCGCCCTGCTAAGAAGCGGCAGACGTTATGATGAGACTCCAGCCTGGAGTCAGAATGTGGGCGAGAGAGCCTACCAGTAACGTTTCACCCTCAATTATAAACACAAAGAAATTGCAGTATAACCATACAAAGCAGGTCTACAGTGTATAAGGGCGGACGAGCTCGGCTCTTTCCAAAGCTTTTGCTGCTTACTGATGACCTGCTCTCTGGCAGGACTGCACAGGATCTCTGCATCCAGAGCTCAGAGCTGGACGCAGTGCTGGCCTTCCTGTCTCTGGAACCCTGATCACTGCCCACCGGCGCGCTCCGTTGGCATCTCACCTTTGTCTCCAGGACCCGACCTGAGACGCGAGGCAAAGTTAGCGTCACTGTTGCACCACTGCCTTTGATGTCCGGGTTCCGGTGAGACCCAGCTTGTCTGAGTGGCCATCCTCATGTGAAGATGGGGATACCAGGGCCTCTCGTAGCGGGCGGTTCTGAGGGTTAAAGGTGACTGTCCGTGGGGTGGGGCCAGTCCTGCACCCTTGCAGAATGGCTGTCACCCATTGTCAAGGTCGGAGGGAAAGGTCCCCAGTGAGGCAAGAGCAGCCTGCTGAACTGGCTTGATAAATGCTTTGTGAAAAAAACAGAAGAGGAAAAGAAGGATTTCTGCCAAGTCAGTGAGAAACATCAGCTCATGGCTTTCCCCCAGGTATGTGTGTGCATGTATGTGTGTGCACTTGTGCGAGCACATGTGTGCATGTGTGTACGTGTGTGTGTGCATGCACGTGTGTGTGTGGGGCATATAATTTCTGGAGTTGTTCTTTCAGTCGCTCAGTTGTGTCAGATTCTTGTGACTCCATGGACTGTAGCCCACCAGGCTCCTGTGTCCACAGGATTTTCCAGGCAAGAACACTGGAGAGGGTTGCCATTTCCTTCTCCAGGGGATCTTCCTGACCCAGGGATCAAACCCTGGGTCTCCTGCATTGGCAGGCGGGTTCTTCACCACTGAGCACCAGGGAAGCCCTGCAATATCTGGGGTAGGCAGACTAATTGCAGATGCCCTGGGTTTGTGTTTTCCCCCTCTGCAAGCTCTAGATGTCACAGTGACTGTGGAGAGATGAACATGCATATTTTCTCTCTGGAAGCAGCAGCAGAGGCTGAGGCAGGCCAGGGCCGGGCTGGAAGCTCCGGGGTTTTTTCCTGGCATCTGGGGAACGCAGATCCTGCTTCCTGTGTCTCGTGCACCCAAGCAGGTATTAAACATTAATGAACATGGTTGGCTGTTGATGGAAATCAAATCACCCACAGGGAATGCACAGCAATAACCAGCTCGTGATGCTTTACCTGCTGCTGACTCAGGGCGGCGGGAGCCAGGCCCTCTGCGCCGTGCGTTACCCTGGAGACCTCACTCCGCCCCCAGTACCCGCTGGCGTAGGTCTGCAGCCCACTTTATGGCGCAGGAAACCGAGAAAATGAGCCTCAGTTCTCCCAGCGTTCATGCAGCAGAGTCAGGATCTGACCCCGAGCGGCCCAACCACAAAGCCCTGGAGTCCGCATGCAGTCCCTCCCTTTTTGCTGTTTAGTAGCCAGGTCGTGGCAGACTCTCTGCGACCCCACGGACTCAGCACGCCAGGCCTCCCTGTGCCTCGCCATCCTCCAGAGTTTGCCCAAGTTCATGCCCACTGAGTTGGTGACGCCATCCGACCATCTCATCCTCTATCGCCCCCTTCTCCTCCTGCCCTCAATCTTTCCCAGCATCAGGGTCTTTTCCAATGAGTCAGCTCTTCCCATCAGGTGGCCAAAGGATTGGAGTTTCAGCTTCAGCATTAGTCCTTCTGCGAGGGTAACAGGCAGCAAGGCCAGGGGTCTCCAAACGGAGGAAATAGGCTCCAAGTGTCAGACATTTTTCTCTCTCTTAAGCAGCAGGAGGAAACAGAGTAGTGATATTTTTTTCTTCTCTGTACAAATTTAAAAGGAGGTTTCTCTTAAAGCACTGTGTTGCCATAATGACACCTGGTTTCACCTGAAGTTAACTATTCTCAAATATTGAGTTAACCAATGCATTTTTCTTATGGAAATGTTGGTTGTAAGCTATGTTAATGTGCTATGCATTTACCCCAGACTCTGTCTTCAAGTCGGTTCCACCAAATGGCTCAGAACCCACTTGACAAACCAGTATGTTATACTCAGATATTGTTCTCCTAATCTATGTAAATGAAACCATTTGTATGGCAATCTGTCCTTCTACAAGATTCAAGTTAATCATTTTATGGCCTGGGATGAATCCTCTGGTGTCAGGATTATCCCAAAATGCATTTTATGGGTGACAGGCCTGGTGCCATTCTGAGTTTTGAGACATTCCTTTCTTTCATTAACAGGCTGCCAGTGACTATATAACATCCAGCAGAAGACTAGCAGGGGACACTCTTTCTGCCCCCTTCTGATGCCTATGTCAGAAGCTTTTTCTGTCTCTTTTATGCTTTAATAAAACTTTATTACCAAAAGCTCTGAGCGATCAAGCCTCGTCTCTGGCCCTGGATTGAATTCTTCTCCTCCGGAGGCCAAGATCCCGGTGTCTTTGTGTCATTCTGCAACAACCTTTCATCTTGGGGGCTCGTCCGGGATCCTCAGGACAAGGTAAGGATGCTTGGAGCGCTAGTTATTTGCTCTCCTAGCGGACACGTTTTCTGCTGTACTGCTAACTCTATGGTGTGCTTGCGTGAATGAATGACAAGCCCTGCGTGAAGCAAGTGAGCAGCCCTGCTCTGCGGTTCCACAGTGATCTCATACGGCTTATGGCAGAAACCTGTCGGGGGTTTATAGCGACCTGCCCATGCCAAGAGGCACCCAATGTCTCCTTAGGGACTGACCAGAAATTGGCAAAGCGTGTGGACCGAACTCTCCTTTCTCGGTCAAACTTTTGGGTTTCTTTGACCATTTCATGACTCCTTGGGAATTAGAAGTACTAACCTAATCTATCGAAAGATAGACTTTCAAGGGACTTGTGATCTATGCTGTTACTGTGTACTGTGACTTAGGTCCCAAACTTGGATTGGTAGTCAGGAAAGCGCCTAGCCCCGCTAGGAATCGAAAGTTCAGAAGGTAGATGGAGCTCTAGCTACAGGAACATCTCTGGTTAAAGGTTACTCAGATTGGGACTGCGATGGGTTTTTTTTTTCCTTTGGTAACGCTGGCTCTTAGTAGACCAGAGGAGACTCTTATGCTGGTGTGGTGACACTTGGAAGGAACATCTCAGTTTTATGTTCGTATCGGTCTTATTGTGGTCAGGAATATACTCAGGGTCGTCCTCAGGCACTCAGGTGACAAATGTTTCCCCCAGCGGTCTTAGCTTGGGAGGCATTCCAGAAGGTTATTCAGATTGCACCCCGGGTGGCATCAGAGGCAAGCAAGGTTAATGGTGAGGAGCTGGACGTCAGTCAGGGATGCCATCAAGTCTATCCATGGTGCATCCCCAGCCCGTTTTGGTGGTAGAACCAGGAGGGACAAATACGGCGCCTGTGCCGATAAGGGACAGACTAAGTCCAACCAGGAAAGAAAAGCTTTGTTGTAAAGTCTGTCTACACTCCCATCTAGAGGAGGGAGGGACGCCTCTGGTACAAAGAGGGCGCTGGTCGCTTTTTTCTCTCTTACAGATGGGAGCTAACAATTCCAGCCTCACTCCTTTGAACTGTATCCTGAAAAACTGGGATAGATTTGATCCCCAGGGCTTAAAGAAGACACACCTGGTCTTCCCATGTGATACTGCGTGGCCACGGTATCCATTGGAGGATGGTGAACGGTGGCCAGTTGGAGGTTCTCTTAAGTATAATACTGTTTTACAATTAGACCGGTTCTGTAAAGCCCAAGGGGAAAGTGATCTTAAAGGACAGATTTCTCACTCAGTCAGCTCCAGATATCCGCCATCAGCTATTAAAACGGGCGTATGGACCAAATCAGTCTTTACATACTCTGTTACAACTGGCTCAGACAGTCTATTATGGTAGGGAATATGAGGAAAAGAAAGAAGGCAGAAAAAGACAAAGGAAAAGGCGGAAGCCTTCGCAATGGCTATGAAAAACGTTCTTAAACAGCCTGAGAAAAACGCCCAGAGGGACCCAGGTGAGAAGGGGTGGACCTGCTATTACTGTGGAGAGGAGGGGCACCTCAAGCGGGATTGCCCTCAGGCATCTAAGCCGCCCCCGGCACCCTGTCCCGTCTGCAAAGGACCACACCGGAAGAGAGACTGCCCCCAGAGGCGTAGGTCTCCGGGGTCAGACTCTGAAGACAATCAGGACTGAAGGTGCCCGGGGGTCCCCACACAAGCTCCCGTCCTAATTACACCTGAGGAACCCCGGGTATTAATAACTGTGGGGGCCAATCCGTCGATTTCCTTTTAGACGCTGGGGCAAATTGCTCCGAGCTTACTGAAGCCCCTGGCCCACTTTCTTCCCAATCCGCTTCCGCAATGGGACTGTCTGGACGAGCCAGAACGTATTGCTTCAGTGTTCCTGTCGGTTGTGACTCGGATTCGGTGCTATTTTCACACGAGTTTCTGATTGTGCCAGAGTCTCCCTCACCCCTTTTGGGGAGGGATATACTGAGCAAGGTCCATGCCTCTGTTTTCATGAATATGGAGCCTTCCCTTTCTCTCCCTTTAATTGAACAAAATGTAAATCCTAGGGTATAGGCTGATGGAAAATCTGTGGGTTGAGTACAAAATGCTATTCCTGTAGTTGTCAAGCTCAAAGACCCGCACTTATTTCAACATAAGAAGCAATATCCACTGAAACCTGAGGTTAAGGAAGGGTTAAAACCCATCATCAAAAATTTAAAGGAGCAGGGACTATTAATTCCCTTTAACAGTCCTTTACACCCTGAGGTGCTTAATCCTTATACTCTATTGTCTGAAATTCCTGAAGGAGCCAAATATTTCTCAGTAATTGATTTGGAAGATGCCTTCTATTCAGTGCCTTTGGTGGAGGAAAGTCAATTTCTATTTGCCTTTGAAGACCCTACGCAGCCAGCTTCTCAGTTAACCTGGACAGTTTTGCCCCAGAAATTTCGTGACAGTCCACACTTACTTGGACAAAATTTGTCACGGAATCTACAAAACTTTAATAGCTCTGAAGCGGTGGTGTTACAATATGTAGATGATATTTTGCTCTGTGCTGAGATAGAGGAAGCTTGTTCATGAGCCTCAGAAGATTTCTTAAACTTACTGGCAGGCTGCGGTTACACAGCATCAAGAGAAAGGTTCAGCTTTGTCCACAATCTGTTAGATATCTGGGCCTAATCATATCAGAAGGGACTAGGGCCATAGGTCCCGAGAGAATTAAACCTATACTAAATCATCCCCTGGAGCCAGACATCCTGGAATGTGAAGTCAAGTGGGCCTTAGAGAGCATCACTACGAACAAACCTAGTGGAGGTGATGGAATTCCAATTGAGCTATTTCAAATCCTGAAAGATGATGCTGTGAAAGTGCTGC
The DNA here is from genome assembly GCF_049115385.1 of Moschus berezovskii. Classification (NCBI taxonomy): domain Eukaryota; kingdom Metazoa; phylum Chordata; class Mammalia; order Artiodactyla; family Moschidae; genus Moschus; species Moschus berezovskii. The sequence goes on along the minus strand of NC_142479.1, from coordinate 72,698,297 downwards.
ACTCAATATGCCAGCAAATTTGGAAAACTCAGCAGTGGCCACAGGACTGGAAAAGGTCAGTCTTCATTCCAATCCCAAAGAAAGGGAATGCCAAAGAATGCTCAAACTACTGCACAATTGCACTCATCTCCCACACTAGTAAAGTAAAGCTCAAAATTCTCCAAGCCAGGCTTCAGCAATATGTGAACCGTGAACTTCCAGATGTTCAAGCAGGTTTTAGAAAAGGCCGAGGAACCAGAGATCAAATTGCCAACAATCCACTGGATCATGGAGAAAGCAAGAGAGTTCCAGAAAAACATCTATTTCTGCTTCATTGACTATGCCAAAGCCTTTGTCTGTGTGGATCACAATAAACTGTGGAAAACTCTGAAAGAGATGGGAATACCAGACCACCTGACCTGCCTCTTGAGAAACCTGTATGCAGGTCAGGAAGCAACAGTTAGAACTGTACATGGAACAACAGACTGGTTCCAAATAGGAAAAGGAGTACGTCAAGGCTGTATATTGTCACCCTGCTTATTTAACTTATATGCAGAGTACATCATGAGGAACGCTGGGCTGGAAGAAGCACAAGCTGGAATCAAGATTGCTGGGAGAAATATCAATAACCTCAGATATGCAGATGACACTACCCTTATGGCAGAAAGTGAAGAGGAACTCAAAAGCCTCTTGATGAAAGTGAAAGAGGAGTGAAAAGGTTGGCTTGAAGCTCAACATTCAGAAAACAAAGATCATGGCATCTGGTCCCATCACTTCATGGCAAATAGATGGGGAAACAGTGGAAACAGTGTCAGACTTTATTTTTTTGGGCTCCAAAGTCACTGCAGATGCTGATTGCAGCCATGAAATTAAAAGACGCTTACTCCTTGGAAGGAAAGTTATGACCAACCTAGATAGCATATTAAAAAGCAGAGACATTACTTTGCCAACCAAGGTCCGTCTAGTCAAGGCTATGGTTTTTCCCGTGGTCATGTATGGATGTGAGAGTTGGACTGTGAAGAAAGCTGATCGCCGAAGAATTGATGCTTTTGAACTGTGGTGCTGGAGAAGACTCTTGAGAGTCCCTTGGATTGCAAGGAGATCCAACCAGTCCATTCTAGAGGAGATCAATCCTGGGTGTTCATTGGAAGGACTGATGCTGAAGCTGAAACTCCAACATTTTGGCCACCTCATGCGAAGAGTTGACTCACTGGAAAAGACTCTGATGCTGGGAGGGTTTGGGGGTGGGAGGAGACGGGGAAGACAGAGAATGAGATGGCTGGATGGCATCACCGACTCGATGGACATGAGTCTGAGTGAACTCCGGGAGTTGGTGATGGACAGGGAGGCCTGGCGTGCTGTGATTCATGGGGTCACAAAGAGTCGGACACGACTGAGTGATTGAACTGAACTGAACTGAAATCATCCCCTACCTATGACTTTAAGACAATTGAGAGGATTTTTGGGAATCACAGGTTACTGTCTCATTTGGATTCTGGGTTATGGGGAACTTGCCCGGCCTTCATATAGACTTATAGCTGAAACTCAACAGGCCCAAACCAACAAACTGGTTTGGTCTCCAGATACTCAAAGGGCTTTTAAGTTTCTTCATTCTGCTCTCCTGCAAGGTCCGGCTCTGAGCTTGCCCACAGGGTCAGACTATGTTTGTCACTGAAAGAAAAGGTGTGGCCTTGGGAGTTTTGACACAACCCCGAGGGCCTCACCAGCAACCTATTGCTTATCTAAGTAGAGAATTAGATGTAATTTCACGTGGTTGGCCCCACTGCCTAAGAGTAATTGCGGCAGCAGCTTTATTAGCACCTGAAGCTTTAAGAATAATTAATGGACGAAAACTTACTGTACTGACTTCTCATGATGTGAGTGGAATGTTAAATTCTAAAGTTAATATTTGGATGACAGACAGTAGGCTTCTTAATTATCAGTCATTTTTGTTAGAAGGACCAGTAACTAAACTTAAAGTTTGTGGAACTTTAAATCCTGCCACTTTCCTTCCTGAGAAGGAAAATGAAACACCTGATCACAATTGTTCCCAATTCCTAACTCTGAACTATGCAGCTCGGGAGGATCTAATGGATACCCCATCAGACAACCCTGAGATGGAAATATTTACTGATGGCAGTTCTTTTGTTTAGGATGGAGAGCGTAAAGCAGGTTGTGCCATGGTGACTGCTGAACAGGTTTTAGAGGCAAAATCTCTCCCCCAGGGAACCAGTGCTCAGTTAGCAGAGCTTGTGGCTCTAACCTGATCTCTAGAGTTAAGCAAAGGACAGCGAGTAAATATCTATCTACGCTGATTCTAAGTATGCTTATTTGACTTTGCATGCTCATGTGCAATATGGAAAGACAGTTTAAAATGGCAGCAGGAGAACCTATTAAACATTTCAGAGAGATTGAGAGACTTTTAACTGCCATGTATTGTCCTAAGGAAGTAGCTGTTATGCACTGCAAAGGGCACAGCAGGGACGGAGTAACGTAGCCGAAGGTAATCAGCTGGCTGACTGTCAAGCCAGAAAAGCGGCACTTTACGAAACCCCTTCAGTACAGACGCCTTTGATCTGGACAGAACCTGTGGAACAGGAAAAACCACAATATACTGGGGAAGAATTAGAAAGATATGAGAAAAGAGGAGCAAAGATTACTGATAAAGGACGGTTACAGTCTGAAGATGGACGATTAATAATTCCTGAAAGTGCTCAATGGAAAATTCTTAAAGGTTTACACCAAAGTTTTCATTTGGGTGCAGAGAGTACTTAGCAGATGGCTTCTCGTTTGTTTGAAGGTAAAAATGTAATGAAAACTTTATAGAACATCATCAAAAGGTGTGAGGTTTGTCAGAAAAATAACCCAAAGACTGAAAAGCTTGCAAAATCTGGATTACAACGAAGTGGGTAGTATCCTGGAGAGGACTGGGAAATAGATTTTACTCATATGCCAAAAGCTAATGGATATTCTTGCTTACAAGTTTGGGTGGATTCTTTTACTGGATGGATTGAGGCTTTTCCATGTCGTAGTGAACAAGCTAAGGAGGTTATAAAGATTTTAATCCATGAAATTATCCCCAGGTTTGGGCTGCCACGGAGCCTTCGGAGTGACAATGGCTCTGCCTTTAAAGCTGCTGTAACTCAGCGGGTATCTAAAGCTCTAGGACTAGAATATCACTTATACTGTTCCTGGAGACCCCAATCCTCAGGAAAGGTTGAAAAAGCTAATGACATTATCAAAAGACATCTGCGCAAATTAACTCGAGACACAGGACAATTGGATTGAAGTCCTACCCATAGCTTTAATGAGGGCTTGAACTGCCCCCAAAAACGAGGGACTGTCCCCCTTTGAATGTATTTATGGAAGGCCTTTCTTACGCACAGATATCGTTATAGACCCTGAAGCCTTGGAATTAACTAGTTATGTAACTCAGCTCTCAGCTTTTCAACAGGCATTAACAGAACTCCGGGAGACGACTCCTGACCCAGCCTCTGAGTCAAGCAAGCCTCTACTTGAGCCGGGAACTGAGATCCTCATAAAAACACTGGGATCTGGGGGCCCATCCCTCAAGCCCCTCTGGGAAGGCCCTTATCAGGTTATTCTTTCTTCTCCCACAGCTGTCAAAGTGCCAGAAATTGATTCGTGGGTACATCACACTCGAGTTAAGAGGGCACCCTGATCAGAACTAAGTGATGTCATTTTATGTCTTTACTTTCTATGCTCTGACTTTGTACTTTTCAGATGGGCCTGATAACCTAGGTGAGCCTACTCTGCTGACTCCAAAAATCCTGAGTCTGCCATTTGATCCTCAAGACAGTGCGTTCCTGTCCTGGGCTCACTCCTACGCTGCATTCCACAACTGCTGGGTCTGCGGAGGGCTCCCCTCTTCATCGGTGGAAGGCTTCCCGCGGTGGACGTCTCCACTTCAAGGAAGAGACTCTCTGCGAGTCTGCGGACACCTTCGACAACAATTGCATGTGACGCCTCTTCATCTGATGACGTCTAACAACCCTAAGATGGACTGGTGCAACACTTTGTAGTTAACTATGGACATAACGTGACTTTCAATTTTGATTTTAACCTGCTTTAATAACGGTTTTGCCTTCCATCTGTAACTGTTTGACTGGATTTGTTTCCAGTCGCGTGAAAGCTTTCAAGTTACAAATGGTGGCTCAAACTCCTGCTCTGCTGCAGCTTCCTCCAGCTACTATTTGGGGCCCCTGGATCAGACACCCTCAGTATGAGGGTTAGGAGAATATGTTGCCTCACCAATTTAGGGACAACGCCTCTTGTCAGCTCGGAAGCAGTTATGGAACGAAAACGATGCCCCTTTTCTCTAGGCAACATAATTCTCCTAAAAGAAAACCGGGGAATGAGAGGGTAACAGGCAGGAAGGCCAGGGGTCTCCAAACGGAAGAAACAGCTGCAAGTGTCAGACATTTTTCTCTCTCTTAAGCAGCAGGAGGAAACAGACTAGCAATATTTCTTCTCTGTACAAACTTGAAAGGAGGTTTCTCTTAAAATACCGTGTTGCCATAATGACACCTGGTTTCACCTGAAGTTAGCTATTCTCAAATCTGGAGTTAACACATGCATTTTTCTTGTGGAAATGTTGGTCGTAAGCTATGTTAGTGTACTATGCATTTCAAGTCGGTTCCGCCAAATGGCTCAGAACCTACTTGATAAACCAGTACGTTATACTCAGATATTGTTGTCCTAATCTATGTAAACGAAACCATTTGTATGGCAATCTGCCCTTCTACAAGATTCAAGTTAATCATTTTATGGCCCAGGACGAATCATGTGGTGTCAAGATTATCCCAAAATGCATCTTATGGGTGAGGAGCCTGGTGCCATTCTGAGTTTTAAGACATTCCTTTCTTTCATTAACAGGCTGCTAGTGACTATATATATGGAGAAGGCAATGGCAAGCCACTCCAGTACTCTTGCCTAGAAAATCCCATGGATGGAGGAGCCTGGTAAGCTGCAGTCCGTGGGGTCACTAAGGGTCGGACAGACTGAGCGACTTCACTTTCACTTTTCACTCTCACGCATTGGAGAAGGAAATGGCAACCCACTCCAGTGTTCTTGCCTGGAGAATCCCAGGGACGGGGGAGCCTGGTGGCCTTCCGTCTATGGGGTCACACAGAGTCAGACACGACTGAAGCGACTTAGCAGCAGCAGCGGCAGTGACTATATAACATCCAGCTGAAGACCAGCAGGGGGCACTCTTTCTGCCCTCTTCTGACGCTTATGTCAGAAGCTTTCTCTGTCTCCTTTCTGCTTTAATAAAACTTTATTACACAAAAGCTCTGAGCGATCGAGCCTCGTCTCTGGCCCCGGATTGAATTCTTCTCCTCCGGAGGCCAAGATCCCGGTGTCTTTGTGTCACTCGCAACAACCTTTCACTTTCAGTGGATATTCAGGGTCAATCTCCTTTAGGATGGACTGGCTGGCTCTCCTTGCAGTCCAAGGGACTCTCAAGAGTCCTCTCCAGCACCTCAGTTCAAAAGCATCAATTCTTCTGTGCTCTGCCTGCTTCACTCATTTGCAAACACTTATTAAGCATCTGCTGAACACAAGCAGCATTTTAGACACTGGGGTCCCATGGCCAAGAAGCAAGCAAACATCCAGCCTCCTGCCTGTTTTCCGTGGCAACCTTAACAAACAACTCAGACTTGGGGTCTTTACGGAAATGTATTCTCAGAGTTCTGGAGCCGAGAGTTTGAAATCGTGGTGTCAGCAGGGCTGCGTTCCTTCCGGAAGAACCCACTCTTTGCTTCTTCCGGCTCCGGTGGCTGCTGCTGTCCCTTGGTTGCGGTCACGTCCCTGCGGCCTCTGCCTTCTTGGTCTCAACATCTCCTGTCTGGGTCTAATCTCGCTGTGCTTCTCTCTCAAGGACACGTGCCGTGGGATTCGGGGCCGTCCATGTACTCCAGCCGGGTCTCCTCCCGTCAAGACGCTTAAGCACATCAGCAAAGACATTTTTTCCAAATAAGATAACGGTGTTCTGGGGATCGGGATGTGGCTACATCCACTCAATTCAACATGTCCTTGAAAAGCTGACAGTCCAGTGAGGGTGTACCCGAAGCATACCAGTAAATGACAGGGCAGTAAGTTGGGACAAAAGGCCTGCTGAAAGTCATGCAGGAGTTGGTGAAAGAGGCCGGGCCTCTCTTTGGGTTGGAGGAACAGGACAGATTCTCCGAGTGGGCAGCTTTGCAGGCTGTCCTGAAGGACAGGAGTTAGCTGACCATCTCCAGTGGTGCCCAGGGTTCTGGCCTTGTTCACCTGCTTGTTTATTTACACTTTAAATGGTAAATAACATTATGGGGTGTGTTAGGCACAGCACCCCTCCCTGCCCAGAGAGTGAGGACGAAGCATTGTCACAGATGCAGATAAAGTGATTTTAAACATCACAAATTACAAGTGGCTCAAACAGAGCGCTAGCTCAGTTCCTGCCAAAAAGAAGGGCTGCAGATCAATTGCTACATCCAAGGGCATCGTTTTTGGCCAACCTCCTCTGACCTTTTGACGGACTTACAGCCCACAGCAGAACAGAACGCCACCTCATCCAGTTACCTGGGGTGCACATTTTCGAGTTTAACCTGCAGGGGATCCTGGTAAGTCATACTGCTCAAATTCAGCATCCTATGGTCACTTTATTGATGGCTTTTTAATACCTAAGGTGAGCACTGGCTTATTTTCTATTCTGGTATTTTTCCAGCCAAACATTGTGTAGTCCCACTCTGCAGCACACGGGTTTCACGTGTGGACCTCCCATTGGCTCACCCATCACAGCAGATCCAGGAGAACCAGACGAGGAGGCTCCGGGCTGTCCCGGTACTCTGGCCCCTGTCTGGGCTCCGTGGCTTGAGGCCGGTGGCTTGAGTTCCCTTGCCCATCCCATTTGACTCCAAGACCTTCATAAGAGCCTTTGTTCCCACATCCAAGTTCAGTTAATTAGTAGATCTATTTCCCTGTCCTGAATGACAACCCTGATGACCACACTCCAGACACCACCAGGAGTTTCATCCTAAATGCACTGCTGCTCAACGCCTATCAGAAGCTCTGGCAGAGAGAGCAAGCTCCGCTGTGCAAATGGTAATGTGCTCTTCTGTGTAAACAGTAAAACAACCCTTTTAAAAATGAAAGTAAAATGGCAACTGCATGGCCTTCCTAGGCATCATGAGATGTGCGTGACTACAGCGGGCTTCGTGGGCTTCCCCTGAACACATGTCCGTGACCTAACCTCCAGGTGGTGCTAGTGATAAAGAATCTGCCTGCCAAAGCAGGACCCACAGGAGACACGGGTTCGAGCCCTGGGTTAGGAAGATCTCCTGGAGAAGGAAATGACAACCCCCTCCAGTATTCTTGCCTGGAGAATCCCAAGGACAGAGGAGCCTGCAGGCTACAGTCCATGGGGTTGCAAAGAGTTGGACACGACTGAATACTCATACCTATCCTATCCCTAACCTCTGAGACCTGTGACAGTGACCTTATTTGGAAAATAAGGGCTGGGAGCAGCTGGAATCTCCCCAGCCAATTCTTTTGGATCTGCTATGACAGAGGTAAGTAAAGTTCTTGAGATTGTCTTGGATTGTCCAGGTAAGTCCTGAGTCCACGACCTGGGTCCTTATAGGAGACAGACACAGATAGAATGGAGAGTCCCTTGGACGCAAGGAGGTCAAACCAGTCAACCCCAAAGGAAATCAACCCTGAATATTCATTGGAAGGAAAGATTCTGAAGTTGAAGCTCCAGTACTTTGGCTACCTGATGTGAAGAGATGACTCACTGGAAAAGACTTTGATGCTGGGAAAGATTGAGAGCAGAAGGAAAAGGGAGTGACAGCGGGTGAGATGGTTGGATGGCATCACCGACTCAGTGGACATGAGTCTGACCAGCCTCTGGGAGCTGGTGAAGGACAAGGAAGCCTGGCGTGCTGCAGTCCACGGGGGTCACTGGGGGGACACGACCGGGTGACTGAAGAACAACAACCTGAGCTCACAACCTGCGTCCTTATAGGACAGCGACATAGAAGCAGAGACGGACGCACAGGTGGAAGAGGGGGCGCGGCGACCGGGGCAGGGGCTGCAGTGACGCAGGCAGCCGCTGAAGCTGGAAGGAGGGCAGAGCGGACTCCCCCATAGACCCTCCGGGGAGCCTGCTACCCTGCCCACAGCTTGGTTTCAGAACACAGACTCCAGAATTGTGAAAGAATAAGTTTACATTGTTCCAAGCAACCAACAGTGACTTAAACAGCGGCAATTTGCGACGGTAGCCCCGGGAGACGAATACAGTGACTGGATTCCCTTTTGAGACCTTGCTCAGGATATACCACGAGGCCCGGTGGCTCAGCGTGCATGACACGACTGGGTGTGCGTTTTCTCATATTCTGTCAAAATTACCTTGAAGCACAGGTTTTCAAAATGCAAACTGAAGCAATCATTTTCAGAACCTGAGAAGCACCTCCAGCTGCTGCTGCTGCTGCCGCTAAGTCACTTCAGTTGTGTCCGACTCTGTGTGACCCCACAGACGGCAGCCCACCAGGCTCCCCCGTCCTTGGGATTCTCTAGGCAAGAACACTGGAGTGGGTTGCCATTTCCTTCTCCAATGTGTGAAAGTGAAAAGTGAAAGTGAAGTCGCTCAGTCGTGTCCGACTCTTAGCGACCCCACGGACTGCAGCCTACCAGGCTCCTCCATCCATGGGATTTTCTAGGCAATAGTACTGGAGTGGCTTGCCATTGCCTTCTCCAAGCACCTCCAGAAACCCTGGAAATTCATGAAGCACACTTGCAAAGTGCTTGTCCAGTGTTTTCACTCAGACAGAAGAAATCCTGGTTCAAGGTGTGCAGAGCTTGGAAAACAGGGCTGTTGGAGCGTCAAGAAGAACCACAGACTCACCCTCTCATGTTAAAAAGGAGGCAACTGCTTCCCTAGGGATTGACATAAGGCGTCATGGGAGTTTTGGGAGAAAGACAAGTGAACTCACATCCGCTCCTTCTTTGGGCTCCTATAAAGAGAGCACAGTTGATTTAAGGGAAAGCCCCAATTAATAAAGATTCCTATCCTCTTGCAGGAATTCTAATGGTTGGTGTAAAAGATTTGCACAATAGGAACCTGTTAACAAATGAATTTGCTTTAAAAATGTCTTTTTGGGCTTCCCGAATGGCTCAGTGGTAAAGAATCTGCCTGCCAACGCAGGAGACATGAGCTCTATCCCTGATCCGGGAAGAGCCCACGTGCTGCGGAACAACTGAGCCGGTGCCCCACAGCCGAGCCTGTGTTCTGGAGCCCGCGAGCCGCAACTAGGGAAGCCCTCGCACCCCAGAACCCGTGCTCCGCGGCAACAAGAGAAGCCTCCGCAACAAAAGCCACCGCAATCAGAAGCCCGCACACTGCCACTAGGGAGCAGCTCCTGTTCGCCACGGCTAGAGAGAAGCCAGAGCAGCGACACACAGGTAGCACAGCCAAAAATTAGTCGATAAAAATGTAAAAGGTCTTATCAAAACTCCTGAACAGCGGCTATCAGAGTCCGAAACTGCAGCGGGCACAAGTTGAGAAAACGTCTAGCATCACGCCGGTCACAGAAGTTCTTCCAGGTCATTTGAGGTCTGGGCAGCCAGCCTGGTTGGGGGAACTGTTCTTCCCACACTGAGCCACGTGGCTTGAATAGAGCATCAACAGGGAGTTTCCAATGACTCCACCTCCCCAGAGCCAGTGATTGGTTGAAGCGCCTGCATCCTCCTCAGAACTGGACCAATCATAACCCTCTAGAGCCTGGCTGTATTCCCAGGTCTGGCCAATCAGCGACTTTGCCCAGGATCTTTCTTTCTGGAAATCTGAGAAGCCCTTTTCTCTGGTCCCAGTGCTCTTGGGGCTCGGAACCTGCAGAGGGGATTAAGGCAGGCAGAAGGACCAAGCGACAGAGAGTAGAGATAGCTGACCGCACTGAGCTTTGGTTACTTGATTCTCCACATTTCCTTCAACTGCTGGCATTGGTTGCAGTCGGGTTTCTGTCGCTTGACATTAAAGTATCCTGAAGAGAGTAGGCAGTACTTTGCAAATATCATGTACTATTGCCTAAGAAAATAAACGTAGCCACAGAATGCAAAGTATGCATAAAATGTAAGGGAAATATAGACCTCATCAGTTGAACTGCGTAGGATCCAATGATCCCGGTTTAAAAAATAACGCTGCAGTGAAAAGGTGAATTACGGCTTGACTTGATGGAATTGTAGCTGGTCAGACTGCAAGGAGATCCAACCAGTCCATTCTAAAGGAGATCAATCCTGGGTGTTCATTGGAAGGACTGATGCTAAAGCTGAAACTCCAATACTTTGGCCACCTCATGCGACGAGTTGACTCACTGGAAAAAGAGTCTGATGCTAGGAGGGATTGGGGGTGGGAGGAGACGGGGACGACAGAGAATGAGATGGCTGGATGGCATCACCGACTCGATGGACATGAGTTTGAGTGAACTCCAGGAGTTGGTGATGGGCAGGGAGGCCTGGTGTGCTGTGATTCATGGGGTCACGGAGAGTCGGACACGACTGAGCGACTGAACTGAACTGAACTGAGTCTGACTTTCTCCAGAATCTGAGTGCCCAGAGGAGCACGGGAGGCAGAGATAAGCAGCTGCTGCTGGTGCAGGATTCCTAACTCGGAGTCAAAACAAAATAAACACGAGCTGGGCTGTGAGTGCAGATAAATACACTTTCCCCACAAAGTCACTACTCGGCCACTGAAGAAAATGAACCAGAAACAGAAAAATTCCAGTTATCCTCCTGTACAGCACAGGGAACTCTGTTCAGTGTTCTGCGGCAGCCTGGACGGGAGGGGAGTTTGGGGGAGAATGGATACATGTGTATGTGTGGCTGAGTCCCTTCGCTGTCCACCTGAAACTGTCACAACATTGTCAACTGGCTATACTCCAGTATAAAATAAAAACCCCCTTAAATGGGTGAAACTCGGATGACAATCTGTCCCTCCACACAGACTGTTGTGAGCATCACGAAAATTGAGCTTACCCACGGCCCATGCGCTTGACCCGGGTAGAGACAGCTGAAGGCCAGGGTGCCACGTGAGAGCTGAACTCGGCTTCCGAGGGCTGAACAGCTTTGTTTCTCTTCTGCCAGCAGAACGCTGTTCTCACCCACCCACCTCCCCCAAGTTTCCTAACGGCCCGTCTCTCCCCAGTCTTGCTTTCATCGTCCAGCTCTCCCGCTCACCTGCCCCGTGCCAACAACTCCTTCAGTTTCGCTCCATCTTCCACATTTTGCTGAATTTTCTTACAGGTTCTTGGCTTCTTAGCAATCACAGTCCTCCACCGTTTTCTATCCCCTGTGGCTGTCCAAATTTGTCGGGTTTGTTACGAGAGAATCCAGTAAAACAGGCCCTTCTCTGGGTCTTAGCTTCACCTACTGCTCAAGACGAAAGAAGCTGGCGGGCTCCAGGTCTTGATTTCCAAGGTCGGCCTCCAGGGACCCGGACTCCCGGATCCCGGCGTCTCCAGGGCACTCGGACTCAGGGTTGTGTTGATTTCACATTTCCACCGAAGGACATCCTGCCAAGTGACAGGCCATGAAAAGAACTAGGCCTTTTTTTCCACCATGGTTTCCATGATTCCTGTGTGTGTGCCTGCCTATAATAACAGGTACTCAGATGCTCTCACTCCTAGAACTGCTGCTCCATCCAGGCTGCAGCTGTTTGGAATGGTGTCCCCCTCCTCGGCTTTGAGCCACGCGAAAGCTGACTTCGGCAGAACCCTCAGGTTCTCAGCAGTGCCTGGTTTAACAGATGATCACGGGGAAGACACAGGTCAGCGCCTACGGAGGAGTGAGCGGGGAGTGCTTTTGGCTAAGTCAGGGTCTCTCTGTGGTTCCCACTTTTTAAAATGCATGACTTCTTGGCTATTCTTTCCTCAGAAAATGCAGGAAGCTGAGGAAATTCTCTCTTCTTGGCAAACGGCACCTTCTCAACTTTCTTCCAGGGCTTTTTTTTTTTAAAGTTTTGGAAGTTGATTTTATTTACGCTACGGCAGTAGAGAGAGCACCCCCGGTCTAAATGCCAGGATGTCTCAGTGGGAGGGTTTCGCCTGACTTTCAAAGGAGGAGGAGGCAGTTACAGGTGGGATGACTTGTTTTTGTTCAAGGCTTTCATCCCCCACAGGGGCTAAAAGGATGTTGAGTAACAGCCCCCAAGTCCTGAGGTCGTCTGTTCCCAATTATTTGTTCCACGGATACTCACTCTGGCTCTCCCGGAGGGGAAACCACGGAACAGATGTATTCATGTGACCACGTGCAGGCTGGGGGCTTCTCATGCCAGGAGCGAGGGCCATTCACGCTCATGTGACAGCTGCCGTGAAGCTGCACAGTCACGACAGTTCCCGTGCTGCTGTAGGGGAGGACGCGTCCTGTCAGGGAGGGACCGGCGTAGGGGAGGTGGCCGCAAACGCCTTTCCCAGAGAGAAGAAATGAGGACCTGGAGCTTCCAAGGATGCAGAGGGCTGGAGCTGACGGTGAGACCGCGTGGATCCTAGCCCCTCAGGTGCCAAGCCCGTCTGAAGTTTGCCCGCTGCCTGACAGAAGAAGGCACGTGGCAACCAGCTTCCCATCCCCGGTTTCCTCCAGAAAACAAAGTCAACAGCAGTGCTGCCTTTGTTTTCCATGCCAAGGAGCAAACTACCGCCACCCTGGCGGCCTTACACAACACCCACTGATCCACTCTCCGAGCTGCAGGTCAGGGTTCCAGCTTAGCGTGACTGAGTTCCCAGCGCAGGCTTCACAAGGCTGAGGTCAAGTTGTCCGCCAGGCTGAGTGCTCATCCGGAGATTCTGCAGAAGGCTCTGCCGCCATGTTTGTTCCTGCTGTTGGAAGAATTCATCTCCTTGTGGTTGTACAACCGAGGGCCCTGTTTCCTGGCTGTCAGCTGGGGCCCAGCATAGGTCCTGAAGGCTACTGTCTCTCTTGCCACAGCCCCCCCGCCCCATCTGCAAGTCAGCAGAGGCACTTCCAGCCCTTATTCGACTTCCTCTTCTTTGATTAGCTGGAGAAAACTCTGCCTTCAAAGGGCTCACATGATCAGGTCCAACATAGCCAGGTCAACATTGCCAGCATTCACTGCATCACAGAGAAAGCAAGGGAGTTCCAGAAAAACATGTATTTCTGCTTCACTGACTATGCTAAAGCCTTTGTGTGGATCCCAACAAACTGTGGAAAATTCTGAAAGAGATGGGAACACCAGACCACCTGACCTGCCTCTTGAGAAATCTGTATGCAGGTCAAGAAGCAACAGTTAGAACCGGACATGGAACAACGGACTGGTTCCAAATCAGGAAAGGAGTACGTCAAGTCTGTATATTGTCACCCTGCTTATTTAACTTATATGCAGAGCACATCATGCAAGATACTGGGCCGGATGAAGCACCAGTGGAATCAAGATTGCCGGGAGAAATATCAATAACCTCAGACATGCAAATGACACCACACTTACGGCAGAAAGCAAAGAGGAACTAAACAGCCTCTTGATAAGGGTGAAACAAGAGAGTGAAAAAGCTGACTTAAAACTCAAGATTCAAAAAACTAAGGTCATGGCATCCAGTCCCATCACTTCATGGCAAATAGATGGGGGAAAAGTGGAAACAGTGACAGATTTTATTTTCTTGGGCTCCAAAATCACTGTGGACGGTGACTGCAGCCATGAAATTAAAAGACGCTTACTCCTTGGAAGGAAAGTTATGACCAACCTAGACAGCATATTAAAAAGCAAAGATACCACTTTGCCCACAAAGGCCCATCTAGTCAAAGCTATGGTTTTTCCAGTGGTCATGTACGAATGTGAGAGTTGGGACCATAAAGTAGGCTGAGTACCAAAGAATTGATGCTTTCTAATTGTGGTGCTGGAGAAGATTAAGAGTTCCTTGGACTGCAAGGAGATCCAACCAGTTCATCCTAAAGGAAATCAGTCCTGGGTGTTCATTGGAAGGATTGATGTTGAAGCCGAAACTCCAATACTTTGGCCACCTGATGGGAATAGCCACCTCATTGGAAAAGACCCTGATGCTGGGAAAGATTGAGGGCAGGCGGAGAAGGAGACGACAGAGCTGAAATGGTTGGATGGCATCACTGACTCAGTGGACCTGAATTTGAGCAAACTCTGGAAATGGTGAAGGACAGAGGAGCCTGGCGTGCAGCAGTCCACGGGGTCTTGAAGAGACGGATACGATATAGTGACTGAACAATACGGGCAACAAATATCTGGGTAATCTCCCTATCCCAAGGTCACCCTCTCTGGGAGGGAGGTTTAGTTATATCTGTAAACTCCCTTTCCTGCAGGGCCTGGTTGCACTGGATTGAATGAGGAGGCGTGTGTACACCAGGGCCAGGCCTCTAGGGACACGTCTTGGAATCATACACCTTCTTCCCGAGAAACTGTGAGGCCTGAGTTAGCAGGTGTATGGCAAGTACCCAGCACCTACCACGCTTGTCTCGGGCAGGATTTGCATGCAGAGAACCGCCAGCCCTTCTCTCGATGGGAGAGGACTTGGCTGGGGTGATGGAGTCAGGGTGGCAGTTGTTGGGACCAACGGACAGTCGGTGAGTGCTGTCCAGCTCTCGGCCAAAGGGCTTCACTCTGATGACACTGGGGGGTCTTCGTTGCGTGGTACCCTCCCCGGTTTGGGTCTTTGCCGTGCTGACCACAGCGAGGACGGGGCTTGGGGATGAGGCAATAGGGAGCTGGCCCAGCCCTCTCCGAAACCACCTGCTTGGAGCTCTTGGCTCTGACAAGAGTGGGAAGGTTTCCTCCGGCTGCAAGTCCAGGGACTCAGAAACCACTGAAGTCATAGCTTTTCCCCAACCGGCCCAGCAAGGTTCTAAGTGGGAGAGAAGAGAAGAGGACGTCCGGGCTCCCACCCCCTCTGCTAACCACACGCGGGTTGGGGCCGAGGGCCCTGTTCAGACCCGTTCTCGGCCTGGCGTCACTGGTGGAAGAACCAGCAGGAGGCCCTGGCCTTGCTGACTCTGGGCGAAAGACGGACAGCACGTCTCTGAGCTGGGCCCTGGGCTTCTATCCAAGGCTCTGTAGGGGAGCCGCCCGTTCCCAATAACCTGCTCTCCGAGTGATCTGGCCGAGCGTGAGATCAGTAGGAAAGAGGCGAAAAGGGAGAGGTGAGAAGAAACTTGATTTTTCCTTCCCCAGACGCCACAGTGGGAAGCAGCTCTCCCTCCGCCGATTCCTAGACCAGACCGTTCTCACGCCTGGCAGAATTCTTTCTCGTCTCGTCCGGCTCTCTCCCTGCTCTCCTGTCACTGCTTTGCCTTCTGGAGTTTCTCAAAGCTTCTCCCAGAAAAACTGGAGCCAGTTTACTCCCCTTGAACACCCGTCATTTTCTCAGAGCTGCAGCCTCTCTGCTGTGATTTCCAAAGAGAGTCTCGGGCCGGACTTTCTTCAGTGAGAGAGCAAGTACGCAGGAGGAGGGGGACGGGGCGTCTGATGGGGGAGAGCACAGATACACACACACACACAGACACACACAGACACACACAGACACACACACACACAGAGACACACACACACACACACACAGACGCACACAAGTACGCAGGAGGAGGGAGACGGGGCGTCTGATGGGGGAGAGCACAGACACACACACACACACACACAGACACGCACACAGACACACACACAGACACACACACAGACACACACAGAGACACACACACACACACACAGACACACACAAGTACGCAGGAGGAGGGAGACGGGGCATCTGATGGGGGAGAGCACAGACACACACACAGACAGACACACACACAGACAGACACACACACACACAGACACACAGACACACACACACACACACACACGGCTGAGAAACGCTGAGTCGGTAATTATAGGAAAACAGAACCTTCTTGATCCTGGCGGAGGAGGTCCAGAGAGAAAAGCAGAGAGAAGAGAATTTGCGTCTGTGTCGTAGCTGCCGGAGTTTTTACACCAGGGAGGCATGACCCCGTTTGACCTTGACTGAAAGAACCAGAGGGTTTCAGAGGAACCGACCAAAGATATGTGGGTGCAGGGCCAAGCCGAGCTGACCGGCTTTGACAAGTCAAAGGACAGATGTGGTCTGGCTCGGGCAGCTTCTGGGAGGGGACGAAACCCGGATCTCAGCCTCTGAGCTGTGAGGGCAGTGGCACCATGAACCTGGGCTCCAGGCATGCACTGCCCTCCATCACTGCGGTGACAGGAAAAGGCTTCAGCTAGTAGTGCTCTTGCCTGGAGAATCCCATGGACGGAGGAGGCTGGTGGGCTGCAGTTCATGGGGTGACTAAGAGTTGGGCATGACTGAGAGACTTCACTTTCACTTTTCACTTTCATGCATTGGAGAAGGAAATGGCAACCCACTCCAGTGTTCTTACCTGGAGAACCCCAGGGACTGGGGAGCCTGGTGGGCTGCCGTCTGTGGGGTTGCAGAGTTGGACACGACTGAAGCGACTTAGCAGCAGCAGCAGCTTGTTGTTTTAAGGCCTGAAATAGTGACAACCCCATTTCCCTAGCTCCCCGTGGACCCCCTGGCTCCCCGTGGCCCCCCTGGTTCCCTATGCCCCCCTGACTCCCCGTGGCCCCCTGACTCCCCGTGACCCCTTGACTCCCCGTGACCCCCTGGCTCCCTGTGGCACCTGCGTCCTCACACCCGTCGAGGGCTGGTGCTGGAACACTTGTGGGATCAGTGGCCGACGATGCGAAAGGAACATTTTCCCCGATTACTTTTTTAACCTGGATTGTGCCTCACTGTGGTGTTGGAGAAGACTCTTGAGAGTCCCTTGGACTGCAAGGAGAGCCAACCAGTCCATCCTAAAGGAAATCAGTCCTGAATATTCATTGGAAGAACTGATGCTGAAGCTGAAACTCCAATACTTTGACCACCTGAGGCAAAGAGCTGACTCATTGGAATAGACCCTGATGCTGGGAAGGATTGGGGGCTGGAGGAGAAGGGGACGACAGAGGATGAGATGGCTGGATGGAGTTTGAGTGAACTCCGGGAGTTGGTGATAGACAGGGAAGCCTGGAGTGCTGTGGTTCATGGGGTCGCAAAGAATCAGACACGACTGAGCGACTGAACTGAACTGGACTGAACCTCACTTAGTTACATTTTAAGGGGGAAAGAGAGGAAGGGAAGGAAGGACGGCACTTAAGGAGGTCTGCAGGAAGCTTCAGGTCCGTACGGGGATCGCCCACCCAACCCACGACGTGCCTTTCACATTGTTTCAACTTAACTAGATACTGACATCCCATGAATGAACGTTGATTGAGGACCTGTTTATGCAAAACAGTGTGTAAGATCCATCTTCCACTGAAATAAGAAAGGGGTGTGCTGGGAGGCGGCGGGTTAGATGGGACATGTCCTAACTCTGGTCATAAGCTCAAGTTATAGGAACGTACTTCTGACTTCATGCATTACTTGCTAGGGTGGTGGTTAGAAGAATCAGGCAGGCAGACCAGCAGGCTCATCTGAGCACGTGAGAGGGAGGCTGATTTGGCTACTGTGTTAGGTGCACTTCTCCAGGCGAAGTAGCTGGTTTGCTGCTGCAGTTATTTTGGAAAGCAGTTAACGTTAAGTAATTATTGGCATGATGGCATCCACACATGTCTGCAAAGCCCTGGGTTTTCAATATTGGCTGGAGAGAGCCTGCAGAGAAGGGTGGGGGCGCGGGCTTCTGTGTGCAGGAGAGAAGCAGTTGGCACAGTCCCTCCCTGCTTCTCTCCTCTGCTGTTCGCTCTCGCCGTTGGCGCTGAAGCCTGCAGCCCTCGCTGGCCCTGCGCATGGTAGCAGGTGTGTTCACGCATGCTCACGTCGACGGGGCAGCGACTCACACGAGGTGACGGGTGACTGCCTCTCATAACGGAACTCTGAGTGCGATGCAGATGCACCCTGGCTACTGGGCCTTCCACGTTCCATTTGTGAGTATTATCTTTTGTTAAAAATTCTTCTACATCATGGTTTTATTTTACTTATTTATTTTTTGGCCACGCTGTGCGGCACGTGGGATCTTACTTCCCTGATCGGAGATTGAACCTGGGCCCCCTGCATTGGAAGCTCAGAGTCTTAACTGCTGGACCACCAGGGAAGTCCCCCACATTCCACTTCTAGCCTGATGAAGTGCTAGCTACTCAGTCGTGTCGGACTCTGTGAGCCCGTGGACTGCAGCCTGCCAGGCTCCTCTGTCCACGGGATTCTCCGGACAAGAACACTGGAGTGGGTTGCCCTTCCCTTCTCCAGGGGAGCTTCCTGACGCAGGGATCGAATGCGGGTCTTGCATTGCAGGTGGATTCATTACCAGCTGAGCCACCAGGGAAGCCCTGATACACACCACATAAGCCGGAATATGCTTATTAACATCCTTGCACTCTGGGTGAAGCTTCTCTGCCTCTAGGGTCCAGCTGCAACACTTGAAAGAACAGCTCCCCCTCCTGTTACAGCCCACAAACCTCATCTGAGCTCTCATGGATTAAGAGGAAGTAATGGGCTTCCCTGGTGGCTCAGCTGGTAAAGAATCTGCCTGCAAAGCAGGAGACCCCGGTTGGATTCCTGGGTCGGGAAAATCCCTTGGAGAAGGGATAGGATACCCACTGCAGTATTCTGGCCTGGAGAATTCCATGGACTCTACAGTCACAAAGAGTCAAACACGACTGGGCAACTTTCACTTCACTAATGCGTCAATATCGCAAGCATCACATTCAACCGACCACACAAACCATCCCGTCACCTCCAAGCCCGGCGAGCGCCCCAGCCCCACCGTCCACGGCTGAACGGACCGACCACACAAACCATCCCGTCACCTCCAAGCCCGGCGAGCGCCCCAGCCCCACCGTCCACTGCTGAACGGACCGACCACACAAACCATCCCGTTACCTCCAAGCCCGGCGAGCGCCCCAGCCCCACCGTCCACTGTTGAACGGACTGACCACACAAACCATCCCGTTACCTCCAAGCACAGCGAGCACCCCAGCCCCACCGTCCACTGCTGAACGGACCGACCACACAAACCATCCCGTCACCTCCCAGCACAGCGAGCGCCCCAGCCCCACCGTCCACTGCTGAACGGACCGACCACACAAACCATCCCGTCACCTCCCAGCACAGCGAGCGCCCCAGCCCCACCGTCCACTGCTGAACGGCCAAGATCACTCCTAATCAGTAAGCGAGGCTTTCCGACATGCGATGACACAGAAGTCAAGCTCAAAATGGTCTGCAGGACAGATTGGTGAGAAAGAGCCTTGCTTTTCTGCCAAAATACTCCTCTGACTCTCCTTAAGGACCAAAGTAACATACAGAATTTAAGGCCACAGCTGTGTGGATAAGTGGGTACTAATCAACAGTGACACAGTGATGTCTCCCACATCCCCCCTCAAATCCTCAACTGACGTGTCGATCATTTTCCAAGGGCATAATTTCGTCGTTCACCGATCCTCACGTGGTTGATGAAACAAAGGTAATTATCGAAAATGACAGCATCTAAGAAGCAATCTCAAACTGTCTTTTTATTGTGTTCAATTAGCAAGAGACTTAGGAACCACTTTCTAATATAAAATTATCAGCCATAGAGTTGCAATTGAAACGCACTGTGGCAACTTCAGCCGATAACTCTCATTTTTCCTCTTTTTACTTTCCAAAGGCCCCCTCCACCTCTGGCCACTCTCACCGCTATAGAATGATGAGCAAACAGTTTTTACTTGGACAAGCACTGAATTTCCAGAGACTTATGTTTGCCCATCCTCTGGGGGGACCATAAAACCAGCGAAGAGGGCTCATTTGGAAATCTCTTGTATTAAGAAAAGTGATGAATGTGTCCAAAAGTGAGCTGAGTTATCTTCAGACAAGCCTGTATTCAACCAGAGTCCTAACTCCTCCGAGGCCGCTGTCATCAGCTGAGGGTCTCGGAACTGACCATCCCAGCTTCTCCAACACCCTCCCTCCCCACCCCTTCACACACACAAAGTCCTCCTTGATACTACCCTACTTATGTTTGGCATTTCCCCCTCTATATTTAGTCTTGGATGTAAAAAAAATTCCCAGGTAGTCTATGAAAGCATGGAGCCTCAGCTCCAAGTGAGCCACACCTGCACAATAATAAAACTGCTTGCAGGTTATAACACTCAGGAGAAAGGGGCAAGCCACGCTTTAAACTGAACAGAGTGGCGACCACTTGGGGAAACTGACTTTCTGGCCCGCTAACCTCTCCTGATCTCTGACCCCGGGCAGGGGAATAAACAAGAGAGGAGAGGGGGGTTTCTGGCAGTAGCCCTGCTTTCTGGAAGGGGCCCAGGTCTAGAGCTAAGTGCTGGGTGCGGAGAAGCGCTGGAGTTGCTCTGTTTGGAAACCTCATTCTGGAAAACCGAGATTCCACATTAGGAGCGGGAGAAAGAGCAAGGAGATGGCCCGGGAGCGGAAGGGGCCCGGGGTGAACCTCGGGGGCTCAGGAGCGGGTCTGGGAGCATCTCCGGGCGCGCTGCTGCCTGCAAACTTCTCGCCCCGAGATGGGCGCGGGCGCAGCGCGAGGCGCGCGGGGCGGCCCGGGGCCGGGCGGGGCTCACCTGTTCCAGCGGGCCACCTTCCTCCGGTAATAGCGCAGCGCCTCCGGGCCGGCCAGCAGCGAGTCTTCGGGCCCCAGGAGCGGCGGCTCCTCCGGCTCGTTGTACAGCGGGTGCGCGAAGAGCGCCCGCAGCTTGGAGCCGGGACCGCCACCGCCGACCGGCTCGACCCGCCGCGGGGCCGCGGAGGCCGGGGCGGGGGCCGGGGAGGCGGCGCGGCGGGCGCACGGGCAGCCGAGCGGGCGCTCCCGGAGCTGCAGGCGGCGCCGCACGCGGGGCCCGAGGTGGAAGTAGAGGTCGGCGGCCAGCAGCGCGCCGAGCAGCAGCAGGGTCAGCAGGCGGTCCCGGCGCAGCCCGGGCATGGCCCCGCCGGGTGCGCGCGGAGGCGCCCGAGCCCCGGGGCCGGACGCGCCGCGCGCGCAGAGCCCCCTCCGAGGGGGTCGCCCTTGAAGTCGCGGCCGGGGCGCAGAGCGCGCGGGCGGGGGCGGCGTCCCCTCTCCGCGCCCAGTGGCCCCCGGGGCCGGTGTCCCCGGGCCCCCGCTTCTCACACCCTCTGCGCACTGGGAGCCGCGGCAGGTGGAGGATCGGGGCGCCGGGGCGCCGGGGCGCGGGGACGGGCGACGCTCGCCTCCCGGCGGCGGCGGCGGCGGAGGGCGGCGGCGGAGCGCGGGGCGTCGCTCTGGAGGATGCGGTCGCTCCGGCTCCTCCGGCGGGCGGCGGGGACGCCCGTGCCCCCGGCTCTTCGGGCCGAGCTGGTGTGCGCGCCCGGCCCCCGGGGGAGGGGTGACGCCGCCGCCCCCGCCCACTGCCGCTGGCACCTGCCCCCGGCGCCGCCCGCCCGCCGACTCCGGGCCCTCTTCCGGCCCGGCCCGGCCACCTGGTCGCCCGGCCGCCGCGCGCCGGCCTCTCGCCCGGGACGCGCACGGGCCCCGCTCGGGGCTCAGCCAGGCGCTTGAGGGGCCTCCGAAGCTGCGCGCGCGAGACCTTCGATTTTCGTGTTTATTTCCTAGAAACAAGACAGCTCCCTGAAAGCCTTTCCCCTTAAGATCTGCCAGGTGTGTGTGCGTGCGTGTGTGCGCGAGCGTGTGTGTGGCCCTTTCGCTCTCTGCGTCTTCCCGCAGAGCCCTGTCCAGATCCAGAATGACCGCGTGTGCGGCGCTTGGCGCGTAGTAGGCGCTCAGGGAACAGCCGCGCTCAGCCAGGGAAAAAGTTTGACCTTTGAAAAGAAGGCACCGGTTCTACCTAGAGTCTTGTCGACTTCCTGTCTGGATGGAGCGCGGTTCCCGGTGTGCTTGCGTCTACCGAGCGGGAACGTGTCCTCCCGCGAAGGAGCGGGCCCTCCCGCTGACCCCACTCCGAACTTCGTGCTCAGCTGGGTGCGAAAGCGGATCCGCCCAAATGAATCACTGAAGGACTGTGTTAGGCTTTCCCCCGGATCCTGTGAGGTCATTCACATCCCTTCCCACCCTTTTTCCCTTTGAGGAAGACGGAGGGCGAGGTGGCTGCCCGGCCCTGAACTCCTGGCTCCTCCGTTTAATGAGCTGGTGGGATGGAGACATGCTGGTCTGACGGCGGAGGCAAGACCCCGCCCCCCCCCCCCCCACCGCGGCTCTCCATCCCTTAGGCCCTTCTTGGGTATGAAGAGGCATCTTTGCCAGGAGCTGCCCACCCAGGCACAGAACGTCTCCCCTCTGTGAACTTGGCTCTTTAACCCCCTCCTGCCCTCCTGGAGTCAGAACCCTCAGATGCAGTTGGACTTGTGGGTTCAAACTCGAGTTCCTCCCCCTGTGGCTTGGTGGGAGATCCCTGTGGCCTCTGCCAGCCCCATCATCTGTAAATGAAGCTAATAATAGAGCTTACCCCATAGGGTTGGGCTTCCCTGGTGGCTCAGGCCATAAAGAATCCGCCTGCAATGCAGGAGACCGGGGTAAGATCCCTGGGTCAGGAAGATCCCCTGGGGAAGGAAATGGCAACCCACTCCAATATTCTTGCCTGGAGAATCCCATGGACAGAGGAGCCTGGCAGGATGCAGTCCATGGGGTTGCAAAGAGTCGGACAGGACTAAGTGAAGAACACATACACACACACCCATAGGGTGACTGTTTGGCTGAAGGTGGCTCAGCTGGTAAGAATCCGCCTTCAATGTGGGAGACCTGGGTTCGATCCCTGGGTTGGGAAGATCCCCTGGAGAAGGGAATGGCTACTCATTCCAGTATTCTGGCCTGGAGAATTCCATGGACTGTATACCCCATGGGATTGCAAAGAGTCGGACACAACTGAGCGGCTTTCACTTTCACTAAGGGACTTTAAGTATATGACCCGCTTTGAACAGCCCCCAGCACGTGGTGAGTGTGAGGGATGTCTGCCAGAAATACAATTGCCTCCTGGTTCCTGTCACACACCGGGGAAGGCTGGAGACTGTTCATGAGAGGGACGAAGAAGGGAAAGTACTGAAAAGGAAGACGCCAGAAAAGGACCGTTGTCAGCAATACAGCGTGGTGGCCTGCGGTGCCGCGTCCACGTGAGGGGTGCCCGGATGATCCCATCGCCAGCTGCTCTGCTCAGCTGAGGACGCTGGCGGGAGTCTTAGGTTTTTGGAACCACCGTCTTCTTTTTTGCAATGAAATTCGAGCAGGTCTCCAGATTCTAAGACGCTTCGGACGTGCCTAAGTAGGCCTCGTGGCAAGGGTGAGGGAGTCAGGCACCCGTCGCGGCGTTGCGTCCGGAACAGCTAGGAGGAAGCGTGGTTTGCGTTTCCGGGCTGGCAAAGGGTGTGGGCGCGGAGCCATCACGAGTGATGTGACTTCCCTTCCTCCACACCCATTTTGTCTGAGCTCCATTCAGGAAGCAATCTTCCTAACTCAAGTAGAAATTGTCTAAACACGTTTTCCTCTGCTCCATAAAGGTCAAGGGCACACTGCACGTGGAAGCCAGTGTGGCGGAGGCTGTGGGCAGAGAGAGATCCAGGGGCGGGAGGGGGCAGTGCGAGTCGCCGTCCGCGAGGTCTGTCCGAGCCGCTCCTTCGCCCTCCTGCTCCTGCTGCGGCTCTCCTCGCCCGGCTTCCTCGCCAGCCGCACCTGTGGCCCCCACTTCCCACCCGCGTCGTCTCCAGCCGCTGTGTGCCGGGACCCGTGGTCTTTCTACCACCACTGCCGTGCGGGGTTTCTCCGACAGCCTCTTGACAAAGCCCCGCGTGGCGCTGACTGGTGGAGAAGAAACGTGGACGCGGTCCGGCTCTGGTTTCACAAAGCAGCGGCAAGAGGAGCAGACTTGGAACGGAGATGAGAAATTGACAATCGGCACAGACTTGGGCCTCTAAATTCCATTTTAAAAAATTTAAGGAAGTCATCAAAGGTGTACATGAGTATTTAGATAAAGAATGGTTATTGCTGTATAGGGAAGAAAAAAGGAAATAAACTCAGTGTTCCAAAATTCAGAACTGCTTAAGCAAAATGATGGTTCATCTATAAAATGAAGCTCTATTTTTATTTTTAATAATTTTGTTTATTTTTGGCTGGGCTGGGTCTTTGTTGCTATGCAGGCTTAACCTCTGCCGTCTCCTGCGGTAAAAGGGAGGATGCATGACGTCATTGCGATGACGTCTCCTGTTGGGGAGCAGGGCTCCAGGGCACCCAGGCTGAGGAATGATGTTAAGATGTCAGCAGCTGAGGCTCCCGGCTCTGGAGCACCGGCTCAGTAGTTGTGGCGCTCAGACTTAGTTGCTCGCAGTATGTGGGATCTTCCAGGATCAGGAATTGAACCCGTGTCTCCTGCATCGCCAGGCAGAATCGTTACCACTGAGACATCAGGGAAGCTCATTTATTTTCATGAAAATGTGTCTATATTATTAGGTAAAAAGATTGCAACTTATACATTCAGTTCAGTTTAGTTCACTCGCTCAGTTGTGCCCGACTCTGCGACCCCATGAATCACAGCACGCCAGGCCTCCCTGTCCATCACCAACTCCTGGAGTTCACTCAAACTCATGTCCACAGAGTCGGTGATGCCATCCAGCCATCTCATTCTCTGTCGTCCCCTTCTCTTTCTGCCCCCAATTCCTCCCAGCATCAGAGTCTTTTCCAGTGAGTCAACTCTTCAAATGAGGTGGCCGAAGTATTGGAGTTTCTGCTTTAGCATCAGTCCTTCCAATGAACACCCAGGATTGATCTCCCCCAGAATAGACTGGCTGGATCTCCTTGCAGTCCAAGGGACTCTCAAGAGTCTTCTCCAACACCACAGTTCAAAAGCATCAATTCTTCGGGGATCAGCTTTCTTCACAGTCCAACTCTCACATCCATACATGACCACTGGAAAGACCATAGCCTTGACTGGACGGACCTTGGTTGGCAAAGTAATGTCTCTGCTTTTTAATATGCTATCTAGGCTGGTCATAACTTTCCTTCCAAAGAGTAAACGTCTTTTAACTTCATGGCTGTAATCAGCAGCCTCAATGATTTGAGTAAACGTCTTTTAACTTCATGGCTGTAATCAGCAGCCCAAAAAAATAAAGTCTGACACTGCTTCCACTGTTTCCCCATCTATTTGCCATGAAGTGATGGGACCAGATGCCATGATCTTAGTTTTCTGAATGTTGAGCTTCAAGCCAACCTTTTCACTCTCCTCTTTCACTTTCATCAAGAGGCTTTTGAGTTCCTCTTCACTCTCTGCCATAAGGGTGGTGTCATCTGCATATCTGAGGCTATTGAAGATAGGTTCATTGAAAAATAATAATCACCTATTAATCACAAGTAAAGGAGAGCATTCATTGTGATCTTCAGAAATCATTGCTAATTTTAGGTTGACACATTAGGAATGATGTTAAGATGTCAGTTTAAATGTTATGAATGAAACATGATGAGTGTACAAATACCAAATATGTGAGAAAACACCACGCTGTTTTAACTAGGGCAGTTTTTATTGCTGTTGTTGTTAAGGGCCAGATAATAACTATTTTAGGCTTTGCGGCACGATCGTTGCAATGATTCAACACTGTCATTGAAGCAGGAAAGCAGCCAGAGACAATACATACACTCACTGCATCTCTGTGTTCCAATAAAACTTTATATATAAAAACAAGTGGTGGGCCAGATTAGGTCCATGGTTGGTAGTTTGCTGACCCCTGAAAGTTGAATAGGATACCAGTAATACAGTACTGGCTCTGTAGAATCTGAGAAAGCAGATTTTTATCTACTTTGTTGTTTTCCTTGTAAGAAGGAAATGCCAACATATTTGTAGTTCTATGTGCTTTTCTTGGAAGGTTAATCTGGAATCAGTGATGACTGGCGTAAAAGGAAGAAAGAAAATGAATCTCTGTCTTTGTTAACGAAACGGTTTGATTCTCAGAAACAAGAATCTTTTCAATTACTCCTATTGGCAATGCTTCTGACCATGATGTCCTGGGAACAGACATAATACATGCCTTGTATGTTCATCTCACTGTACAAAGCTTTTGCATATGGAGTTATGTGTTGAATGATTGTGGTTTATGTCAAATATAGTCGAATCTGGAAAATAATCAGTAATGACATACACAAAGGGGCTTGAATGAATGCTGTTAGCTGTGATTTACTGATTCATCCCTGTTTATTTTTCCTGTGTAATATTTGATTGCAAGGTAAATTTTAAGAACAAAGTAGAACAACAGAAATGGATGATATTTTGGAGGGAATATTGATGGAATGTGGTTATATTCTAAGTTAAGAGAAATAAAGAACCAGGGAGGGCTGAGCACGTTAATTAATAGAAAGTTAATTGCTTTCAGTAAGAATCGCTGTATTAGGTAGTTTTGGTTAGTTGAGGAAATCACCAGCCTCTCACCTCTTTAATGCTTATTAAATGCTTATTTAACCAAATTGAATAATAGGCGTTAACTCATGTACATGGTGTCAGCTGGGTTCTCTGGGATGCAGAGGCTAAGTGCACAAGATTTCCTGGCAGAGGGGGCCATCTGACTGCAAGGCAGCTCTGACAGTCTCCTAGCCCATCAGAGAGCTCCGGAGCCAGGAGTGCCTGGTGGAGGCGTCCCTTGTCGGCGGGGGTTTTCACCGTGCTTTGCTCCGCCATTGGCAGGGCCACCTTAGCTAAGAAGGGATCTTGGCAACTGCTGCTTGGCTCAGTTAACTGCCTTGAGAGCTCCGGTATCTCAGGCTTTCATCTCTGATCCATTCTTCATGCTGCCGCTGAAGCTATTTCTGCAAAATGTAAATCTGATCATGCTGTTCCACAGCTTAAAATCGGACACAATCTACACTACTAAAGCCTAGTAGTTCTTTAGGAAGGCATCTCTCGTGGTCTCCTGATGGTCTTCATTTCAGCTTTATCTTTGGCCACTTCCTGCTGGGTATCCTGTGCGTTATCCATGCCTTTATATCCATATTCATCAAGAAATACCTAGCACACCCAGACAGAGATAAGCCTCATTAAGACAGGAACACTAAATTCTGTCTGTCATGCCTGCACATTGACCCCGTCCCCCACCGCAACTAGCTGGTTTGAAATGCACATTCTTCTAATAAAGCTCAGAGGGCTTCTTAGTCTTTATGAAGGTGACTGAAGACTGGCTGACTTTAGGGGAAAACTGATCAGTCTGGATTTGAACATGCTGCTTTAAGCTGATGGTGTGAGAATCCGAGTGGAAACATCTAGGATCTGGGGAGTCGGGGGTGGGAGAGACATTTGGAAATAAGGATTTTGATGATGTCATCATAGCCACCACAAGGTATTCTCTGAGAATGGGTGAGGCAGAGCATTTTGGAAGAATGTTTCAATGTGTTTTCTGAGAGTGATAGAAACACAGCCAATAGTTATCACTTCCATCTCGACCTATTGTGACGCAAACATGTCAGAAGCTACAGCGTCGACTTGGAAGCTTTCCTTGATGTCAGAAACAGTCTTGGCTTCCGTGCTCTTCTGCCGACCTTCCTTTGTGGTGACAAGGTGGCACGGCTCAGGGTTTCATGTTCTTATGTGACAACAGCCCAGAAAAAGGGAGGGGCAGGAAACAAGTGCTGTTCTCCTTGGGCCTCTCTCTTACAGGCAGTAAAACGTTTCCCTGAGCTCCTAAGAGGTCTTCCCTTTATCCTGGGTCAGAAATGGTCCACCTGCTCATCCCTGCACCACTCACTGTCAGAGGGGAACAGTCTTCCATTACTGGGTTGAACACCTTGCTCTGTGAGGTCAAGTGACAATGGCAGCCAGGAGTGCTTGCTGTCAAGTTTATCAGGACTCAGGACTGGATCACAGTTTTGAGAGAAAGAACATGAGACTAAGACGAAAAGACAGGTAAATAAGCTGGTGGTGTTTGTGGGCAGAAAGTGGCCACCAGTGTTGAAAGAAGCAAAGAAGTCAAGAAGAATAAGGACCGAGTAAAGGCTGAAGAGTGTCAGCAAAGAGGCTGTCGGTGAACTTTCAGAGCAATTCTTTCCACTGAATGCCTGGGTTGGAAGCAAAAGGTCATGGAATCATGGAGCAATTCAGTGATGTGGAAATACAGGTAGAACCTGTGTGATGACGTTTTTAGAGCTTTGACTGTGAATGGAGCAGAGGGAAGCAGCTAGAGGTGGGCAAGGAGCAAAGCGAAAAATGAGAGGTTTTTCAAAATGAGGGGATCTGGGTATGTTTAAAGGTGGGTGGGAAGGAGCCAGGGGAGGAAGAGAAATGGGAAGGATGCAAACAGAGTGGAGGAAAAGGGGTCTCCTGGGTTCAACGGAAGGTAGAAGTCAAAGCTCGCTTTGGAGGGAGAGCGGTGTGTGTATAGTTAGAGGCTGGGGAGAAGGGTGGAAAATGTTGGCAGACTGTTTTGAGATGTTAAGTACAAAGGCTCAACAGAGATCTGAGAGGAGCAGGAGGTCTGCTCATCCCTAGAATTTATAGAGGAATAAAATGGAGAGTGCAGGTGGAGGGAAGGAATAAGCTGGAAGATGCAGAACATCAAGAATCAGGTAAATTTTACAAGTTTCAAGTAGAAACTATAAAGAGAAAGGAAAAAAAAAACTCCTGGGAAATTAAATTTGATGACCAAAGGGAAAAGGAAGCCAGAAACCTATAAATTTCCCCAAGAAGGGAAGGATTTATAGATGAAGAGAAATTTGACATGGAAAATCCATTTTTGGCTTTTCCCAACCGCCTGCTATTTGTGAAATAAGAAATGATGTTTCTCAAACCCCGAATGTTTCAGTTTCCTCGGCGGAAAGATGCCATGTTGGTGTTGTGCTATTTATAAAGTAAGGCTTTGTTTGCTCAACCTCACTCAGGATAAGGAAGCTGAAAATAAGTCTTTGGGATAGAATTCAAGTCAGTTAAATCAAGGACACATATAAGATACACATTGTCTGTACGAGACACTAGGTCTTAAGACAACCTAAAATATAACATCCCTCTAACCTGCCTTAATTGGAAAGAGTTGAAAAATTGATGTAAGAAGCAGACAGATGGAGATAAAAATATCACCTTTCTTACTCACAAAGCACTCTGTCAGAGGGCAGGAGTTAATCTGGCCGGTAGGTTTGTTTACACATCCCTGGTTCAAACTTACATCCCTCCCGCAACGTGGAAGTCTTCTCCGCTGGAATGATCCTGCCTGAATAAACTTTCTGGATGGCCAAGAAGAAAAGAGAATTCAGTGCGAATACAGGTTAAGTCTAAGTGGCTGTTTCCTCAAAGGAAGGATGGAGGAAGGGATGTGAGCTGAGCACATTCAGATCCTTCTGCCAAACTCGTGAGTCAGCCAGGCCATCTTCTCCTTCCCTGGGCTGGGGTCACCGAGGTGGAGAGAGAGCCCCGAGTGTGACTTAGTAGATGTCCTCCCTGTGGGCTGCGCGTTCAGTTCCCCTCCCCAGACCAGGCACTGGTACTGTGTGTGGCGGCCCAGGCAGGCATAAAGATAAATAACACGTATGCTGGGGTTCACGCAGTCGGGACCTGGCGTGCAAGAGAAGCAGCATGGGGCGTGGAAAGACCCAGAGAGATGCAACAGCGTAGGGCAGGTGGTGTTCCGTGCAGGGTGACAGAAACGGGAGAGACGGAGGTTGCGAGCAGCTAGAAGGGGCCTTCCCAAGCTTCATTAAGGAATTTGGTCTTTGTTAGACGGGACGTAAGGAGTCACGGCAAGTTTTTAAGCAGCGGAGTGAATAGTTGGGTTTTGTTACTGAACACAAATTCATGTGCCAGACATAAGAGGTCAAACGAGACGGAACATCGGTTGGAAGCAGAGAAAGGTCTATAGCAGGGCCATGCGAGGAGACGGGTGGCTGCTGTGCCCACGCCCAGACTCCCCAAGGGCTTCAGGAGAGCGTTTGTAAAGGCCAGGTGAGAAGGGGCGCGGGGTTGGTCGGTGAAAATTTCTTGGCGCTGGACTCCTTTGTTCTTGCAGCTGTCCACTAGGTCAGGTCTAGACCTTCCCGTAACCCTCCAACAAGCCAAACGTCATTTTCTGTTCTGCAACTCTTTATCTCTGTATAAATGGAAAAGTGTTACACCCTTAAAGGTCAGAGCCTCGGGAACGGGCTGTCCCATGTGTCTCAGGCTATGGGCAACGTTCGTGTACAGAAGGTGCCGAGTCAGCATGGCTCAGCCCAGGCAACAGAGCGCAAAGGCTGAAGTAAAGGAAGCAGATCCTCACAGTCAGGCTTTTTCAACCCTTCCCATTTCCGGGAGGCAGTGTGTAGGAGGGGCCAGGGTGAAGGGAGGCTTGGGGAAGAGGCTGACTCGGGCAGAAACCAGGAGAGTGGTCAGAGCTGGAAGCCATAGTGGAGAGCGCGCCTGGGGTCCTGAAGAACATGGAGGCAGTTAAAGGACCTTCTAAGAAAAAGGAGGCGCAGGCGAGGAGAAGACCCTGAGTCTGGGTGCGTTTACGTCGAGTGTGATAGGTGGCAGAGCTTGTGCTTCTGTAACAGGGAGTTAGGAGTAAGCAAGGCATCACACGTAGGGCAAGCGAAAGAGCATTTGCTGTGGGGTGAGTCCTGCCTTAGGGACTAGAGACTCACGGTAAAGTTGGTCGACGCTGCGCTTGTCTTCACCCCCAGAGCTCGCCACCTGAGACTGGAAGGCGGTCGGTGTTACTCCCTCAGCCGTGTCCGACGCTTTGTGACCCCGTGGACTGTAGCCTGCTAGGCTCCTCTGTCCATGGGATTCTCCAGGCAGGAATACTGGAGTGGCTTGCCATGCCCTTCTCCAGGGGATCTTCCCCTCCCAGGGACTGAACCCGAGTCTCCTGCACTGCAGGTGAATTCTTTACCACTGAGCCACCAGGGAAGCCCCTGCTGCTGCTGCTGCTAAGTCACTTTAGTCGTGTCCGACTCTATGCGACCCCATAGACAGCAGCCCACCAGGCTCCCCCGTCCCTGGGATTCTCCAGGCAAGAACACTGGAGTGGGTTGCCATTTCTTTCTCCAATTCATGAAAGGGAAAAGTGAAAGTGAAGTCGCTCAGTCGTTTCCGACTCTTAGCGACCCCATGGACTGCAGCCCACCAGGCTCCTCCATCCATGGGATTTTCCAGGCAGAAGTACTGGAGTGGGGTGCCATTGCCTTCTCCAGGGGAAGCCCCTACTGCTGTTATAATGTTCATTTTCTGCATACCTGTCACTGGGTTAAGCACAAGTATAGGTATCATTTACTACGTGCCTACAGTTTGCTGTGCCCTGTACTTAATCCTTAGTAGTTATGAGTGTGGTGTCTACGGTCAGGTGGCCAGGGAATGAATTTGGGCCTCAGATGAATCATGTTAACAAGTTGCTTGATCCTGTTGAGCATTCCTATCAGTGCTTGCAGAATGAGGTTCTAGTCAACCTATCTATAGGGTAGTTATAAACCGTGCTAACTTTGGCACAGAACCTAGCACATGGAAAATAGGTACTCAGTAAATACTAGCTACGATGGTGACGACAATGCTGCTGATTGCTCTCATTACCGACCAGGGCTCTTGGCCTCCTTAATCAATACAAATTGATAAGAGGCTGGATAGGAGATTCAGGCAAGGCTTTACGGGACCCTTGCTGCGGCAGGAAGGAGCGAGAACAAGTCACAGGTTTCCTGGCCCACTCAGGCGGGCTGAGCTTGCTCTTACCTGGGGTCACGGTAGAGACGTGTCCAGCAATCAGGATGGAGGGCGGCTCGGGTGGTTTCCCCACCCGTGACGTGGTGCTGTGTGCAGGGGGCACTCTGCTTTTGCTCCTGGCTCTTCAGAAGTGGCAGTTGGACTTCTTGGTCTCTTTGTATTTTATTGTCCAGCATTTGCCCCACCTACGCATGCGTGCATTTATAAATATTTTCAGTCCCTGGTGGCTCAGATGGTAAAGAATCTGCCTGCAATACAGACCATGGTTTGATCCCTGGGTCAGGAAGATCCCCCAGAGAAGGCAATGACAACCCACTCCAACTTCTTGCTTGCAGAATTCCATGGACAGAGGAGCCTGGTGGGCTACGATCCATGGGGCCACAAAGAGTCGGACATGACAGCCAAGTGACACTTTCATGGTTACTTTGCGTTTTGTTGCTGAGGGAGACGCTTGTCCAGGGGCAAGCAGTGCAGCAAAGAGATGCAGGCCCTGTCTGTCTCACCGTGACGTTGATGATGGGGACTATACCCAAGATGACTGGTGGCGACAATCACCATCGCGTTGATGATGGTGCCAGGGATGAAGATGACTACTGACTTGAGAAGCCGGAGTGTGGAGGTCATGCGCTCTGGGAATAGCGTCAGAAGATTCTGGAGTTAAGTGTCTGTGTTAGCTCAGTGGCTCCGTGACCTTGGGAGAGTTCTTTTCACTGGTTACATTTCAGCCTCTTTGTCTGTAAACACAGTAATTACTTCACAGGGCTGCTGGGAAGCTCAAATAGGACACTTAATATATCCAGGCTCCGCTGTCCATGGAATTCTCCAGGCGAGAATACTGGAGTGGGGTGCCATTTCCTACTCCAGGGCATCCTCCTGACCCAGGGATCGAACCCGAGTCTCTTGTGTCTTCTGCATTGGCAGGTGGATTCTTTACGAATGTGCCACCTGGGAAGCCCCAAGTAGGACACTAAATGTCATCAATTCTAGGATGTATATAGTACATATTTTAACATCTCTGAAATCAAGGCTGCATCTTGCAATTATTGCCAGTTGGTGCATAAATTGGATATTTGTGAAGCAAGTTTTCATCATTAGACAAATGATCACAGTTCCATGTTTTTTTTCTTGCCAGACGATGACTGCTTCATGAGACCTAAGGAAGGGATTCCTAAGTCGATAAAGCTGTTATTTATTTATTTATTTTGGAAATGCATGCAAGAGGGCTTTTTCTTCTTTTTTTTTTTATCCCAAACTAAGCTATGTGATTGAAGACAGGAGAAACTGTGAAGTTCCACAGACTGGATGAAGAAAATTTCAAAGCCAAGAAAGGTTGTTGTGATGGTTTGTTGCTGATCAAGAAAGCGCCAACATCAAAAGCTGCAGAACGGGTGTCGGTGTTAAAAGAAAATCCTGGAGGAGAATCATTGGTCGCTTGACGGGTGATTTTGGAGAAATGTAATGGTTGCTGACTTGAACTGAAAAACGATCTAGGTCATTCAGACTCTGAACATTTTATGTCTCTTATATTTTCTTTCTCATTAAGACACATGAGGAATCCGTGATAAATAATCGCTGATGTCTAAAGCATCTTTTTCAATAAGTAGACAAAAAATTCAAAGTGCTAAGCAAGCTTTATGCCACAGTTTTATTGGGAGCGTTTTATTTACTTTTATGGGGCACAGAAAATGCCAGTGTGTCCTTTGTTGTTGTCCAGTTGCTAAGTTCTGTCCGAGTCTTTGTTAGCCCAGGAACTGGAACCATGCCAAGATCCCCTGTCCTTCGCTGGGTCCCGGCGTCCGCTCAGAGTCAGGCCCTTTGAGTCGGTGGTGCCGTCCAACCATCTCACCCTCTGTCACCCCTTCTCCTCCTGCCCTCAATCTTTTCCAGCATCAGGGTCTTTTCCAGTGAGACAGTTCTTCCCATCAGGTGGCCAAAGTACTGGAGCTTCAGCTTCAGCATCAGTCCTTCCAATGAATATTTAGAATTGATCTCCTTTAGGATTGACTGATTTGATATCCTTGCAGTCCAAAGGTCTCTCAAGAGTCTTCTCCAACACCGCAGTTCAAAACTATCAATTCTTTAGCGCTTAGGCTTCTTTATGGTCCAACTGTCACATCCGTATATGACTAATGGAAAAACCATAGCTTTGACTAGATGGCCTTTTGTCGGCAAAGTGATGTCTCTGCTTTTTAATCCTCTGTCCAGGTTTGTTGTAGCTTTCTTTCCAAGGAGCACTTGTACGTAGTATCTCATAAGACAGATGTACTTTTTTTTTTTTTTAACCATTTTCAACTGATGGACATTCAGGCTTTTCCACTACTAAAAAAGATGGTTCTGTCAGCAACTCCGTGTAAATGCTTCTTTTGAGAATCTTTTTTCTAGGAGGGAAATAGAAGAATTTCTAGGTCAGAGGAGAAGTACAATACAATTTCATTGCATTTTCAGTGTTACTCAACCTTTTTCCCCCCATTATCACTGCCCCTAAGAAAAAAAATTAAACTTGAATTTTAAATTCAATGAACTACTTAAATTGATTAAAATTGAATTTCACTCTGATGAGATAAACTAAATTCTAGGGTGAAGAAGATTTTGTTGGTGCATTTGAAGGGCCACACACCGTTCTCATGGCCAAGATATCTTCGCCTCCAAGAGCCACCTTTGCCCCCACTGAGGACACATGATTTAGAAAAATACAAGTTGACAACTTCTTTGTTGGGTGGGAAAGACATGTCCCTCTTTTGTGAAGACTGCAGTATGTCACATGGGATTCTTGTGACCCGGAAACATTTAACACCTGTGGCTTATCTGGGACCCTCAAAACATATTTCCAGAGTTGGACTGAGAATTGATAATACAGTGTGCAAGGCTGTTCTCACGCTTGCCATAGAGCAGAGCAGAAAGACACTGCTAATTGACCCTCGTTCCTCAGACATGGATTAATATTGCCAAGAATCACTAGACTATCACTGGAAAAGTCACAGAGAAAAAAAAACTTCGAGAAGAAATAATTGGGCCAGAGGCTGTCACTCATGGGAGCTTGCTCACACATTCCTTTTGTAGGAGCTGTTTTTAAAAAACATGTTTAAGAAGGATGGAATTTGGCCTGGGAAGCTCAGCCTTTGAAATCTGCTCTGTGACAAGCAGCATGGCAAGAAGAGCAAGACGTGGCTTTGGTTCCATGAAGAGAAACTTTGATGAGTGGCTCTGAAAGAAATCGGGCCCCTCGGATGTCAGAAAGCTGCAAAATGAAAGCCTTGTCACTGAGAAATCGTGACTCCTCGCTCTGCGGTACAGACCCACGGACTCCTGATGTGAAGGGAGGGGCTCTGTACAGCTGCAGGAGCAGGACCCGAGTCCCGGAGCGGTGGGGGCTCAGAGTGGGGTGTGGGCACTCAGCCCTGCTGCGGTGAGGAGCCGCGCTCTAGTCTTCCCGCCTCGCAGCAGGCGCATCACTTCGGGCAAATCGATGGTCAGTTCTGGTCCCTGGCTGACCTGAACGAGCTGGGAGCCAAGAAGTTCTGCTCCCGCCACTTGGGTGAAGAGATTCAATGTCAGAACAGAACTGCCACTGAGAGCTAATAAGATTCAAATGTA
This sequence comes from Moschus berezovskii, assembly GCF_049115385.1. Classification (NCBI taxonomy): domain Eukaryota; kingdom Metazoa; phylum Chordata; class Mammalia; order Artiodactyla; family Moschidae; genus Moschus; species Moschus berezovskii. The sequence continues at coordinate 72,663,073 of NC_142479.1, read as the reverse complement.
GGAACGAGGGGACTTCCTGGGGCTCTAAGTCACGTTTTCATGCAGGTGTGACCGTTTTTATTTCCATAATAACAGTTTCCCTTTAAAGTGGATTAGGAAAAAACACACAGCTTAGAGCATCAGATTTCTGATTTCATGGACTTATTTATTGACTAGAAGGTTGCGTCTAAAGAAACCAAATTCATTGTAAATTGACTAATGTAAAAATAATGTACAAGGGTTGTATATGGAAATGGTTTTTTAAAAAAGAGTGAATGTTTCTAGAATGAAACATTCTAGAATGAAGTTTGAGAAACAGTGATGTAAACCTCTCCTTCCTAGAATTGGCTGAACTGCCCACGATTTAGTGTGGACCATGTGGCTCAGGGGTAAGGAAGCTGCCTGCCAATGTAGGAGAGGAAACGGGAAGATCCCCTGGAGAAGGGAATGGCAACCCACTCCAGTGTTCTTGCCTGGAGAATCCCATGGACAGAGGACCCTGGCAGGCTTCAGTCTATAGGGTGGCAAAGAATCGGCCACAACTTAGCTACTAAACAACAGTAGCAACAATATTTTTTAGAGAAGTTTAGGTTTAAAACAAAGTTGAGAGGAAGGCAGAGAGTTTTCTCATACACCCCTGCCCCTCCCCCGCCCCTCTCCACACACAGGCTCTGCCACCCCCACCCACCGAGATCCATATCACTCACCAGAGTAGGGTGTTTGGTAGTAACACATCGCCGTCGCTCCAAACCCCTCCTTTGCCGCTGTGTTCACTCTCTTTGTCAGAAGAAATCTTTTGGCCGTGCCACTTGCTTTGCAGGATCTTAGTTCCCCGACCAGGGATTGAACCTGTAGCCCCTGCAGTAGAAGCAGGGAGTCTTCTCCACTGGACCACTGGGGAAGTCCCTGGGTTCACTCTTGATGTTGAACATCCTATGGGTTTGGACAAATTTATAATGACGTGCATGTGTGTGTGTGCGCGTGTGTGTGTTGCTCAGTCGTGTCCGACTCTTTGTGACCCCATGGACTGTAGCTGCCAGGCTCCTCTGTCCATGGGATTCTCCAGGCAAGAATCCTGGAGTGGTTGCCATGCCCTCCTTCAGGAGATCTTCCTGACCCAGGGATTGAACCCAGGTCTCCCACATTGCAGGCAGATATAATGGCATGTACTTATCATTATAATATCAGACAGAATATTTTCATTGCTATAAAAATCCTCTGTGCTCCGCCCTGGGGCATGGTCCACCATCCATTTCTGACAAGCTCCTGGGTGACACGGTTCCTGTGGATCCTTGGAACACACACTTTGCGTGTGAGAACCCAGAAGCTTCTGTTACTGCAGGAGGCACCTCTGTCATCGTTTCTGTCCTTGTGCCATCTCCAAGCCATCGATTGAGTCAAAAGAGTGTAGGAAATCGGATACACTTGTGGGATGTTTGGCAGTCAGAGGGGAGCTAGATTCAGCACCTGTGTTTCTATGGATTTCTCCCATCATTTTCTGGGCTAAAAATGAAGCCTGTCTAGCTCCTCTTAAGGAGAAAAGCGAGCTGTGGCCTGGCGTCCGCGGAGCACTGAGGTTGACGTTACCCATGCAGGGAAGCAGGGCTCCCAGCGCCTTCAGAGAGGGTTCAGTGCTCTCTCGTCTTGGGGTTTGGGCTGCGCACTGGTTTTTAACTTTATGTAACATCTTGGCCCTCTCCCTGAGAAGAAGTGTTTCGAAACCGCTTGCCGTTCCTGCTGTGGGACATCTGTAAAGAGACAAGTTGTCCTTTCACCCGAGCTGACTTGGCAGGAAAGTGTGGCCCGTCCCTTCGGCTGTCCAGAAATTTCCCTGACTCGTGGCCTGTAACCTCTTCCTTTCGCTCCTTCCCTGAGAAAGCCTGGGGACAGCAGCCTGCCAGGAGTGTGCGCCTGGTTTGCGCTCGCTTGTGTGAGCTGCTGGAGGTGTGAGTCGAATCTTAGCCCAGAAGCCCGAGTACACAGGAAAGACAGCTTACAACAGCTCTTTGAAATTCAGCCTAACTTCTGTTTCCAGCCCTGATTTCACCAGAGTGGGGAGCATTTAGCCTCAGTTAATTTTTTTTTTCTGTCTTTGCTCCAGGATTGTATTTAAATTTGGGGAAATAAACATCCCGGGGGTGTGTCCCCTCTTTCATCTGGTTATCGGGGTCCTGGGTACAACTTCTGCCATCCAATTTGGTCCTTTGTTGGCCCAAGCTTGTCTCTGTAGGAACTTCCTTTTTCCTGTCTGCACAGTTTCTACCTGGCTTTCCTCTTACTCAGGATGTTTTCCAAGAAGTATTGTGTCAAAGCTGAGAGTCCTTTCCAGGCTCCTGCCATCCAAAGCTTTTAAAACAGTAGAGCCAGGAAAATACTATTTTTCCCTGCCTTTACTTCCTTCTTTACATCATCCCCTGAAACAAAAGCATAGAATACCTTTGCTGTTAAAAACGGAAGAAGGGCCAAACAGGAGAGGCCCAAAGTGCAGAGCGTTTGAAATATGCTAACCTCGCTGCAAAATCCAATGCCCCAGATGAATTGCAGTGTAATTCATGTGTAATAAGTGTGCTTCGACTCCTTCTCCACCTTGCAGGCATTTTAATGATGCTATGTTTCTCCTAGAAGGTACTCTTTGCATTTTTTTTTTCCCTTCAGTCTCACCCCATGTCTGCTAAAATAGTACCAAATCCCAAGAGGTGGGAAATTCAGGGCTGGAGACGGAAGGAGAATAAAAGAACTCGCCCAGGAACTTCGCTGGATTACGCTTTCAGAAAACGTGACTTACACCGAGGCCCCGACCTCTGTGCATTTGTAGTGGTGTGAGGTAAGCTAACTCAATTCAATTCATGGAGACAGTACTGGGGGCAAGTTCATTCTACCGTGTGATGTGACTGGGGGTGGTTAAGGACACCGGCGTTGCGGGGAGAAAGGCTGTGTTTGGTTCCTGGCTCTGACACGCCTCGTGTGGTTGACTGTGGACAAGCTACCAGGAGTGCAGTGCCAGCCCTCCGTGCCCCAGGGTCTTATTTCTGGGAATTCAACCCACTGAGGATTTCCAGTCGTGAAATTTAGATCTGTGCTTGGTTGAATCCCTGGTGGCTCAAATGGTAAACAATCTGCCTCCAATGCAGGAGACCATTGTTCGATCCCTGAGTCTGGAAGGTCCCCTGGAGAAGGGCATGGCACCCACTCCAGGATTCTTACCTGGAGAATCACATGGACAGAGGAGCCTGGTGGGCTACAGTCCATGGGTCGCAGAGAGTTGGACACGACTGAGCACCTACGCCTTTCCCTTTGGTTGAATCTGCAGATGTGGAGGGTCTTATTCACTTTACTCTTGCTGTTTAGTTGCTCAGTTGTGTCTCTGTGACCCCGTGGACTGTAGCCCGTCAGGCTCCTCTGTGCACGGGATTTCCCAGGTAAGAATACCGGAGTGGGTTGCCATTTCCTCCTCCAGGGGATCTTCCCGACCCAGGCATTGAACCCAGGTCTCCCACATTGCAGGCAGATTCCTTACCACCAAGCCACCTGGGAAGCACACTTCTTCCGTTAGCAGGTATTTACACGAGAGGCTTCAGCATCGTTGAATCTTAGCATCAACAGGGACCCCTGGGGCCCCATGGGTGCCAAGGGAGGGACGTGCGGGGCAGGACTGTCTGATGACAGGATGGGCTGCTTAATGCGTGGTAAGAGCTAAGGACAACAAATGCCTGGACTTTGGCCAGCACAGAATAAATGTTAATTTATGATGATTGTTGTACAAATAGTGTTGGTTTTCTGAAAATTTCCCCCCTTTCATTAGGAGGGCCTTTGTCTGGTCCTTGTTTATGAAGAGGGAAAAAACCCAAGAGGCACAAAAACATTCTTTAACTTGTATGAGGTTCTGAAAGTGGGCAAAGCCTCTGATGTACACTAACCATCGTTTCTTTCCCCATGGGAATTGTGGCTCTCACATATTTTATTGTGAGTGTGTTGATTCAACAAACCTCAGACCCTCCCTGGGTTTAACATACAAGACCTGAAGCATGGCCACTTGCAAAATATTCCCTAACGCTTGTGTTAGGTAGGCTAGTTTAGGCTGAACCTGCCGACCTCATGATTGGTTATGGCCAAAAAGCGAGACACGTGGTTTGGAGTTGGCAAGGGGAAGGGTATTTTCACCCTAAACACACAGCTCATTTCAGTAATGAAGGCTAGATATTCACAACTCTAGACAAGGGCTCACAGGCCCATGAGTAAGGACTGATAAGAAGCACAGAACTCGAAGCTGAGTCTTATCATCGGGAAGTTTGTAAACATGGAGGCATCTCTGTCTGCTGTCATAAGTGTGATTTCTGGGCTTCTGCTCAAATTTTGTGGACTCCTCCCCCTTTTTAACTTATAAAGGGTGAAATTTATTTACTTTTAACTTTTCATTTGGAGTCCAGTTGCTTTATAATGTGTTCGTTTCTGCTGTGCAGCAGAGTGAATCAGGCACCATACGCATATGGCTCCTCCCTTTTAGACTTCCTTCCCACTCGGGCCATCCCAGAGCGCCGAGCGGAGCTCCCTGGGCTGTGCAGCACACCTGCCAGCTGTCTGTTTCACACGCAGCGTCCACACTGTGCACACGTCGGTCCCGCCCTCCCGACCTACGGCTCCCTCTCCCCACCCCCTGGGACCACACGTCCGTTCTCTGCGTCTGTGACTCTACTTCTGCTTCACAAATAGGTTGATCTGTGGAATTTCCCTAGATTCCACATATGAGCAACGCCTTTTATGGATTCTAAATCCAGGAACCTAAGCTTGGGAGTGATAAACATCTGCCCACCTCTGCATTCCGGCTCACGCTGGTTGCTGTTATGTCACCCAGCTGATCCTCCTGGAGTGTCTCCATCGGCCCCTCTTCCCACAGACAGACTGTCCTTCACTTCTTTAATATTCCCGCATCTCTACTTCCACTGTTGCTTTTTTCTTTCCAGTCTGCTTTCCAACGAAACGAACATCACAGAAATTAACCAATATCATTTGGCATGGCACAAGTTACATCTTTATATAGTAGAATAATACTTTACCTCTTTCAAAAGAAAAAAAAGTTTGAAATTTTGATCCTGCCTCCATCCATCTCAAATTGAAATGGCTAACAACAAAAAGTGTTGGTGGGGATGTGGAGAAACGAGAACCTAACTGATTATTGCAGGGAATGTAAAATTGTCGAAGCACTTTACAAACAGCTTCTTATAAAGTTTACACATTTACCATACAATCCAGAAATTTCATTGTTAGGTATGTACATAAAAGAAAACATACATCCATAAAAAGAATTATGCAGAAATGCTTACTGCAGTTTTATTTATAATAACAAAAAAACAAACAAACCTGGAAACAACCCAGATGTTCATCAGATAGTGAATGAATAAAGAAATTGTGAGGCATCCGTTCAGTGGAATATTTCAGCAATAAAAAGAAACAAAAATGACTTACATATGCAACAACGTGGCTGTATTTCAAACATATTATGGTGCATGAAAGTAGAATAAGTGAGTGACTCTATTTATATGAAGCCTGTGGCAGAGCGCTCGCCCACAGTGGCGGTTCAGTGCTTGTCTGGGGCTGAGGGCGCAGAGGGGGGCTGTTTGGAGGAGACAAGGCTCCACGTCTTAATCGTGGCGGTGGTCACTCAGATGCGTGTGTTTCAAAACCCACTAACTGTATATATTTTCCCAGCATTACTGAGAAATAAGGGGCTTCCAAGGTGGCCCTTCTCCAAGGAAGGCAATGGCAACCCACTCCAGCGATCTTGCCTGGAGAATCCCAGGGACGGGGGAGCCTGGTGCTCTTCCGTCTGTGGGGTCGCACAGAGTCGGACACGACTGAAGCGACTTAGCAGCAAGGTGGCCCTAGTGGTAAAAGAATCCACCTGCCAATTCAGGAGATATGAGACACGGTTCAATCCCTGGGTTGGGAAGATCCTCTGAGGAGGAAATGGCAACCCACTCCAGTGTTCTTGCCTGGAGAATCCCTTGGACAGAGGAGTCTGGCGGGCTACACTCCATGGGGTCACACAAGGAGTCGCACATGCTGAGCAACTTTCACTTTTTTCACTTGTAGATACAATAGAAAGAAAAGAAAGCAAATGCTCTCCTTGTGATGAAAATTTTTAGAATCTGCGCTCTTAACTTTCGTGTGTATCACACAGCAACAGTGACTACAGTCATCCCGTCATGCATAACATCCCGAGTGCTTATTTACCTTTTTTACAAATTAAAGTTGATTTACAGTGAGTCAGGTGGACAGCAAAGTGACTCAGTTCCCTGCAGAGAACCCCTGTAAATGTCCATCATAATGATACTGTATCCTTAGGATTGCTCTATCCTTAAATTTATGGTTGTAAAGAACATACAGCAACATGGAAAATGCTTATTAAAGAAAATATGTTACAAAATCAGACCTCTTCATAACAACTTTATTTGAAACAGATGCTTAAGAAAAAGGATGGGAAAAAATGTACCAAATTCCTAACACTGGTAGTGCTAGAATGGTAGGATTCTGTGTGATACATCTTTTTGTTCCTCTAATTTTTAAACAGATGTTATTTACTTGTTTTTGGTTGTACTGGGTCTTCAGTGCCGTGCGGGCTTTCCTCTAGCTGCGGCGCGCGGGTCCCTCCTTGCAGTGGCTCCCTTTGCTGAGGAGCGCAGCCTTGGGGCCCTCGGGCTTCAGTGGTTGCAGCGCGTGGGCTCAGTATTTGTGTCTCCCGGGCTCTAGAGCACAGACTCAATAGCTGGGGTGCACAGGTTTAGTTGCTCCAAAGCATGTGGGATCTTCCTGGACCAGGAATCAAACCCGAGTCTGCTGAACTGGCAGGCGGATTCTTTACTATTGAGCCCCCAGGGAAGCCCTCCTCTAATTTTTACTGAAATAGGAATAATTCAAATAAGGATAATTCACTAATTCTGTTCAACAGCAGGGCCCACACCCTTGATTTCAGAAATGCCTCTCTGTGAGGCAAGGTGGGAGGTAAGATGGAGTGAGTTGGCCTTTGGAAGGACTTATCTCTTGCTATTTAATCTTTAAGAGCACAGTCAAATAATACAGGGGTAAACAGTTTCCGGCCTTGAGTCTGAGAGGAGAGGTACACAAAGCTTTCTTTCCCAGGTTCCTCTCTCCCTGAGCTGCTGTGACCTAGAGATTTCAAGGGCTGGGGCTGGGAATGGAATTCCAGTCCTGACCAGGAAGGAGAATGGGAAGCAGAGGAGTCAGGAAGGAATGAGATTCTCTCATTAGATAACTTATTGCCTGGAGCCAAGAAGGAAATCAACGAGACAGTGCACCCAGATATTCAGACGCTGTGGGCTTGGACGCATCCTGTGCTCATCAGCTCAGAGGAAAGACCGCAGGCTTTGAGTTAGATAAGCCTGGTGGCGGGGGGAGGTGGAGAACCATGTGACCTCGACCAAGCCCCTTCTCTTCATTAACCCTCTGTTTCCTCATTAAGAGAGGGGACTCGTAACATCTATCAGAAATATTTAGACTTCCTGTGTTATAAACGTTGGAACCTCGCTCAAGACAGCCTCAGCAATCCGCCTCAAGTCTGGGTCTCTGTCTCATGGTGTTCAGCCCGTAAGTCGTGTCCGACTCTCTGCGACCCCAGGGACGGCAGCACACCAGGCTTCCCTGTCCTTCGCTATCTCCTGGAGTCTGCTCAAACTCACGTCCATTGAGTCAGTGATGGCATCCAACCATCTCATCCTCTGTCGTCCCCTTCTCCTCCCGCCTTCAATCTTTCCCAGCATCAGGGTCTTTTCCAGTGAGTCTGCTCTTCACATCAGGTGGCCAAAGTATTGGAGTTTCAGCTTCAGCATCAGTCCTTCCAATGAACATTCAGGACTGATTTCCTTTAAGACTGACTGGTTTAATCTCCTTGCTGTCCAAGCGACTCTCAAGAGTCTTCTCCAATAACACAGTTTGAAAGCATCAATTCTTTGGCACTCTGCCTTCTTTATAGTCCAACTCTTATATCTGTACATGACTACTGGAAAAACCATAGCTTTGACTGTAGCGACCTTTGTCAGCAAAGTGATGTCTCTACTTTTTAAATAAGCTGTCTAGGTTCGTCATACCTTTCCTTCCAAGGAGCAAGCGTCTTTTAATTTCACGGTTCTTCCCCAACCCCAGGTTTACCTCACGTAACTTAAGAGAAAAAAGGAACCAGGTGCAGGAAAGCCAGTGGTAATCCAGGAATAAAAACTTCTTTCTTTTCTACTTTTCCCTTGCTGAGTTTTTCATTCTCTCACCCCACCCGTCAGACTCACTTCTCAGCTACTTTTGTGGGGAAGGGGATTTTGGGAGGATATCTGTATGAACTTGGCTCTGCAAGTCATCATGTTACAACGCTTGTTTGGGGACTTTCCATACTGGTGACAAAGGTCTTCTTCGAAGTCGTTTGTCATATTGACTGATGAGCCCCAGGTCTCGTGCTTCTGCTCATGTGTTCACTGCTGCGAAAAATTTGCACTGGTGCCCGGGAGAAACCACACAGGTTCTCTGTTGCTTCCAGGTGAACTCTGACCTGGGAAGCAGTCTGTCTGTTTTTGTCCAGCCACAAGCTTGTTTTGTTGGCTCATAAAATATTAGCCGCTGGTGGAGAGCGGGAGGTGTGCATGAGAAAGCCTACTATTGTTATTGCTTTTTCAGCTTGCACAGTGGTGGCGGAAAGCTGTTTGTAACAAGGACGAACGTTTTGTGACTTTCTCTGCCCCCATGTTTATGTGTGTGTTTATCAAGAGATTGATCAGAGAGACAGAGGGGAGGAGAGGGAGGGAGACGGAGAGACAGAGAGATGAAAGCCGGGGCCAGAGCCACGAACAGGCTGTGAGTTCGGGTTCACCTCTGCTGTAAGTCATCTGCGGTGAGGCAGGGCCAGGTTGATGTACCGTTTCAGGGTTAAAGTTGACAGCCTCAGTCAACAGAGAGGCTGACCTTTTGCAAGAGTCTAGAGGAGACGCTCTGATAGGACCAGCCTGGGCAGCCACCCCGTTCTCACCCTGTGACCAGGGGCTGAGGTCACCACGCCTAGAACGGGTCCCAGGCGTTCATGGCTTGCAGAGGGACACAAGGACATGTCCTGGGTTTCCGGACCCACCCTGTTCAAGTACCCACCACACGAACTCAGGAGGTGATGTGAAGATTAGATGTATGTCAGAACCCCAGCTTGAGATTGAAACAAAGCAACAAGCGCTCATTTCTTTTCCTGAAGCTTAATCCTGGTTCCTGAGCGCTCAGGGCGGGTTGCCCTTTCCGCTCACTCTTGGCACTGCTGACACACGGGTGCCAGGGACGGGGTAAACTGTCCCTGGTGTTTCTAAGAAATAGGAGAAACCGTTTCCTGAAAGGAAGCAGTTAGCTGTCATGCATATCTTTCAGCTTTCACTTCACTGCACAAGAGACTCAGTCCTGACAATACTCCAGGTCTCCATAGAGCTCAGTCTCCTAGTCCATGTCATGAATCCTCACAGGAATCCTTCAGAAGGATGGATGTTATCATCCTCATTCTGCAAACGTGTTCATTGGAGGCCAGGGAGGTGAAATAGCTTGCTTAAGGTGACTTGGAAATGGAGGAGGAGATGGCCACCCACTCCAGTGTTCTTGCCTGGGAAATCCCAGGGGGAGGGCAGCCTGGCGGGCTGCAGTCCACGGAGTCACAGGAGAGTCAGGTATGACTTAGCAACTAAAAGCAATGAGGGGACTTGACTCAAGTCATCCAGTTCTCCAGCTCCTACTTTCATCCCATCTTCACTGGACAAAGCGTGGTCCTCTAGGGGTCTCATGCTGTTGTTCCGTCACTAAGTTGCGTCCGTCTCTCCATGACCCCATGAGTTGTAGCTCGCCAGGCTTCCCTGTCCTTCCCCATCTCCCGGAGCCTGCTCAAACCCATGTCCACTGAGTCAGTGATGCCACCCAACCATCTCATCCTCTGTCGTCCCCTTCTCCTTAATCTTTCCCAGCATCAGGGTCTTTTCCGATGAGTCAACTCTTTTTATCAGGTAGCCAAAGTTTTGGAGTTTCAGCTTCAGCATCAGTCCTTCCTGTGACTATTCAGAGTTGATTTCCCTTAGGATTAAGTCTCATACTCTCATAAATAGCTGAAGTTATTTCTTTCATTAGAATCTGGTGTTTGATGAAGGCTGGGAAAGTTTCGCTTATTCCATAATGACTGTCAGGCCCAGGCTGGGCATGGCTGACAGAACACAGTAGAACTCTAATATCACTGATTGAAAAATTACAGGGTGGCTTAATTATTTTTATCCTGAGTCCCGTGTAGAACATGTACAGAGTATTTTTTGAAATAGGCCAGTTTAAAACAGAGGACTTAAAAATCTTCCTACCCTTTGACCAAGAATTCTACCTTTGCATGTTTCTAATTTTTAAAATTATTTTTAATTTAAACTTTTGATACAATTTTTAAAGATTATACTTCGCTTAGTTATTTCCCAGTATTGATCGTGTCCCCCATGTTGAACAGTGCGGCCTTGAGCCCGTCTTGCACCGTTGTCTGTGCCCTCTCCCGACCCCTGCACTGCCCCTCCCCCAACTCACTGGGAGCTACTCGTTTGCTTTCTTTATCTGTGAATCTGCTTCTTTTTTGTTAAATTCACTAGTTTGTTGTACTTATTAGATTCCACATTTAAGTGATATTGTACAGTATTTGTCTTTCTCTGTCTGACTTATTTCACTTAGCATAATGCCCATCCATGTTGCTGCAAATGGGGAAAAAAAAATGTTCTTTTTTATCGCTGAGTAGGAAATGGCAACTTACTCCAGTGTCCTTGCCTGGAGAACCCCAGGGACAGCGGAGCCTGGTAGGCTGCCGTCTATGGGGTCGCACAGAGTCGGACACGACTGAAGTGACTTAGCAGTAGCAGTAGCAGGAGCAGTGTTCTATTGCCTGTGTGTGTGTGTGTGTGTGCATGTGTGTGCTAAGTCACTTCAGCTGTGTCTGACTCTTTGCGACCCTGTGGACTATTAGCCCGCTAGGCTCCTCTGTCCTTGGGATTCTCCAGGCAAGGATACCGGAGTGGATTTCCACGCCCTCCTCCAGGGGATCTTCCCCACCCAGGGCTCGAGCGCTTATCTCTTACGTCCCCTGCCCTGGCAGACAGGCTCTGTACCACTGGAGCCACCTGGGAAGCCCATGCATCCACCATATCTTCTTTATTTGTTCATCTGTTGATGGACACTTAGGTTGCTTCTATATCTTGGCAACTGACAACTGTATAATTTTTTGTTCAAGTGAGCTTTTTTTGGTAGAACCGATATTTTCGGAGGATAGACTCTTAGAAATGGAATTTCCGATTCCAGGGACGTGGGCATTAATGAGTTGATGTTTATGGGGTTGCAATCATGTCAACAGTGTGTGGCCGTGTCTTTGATCTTGCCTTCTTGCTAGCAGTGGATATTATCCATATTATAAAAATACCTGCTGTAACCATTTTTGGCCCTCTAGGAGGAGTCTGGTAGGTTGCAGTCTGTGGGGTCGCTAAGGGTCGGACACGACTGAGCGACTTCACTTTCACTTTTCACTTTCACACATTGGAGAAGGAAATGGCAACCCACTCCAGTGTTCTTGCCTGGAGAATCCCAGGGATGGGGGAGCCTGGTGGGCTTCCATCTATGGGGTCACACAGAGTCGGACACGACTGAAGTGACTTAGCAGCAGCAGCAGAGTTTAGATGGAGTTTAGCGTATTTTTGTGAGTGGGTGTGATTTGGGCTCCTTTCCTTCTGTCGGGTCTCACCCTTCACCTGGTCTCATTGTCTGCTAGTTTTCTGTGCCATGTTTGCCCATTTCTTGTCGATTTGTAATAAACCCTGCATTCTGATATCGCTTCTTTCTCATTGCTGGAGACATTTTCTTTCAGGCTGTTATTGGTTTGTTGGGGTCTGACTCTGCTGGTGTCTCTGACTCTGGGACGCCCTCCGTATGCGGGTTTCCCAGGTTGGGTTCTGACTCTGCTGGTATCTTTGACTTTGGGACGCCTTCCGTATGCGGGTTTCCCAGGTTGGGTTCTGATTCTGCTGGTGTCTTTGATTCTGGGACGCCCTCCGTATGCGGGTTTCCCAGGTTGGGTTCTGACTCTGCTGGTATCTTTGACTCTGGGACGCCTTCCGTGTGCAGGTCTCCCAGGTTGGTGCTGTCAGCTCTGTCAGAGTCTCTCATTTTGACCTTCTCAGTTTTATGTCTTCTTTGTGAAGTCTTCCTTATCCTTAAAGCCACAAAAATATTTTGTCTATCTTTTCTAATTCCTTTGTAGCTTGCGGTTTGTCTCTGATTATTTAATCCAGCTGGGATTCATTTTTGTATATATGGGAGAGATCTAACTCCTTTCACAAAATGGAAAATCTCAACACAGTGATTAAATACCATGTCTTTTCCCCTTCACTTTGATAATGCTACATCCGACTTTATCTGCCCACATATTCATGTTTTTGTTTCTTGGTTGAAACTAATTAATTTTAATATATGTATACATGTGTTCAGTGGTGGCTGACTCTTTGTGACCCCATGGACTGTAGCCCGTCAGACTCCTCTGTCCATGGGAATCTCCAGGCAAGAATCCTGGAGTGGGTTGCCATTTCCTTCTCCAGGGGCTCTTCCCGACCCAGGGATCCAACCCCCATATGCATCTCTTGCATTGGCAGGTGGGTTCTTTACCACTGAGCTGTTGGGGAAGCCCTAATTTTTTAAATATATAACTGTCACCAAATCAATATTGCCACTGAAGATGTGGGGGTTCCCTGATATAAAAACAAACCTTTTATTTTTTGCGAGAATCAGTCCCCTTCCAATTCTGATTATTCTTTCCCCACTTGTACCTTCACCATTTACGGCTGGTTTTCTTTCTCCCATTGGCGTGTTACTCTGTGTTCTTCCTGTAACATTTCACCATGTAAATAGACTTGATTCCCCCAATAAATACTAGCAAGTCTGGTAACTTTTTTTTTTTGGCCTCACTACACAGCACATGGGATCGTAGTTTCCCACCAGGGATGGAACCTGAGTCCCTTGCACTGGTAGCTCAAAGTCTTAACCACTGGACCACTTGGGACGTCCTGGTAGCTTTTTCTCTTGCATATTCCCTGATACTGTGTGGTTTTTCTGTGGCGCTCTGCATTTAGCCACTTTCAGCAGACTTGGCACCCACTCCAGTATTCTTGCCTGGAGAATCCTGTGGACAAAGGAGCCTGGTGGGCTTCTGTCCATAGGGCTGTACAGAGTCGGACACGGCTGGAGCGACTTAGAATGCATGCATGCACTGGAGAAGGAAATGGCAGCCCTCTCCAGTATTCTTGCCTGGAGAATCCCAGGGACGGGGGAGCCTGGTGGGCTGCCATCTATGGGGTCGCACAGAGTTGGACACAACAGAAGCGACTTAGCAGCAGCGGCAGCAGACTTAGCCTCTGGATTATTCTTTTGACCTTGTCTTATTTGCTTCCAGGAGAAACCACGATATCCTGGGCTCTTAGGAGTGAGGAGTCATAGATTATCAGAATCCCATTCAATTCCTAGTTCCACCCCTTGACTGGTCTGCAGTTTTGCCCTAGAATCTGCACCTTTGAAAAGCTGGGGCTTTGCTCTTCCTGGGCTTCCCTGGTGGCTCGGCTGGTAAAGAATCTGCTTGCAATGCAGGAGACCCCGGTTCGACTCCTGGGTTGGTTAGAGCCGCTGGAGAAGGATCTTCACTCCACGCTGGAGAAGGCTACCCACTGTGATGTTCTTGCCTGGAAAATGCCGTGGACTGTATAGTCCGTGGGGTCGCAAAGAGTCGGACCCGGCTGAGCCACTCTGACTTTCCCGTTCACTGTCTCTTCCTACTGGCTAGTGTCTCCTGTGTCAGTAAAACAACTGGGCAACCAGATCTGTGAGGAGAAAACCTCTGGGGCAGCAAATGATTCTCCAGGGCTGCTCTTCCTAGTTTCCCAACAGGAGATGCTACAGATATACTTCTGAGTCCTGTTATTCCGAAGGCCATGCCGACATTCACTTCAGTGGAACAAGCTGGGGTACCTTCCTAACAAGAGTAAACAGCAAAGCCAAAAAAGAGAGAAAGGAAAATCCGAAGCGCTGGATTGTAAGTGTCTCTGTGGAGTGTCTCGCACCCTTTCGGGATAAGGGGATTATTCGTTACACGCCCACACGCCTCTCCCTTCTGAAGATGTCTTTGAAGAAAGATTCTGACGCTAGCATCAGTCAGTCGCTTGGAAGCTGACCCCGGGTGAACCACTGCTTCTTTTTTCCACTGCCTCTTCTGGAAGTTATTAAGAGACAGATGATAGAGACCAACATTTGAGAAAGTGCCAGGAGTTTGTTTATTCTGATCTGGTTCCTTAGAGATGCAAATGCATGAATTATGAACACGATGGAGGGAATCCTAATGTTTCAACCTGCCAGCCCTACATCAAGGCCTACTTGAGTCTTGCTAAAAAAAGACAAATAAGTGCTCATGCTTGTCAAGAGAAGAGAAGAAACTGCTTAGAACTTTTACTTCAGACAACTCAAATCCAGACTCAACCAACTAGTTCCTTTATAAAGGAATCCATTTCTTAATGCCAATGTATATGCATATAAGCACCCTTGTCTTGATGGCTCAGTGGTAAAGAATCTGCCTGCAATGCTGGAGATACAGGAGATGAGGGTTTGACCCCTGGGGTCAGGAAGATCCCGAGGAGGAGGAAATGGCAATCCACTCCAGTATTCTTGCCTGGAAAAATCCCATGGACAGAGGAGCCTGGTGTGCTACAGTCCATGGGGTCGCAAAGACTTGGACACGACTGAGCCACTAAATAATGACCACAAAGTGCTTTGCAGATACCCTTATGTTCCAAGGCCAGGCTGTGAAAGTCCTGCAAGGCTGTCGCCCGTCCTCTCAGAGTGAGTAATTTCGTGTTCAGCCTCTGACACTGGAACATTTCCAGTGGCCTGAGTCCAATGGAGAGAGCTGAATCCTGCTTCTAGAGTTGTGTCTGTCTTGACCAAACCTTTCTAATAAATGAACTGTTCCTCACGCCCAAGAGACACGTAGCTGGGGCTTAATTTGTGTCTACAGAAGTGATTGCATGAACTATTTTGTGTCAGCTTGCCAAGAAACGTTTGTTGAATAAATGTCCACGTGATGGGAAGAATTCGGTCTGAGGTTCTTTTTCCTTACACCCTGACAGGGAGCTTGTGAGAGAATAGCTGGACCTTCCCCATCCTCAACTTCTTCAGCAGCTATTGTGGTCTCCCTAAACAACTTCTAAGTTGTGCACGAGCCCTAGACCAGGTCACAACATAAGTAGATGTAGAAATAACAGACCAATTCATGCATCAATTTATGAACTGAAAAATTAGACAGCGTGTGTGGGCTAAGTTGCTCAGTTGTGTCTGATTCTTTGTGACCCTATGGGCTGCAGCTTGCCAGGCTCCTCTGTCTATGGACAATGGACAAGTACAAAATCCTTTCTCTGGACAATTGGGAGTTGTTTCTCTAAAGAGAAACTTTAAAAATTTTTTATTTTATATTAGAGTTTAGCTGACGGCTTCCCTGGTGGCTCAGAAGGTGAAGAATCCACCTTTAATGCGGGAGACCGAGGTTCAACTCCCGGGTCGGGAAGATCCCCTGGAGAAGGAAATGACAACCCAGCCCAGTATTCTTGCCTGGAGAATCCCATGGACAGAGGCTGCAGTCCATGGAGTTGCAAAAAGTCAGACAGGACTGAGCGACTAACACTTTCACTTTCACAAAGCCGATTGACACTGTGGTAATGGTTTCGGGTGCATAGCAGAGCTACACAGCCCTACCATACACATAACCTTTCTCCGCCAAACTCCCCTCCCACCCAGGCTGCCACCTAACACTGAGCAGAGTTAAGGGAAGCTTCTTTAAGCTCTGGGAGCTCTGTAACAGAAGGTGGAGGAGGAGGAAATCAAAGTCTAGCTGACGGCTGCATTGAAAGCCACGAGGCCCAGGGCTTGGACGCCCCCTCTGGGGGGTGAAGTCCTCATGAGTCCAGTGCCAGCGAGGAGCAGACTCGGGGTAGGAAAAACATGGCCCATGGCAATTATCTTTGCCCATAAAGATTTGTGACTTATTTCCTCCTCTTAAATCAGGACCAGACCAAGCCTCCATGCCAGCGAGTCCACAAGAGCAGAGACCTACCAATTAGTAGGACTGCGGGAGCAAGGACAGACCCATCCGGCCCAGGGCCAGCTGCTGAGGCCCGAGCTCGGCTCTGCCCGCAGCCTGTTGTCCCTCATTTCCTTTGGTCTGAGATTCAAGGTCAGCAGGCAGGGGAGTGACAGGCCAGCAGAAAACCAGTCACGAGAGATTTTCTTTTGGGTGAACGTCGTCCTGACTAACAAACCTTTAACTGTGAAGATGTGGTGTTTGCAGCTTCAGTGGAGACAGGGAGACGTAAAGAGAGAGTGGCCAGAGGGAAGGGTGAAGGTGATGTGATTTTGACAAAGTGCAAAGAACGGCTGGCAGACTTTCCTGAAGGACCTGGCTGTTCACTTTCCAGATGCTAAATTCTCCGTTTTAAGCAGATGCTCAGAGAAGTCAGACCTGAGAGTGGATCCAGATTGGAGGGGATGGATTGGAAGGCTGGCGGATGGCCACGACGCCTGGGTTGGCTCCAAGATTGGAGAAGCGTGTGACTCAGTCCCTTGGTGTGTGCTTTCAGGGGCTCACTTGTGAAGGAGGTGGGGACCTGGGGTGGGAACGAGAGGCTTGAGCTCTGATACAGCTCCGGGTCCAAGCTGTTACCTGACACTGGTCAGACCGGCCATCATTAAAAAGTCCAGAAATAACAAACGCTGGGCAGGGTGTCAGGAAAAGGGAACCCTTCTGCACTGCTGGTGGGGATGTAAATTGGTGCAGTCAGTATGCAGAACAGCATGGCAGCTCCTTAAAAGACTAAAGAGAGGGCTACCATACGATCCAGCAATCTCATTCCTCGGCAGGTATCTGAAAACTATGATTTGAAAAGATACACGCACCCCAGTGTTCACTGCAGCACTATTCACAACAGCCAAGACATGGCAACAACCTAAACGTCCATCAGCAGAGGAACGGATGAAGAAGGTGTGGTCCGTATGTCCAGTGGAATATTCCTCAGCCGTAAAAAGCAGGAAATTATGCCACGTGCAGCAACATGGATGGACCTAGAAGTTGTCACGCTGAGTGAAGTCAGTGAGATGAACACAAATACGTATGATACCACTTCTGTGTGGAACCTAAAGAAATGATGCAAATGATCTCGCTGATGAAACAGAGAAAGACTCACAGACACAGAGCAAACTCACGGCCACCAACGGGGACGCGCGGGGGGGCAAAGGGCAAGAGTGGAACGTGGGATGAGCCGGCGCCCGCTGCTGTATACCAAACAGAGAAAACAGGGGCCTGCTGAGCGGCACAGGGAGCCCCGCTCAGTGTCCCGAAGTCAACCAGAGTGGGAGAGAATACACACATGTGTGCATGTGCGCATAGCTGAGTCTCTGTGCTGTGCACCAGGCACCAACACAGCAGAGTGAATCCACTCGACTCCAATGCAATAAGAAGAGTAAAAATCGCAGCAACTTCGTCCTCAACTAGACAAACTGACGGTCACATTCTTACTCCTGTGAAAACAAAGGAGGACGCATCTCCAGTCAGTCTATTCGTGTTCAACTATGATGCTATTCTTGCATGAAGACCAGACCGGCAGCTCCAAGCAGAAAGACACGTCAGTGCCCGGGGCCGAGGAAAAGGGAGAGAACCAAACCGAGTGCTTCTCAGGGGCAGGGGAAGTTCAGTGCCAGCGGGGACCGGGCCGGCTCAGTCGGGACCGCTTCGCGGCAGACGGCTCAAATTATATCTCTCGGACGAGGCTTCTCATTAAGGACCTGCACCTCAGAGACGTTCTGGCCTCCCAAGGTGCATCATTAAGGAAGCCAGCATGATGATAGTAATTTAGATGGACCTGAAAGAGCGGTCTAACTTAGAACAGGTATTCACAGTTCAGCCGTTCTCAAGAAGAGGCTCCTCGGGATAAAGAACCTTCCTGAAGGAGTCGTGGGCAAAGTTATCTTTTGAAAGCAAACCTTATCCAGCCCTGTGAGTGAGAAGCAGGGAATGTGGCCAGTGGCTCTCAGGGCCGATCGCTTCCTTCCACATCACCTCGTCACAGGATCATTTCCAGCAGCAACTTGTTCTGCCTTGGGGCTCAGTTGTGTCCTGGTTGGGGTGTTTCATCAAATGCTACCTTGTCCCCAGAGCCACTGCCAGGAGCCCCAGCATCCCTGGGAGGGCCAGGTGCTCAGTGACTCTCTTGGGGGATCGGGGCTGGGGGACGGAGACTTTCCCTGTGCTGTCTCAGCTGTGCTCCTCCCCTGCTTCCCTCACAGATGCTACTCAGCAGGGAGATGGCTTCTTGGCAGAAAGGGAGGAGGCAAGTGTCAGTTTCTTGCTGCCCTTTATGACGCCCAACAGAGGAAATGCACAGCTCAGGTGTGGGAGTTTGGCTGACTTGTAGTAAAAAATAAACGTGGTTTCCTGTTTGCCGCTTATTTTCATTCCTAAGTGGTGAGGAGCCACTGGTGCTTCCTGCAGGACTAGTATTTTATGCAGGCAGAGTAGGTGTCATTTGGGGCCAAAAAATGTCAGTGCCTGCAACCTTCTGAAAACTCTCACATCTCACTCGTGAGTGTCATTCCTTAAAGTGATATTGAGGATTTGGGCTGAATCGTTGTGTTACTTGGAGTGTTGAAAGATTGGCACCTTGAAGCATTATAATTTTCTCATGTACCTGATTAACTTAAAGCAATTCTGGGTCCTGAGTATATTCAGAGGTCTATCCATCTACCCATCCATCCATACCCATCCATCTATCCATCCATTCATACCTGTCCACGTCCATCCACCCAACCACCCACTCATCCATCTATCCATCCACCCATCCATCCACCCACCCACCCACCCATCCATCCATCCACCCACCCATCCATCCATCCATCCATCCATCCATTCATACCTATCCACATCCATCCACCCACCCATCCATCCATCCATCCATCCATCTATGCATCTACCCAACCACCCATTCATCCATATTTCCATCCATTTACCCATCTACCCACCCAACCACCCATCCACCCACCCATTCATTCATCCATCTATCCATCCATTTACCCATCCACCCACCCACCCATCTATCCATCTACCCACCCCCCCCCCCCCACCCACCCCTCTGTGTTGAGATGTCAGGTCGAGGCTTGTGTTGGTGCGCTGAGGAGGGGCGCCTGTCTGCAGACAGGTCCTCCCATGACACAGAGTTCTGAAAAGACCCTTCCAAACACTGAAGTGGGTTCTGCACAGATCTAGCTTTTCCCAAGTTTCCAACCAAAACAAACAAACCAACCCAGAAAATCACCCTGGGAAACTCTCCCAAGCTGGATTCCCTGGGCTTCTGAGGCCCTGTTTCTTCACCTTCATTACTCCTGGAAGAAGGCTGCAGATTCTAGGATCAGAGCCCCGAGAACCAACTCGCGTGCTCCTTTTCTGGGCATTCCAGAAAAAAAATTAGAAAAAAACCCCAAAGACTACTGTCCACACAGCAGCCCGCAGCCGTGACTGCAATCGCTCAATTACATGGTTATTCACGAAGTACAGATTATAGGCTTCCTTAGCCAATGGCTCCGTGACTCGACCAGATAAAACTAAACAAGAAAAAAAAACCCGACAAGCAAACGCTGGATGTTTTCTCAGCATATGGCAGCATTTAGTCCCAGTCAGCAAGAAATAGGATCAAAACAAAACTGTGAGCAAGTCTGGGTTTTTTTTTCCCTGCTTTGTTTGGCTTCACAAGGATGTGGATAATGTGAGACCCAGGCCTGTTTATGAGGAGCAAGCCTTGTTTGAAAATTCCCGATATAACAGAGTCATAAAGAAATGGGGCAGGCTGTTTGCTGTTTTTGTTCCTCAGTTCACTTTTTAAATTGAAGTTTAGTTAATTTGGGCTTCCCTGGTGACTCAGCTGGTAGAGAATCCGCCTGCAATGAGGGAGACCTAGGTTCGATTCCTGGGTTGGGAAGATCCTCTGGAGGAGGGAAAGGCTACCCACTCCAGTATTCTGGTCTGGAGAATCCCATGGACAGAGGAGCGTGGTGGGCGACAGTCCATGGTGTCCCAAAGAGTCAGACATGACTGAGCAAGTGCAGCACAGCACAGCATCAGCTCAGTTCAGTTCAGTTCAGTCGCTCAGTCGTGTCCAACTCTCCGCGACCCCGTGAATCACAGCACGCCAGGCCTCCCTGTCCATCACCAGCTCCCGGAGTTCACTCAAACTCATGTGCATCGAGTCGGTGATGCCACCCAGCCATCTCATTCTCTGTCGTCCCCTTCTCCTCCCACCCCCAATCCCTCCCAGCATCAGTCTTTTCCAGTGAGTCAACTCATTGCATGAGGTGGCCAAAGTATTGGAGTTTCAGCTTTAGCATCAGTCCTTCCAATGAACACCCAGGATTGATCTCCTTTAGAATGGACTGGTTGGATCTCCTTGCAGTCCAAGGGACTCTCAAGAGTCTTCTCCAACACCACAGTTCAAAAGCATCAATTCTTCGGCGATCAGCTATCTTCACAGTCCAACTCTCACATCCATACATGACCACGGGAAAAACCATAGCCTTGACTAGATGGACCTTGGCAAAGTAATGTCTCTGCTCTTTAATATGCTGTCTAGGTTGGTCATAACTTTCCTTCCAAGGCAGCTGCTGCTGCTGTTGCTGCTAAGTCACTTCAGTCGTTTCCGACTCTGTGTGACCCCATAGATGGCAGCCCATCAGGCTCCCCCGTCCCTGGGATTCTCCAGGCAAGAACACTGGAGTGGGTTGCCATTACCTTCTCCAATGTGTGAAAGTGAAAAGGGAAAGTGAAGTCGGTCAGTCATGTCTGACTCGTAGTGACCCCATGGACTGCAGCCTACCAGGCTCCTCCGTCCATGGGATTTTCTCGCAAGAGTACTGGAGTGGCTTGCCATTGCCTTCTCCGTCCAAGGCAGCACAGCATAGTTAATTTAGAATGCTGTGCTCATTTCAGGTGCATAGCAAAATGATTCAGTTACAGACATATATATACATGTATACATATCTATTCAGTTCAGTTCAGTTCAGTCGCTCAGTCGTGTCTGACTCTCCGTGACCCCATGAATCACAGCACGCCAGGCCTCCCTGTCCATCACCAACTCCCGGAGTTCACTTAAACTCATGTCCATAGAGTCGGTGATGCCATCCAGCCATCTCATTCTCTGTCGTCCCCTTCTCCTCCCGCCCCCAACCTTTCCCAGCATCAGAGTCTTTTCCAGTGAGTCAACTCGTCGCATGAGGTGGCCAAAGTATTGCAGTTTCAGCTTTAGCATCAGTCCTTCCAATGAACATACAGGATTGATCTCCTTTAGAATGGACTGGTTGGATCTCCTTGCAGTCCAAGGGACTCTCAAGAGTCTTCTCCAACACCACAGTTCAAAAGCATCAATTCTTCGGCGATCAGCTTTCTTCACAGTCCAACTCTCACATCCATACATGACCACGGGAAAAACCATAGCCTTGACTAGACGGACCTTTGTTGGCAAAGTGATGTCTCTGCTTTTTAATATACTATCAAGGTTGGTCATAACTTTCCTTCCAAGGAGTAAGTGTCTTTTAATTTCATGGCTGCAATAAGCATCTGCAGTGATTTTGGAGCCCCAAAAAATAAAGTCTGACACTGTTTCCACTGTTTTTCCATTTCCCATGAAGTGTTGGGACCAGATGCCATGATCTTTGTTTTCTGAATGTTGAGCTTCAAGCCAACCTTTTCACTCTCATCAAGAGGCTTTTTAGTTCCTCTTCACTTTCTGCCATAAGGGTAGTGTCATCTGCATCTCTGAGGTTATTGATATTTCTCCCAGCAATCTTGATTCTAGCTTGTGCTTCTTCCAGCCCAGCGTTCCTCATGATGTACTCTGCATACAAGTTAAATAAGCAAGGTGACAATATACAGCCTTGACGCACTCCTTTTCCTATTTGGAACCAGTCTGTTGTTCCATGTACAGTTCTGACTGTTGCTTCCTGACCTGCATACAGGTTTCTCAAGAGGCAGGTCAGGTGGTCTGGTATTCCCATTTCTTTCAGAATTTTCCACAGTTTATTGTGATCCACACAGTCAAAGGCTTTGGCATAGTCAATGAAGCAGAAATAGATGTTTTTCTGGAACTCTCTTGCTTTCTCCATGATCCAGCAGATGTTGGCAATTTGATCTCTGGTGCCTCTGCCTTTTCTAAAACCTGCTTGAACATCTGGAAGTTCACGGTTCACATATTGCTGAAGCCTGGCTTGGAGAATTTTGAGCATGACTTTACTAGCGTGTGAGATGAGTGCAATTGTGCGGTAGTTTGAGCATTCTTTGGCATTGCCTTTCTTTGGGATTGGAATGAAGACTGACATTTTCCAGTCCTGTGGCCACTGCTGAGTTTTCCAAATTTGCTGGCATATTGAGTGCAGCACTTTCATGGCATCATCTTTCAAGATTTGAAATAGCTCAACTGGAATTCCATCACCTCCACTAGCTTTGTTTGTAGTGATGCTTTCTAAGGCCCACTTGACTTCACATTCCAAGATGTCTGGCTCTAGGTCAGTGATCACGTTATCGTGACTATCTTGGTCGTGAAGATCTTTTTTGTACAGTTCTTCTGTGTATTCTTTCCACCTCTTCTTAATATCTTCTGCTTCTGTTAGGTCCATACCATTTCTGTCCTTTATCGAGCCCATCTTTTCATGAAATGTTCCCTTGGCATCTCTAATTTTCTTGAAGAGATCTCTTGTCTTTCCCATTCTGTTGTTTTCCTCTATTTCTTTGCATTGATCACTGAGGAAGGCTTTCTTATCTCTCCTTGCTATTCTTTGGAACTCTGCATTCAGATGCTTATATCTTTCCTTTTCTCCTTTGCTTTTCGCTTCTCTTCTTTTCACAGCTATTTGTAAGGCCTCTTCAGACAGCCATTTTGCCTTTTTGCATTTCTTTTCCATGGGGATGGTCTTGGTCCCTGTCTCCTGTACAATGTCAGGAACCTCCGTCCAGAGTTCATCAGGCACTCTATCTATCAGCTCTAGACCCTTAAATCTATTTCTCACTTCCACATATCTATTATTATATATATATTCTTCTTGTATCCATATATATTCTTTTTCAGATTCTTTTACACTATAGGTTATTGAGTTTAATTCCCTGTGTTATATGGTAGATCTTTGTCATTTGTTATTTTTGTAGGAAAAATAGAGCTCTGTGATAGCACTTTGTTGCTAGATCTGTATCCTGGAGCTTGGGGCTCAGTTTTGCAGAGACGGTGGTATATGGTTTCCCAGGATAGCTTTGTCTGCCAGACGGGGGCTCTGCCCTTTGGGCAGGAGAATTTCTCCACTTTGGGGAGAAAAGTGAGCGTCACAGAGAAAGGTGGGGTTCTCTGGGGGGCGGGGAGGGGTCGTGTCGCAGACTGAGGGCTGTAGTCAGCTTTTCCCTGAATTCATGGTGCGCACACACACTCATATACACGTGTGCACACACACGTGCACAGACTCATACATGTGCACACACATGTGCACACTCATACGTGTGCACACATACACGTGTGCACACATGTACACACTCACACACGCGTGCACACATGTGCAGACACACATTCACACACGTGTGCACACATTGTCACATAACACACATGTGCGCACATGCAGACACACGCATACAGTGCTAATGCACACATACGTGTGTGCGCAGACACACAGACACACACGTGCACACACTGCACACACTTACATACATACACGTGGGCGTGTACATACGTACACACACCCATTCACACATGTGCACACATGTACACACACCCACACACGCACACACACTCACACGTAACACGCTCTTACACGTGTGTGCACACACATGTGTACACCCACACACATGTGCACACACACATGCACACATACACGTGCACGCACACACACGTGCACTTGCACACATGTGCACACACGTACACACACTCATACACATGCGTACACACGTACACACCCCCACACACGTGCATGCGCACACGTGTTCACACACACGTACACACACATACACGTGCGCACACACTCACACATGTGCACAGAGGTCCGGATGTGAGGCTTAGAATCAAGGTGAGGAAAAGGTGAGGAAAAAGCCATGGCAGCAACTGTCCCGCGCTGGACGCCTTCCGGGCTCCCCGGCACCCCTCCTCACTGGAGAAGGGCCGTGGGCGCGTCTGCCTGGAGCTCAGGGCGCTGGACACGGACGCTGAGCCGCCGATCCGGGGCGGGAGCCGAGAATGAGGGAGTGGAGCCTTCAAACACGACAGCGACGGGCCCGGAAACAGAAACCGAAGGAAAGGCCGACCGCCGTCCCATCTTCCTCCCTGAAACGGTGACCTCCAGCTTGGGTCGGAGCGGGCCAGGGGCCGTGCCTCTGCGAGGGCACCCGAGGCCGGCTCGGGCCGCCGGGCCGGGAAGGCGGGGAGAGGGCGGCGTCCTGCGTCAGGTGGCCCTCGAGGGCCTCCCCGCTTCTGCCGGGCGAGGGAGCCTAGGTCCTGGAGCAGCCCGTTCCCACCCAGGGCTGCGGAGAGAGACGCCAGGAGAGGGAGCGCCGGGGCTGGGACTGCCAGCACCGTGGGCCCTCCGTGTCTGCGGATCCCTCATCCTTGCATTCAACTCACTGTGGCAAAAGGCTCCAGAAAATTCCAAAGAGCGAAACTTGAATTTGCAGCCTCCCTCCCCACTGGCGACCGTTCCCATAGCGTCAACAGTATCTTAGGTGCTGTGGTTAACCTGGCGATGACTGACGCGTACGGGAGGGTGTGTGACGGTCCCCAGCAGAGACCTGAGCATCCTATAATGTTAGCATCCGCAGGGGGTCCTGGAGCCGATCCTCCCCCCAGACACTGAGAGAGGAGGTGGTGAAATGCCAGCAGGCCAGGGGGACCCTTCAGAGTCTGTGGTGCGTGACTGCCAGCAGGCCTGGCCTGGGACCTGCCAGCAAAAGCCTTGCAACTGCGGACGGCCAGGCCTAAAGAATCACACCGAGGTTGTTCAGGAGCTGGGCTCCTCAACATTGCACAGGCACCGTGCCCAAGGCTGTCCTGTCCTGAGTAGCAGAGCTCTCCCTGAACCAGCTCGAAGGTGCCGGCAGTACCCAGAGCCCCGCTCCTCTCCACCCGTTCACCCTGGGCCCTGTCCCTGGGACCCTGCACATAAAGAGCCCAGCGTCTCCCTCCCGGGTCCTCGCCCGCTCCGAGGCCAGGAAGGGAGGCGCTCACATTGAGGCACCAGGTCTAGGAGGCAGCGGCGAAAACTGAAAGACGTTATCTACCAGCAGTGACGGAGACTCCATTAACATTTGTCGCGCGTGCACGGGTCATTTTATCAAGAGAGTGCAGGAAAGAGCAGAGGACAAATAAACCACAGGGCAGGAGGGGGTGAGGACGTGTGCGGTGGTTTCTAAACAAGTGTGTGAGATAAACGATGCTAATGGGGCTGCTGTGCTGGGGCAAGCCTGGGGGGACGCGTCTGGGCTGTCGGGGCTGCCCGCCCAGTGCCTGCCTGATGCTGTTATAATCTCTTTAAAGGTCAGTTTTCTCATCCATAATGATGGTGGGTTAATTTAGGGGAACAATAGTGTGGATTAAATGATATATAACTTTATTTATTCTGGCTGTGCTGGGTCCTCACTGCTGGGTGGGTTTTTCTTTAGCTGCAGTGAGTGGAGCTCTGCTCTGGTTGCGGTGGCTTCTCCTGTCGCAGAGCACACACTCTAGGCGGACAGGCTTCAGTAGGTGCAGTTCCGGGCTCCAGAGCACAGGCTCAATAGTCGTGGCGCTGGGGCTTAGTTGCCTCGCTGCATGTGGGATCTACCCGGATCAGGGATCAAACCCCGTGTCTCCTGCGTTGGCAGGCAGATTCTTTGCCACCGATCCACCAGGAGAGGTGCTGTGCGCTGTGTTCAGTCGCTCAGTCCTGTCTGACTCTTGGCGACCCCATGGACTGTAGCCCGCGAGGCTCCTCTGTCCATGGGATTCTCCAGGCAAGAATACAGGAGTGGGTTGCCATGCCCTCCTCCAGGGGATCTTCCCGACCCAGGGATCTAACCCAGATCTCCCATATTGCAGGCAAATTCTGAGCCACCAGGGAAGCCCAACTCATCAGGAGATAAATAATGCTAATTTTTTTAGGGAAGCCCCACAAAATGTTTGAATACAGTATGCAGAACAAATTACTCAGGATACGCTGGTGGTGTGGTTTTTATTATCTTCATCTGAGTCCTGCCTTGCTCAAGTCCCAGAGCAAAGCTTTGTCTGTGTGGGTCTTGCTCGGAGCATTCATGGGGTTTGCAGAGATGTGTGTAAAGCAGATTCACTGTCAGTTGTGAATTTCACTGGTAGTCCCTCTTCACACCTGGGCACGTGGTCTAAGTGTGGGCAGTCTCCTCCTTGGGTCTCAGGCTCTCCCTGCATTCCATTGTGACTGTCTGGAGCAGTATCTCTGCTCGAGTCTGGGGGGAAGTTTGCACCTCGCATAAAAGAAACCAGGTGGGGCAGCTGAGGTTAAGCCCCCCCCGGCATCCACACCAGAGCCAGTCTTTCTGTATGGAGTTCTCTACCTGGAAGTGGAAGCTGGTGTGAAGTGGTGGCTCATGGTTAGAATAACAGCAGAGAGAGGCAGAAGCTTTTCCACACACTGCCAGGTCACGCGCGACACACCAGATAGCACACAAGCCTGTGTGCAGGGAGAGTGTGCTGGGGCAGCATCAGTCAGCTGTCGACTCCACGTCCTCCTAGAAAGAGACCTGGGTACCTTCCTGACTTCCTCTGCTGGTCGATGGACGTAGTCGTGGACTCCAGATTTCAAGGATACTTTTACGAAGTGGAGATAAGTGAAGTAGAATCCCTTAGTTGGAAATCATAAAGGGGAATTTAAGAAAGGATGGACAGCTTTTTCTGTAAGGGGCCAGACAGTGAATATTCTTGGCTTTCTGAGCTGTCGAGTCGCAGTTGTAACTGGTCAACTCTGCTGCTGTGGCCCCAGAGCCACCGTGAATGATGTGCTAACAAACGCACGTGTCTGCCTTTCCCGTAAAACTTTATATAAAAAACCAGGGAGCTCAGGTTTGACCTGAGAGCCATAGTGTGTGAATCCCTGGCTTACGAGAGATGGGAAAGGCTAAAATATAAAATTCTGCCTATGTCATCGTGAATCACAGCAGTCAGAGGAAAAACAAGGAGACAATTGAATTAATCAGCGTAGTTGCAAAGGGCGCTGTCTGCCTGGAATTGAAGGAGGTGTGTGCCAGGGAGGAGGGGGCCGTGCCATGTGTGCCTGTCCTGTGGTTCAGAAATAAGCTTGCTGATGTGAGAAAAGTAAGCTCTGGGAACCAGCAAAAAAGGCTAAAGATTACAAATAAAGAAAGAATAGATCTTGTTTTTAGTTTTGAGGGTAGTTGTTTAGTATAGTCAAAAGTTCAAAGGAAAGGGTAGACCCCCTGCCTGGAGACAAAGCTGTAATTCAAACAGGGGCCGTGACTTTGCTGACCACAGTCACCTGGAAGGGGACCTGGAGGGGGGCCCTTGACTCTCTGAGAGGTGCTGGGCAATGGTGGCAAAAAACCACCCAGTCAAAACTGCAGGAAAGGCAGGACTTGCCTGGTTGTCCAGTGGTTAAGACTCTGGGCTTCCAGTGCAGGGGCATGGGTTGGATCCCTGGTCGGGGAACTAACTTCTCACACGCCTTGTGGCGCAACCAGGAAATAAGTCTGGAAAATGGATCCAGGCCCGGAGACCAATAAAAACGAAAGACTGAAAAGCGATCTAAAAGCTTCCGGATGCAAACGCTAGTCGGTGCTCAGTGTTGTGATTTGGGTGGTTGTTTGCTCTTTTATTGTTGCCATTCAGTCTCGGAGTCGTCTCCGACTCTCTGTGACCCCGTGGACTGTGGCCCCCAGGCTCCTCTGTCCACGGGATTCTCCAGGCAAGAACCCTGGAGTGGGTTGTCATTGCCTCCTCCAGGGGATCTTCCCGACCCAGGGACTGAGCTTGAGTCTCCTGCATTGTGGGAGGATTCTTTACCACTGAACCACCAGGGAAGCCCTTTCTTATTTATATTTTTGAGTAACTTTTATTATAAACATATGTTACTTTTAAAATGAAAAATGAAAGCTATTTAACATGGAGGAGCAACCTTAGGAGGTATGCTTAGAAACCGTAAGAAGTCAGGTCTTCTCTCAGCCTAAGTAGGAATTTCTCACTCTAAGGGTCTGAGCTGCAAACTAGCGAGTGTCCCAAGGTAGCAGACACTCATTGCTTATCAGCAGTTTTCCTAATGGTAGAACTTGCCCCCAGCAAATATCCAGTACTTGTCTTCCCAGCTTCCCTTGTGGTCACAGCATGGGTGAGCCACATCCTTACCAAGGAGAGTTGCTGGGAAATCTGCTCAGCGGTTGCTGGGGGAGGTTCTCCTTCTGGCTGCGTGTGTGTGTGTGTGTGTGTGTAAAACGTGGGCAGAAACTTCAGCCTTTCAGGGTTAGACGTTCTGCTGTGAGGATGTGGTGTTGGTGCAGTGCCAACTCTTTTGTGACCACGAGGAGCTAACCCCAAGGTCACCATTCAACACTGGTGCTGGTAGGCCAGAAGGATGGAAAGAGTGGGGTCCTTGATTCATTGACCTGTACCCACCTCCTCCCGTGCATCTTCGGAGATCTGAGACAAGTAGACTCGTGGAGGATTCAGTTCTCATTGGGCACTGCAGCTTCTAAGTGGGTCATCCTTCCCAGACTGTTCGCAGAGGCGTGTTGACGGAACGCCTTAGGTTGGCTTAGAGAATGAGCGATTCTCAAGTCCTGGGGAGCCGTTTTAATCCAAAGCCTTGCAGCGAGAGGCCACAGTGCAGTTTTGCAATGTTTATTATTTCCTGTCACT
Source organism: Moschus berezovskii (assembly GCF_049115385.1). NCBI lineage: Eukaryota > Metazoa > Chordata > Mammalia > Artiodactyla > Moschidae > Moschus > Moschus berezovskii. The sequence goes on along the minus strand of NC_142479.1, from coordinate 72,634,091 downwards.
GGATTTTGTTGCCTTAACGATTGGGGGCAGTAGAGGTGTCTTCACGTGGCTCGACGGTTTCTCCTTTTCCTGGCTGCTGGCGTCCCTCCCCAAGCCCAGCTCTGTGGAAGACAAGGGTAGGTCCTGCAGACTCCCTTCGGTGGGGCAGGAGATGCCCAGGCTCTGCATGTGTGGGCTCAGGGGCAGGTCTCGGGGGAAAACCAGTCTTCGCATCTCCTGTCGGGCAGAGAATAATGGCTAAACTGGAGCTCCCTGCTCATGGTTGGGGGAAAGGATGGGAAGAAGGACAGTTAGGAAGTCTGGAATGGTCACTTTTACCCGGCTCTGTTTAAAGTGGGTAACCAGGAACTGCTGTCCAGCACAGGGAACTCTGCTCAGTCTTATGTGGCGGCCTGGGCGGGAGGGGAGTTGGGGGGAGAATGGGTACATGTTATAGGTATGCCTGAGTCCCTTTGCTGTCCACCGGAGGCTATCACAACATTTTTAATCGATTATGTCAAATAAAATACCAGATACCAATACCAAATGAAAAGTTTAAATGGCAAAGCGGCTTCCTGTGCTCCACAGCAGGACCTTGCTGTCTACCATCCCTGTGTGCTGGTCTGCACCCGCTGACCCCAGACTCCCGGTCCACCCTCCCAGCTCCTCCCCACCCTGCCTCCCCGGCAACCACAAGTCTGGTCTCCTTGTCTGTGAGTCTGCTTCTGTTTTGCAGATGAGCTTATTTGCATCAGATTTTAGATTCCACATATAAATGACATCATATGCTATTTGTCTCTGTCTGACTTAGTACGATAATCTCTAGGTCCATCCATACTGCTTCAGATGACATTATTTGGTTCTTTTTATGGTTCAGTAATATTCCACTGTATATATGTACTTTAATTTAAAAAAGTAGACTAGAGCGTGGGGGCCCGGGGGTGCCTGCTCCACACAGCAGCCTCACGTCCCGGCTCCAGCTCTGACTGGCAGCAGTCTTGGGCCAATCCCTTAACGTCTAGCCCTTTGTTTCCTCGTGGATAAACCGAGGAAGATGTTCACAAGATGGAGGTCATGAAGCCCAAGGCCTTGTGTGGGCTCCGGCACTATACCTGCCCCACAGCAAGGATTCCACACGAGGATCCTATTGTCCTCAGATCACAGGGGATCCACTCTTCCCAGGTGGCCCTGTGCATTGAGGGGCCGTCCCTACCTGGGGAGATCGTCCTTCAGCAAGGCCTCAGGGCTGTGGGGGGAGGGTACTGGAGTTAGCAGAAAGCATCTCCAGTTTGGATAGCCCTCATCTCCTTCTGGGCCTATCAGTTTGCGGCGCTGCTGTTATTACTGTTCTGTTTTGCTTGTTCTTGTAGCTTGTGGCTCAGTTTGCTCACCCTCCCTGTGGGGTTGAAATTCCATGTCTGGATGCTCCAGCATGCCTGGCTCTGGGCATGTGGCCCCTCCACAGGGGATACTGGTCAGCAGCTGGGAAGATGGACAGCAGTGACCTGTGAGAGGAGGCGCTGGGGCTGGTTCATGGGAAGGTCAGAGTGCAGAGTTCTCTGTGTGGCTGCACATCGGAATCCCGAGTGGACAGGTGACCAGCCACGTGGTTTGCATGAGCTCCAGGGACTTGAGGTACTCAGTTTTAAAACCAAGACTGCGGGGTCCTGGGATTCAGGACTCTTAGTGTTAAAAGATGGAGAAGGCAATGGCAACCCACTCCAGTACTCTTGCCTGGAAAATCCCATGGACGGAGGAGCCTTGTGGGCTGCAGTCCATGGGGTCACTGGGAGTCGGACACGACTGAGCGATTTCACTTTCACGCATTGGAGAAGGAAATAGCAACCCACTCCAGTGTTCTTGCCTGGAGAATCCCAGGGATGGGGGAGCCTGGTGGGCTACCGTCTATGGGTTTGCACAGAGTCGGACACGACTGACGCGACTTAGCAGCAGCAGCAGTGTTAAAAGATACCAAGTCCCAGGAAAACCAGGCAAGTCAGTCCTGGGGAAACTGGGATGAACTGGCCACCCTACCAGCGGGGCTTTACAGCATGCTGCTGCCTGGGACTCACTCCCAGAGCTTCTGATCTCTGCTCTGGGGTAGGGAAGATGGGGAGGAGTGTAATTGCCAAGGTGACTGTGAAGTTCAGGGAAGTATGGGAATTACCGACAGGTAGAAGTTTCTGACCCGGGTTCCAGTGTACAATGGAGCTGAGAATGGGTTACTGGTGGCCTGGCATACTGGCCATCAGCCCTAGGGGCAGTGTTGGAGTGAGCCAGGTTGGGAAGTCCTGCTGAGCGATGATACAGAACATGGAGCATAGAGAACTCATCACAAAGGGAAATTCTGAGGCCCCGGCCAAGACACCCAGGACCCCCTGTGTGGGAATGACTGCAAGCCTGGGGCCCACATTGTTATCAGCTTCCAAGTGATTGATTTTGTTGTTTTACTTCCTAAGTCACGTCTGACTCTTTGCGACCCCGTGGACCATAGCCTGCCAGACGCCTTTATCCATGGGATTATCCAGGCAAAAATAATGGACTGGGTTGCCATTGCCTTCTCCAGGGAATCTTCCCAACCCAGGGATAGAACCCACGTCTCTGTGTCTCCTGGACTGGCAGGCGGATTCTTTACTGCTGAGCCACCAGGGACGTCCCCCAAGTGATTCGTATGCACACGCAAATTTTAGGATGTTAAGACTGCGACTCTGGGAAGTGCCACAGAGATGGGACCTGCCTCCCGGGACAGTCCGACGTGAGTTGACCTGAGTCCTGGAGGCGACGGGTGAGGAAGAAGGAGCCAGAACCATCACCCTTTATCACGAGATGCCCCTCCCCACAGACCGCCTCCTCTTCTGGAAACAGCTGTGTTTCCGAACACAGCTGTGGCCACCTGCCTTCAGCTCTTTCCCCAAATCTGGGGTCGCAGGCCTGTAGGAACACTGGATTTAGCCTCTTGTGATAGTTGGGGTCATTCTGAATTCTTACTCTTCCTACCCCGTGGACTTGCAGTGAGCAAAAGTGGAATGAATATATTTCTCTGTAAGCTAGTGAGGGAGAAACAAAGATGCTTGCTGCCGTAAGCACTGAGCCTTAAGGTAATTTATTTTGTGGCCGGAACTGACCAATGAATCCCTCCAAAGAAAGGAAGCCCTGGGCTTTGTCCTGGTTTTCACTAAAAGACGTTACAACCCTGTGCGGAAGAAAAGCTTGCTCACCGTGGTGGCGAGGGCCTGGAAAGGGCAGAAAATCTGTCCAAACCGATAGCACTTGTAAGTGTTGATGTCTCCAAAGCGGCTGCGACGCTCCTTGCGGCCGGCCAGCCTCTTCTCTGCCTTCATGTCCATGAAGTTCTGGAAGGGGCCCTGCTGGGGCAGGTGGGCCGCATGCACCTGTGCGAGGAGCCCAAGAAACGGAGGTTCCTGAGCGTCATGGGCTCACGGCAAGACCAGGCGGGGGGGCTTTTTAGAAGGGGCGGCTCTCGTTCACGCCTCTCGGGCATGAGTTGGGTTTCCGGGTACCTATCTTCATTTTCTGTACCCCTGGGATGCAGATCAAAGGGGCAACCCCCCCCCAACACTAACCCTAACCCTCCATGTGTCACTGGGTCAGTGGGTCAGTGGCTGGAGGGTCAGGGCACGAGCTCTAGTGATGACCCCACCCCTCACTATGGGACCTCAACTCACCACCTGCCTCTGTGGCAGGTTATTATTATTTAAAAATTTTATTTGGGGTGTAGTTGATTTACAATGTTGTCTCAGATTCAGGTGTAAGCAGTGATTCAGTTATGCATAAGTGTTAGTAGCTCAGTCGTGTCTGACTCTTTTCAACCCCACAGACTGTAGCCCACCAAGCTCCTCTGTCTGTGGGATTTTCCAGGCAAGAATACTGGAGTCGGTTGCCATTTTCTCCTCCAAGGGGTCTTCCCAACCCAGGGGATCTTCCCGACCCGGGGATTGAACCCGGGTCTCCCGCATTGCAGGCAGATTCTTTACCATCTGAGGTACCGGGGAAGCCCTCAGTTATACATAAACATGCATCTTTTTATTTTTCAGATTCTCTTCCCCTGTAGTTTATCACAGACTATTGAGCAGAGTTCCCTGCTCCCAGGGTCCTTGGCCATCTATCTTTTGTATGGTAGTGTGAGTGTTCATCCCAGTTCCTGGTTTCTCTCCCTCTGGCCAGTGTTTTCCCTTTGGTAACCATAAGTTTGCTTCGGCGGGAGGAGGAACAGAGCAGGCCTGACGTGGAAGAAACCATTAGGACCCTCAGAAGACTGCCCGGTTTTGAGGACTTTTCTTTTCTCTCTGTCAGGATCCCTGATGAGGGTCATGCTGGGTGCATGAGGACCTACCCTCGGGTTCCCCTGCTCCCCTGCCCTGGTCTCACCAGGTGTCAGGGCTGGACAGGGACGTGGGGGAGGGACAGACACCACCTGCTCCTGCTCGTCTGGTTTGCAATGGCCTCAGCTCTCTGCTCAGCTCACCCCTGGATGGGGCCTGTTCTCAGCGTTCAGTCGGCAAAGGATGAAGGAGGAAAGGGACCCTGGGGAGACTCACGTCATGTATCCGGAACCTGTCTGCTGTAGAAGGAGACAGTTCCCAGGTTCGTCCCAGGGCTTTCCCGGAGCTCAGACTTGAGACCAAAGGTGGGTAAACAGGTCCCAGGGGGGCCGGCAGCTTCCAGTCTATTCCTGGGGGGTGAGGAGAGAAAGGGCACCCCAGAGGACCCTGACACCACACCCCTTCCTTCCCACTGTGCCCAGGGCTGATCTGTCCATGTTAGACCCCAGCATAACAAGGAAGAGGCTTGTGCAGCTGATAAAGAAGTAGACCCTCACCCCAGAGCCCAGAATGAAAGCACTTGTTAGGAGAGCCACGGAACCCTTGTGACAATGTTCCAATTTGCTTTTCTGGAATGTGACCAGCTTGGTGGATGTGTCTCGGGCCACGTTCATTGTTTGTGAGTTGAGGCCACACAGGCTGAGTTGATTCCTGCTCTGGGGGTTTAACTGAGTAGAGAAGCTTCTTAGGGGCTCTGACATGGTCATTTAATTTGGTTTATTATTTGGTTTTGGTGACTTAAGTAAGCCTCTCATTTTTCTGCCTTTGTGCAGGGTTATTCTTTGACTTGAGTGTGGAGGTTGGAGAACTTTCTTTGCCGATGGCCTGATAATAAACATGTAAGCCTTTGTGGGCCATCTCGTCTATTTCAGTACCAGAGTAGCCACAGACAGTGCGCAAATATGCAGATGAGTGGGTGGGGCTGACTGTGTCCCAATAAAACTTTATTCGTGGGCACTGCATTTTGACTTCTGGGTCATTCTTCTGTGTCACCAAACAGTCCTCTTTTGATTTCTTCGTCAACCAGTTAGAAACAGGAAAACACTTCCGAGTTTGCAAGCTTTAGGAAAATAGGTGGCAGGACAAATTTGCTGCCCGCTGTGCGAGCCTTAAAACCCAACATTCAGGAGACTGAGATCATGGCATCTGGTCCCATCACTTCATGGCAAACAGACGGGGAAACGATGGAGACAGTGGGATACTATTTTCCTGGGCTCCAAAATCGCTCCACACGGTGACCGCAGCCATGAAATTAAAAGAGGCTTGCTCCTTGGAAGAAAAGCTATGACCAACCTACACAGCATATTAAAAAGCAGAGACATTAACTTTGCCGACAAAGGAACATATAGTCAAAGCTATGGTTTTTCCAGTAATCATGTATGGATGTGAGAGCTGGACCATAAAGAAAGTTGAGGGCCAAACAATTGATGCTTTTGAACTGTGGTGCTGGAGAAGACTCTTGAGATCCCTTGGACTGCAAGGAGATCCAACCAGTCCATTCTAGAGGAGATCAGTCCCTGAATATTCATTCAGTTGAAACTCCAATACTTTGGCCACTTGATGTGAAGAACTGACTCATTGGAAAAGACCCTGATGCTGGGAAAGACTGAAGGCAGGAGGAGAAGGGGACGACAGAGGATGAGATGGTTGGATGGCGTCACTGACTCAATGGACATGAGTTTGAGTAAACTCTGGGAGCTGGCGATGGACAGGGAGGCCTGGCATGCTGCTGTCCATGGGGTCACAAAAAGTCAGACGTGACTGAGCGACTGAACTGAACTGTGTGAGTGGATTGAAGAAGGAAAAGGCTACCCACTCCAGGATTCTTGCCTGGAAAGTCCCATGGACAGAGGAGCCTGGCAGGCTATAGTTCATGGGTTGCAAAGAGTCAGACGTGACTGAGTGACTGAGAAGCCGTCTGCAAGGTCCCGCCTGCATCAATAAACATAGAATTTGGAACAAGAAGGGAAGGGACCCAGTTTTCTCTTCTTTGTCTCATCACAGGTGAATCCTTGAACTCAGCTCAAAGGCACCTGGACCCACTGTGGCTCCTTCAGAGGAGAGTGGTGACAATGGTGTGGAAACCCTAAAACGCTCTTTGTTCTTAGGGGCATGACGGAAAGGAGTGGGAATGGTTAGAGGGAAGATGAATGAATCTGGCGGCGGACATGCAGTCACTCTCACATATCTGAAGGCTGCCATGAAGAAGAGGGGTCGAGCTCGTCTGACCAGACGCTGTGGACAGAACTAGGACAGATGAAGGAAGCTGCAGGGAGGCGGGTTTGGGTTAAGAACAGCAGTACCGCTGAGAGTGCATTTACGGACCGTGTTCTGTGCTCCAGCTCAGCTCCAGCCTCTCAGAGCAGTGCGGGCAGAGGGAGACTGTGGCCGCCTACAGCTGGTCCCATCCTGGAGGCTCAGATGGTAAAGAATCCGCCTGCAATGCAGGAGACCCGAGTTTGGTCCCTGGGTGGGGAAGATCCCCTGGAGAATCCCATGGACAGAGGAGCCTGGAGGGTTATGGTCCATAGGGTGGCAAAGAATTGGGCACGACTGAAGTGACTTCGCAAGCTGAGTGCAATGAGCGCCGTTTTGCCCAAGAAGAACCAGGGCATCAGGATGCAGGATGAGGCGAACAAAGCCATGTGTGAGGGGTGGACCTTCACCCTCTCTGAGCCTTTGCTCTCTGCTCTCCTTTCTCGTTCAACTGTCTGCTCTTCTCCGAGAAAACCGAGTCACAATCTGCTCAGCCATCTAGTCTCGAGCACGTTGGCTGGACTGTGCAGTGTTGGCCTGGGTGTTGTGTTCCCCTGACCCTGACACACTGGAGCACGCGCTCCTTCGATCTGCAGTCTTCCAGATCTCAGGTACCCCCGAGCAGAGGCGGGTGAACGCAAGGGCCGTGGCTCAGATTTCATGCCGCACGTGACTTGGGGGTGGGGAGTGCCTGTCGGTTCCCCAGATGCAGCCGCTCCCAACATTCTCTGCATCGAGGTTCCAAAAATCGCTGTGGAAACCACACTTTTCCAAGCAAGCCTGTTTCTTCTGGAACGTTTCTCCGTCTCCCCCTCCCCACCACTCCACCCTGACATCTTACATGTCTGGTATTTCCTGCTGGGATCTCTCGCCTGGTGGAACCCCCAGCGGTTTAGAGGCGCCTCCCCAGGCCGTGAAAGGCAACCTGGCTTTGGAGCTGGGCATTCTGCAGGCGGCAGGGCCGTGGGCTCGAGTCTCCCTTCCTCTGTGACACGTCAGGCTTGCGACATGTGGGGAAGGCAGCCGGGCAGCTGTGAGGGACTGTCAGCCGCTGTGGCAGCATCTGTTGGAAAACTTGCTGTGTAATTTCCGGAGCCTTTCAGGGACAGGAGTGGGTAAAAAACCCCAAATGGAAGAAAGTCCTAATCACTTTCAAATGGGAGGGAAGTAAGACACAGACCGGCTCACGGTGCAGAGTCTGAACTGAAGGCTCCCACGATGGCTTCCAAAGCTTCCACCGGCCCCTTGGGGACCAAGCCCTGACCTCGGGGGTCACTGATTCGGCCCAGATGGGACCATATGTAGATGCAAGTGGCGTTCACACTCTCCCTCCGCCCACACTGCTCTGAGAGGCTCGAGATGAGCTGGAGAACAGAACATGGTCCATAAATGCGTTCTCTGCATTAGTGTATTATTTTAATGATATGCTCAGTTGATCAGTTGTGTCCAACTCTTTGTGACCCCATGGATTGCAGCCCGCCAGGCTCCTCTGTCCATGAGGTTTTCCAAGCAAGCATACTGGAATAGGTTGTCATTTTCTCCTCCGGGGATCTTCCTGCCCCACGACTGAACTCATGTTTCCTGCATCTCCTGCATTGGCAGGTGGATTCTTTACCACTGAACCACCTGGGAAGCCTTTCTTAATGATACAGTATATATGACACATTTTATGTCATTAATCGTGCATATGTGTCAGTCTATCAACAGAGCATCTAGGCGTATACAAGAATATCCAACGTGAGAAAGTGTTAGTCATTCAGTTGTGTCCAACCCTTCATGACCCCATGGACTGTAGCCCACCAGGCTCCTCTGTCCATGGGATTCTCCAGGCAAGAATACTGGAGTGGGTTGCCCTTCCCTTCACCAAGGGATCTTCCTGACCCAGGGATCGAACCCAGGCCTCCTGCACTGCAGGCAGATTCTTACCGTCTGAACCGCCTAGAAAGCCCAACATGTGTGGGCTTCCATTTGAGCTCCTTCCCTGAGCACCACAAGTTTCAGAGGGGGACCGTCCTGATGCTGTTTCCATGCAGGTCCATGCTACCCTCGTCTCTTGTCTGAGTGATTTCTGCATCTGTGTTGTGGACCATCTCCTCTGGTTTTCATCCACTGAGGTGTTTCCAGCACCTGGAACAGTGTCTGGAGCAGAGTGGGTGCTCACGACGTAGGGAATGAAAGAACGAACCCACTTTTGTGCCCGACACCCTCCCCGAGGTCCCTGTCACTCGGCTGAGTGTGCACGTGGTTGGGGCCTGACACCAAGGCTGTGATCTCTGAGCAGAGCTGGAGCGGAACGTGCATGAGAAGGCTGGAAGCCCAGGGGAGAATCGACACAGCTGCGTGCAGGGCTCTGGGACACTGTGGGCACGTGTGAGGACCCTCGGCAGGCGTCTGAGCTGGAGACAGGAGGAGCCAGGTGTCTGTCTCCTGTGCCTTTGAAGGTGACACTCACTCTGAATTCCGTTGGCAACGAAGAGTTTGCACTTACTTTGCTTCAAAGTTGAAGTTGTTATCCTAAGATGTCTCCTCTCTCCTACTTTCGCTGTATTTCTCCTCTTTCCCTTTCCCACAAGTCTTCCTTTTATTTTAATGTTCGTTTTTATTTATTTGGTGACTCCAGGTCCTAGCTGTGGCATGTGGGATCTTAGTTCCCTGACCAGGGATTGAACCTGGGCCCCCTGCGTTGGGAGCATGGGGTCTTAGCCACTGGGTCACAGGAAGTCCCCCCCACAAAGCTTCTTAAGGACTAGTTTCTGTGCTGGGAAGCAGGACTAGACTTGGCAAAGCTTTCAAAAGCTTTCCAAGCTCAGGTTTATCTGGCTCACACCTTCACAGTTTTCACTGGCTTCCATATGACTGAAACCAAGAAGATTTTTAGGGACTAGAAACCGATTTGCAAAACGTGAGCCGGGTCTGCATCACTAAGACCCCTTCCTGATTCTGTGTGAACAGAATCAGATTCTGTGTGACAGCAGGAACAGGAGGCAGTTAGGAGGATTTATGTGACTCTGGCCCGGGCAACTGGAATTTGTCACTCTGTTTGGGACTTGGAATAAGTGATAGCTCCGAGTTAATGATCAGAAAGGATTGCACCATCCAGTTAGTAATCGAGGCTTGAAGATAACTTTTCACCTTAAAAACACCCCCAGCTTTTCTCTCCTGCATCCAGGAGGCACACTGAGCAGGAGCATCACGTGCACCTCTCTGCAGAAGGTGTGGCTTTGGCTACAACAGGAGACGGAAATGCGAAGACGACTTGCCCCTCTGTCTTCCTCTCTCCCTGAGCTCCAGCTTCCGACCGCGGCCCCGCTCTGGGGTCTGCCGTTAGCACTAGGTGACGGGTCCCCATTCTCCCTGTTTTAACAGTTTGGCTGTGTGGGGTCTCCGTTGCGTCCTGGGGCATCTTCTCCCCGGTGGGCGGGCTTAGCGGCCCCGCAGCTGTGGAACCTGAGTCCCCGGCATTGCAACGCGGTTGCTTCTCCGCGGGAATACCAGGGGTGCGCCTGCCCCCCATCCTTGAAGAGATGGCTCGCTGGCGGCCGACCTCTTCCTGCCTGAATGAGGTGTGTCCGGCTCGGTCCCTGCTTTGCGGGAAGAGCCCAGTTCCCAGACGTGAAGGCGGCATGTCGGGGAAGGGCTCGTGTGTCCGTGACCAGAAGCAGACTCTCCCTGAGGGGGAGGCACCTGCAATCCGTGGCTGCTGAGCCCCCTGCCCTGCCCGGCCGACGGCGTCCCTGGGAGCGGTCTGCTTTTGCCCAGCCCTGGTTTGACCTCAATGCAGAAGTGAGAGCCTTGGGGTCGCACGCTAAGTCCCGAGAACTGCAGCTCTGCAGACTTGCACTTTAGAACCTGAATCCCCACCGCCATTCTCTGGGCCCCGTCACATCGGCTCTGCCCTCGCCCCCGAGCTCCAGTTCCTGAAATGACAGCAAGCCCGGAGGTTCCCCGTGACGGCTGCCTTAGCCCCGCGGATGCCCCAGGACGGCTGGCCTTACCCCTGGCGTCCCTCCGGGACCCTCTCTTGCCGAGAGAAGCGCCGTGCTCCGCAGCCGCGTCGTCTCGCGCGTCCCTGGTCCAGTCGGTCTGGGCCCCTTCCCCCTCGGGCAGCCTCTGACCGCGGGGCCGGGGCCGCTCTTCAGACGGGGCTTCCTTCCTGTCCTTCCTCCTCTCACGGGGCGCTCTAAACACAAAACCGCCGTCAGCGCCGATGCTCTGAGGGCGTCACCCGGCCCTGAACGTGGGGCCTGGCCTGTGGGCTCGGGGAGGGCGGTGAACGGAGAGCCTGACTCCAGGGAAAAGAGTGTAAACTGGAGAGAAACTGGACGGACGCGACCCCTAACCCTTGCGTGTGGTAGAGGGACGCCTGGGGGATCCCAGGGACGGGGGACCTGGTGCGCTGCCGTCCGAGGGGTCGCACAGAGTCGGACACGACCGAAGTGACTTAGCGGCGGCGGCGGCAGCAGCATCGTAGAGAGAGCTGAGTGGACGTGCGCGGCGCCCAAGCAGCAGGGCGGTCAGAGAGCAGGTGCGTGCGTGCGTGCGCGTGCGCGTGCGTGTGTCTGTGTGTGCGTGTCCGTGTGTGCATGCGCGTGCGCGTGTGCATGTGTGTGCGTGCATGTGTGTCTGCGCGCGCGCGCGCGTGTCTGCGTGTGCGTGTCCGTGTGTGCATGCGCGTGCGCGTGTGCATGTGTGTGCGTGCATGTGTGTCTGCGCGCGCGCGTGTCTGCGTGTGCGTGTCCGTGTGTGCATGCGCGTGCGCGTGTGCATGCGTGTGCGTGCATGTGTGTCTGCGCGCGCGTCTGCGTGTGCGTGTCCGTGTGTGCATGCGCGTGCGCATGCGCGTGTGCGCGCGTGCATGTGTGCATGCATCTGCGCGTGTGTGTGCGTGTGTGCATGTGTGCGCGTGCATGTGTGCGTGTGTGTGTGTGCATGTGTCTGCGTGCGTGCATGTGTGCGTGCGTGTGTGCGTGTGTACACATACATACTATACACATTCATGTATATGAATGAAAGAAAAGTTCTTACAAGTCAGGACACTTTTAAGCGCCAGTATTTCATTTTTATGGAATAAGTTTAATATTTGCCGTTATTTAGTTATTCAGTCGTGTCTAACTCTTTGCGACCCCATAGACTGTACCCGCCAGGCTGCTCTGTCCATGGGATTTCCTAGGCGAGAACACTGGAGTGCCATTTCCTTCTCTAGTGGATCTTTCTGATTCAGGGATCCAACCCATGTCTCTTACATCTCCTGCATTGCAGGCAGACCAATTGAAAAGAAGGTTATTTTGGGGGAGTATCAAACACCGCTCTCGGGTCACCCTCAAACCTCCACGTCATCCCTCTTGGCAAGACCCACCAGGAGCTTCCTGACTCCGCCCCGCCCCCAGCGCCGACCGTCCCGGGCCGCGGGTCTCTGGGCCTCGGTTGTGTTTCCCACTCTGCCTGGAATGTCACACTTTCCCCCTTTCCTCCTTTCCGCTCCCATCCTCCCCGGGACTCCTCCTTGTCAGTCCTCCATGGGGTGGTCTGTGACACCTCCCGTCTCCCGCCCATCCGTGTAGACCTGCCCTCCCTCTGGTCCCCAGCCCCTTTCAAGCATCTCCATTCTAGTCATGACCGCAAGTGCAAGAAAGGGTCCAGCTTCATGCCCGTCTCCACTCTTAGTATTGTGTTCCACAAGGTCTTAGGCTCTGTCTTGTTCACCAGCGTATCCCCAGCACGAAGCACTGTATCTGGCGAGAGACAGACGCTCAGTTCATATGGACGGATGGACGGATGGGTAGATGGGTGCGTGAATGGGTGGATGCCTGAGTGGGTGGACGGATGGACGGATGGGTGGGTGAGTGGGTGGATGGAGGAGTGGATGGATGGATAGATGGCTGGGTGGATGGAAGGATGGATGGGTGGATAGAGGACAAAATCTAGGGTAAAGGTTGAGGAGAATAAAAGACAGAAGATCAAAAATATGAACTACGTGGAAGAGAGAGTGGGAGGCATGATGAATCCACCCCAGATCCGCAGTGACACCCAGAGTCAGTCAGGGCAGAGTCAGGGTGCTGCTTGTACCAATGAAGGTTGCATCTGAGATTCATCAAGAGTGTCCAGCTATACTGAAAGCTCAGAAAACAGGACATGGTTTTACATTTGCATTTGGTGCTGGAGAAGACTCTTGAGAGTCCCTTGGACTGCAAGGAGATCCAACCAGTCCATTCTAAAGGAGATCAATCCTGGGTGTTCATTGGAAGGACTGATGCTAAAGCTGAAACTCCAATACTTTGGCCACCTCATGCGACGAGTTGACTCACTGGAAGAGTCTGATGCTGAGAGGGATTGGGGGTAGGAGGAGACGGGGACGACAGAGAATGAGATGGCTGGATGGCATCACCGACTCTGTGGACTTGAGTCTGAGTGAACTCCGGGAGTTGGTGATGGACAGGGAGGCCTGGCGTGCTGTGATTCATGGGGTCGCGGAGAGTCGGACACGACTGAGCGACTGAACTGAACTGAACTTTGTGCTTAGCTCATCTGAAGAAGCACTAAGTGGTAACAATACTGGAGAGCTTAAGTTCTTCCCTGAAAGCCAGAGAAGTTGCATCTGAAACCCAGTGTCCTGGATGTGATAATTAGAAGAGAATGTTAAGATTTAGACATCATGCCCTGGGTTAACACCAGGCATCGAACTGTCCTCCCTGAGGTTGGACGGGCACCTGGAATTTTCTCCATACTGTAAAAAGTGTGTGGCTTTTCTCTGATGAGTTTCAGCTTGGTTCCTGAAGCCTCCGTGCGCTTATTGGGCTTCTCTGCTGCTCCTCGGCAAAGATGCGGCTCAGCAATTTGTGTGCTGCACAGTTGTGTGTCGCTGGGCAGTTGTTTAGAAAAACAACATTCTTGCGCTCAGGGGACATCTGCTCTGTGTCTGATCACCAGAAACCTCCAGCTTTGCTAGCAAGTTGTATCATTTGAACCGATCACCAGGAGGCGTGTTTTGGCACAAGAAGGAAATCGACACTCAATAAAGATGCTATTATAGTGTCTCTGGTGCCCTATTCAAGAATCTTAGACCGTGTCCCTCTGTTACAAATTCTTATTTATGAAGTCGGAGCTGGGCAGTACCAGTTACCAGACCCAGGCAGAAATGCAAATGAGCATGGACCCTCTCAGGACTCCTTGTCAAGATGGATTGACCATCGAGTGACTGCTGGGGGGGGGCAGAGATGTCCCCTTATGAGAACGTATTCTGGCATATAAAATTATGCTCATAAAACGTTGGCGAGAAGAGTAGTCTAAGGGGCCCTCCGTCAAGTCACCCATGGGGGAACGGACTGCTTTCCATCTGTTTTCAATTAAACGTGTTTATTATTTTTGCATCTCACTCCCCAGCTCAGCATAATCAGTTCAGAACGATCTCCTGTGATCTTAACTGAAAGCATGTTTTTATAAGTGGAGCTGGCTATTTGCTTTCACACACGAGGCAGTGACACGGCTTCCTTCGCTGTGAGTCTGGTGTGTGCTGTGTCGGAGCTGCAGGACGGGGCCTGGGGCTCTGCTTATCCAACACTGGTTTTCTGTTCCTTGTGATGCTGCAGATGCCGTGTTGGGTGCTAGGGTAGAGTGGGGACAGGAGAGTCGTGCGTGAATATCTAAAGAGAGTAGCTGTCTTTTGTGAAAAGTGCTGGAAGGGAAATCAACAAGGGAGGGAGAGTCATCGTGAGGGCCACCTTCTGAATTGCTGGGAAAATTGAAGGCAAGAGGAAAAGAGGGCAGCAGAGGCTGAGATGGCTGGATGGCATCACCGACTCAATAGACACGAACTTGGTCAAACTCCGGGAGATGGTGAGAGACAGGGAGGCCTGGCATACTGCCGTCCATGGGCTCGCAAAGAGACACAACCGAGCGACTGAACAGCAACGACCTTCTGAACTGAGTGTTCTACCTCTCTGGGCAAGAGAATTTGGATCTGAGGCCTGAGTGATAAGGATGAGACTTTCAAGCCCTTCTCTGGCGGTCCAGTGGTTAGGACTCTGCATTTCCACTGTGGAGGGCTCAGGTTCGATCCCTGGTTGGGGAGCTGAGATCCTGCGTGAGGCAGTGTGCCCCCGCTCCCCGGAACAAATTGGTTAAGAACAAGCCACTCAGAGACAAACTAGGAGCTCAGTCGTGTCTGACTCTTTGCGACCCCATGGACTGTAGCCCACCAGGCTCCTCTGTCCATGGGATTTCCCAGGCAAGAATAGTGGAGTGTGATGCTATTTCCTCCTCCAGGGGATTTTCCCAATGCAGGGATCGAACCAGTGTCTCCCGTATTGCAGGCAGATTCTTTACCATCTGAGCCACAGAGAAGCCCAGTAGGGATGATCCAAGCCGCTTATTTAGTGTTATCCTTTCAGTTCCAGCAAGTGGAAGCCAGTTTTTAAAGTTACTCTTTAAAAATGACATTTTCTGTGTACATCAGGGATTGAAAAAGCCAAAAAAGTACAGAGGCTTCTGTTAACATTTCTTCAGTAGGTTTCTGCCTTCCCATTAATTTTCAGCAGATTCTGTTTGTTTTTCCACCAGCCTGCTGGCGTCTGAGAACAGGCTGTTCCATGCTCCGCTTTGCTTATCTCCCTTTCTGTTTGGTTCTAAAGGTGTCCGTGGTGCTCTTAGGGAATGTGACGTTTGAACGATTGGTGAGCAGCCTGCACTGCAAAATGCATTCACTTGCGGTTATCACTGGTGACCCACTTGGAAGAAAAACTTGTCCCAGCCGATTTCTGGTGTGTGTGCCTAGAATCTCAGAGCCGTGCAGGGGAAAGTCTTCTACTTTTGGTAGAAGAAGCTTAATTTGGGGAGTCAGAGAGCTTCAATCAAGTCCTTAGCTCTACGGTCATCTAGTTTAAGACTTGAGGATTGTGATAAGCATTTTTTTTTTAAAGTGTAAGAGTGACATTTCATTCTCCAGGGGATCTTCCTGACCCATGGGTCGAATTCACGTCTCCTTCACTGGCAGGCAGATTCTTTTACCACTGAGCCACCTGGGAAGCCCCATAAATGCTTCACAGTGTTGTGCAAATTACAGGTGTGCTGTGCAGTAATGCACAGTTTTAAGGGATATTCTCCATCTGCAGTTTTGAAAATACTGGCTCCGTCCCGCTTGTTGTACAGGACACCCTCGTATCTTCTTTTACTACTTTTCCCTGGAGCTTCCTTTCTGTCTCACAGTCTCAGCCCTTAATTCCCTCCCCATCTCGCCTCTCCCCACCTCCCCCAACTGGTGAGCACTGGTTTGTTCTCTGCATCTGCGAGTCTGCTTCTTTTTTGTTATGTTCGCTAGTTTGTTGTACTTTTCAGATTCCACATATAAGTGATATCACACAGTATTTCTGAAAATAGCGTTGAGCTCTCTTTTTGTCTGGGAGACGTGAGTAACGAGGTACATGTGAACGGCAGAGTGGTTGTGAAGACAGAATGAAAGGACACGTGTGAAGTTCTCAGCATGAGACAGTTCACACTGGTCACTGCCAATTGCCTGTCACATTCTTACTATCAAACTTACAAACGCGATGGTTGTCTATTGGACAGGAAACAAGCATTCCTGGTTTGCCGCTCTTGAAAGGCTGTTGACAACCATTGCAGTTGTGTGTGTGCTGGGGGGGAGGCGCAGGGGTCCTGGGTGGGTTTTCTCTATTTCAATCGAGCAGAGGTTTGCGGACTGGCCCTCCTGATTGTATACTTTAAATCAATTCGAACAAAAAATGTAAATTGCACAAGAAGTGGGAACTTTTCTATGCAGTGTGAGTTACAAGCTTCTCTTGAAAAACCGTCTGGTGGCCTGGGCCCCCACTGCAGCTGGCGGCCAGCACTGTGATCTAGAAGCTGGTGTCCTGCCTGGTTCCCTGCCTCTCTTGGAGTTGCTGTTCTTGTTTGGTTGCTCAGTCATGTCCAAATCTTTGTGACCCCATGGACTGTAGCCCACCAGCTTCCTCTGTCCATGGGATTCTCCAGGCAAGAATACTGGCGTGGGTTGCCATTTCCTTCTCCAGGGGATCTTCCCGACCCAGGGAGAGAATCCGTGTCTCCCACATTATAGGCGGATTCTTTACCGCTGAGACACCTGGGAAGCCCACCCATCTTGGAGAGCCTGACCTTTTATCTCATATGGACTGTGGACCAGCTCGTAGGACCTTGGATGAACTTTCTAATTCTTTTAGTTTCAGTTTCCCCATCTGTAAAATGGAGATGCTAACAATAAGTCTTACCCTTGAAGTTTCTTTTGAGGAGGAAATAACAAGTTTTCCTACAGTGCTTGGCACGTGGAAAGCCCTTGGGGCCAGCTACGGTTATCCTCACCAGAACACTTCACAGATCAGTGGGCATCTGGTTGAAATCTATACTCGGATGGGTGAAGCAGACACTTAGACACTGGTAGAAACGAAACTATGGATATGACAGGCATATGTTATAGGGCGATCATGTCTCTGAAAAATGCCGATAGGATTTTCTCCTTCATCCTCTTGTACTTGATCCCTTCCCCATGCTGTTTCAGGAAAAGCTTTTAGACTGGATCTTGTCCAGCCCGTCCACTGTCCATCCTTCCCCATCGTGGAGCTGCCAGTTGGATTCCATCGGGGGAGCCTTGCCTCTGGCGTCCAGTTAGTTTAGGTGGATGGGATGCTCAGTGGGGGATGAGAAGAAGGGAGGAAAATGATGGCAGTACTTATTCCTTGCGCTGGCTCCTCCCTGGGAGGCTGTCTCGAGCCTACTGAGATCTCGGCTGAAGGTTGCACACATGCGTGAAGTCGCTTCAGTCACTTCTGACTCTGCGACCCTATGGGCCATAACCCACCAGGCTCCTCTGTCCGTGGCATTCTCCAGGCAAGAAGACTGGAGTGGGTTGCTGTGACCTCGTCCAGGGGAATCTTCCTGACCTGGGGATCAAAACCCTGTTTATTGCATCTCCTGTGTCCCCTGCGTTGACAGGTTAGTTCTTTACCACTGACCCACCTTGGAAGCTGGACTGAAGGTCACCTGCTCTCTTTCCACACTTTGCGAATCTGGGTTTGGTAACCCTGCCTTCGGACTGTCGGGCTGCGAATCTCCAGGTGGTGATGCTTACACGGTTACCAGCCTCAGCTATATGTAGTTTCCTCCTGTTCCCTGTGTGGCTCCCATAACTTTGATTTATCCTACATCCAGTAAGTCATCAGCTGATGTAGCTTCTACTGAACTGGAGACAATTAGGGTTATTGAAGCAGAAAGCAGAGAGAGTGGTCATTTTAAAGTCCTCATCTCCCCTTGGCAAGGAATCCACAGCAAGGCTTTATGAAGAGAGAAAGGGTTTTCTAAATGCCTAAGGGTTTCCTTTAACATATAAAGAGCCGGAGGAGATCAGGGAGGGTCAAGACGGAGGGGATATGTGTATACTTATGGCTGATTCACACTGTTGGACAGTAAAAACTAATGCAGGATTGTAAAGCAATTATATTCTAATGAAAAAATAAGTTTAAAAAAAGCCATAGTGCAGAGCAGGTGGAGGAAATGGCTTTGGGGAAGTGCCCACCCCATAGGAAGAGGAAGTGGAGACCACCCCAGTGCGGGGCATGTCCGGGAGGGAAGAGCTGGGATGCTAACCCTGGCTCACCGAGAAGACACCGCCTCCTCCCTCAGGCATCTCCTCCCGACTCCACCTGGTTTAACCAACTGGGCGGGATGATGGGGCATCTGACTCGGGAGAGTCTGCACAGGGTGGCCCACTCCGGGCCCCTGCATCTGCCGGGGTGCAGGAGGTAGAAGGCTGGATGCTGGGACCCTCTGGCCCTGCCGAGAGGTCTCCGGGGTGTTGCGCGCTTGGTCCTGGCCCAGCCCTGTGGTCAGGGGCCCGCCCTGCACAGGACGGGTGATCTGAGGGCCGCAGGGACCTTGGGCTTCGGCAGAGGCCAGCAGGGCGCCACGAGGGCAGTGAGAGCAGCTGCACCTGAGTGAGCCCCCGCCCAGGCGCTGAGAGAGCCGGGCCTGCCCCCAGGACCCAGCCCGGCTGTGTACCCGCCCTGCACTCGGCTCCGTGTTGGGAAGGGGCGGGAGGAGCGACCCTTCAACGGAGGGAGAAAAGCCTTCGAGCTGACTCTTCATTCACCCGAAGGAAGCTGACTTCACCTCAGGGTGAAATGCTTCAAACAAGAACAGAGTAAGTTCTGCTTCATGGGCAGTTTTGATTTTTCTTGGCCGTCGGGAGGACTGGGAACTCCAGAGCAGGACACCAGTGGCGAACGACTTCGTTTTCTCCACTCCGCTGTGCTCTGGGTAAATGCCGAAGCCCTCTCCAAGCCTTTCTTACAAGAGGGATTCTTTACTAGGGGGCTTCCCTGGTGGCTCAGGGGGTAAAGCATCTGCCTGCAATGTGGGAGACCTGGGTTCGATCCCTGGGTTGGGAAGATCCCCTGGAGGAAGAAATGGCAACCCACTCCAGTGTTCTTGCCTGGGGAATCCCATGGACAGAGGAGCCTGGTGGGCTGTGGTCCACGGGGTCGGAAGAGTCGGACTGGACTTCACTTTCACTTTTCACCTTGGAGCCACGTTGAGTCAGATAACTGGTGCTGAATGCCTTTCACCTACCGCAACGACTTTTACTTAGTTATTTTTACTCTAATAACTTTAAAAGAAATTAATATGGAAAGAAAAAGGTCCACATCCCCTTTACCATACGGCAAAGACTTTCAAAAAAAAGAAAGAAACGATTTTCTTATTTTTGTTGTTAAAAGGCACCACCGTTATGGCAGAAAGTGAAGAGGAACTAAAAAGCCTCTTGATGAAAGTGAAAGAGGAGAGTGAAAAGCTGGTTTGAAGCTACATTCAGAAAACTAAGATCATGGCATCTGGTCCCATCACTTCATGGGAAATAGATGGGGAAACAGTGGAAACAGTGTCAGACTTTATTTTTTTGGGCTCCAAAATCACTGCAGATGGTTACTTCAGCCATGAAATTAAAAGACGCTTACTCCTTGGAACGAAAGTTATGACCAACCTAGATAGCATATTAAAAAGCAGAGACATTACTTTGCCAACCAAGGTCTGTCTAGTCAAGGCTATGGTTTTTCCAGTGGTCATGTATGGATGTGAGAGTTGGACTGTGAAGAAAACTGAGCAATGAAGAATTGATGCTTTTGAACTGTGGTGTTGGAGAAGACTCTTGAGAGACCCTTGGACTGCAAGGAGATCCAACCAGTCCATTCTAAAGGAAATCAGTCCTGAATATTCATTGGAAGGACTGATGCTGAAGCTGAAACTCCAATACTTTGGCCACCTGATGTGAAGAGCTGACTCTTTTGAAAAGACCCTGATGCTGGGAAAGATTGAAGGCAGGAGGAGAGGGGGATGACAGAGGATGAGATGGTTGGATGGCATCACCGACTCAATGGAAATGAGTTTGGGTAAACTCCGGGAGTTGGTAATGGACAGGGAGGCCTGGCGTGCTGCGGTCCATGAGGTTGCAAAGAGTCAGACACGACTGAGTGACTGAACTGGACTGCAAGGACTGCTGCTGCGGCTGTGAGCTTCTTTAAAGCCTCTGCTTAAGGAGAGCCCTGCTATCGACACCCAGAGCGGGTCTCCAGGGACAGAAAGGAAGACAGGGACGGATGATTACCTGATGTCGTCATATGGCATCAAGCTTCTGCTGACCTGGCAGGCCTTCCAGGTATTGAAACGGGACATTCTTCGGATGGTGTTCAGATTCAGCGGCGTGGACGGAATTTCTCTCTTCGCTTCCAGCTTCCTAGCCTGTGCCCTGACACCAAACCCCAGGATTCTTGGGGATCCCGCGTTCCATCCTTTCTCTGGCATCCTAGCCCTTGATTCCGGGGGCTCTGGACTTCCTTGGAATGTTGACATTATGAGGTTGCCAATGGAATTCCTAAGCTGTGTGGGACTGGAGTCCTGAAGAAGAGATTTTAGCTCTGCTGACCTTGCCACGGTTTTCTCCCCTTTGTGTACTCAAGCAGGTGATGGTGGAGAAGGGTTTCACTTGGACTGAGGGATGAGCAGGAAGCAAAATACATCCCCTGTTGTGGTGTGTGTCGCTGTGACTGGGACCCGTTGGCTATCCTGAACAATGCCTTATTCCTGTGTTTTTGTTGACTTGGAACTGGAAAGAGACGTGATCAGATCTGCTCAGGTCACACACAACTCTTTGCGACCCCATAGACTATTGCCCACCTGGCTCCTCTGTCCATGGGATTCTCCAGGCAAGAACACTGGAGTGGGTTGCCATTTCCTTCTCCAGGGGCTCTTCCCAGACCAGGGATTGAACCTGGGTCTCCTGCATTGGCAGGTGGGTTCTTTCCCACTGAGCTACCTGGGAAGCCCATCTGCTCGTAGTGGAGATGCCTGTTTCAATAGGACTGCCTAGCAGGTTCATCTAGACATGATGCTGTGGTCGGGAACCCTGTTGTAAATGGACCGTGCTGGTATCTTGAGATGCCATCGGTTTGTCTCATATTCCCAGGGGTGTCCTTCCACTGTCCACAGTTTGCAGGTTCTTCTAGAAGAGCCTTGGAGCCACACAGGAATGGACTGCCTTTTCCATGTGCTGGAAGCTGCTGTTCTTACTCGGACCCTGGAGAGTCAAGTGCAGGAAGCGTTAGCTCAGTTGCTCAGCCCCGTCTGACTCTCCACGACCCGCATGGACTGTAGCCCGCTGGGCTCCTCTGTCCGTGAAATTCTCCAGGCAAGAACACTAGAGTGGGCTGCTGTTTCCTTCTTCGGGGGATCTTCCTGACACAGCGATCAAACCTGGGTCTCCTGCAGGTGGATTCTTTATCATTTGAATAAAAATCTAGCCACAGAATCTATGGACAAATGGGTGAAATGAATAAGCTATTAAAATATAAGCCATTTCATTAAGACTTTATCATTTTCCCCACTAAAAACCAGACTTTTTTTTGGTTCCTGATGCCTGCTCTGTTAGCTTTACTAGTGACATCAGACAGTAAACCATCCTGAATAAAATGGGAAAAATCAGACCGTGACAAAGCAACTTGACATTATTTCTTTTTTTAATTTAAGCTTTTTATTTTGTACTGGGGTAAAGTTGATAAATAGTGTTGTGATAGTTTCAGGTGGACAGCGTAGGGACTCAGCCACGCATATCCATGTATCCTTTTTCCCCCAAACTCCCTTCCCATCCAGGCTGAGCCTGGCATTATTTCTAATTTCTAGCATGATTTCCGTCTATGGGGTCACACAGAGTCAGACACGACTGACGTGACTTAGCAGCAGCAGCAGCATGATTTCTTCCTTGCCCCATACACACGAGGTGTGGTACCATTTTCAATTTCTAAATATACAAGAGTACTTTGACTATTTTTAAAATTGAGTTCTTATTTTATCATACTGTGGTCAGAGAATATAGTTTATATGTTTTACCAATTCTTTGGTACCTATTGAGATGTCTTTTATGGACTACTGAGTGCTCAATTTTTGGAAATATTCCTCAAAGTCTTGTTAAGAATCCAGATTAAAAGAGTTGAGATAGATTTCTGAATGTGTGAATTTCATACAGTGTCTTAATCATGCTGTTCCAATATCCAACATCATTGTTATCTTTTGATCACTTGATCAGTTTGTAACAGACAGATATTAAAATCACACTTTAAGAAATTCTATGTCATAATTCTATTGACTTTTGATTTCTCTGAAATGACTGCTTTTGTGAGCCAATCAAATGTTGTAAATTGCACAGGGTTCAACCTATTTTGACGTTATGTTGCTGATGCTGGTTATCTGTGGAGTCAGAATCAGAGAGCCTTAGAGAGGGAAGAAAACTTCCCATCAAGAACCCAAGCGTTTCAGAGAGGAGCAAAATCAGGATGTGTCCCTCTGATACATGGAGGCTCAAGCAGTGAAACAATTCTTTTATGGAATAAACATTTATTGAGAACCAGGAACTGTGTAAAGCAGTTACAGTTTTGTAGATGGAGAAAAGCTGAGGTTCCCTTCATCTTCTGTTTTAAAAAGGATAAAAGAGGGAATGAGAGAGAGACTTAAAGTAAAGCAACAAATCTTTTCTTTTATTAAAAAATACATATTTGTATAAAGGCTGAGCACCAAAGAATTGATGCTTTTAAATTGTGATGCTGGAGAAGAGTCTTGAGAATCTCTTGGACTGCAAGGAGATCAAACCAGTTCATCCTAAAGGAAATCAACCCTGAATATTCATTGGAAGGACTGATGCTGAAGCTGAAGCTCCAATACTCTGGCCACCTGATGTGAAGAGCTGACTCATTGGAAAAGACCCTGATACTGGGAAAGATTGAAAGCAAGAGGAGAAGGGGGTGACAGAGGGTGAGATGGTTGGATGGCATCACCAACTCAATGGACATGAGTTTGAGCAAGCTCTGGAAGTTGGTGATGGACAGGGTAGCCTGGCGTGCTGCAGTCCATGGGGTCACAAAGAGTTGGACATGACTTATCAACTGAGCAAAATCCTTTAGATGATCAATCATTTCATCCAATGGTATTACTCTTTATTCATGAAAACAGGTTCCCAAGGTATTACTATTTGAAAAATCTGTTATCTCTAATTGAAATTACTTCACACACATGTGGAAAAAGAGTCCTAACAAATGTCTTGAGGATGTGACACTTCATACACTTCACCAGGTGCTTGGATGATTCCATTCAATTGTTTATTATTCAACAAAATGTACCACATTCCAACCCTGTTTGAGGCGTTGTGCCTTAAGGTCTGAAGTCAGGGACTTTCATCATGTAATGGGACACGTGAAAGGAACTGCTTTTCTTGAATTTCTTCTTTAAAAGTCGCTGTGTAGTTTCTATGGAAACCATAGAAACTTTAAATGCAAACATATGAGGCAGAAACATGGCTTAAATGATTTTTCCAGTCACAGAAGACAAGCTTTCCTTCGCTGTTTAAGTCTAACGTGGAATCTCAGTGTGCTAGCTCCAAAACGAGGTCTCCACAAACCTCGGGTGTGTGTGTGTGTGTGTGTGTGTGTGTGTGTGTGACTCAGTCGTGTCTGACTCTTCGAGACCCCACAGACCGTAGCCCGCCAGGTTCCTCTGTTCTTGGGATTTCTCAGGCAAGAAAACTGGAGTGGGTTGCCATTTCCTTCTCCAGGGGATCTTCCTGACCCAGGGATTGAAACTGGGTCTTCTGCATTTCAGGCAGATACTTACCATCTGAACCACGAGGGAAGCTACAAGTCTAATAGCCTTGAACTGAAAATGAAAGTTGAGCTATTTCAAGTCTTGAAAGATGATGCTGTCAAAGTGCTGCACTCAATATGCCAGCAGATTTGGAAAACTCAGCAGTGGCCACAGGACTGGAAGAGGTCAGTCTTCGTTCCAATCCCAAAGAAAGGCAATGCCAAAGAATGCTCAAACTACCGCACAACTGCACTCATCTCACACACTAGTAAAGTCATGCTCAAAATTCTCCAAGCCAGGCTTCAGCAGTATGTAAACCGTGAACTCCCAGATGTTCAAGCAGGTTTTAGAAAAGGCAGAGGCACCAGAGGTCAAATTGCCAACATCTGCTGGATCATGGAGAAAGCAAGAGAGTTCCAGAAAAACATCTATTTCTGCTTCATTGACTATGCCAAAGCCTTATACTGTGTGGATCACAATAAACTGTGGAACATTCTGAAAGAGATGGGAATCCCAGACCACCTGACCTGCCTCTTGAGAAACCTGTATGCAGGTCAGGAAGCAACAGTCAGAACTGGACATGGAACAACAGACTGGTTCCAAATAGGAAAAGGTGTATGTCAAGGTTGTATATTGTCACCTTGTTTATTTAACTTATATGCAGAGTACATCATGAGGAACGCTGGGCTGGAAGAAGCACAAGCTGGAATCAAGATTGCTGGGAGAAATATCAATAACCTCAGATATGCAGATGACACTACCCTTATGGCAGAAAGTGAAGAGGAACTCAAAAGCCTCTTGATGAAAGTGAAAGAGGAGAGTGAAAAGGTTGGCTTGAAGCTCAACATTGAGAAAACAAAGATCCTGGCATCTGGTCCCATCACTTCATGGGAAATAGATGGAAAAACAGTGGAAACAGTGTCAGACTTTGTTTTTTTGGGCTCCAAAATCACTGCAGATGCTGATTGGAGCCATGAAATTAAAAGACGCTTGCTCCTTGGAAGGAAAGTTATGACCAACCTTGATAGTATATTAAAAAGCAGAGACATTACTTTGCCAACCAAGGTCCGTCTAGTCAAGGCAATGGTTTTTCCCGTGGTCATGTATGGATGTGAGAGTTGGACTGTGAAGAAGGCTGATTGCCTAAGAATTGATGCTTTTGAACTGTGGTGTTGGAGAAGACTCTTGAGAGTCCCTTATACTGCAAGGAGATCCAACCAGTCCGTTCTAAAGGAGATCAATCCTGGATGTTCATTGGAGGGACTGATGCTAAAGCTGAAACTGCAATACTTTGGCCACCTCATGCGACGAGTTGACTCACTGGAAAAGGCTCTGATGCTGGGAAAGGTTGGGGGCGGGAGGAGAAGGGGATGACGGAGAATGAGATGGCTGGATGGCATCACCGACTCTGTGGACGTGTGTTTGAGTGAACTCCGGGAGTTGGTGATGGACAGGGAGGCCTGGCGTGCTGTGATTCATGGGGTCGCGGAGAGTCGGACACGACTGAGCGACTTATCTGATCTGATCTGAAAATGAATTACCTACGCTGTTCCTAATAAACCTTATTGGTAACCACAGAAGGAAGACACAGAGCCAAGGATGCGTCTCTTACTGAGGAAAGGCTTTGTGGCAGTGGGGGGAGCAGTTTTGGTGGCACATTCTTTTTTTTTTTAGTGATCATACCCAAATGAATCTTTTTATAAAAAGTGGATCACAAAATCTCCAACATGGCCCTCAAAAGGAAACAGAGTTCACATAAGACAATGGAGGTTTTCCTGGATCTTTCTAAAAGGGGAAGCATGTCACTGATAACATTAAGACAACCTTACCTGAGAACCAGAGAACCCAGCGTTTTTTGGGGAAAATAGGAGCATCCAGGACGCTGGTGAATATCCTGGGGCTGACAAGATTTGGAAGGATTGAAGGTGACCCGAGTAATCGGGACATTTTTCCTGAGTGATCCTATCTAGAAGGGGGAGGAGAATATATGTTTAGTGGCTTAGTCATGACAGACACACAGACACACAGACACACACACCCCTATATGGGCCACATCCCTCTATGTTTGATCACGCACATTATCTACACATTGCTGTTTTGGTTTTACATCATGTATTGTACTAGTTGAATGCTGCTGAATTCCAGAGCCATTATTTTTTTCACTGTATATTGATGTTCCGGGAACCAATCAACTGAAAACTTTAAAAAATCAAATGGTGTGAACTTGAGCAAATTCTTTAAGGTCTCTGGGCTTCATCTGACCATTTTTACAAGTGGAGTCCTAACAATCTCCGTGCCTGTCTTCAGAGGTTGCTGAAACATCCAATGAAGTAATCAAGTAACGGAGCTACATGAGCCACACATAGGGATCCACAATAAAGGTACCGTGAATGCACTTGATAGACGTAAGAACCAGATGCCTTCAGTTTATGATTGTTTGAGGAAACTAAAGGAAATCACTGAAGCGTGACTGTTGAGTTAAGCAAGATAAAAAAGAATGAAAAAAAAATGTATCATTGCAATTTAAGAAGAAAATTAACAATGACTTTGAAACAGTGCAGGGTTGTTGATTGCTTAGGCTGAATGCTGAGTACAGGGGATCCTCATTACTTTTGTGTGTTTGAAATTTCTCATCTCAGCAAGAGTATGAGAAATAGTTGTTTGACTGTTAACAGTTAGGTAGGATGGTGCTTAAGAACAAGGATTCCGTAGCTAGAACACCACAGTTCGCATCCTGCTTCTGCTGGTCCAGTCCCACCAGCTGTGTGACCTTCAGCCTCTTCCTTGGCCTCTCTGAGCTGTAGTGGCCTCTATAAGATGAGGGTAATCATGGCACTGACGTCACAGGCTTGCTTGGAGGACTAGATAGGTTCGTATTTGATAAGCACTTAGTAAATTGTGTGTTTGGTAAAAGAAAAATCTCTGGGGCTCTGAATAGCTACTATTATTTACCAAGAACACCTGACTCAAAAAGGTCGAACAGCCTCGCCTCACAGAGTGGGTAAGCACCTTTGCCGGCCTTGATTCTGGTCAGGCTGCTCTCTAAGCGCCAGGGCTCTCTCCCGTGGGGGGTGCTACGGTAATCCAGCCAAGTCCTAATGCGGCAAGTGATCCCACGCTGACTCCAGTATGAAAGGCTCTGGGAGGGCGGGGGCGCTGCGAGGCGGGTCTGTTTGCTGGAGGCCCAACGAGCGAATACTGAGCAGGGGTGCAGGGGGGACACTCCCTGGGGACCCCCCAAGCCTTTCTGGAAGGGCCTTGAAGGGATCGGAGTTCCCTGGGGGTGATGGTGGGGCCAGAGAATCACTTTGTGGACTGAAACTGGCCCTCTTACTCCAGGTGAGGGCGTGCATCCTATGTCTGCCTCTGTGCGACCCCATGGACTGTAGCCCGCCAGGCTCCTCTGTCCATGGGATTCTCCGGGCAAGGATACTGGAGGGGGTTGCCATTTCCTCCTCCAGAGGATCTTCCCGACCCAAGGATGGAACCCATGTCTCTTATGTCTCCCGCATTGGCAGGCGGGTCCTTTACCACTGGCACCCCTTGGGAAGTCCTGACTCCAGGTAGATGATATGGAAGCTGCTACGGGTGTTCCAGGTGCCGTTCTGGGAGTTTTATGTCTATCAGCACATTCTGAGAGTCCGTGTTAAACTGAATTCTCTGGGACCACCCACACCAGCTCTGCAAGCTTGAATCCGCCTTATGTTGCACGCTGGTCCTGTTTGACCCTAATCTGGGTGCCCAGGGAGGTAGGTCACTCTTGCAGAGTCACAGGGGGAGCCTGACAGCCCCCCCCCCAGACACGCTCTGGAAAGAGACGTCTAGAGAAGGGCCCCACGGGTCTCAGCCCTTCTCCCCACCGCAGAGAACGCGCTTGGAGGCCTGATGCAGAGTGCTGTCCGGGCTTTTCTTCTCAGGCTACTGATGCCTGGGTGAATCAGACATGCAGCCAGCATCTGCCTGCCTGGGCACCCTGTGGTTCATCTCTCCCACCTTGGCCATTCATGCTCCCCTCGGCAGACTCCTGGGATGACTGTACTTTCCTCTTCGTGTTTATGCTGACTACATATTTGTGGGTCTTGCCTCCCAGGCGCCTTATGTGAAGGCTGGGGATGGGCGTCTTCTCTCCTAACTGGTATTCAAGTGTCTGCTCACAAGACGTCGTGCCCGGAGGGGGCACAGAAGTGCTTATTTACCGGAGTATTCTACGCTGGTGCTGGTCTGACCAAACCTTCAATCACACCTGATCAGGCAGTTGGGTCAGGGCCATGCGCAGCAAGGAGCTCCCGCTGTGATCCGAGCTTGGAGCTGCCTCAGCGACTAGGATGCGGTCGGGCCTCCAGAGCCTTTCAAGTCAGAGGAGACCCAGGAGCGGCCTCTCCCACCTTGCCCCAGCCTTCCACCCTCCCGTGGGCACCATTAGGCCTGAAACGCGTCATAAGCGGTTTCTTACCAACAATAAAGTACCAAAGGAAGGGGACTTCTTTTTCAGAAATAAGTCAGAGTGGATTCAGAGTTATTTTTGCACCCCCCTCACCATCTCCCTAACATTATCCGTGAGTGTGAAACGTTGTCAGTTTCAGCTTTTGTTTTCCTTTCTGACGCGTGTCCCGCCCGCCCGCCACGGGCCTGTGTAAGAAGCGGTCGCTTCATCTCCGCTGAAGCGCAAGGAAGCCGGTGGGGCTGCGTGTGTGTCAGCCAGCCTCCGGCTCCCACCCCGCACCTTTCTCGCAGACACCAGGAAGCCTCTGGATGCGGCACTCGTGGTGACAGAATCACAGATCCGGCTTTTCTTGAGACGTTTCAAGAACCTTCATTTGTCCAGTGTTTGCTTTTGGGGTCCTTGCTGCAGCGCACACTCCCTGGCTGTGGCGCGGGGCTCAGCAGTCGCGGTGGTCCGGCTCAGTCGCTCCGTGGAGTCCCAGTTCCCTGACCAAGGATCCAACCCAAGTCCCCTGCGTTGCAAGGCAGAGTCTTAACCGCCGGGCCGGCGGGGAGGCCCCCCACAGACCCACCTTGGATGGGGAGAGGGAAACGCGTTCTGATGAGGCAGGAAAGCATGGTAGGTGCTCGCGCCGGGTGGATCTCCGCAGGGTCTGGAGGGCAGCACACTGCGATGGCGAACTGTGGGCGCGGGGTCACCCCGCGGTAAGCGGATCCGGGCAGAGCTGCCAAGCGAGGAAGGCGCGCCGCGTGTGCAGGGTCCCCTGAGTCGTCCGGCGCCCGGCAGGTCCCACGACGCTGGGAAGAGTCCTGTCGGCTCTCGGTAGAACGCGGGGTGTTCAGACTTCGTTCTGTGTTCAGACTTGCAGAGACACCCCAGCCGTCCAAACAGGCAGGTTACCTCCTCTAGTTCTATGCGCCAAGGGCAGTCTAGTTTTGGAAGGGTTCTTGAGTATGATTAAACATGTCCACTGTTTAGGGCTTTGAGAACACTATTTCTAAGCCAGTTATTTCTCTGGAGCCAGTTAGTTTGGGTTAAAAAAATGGCTCTCTCACTTGTTGGCTATAGACCTGGGTTTGCTGTGCCTCAGTTTCCCCATCTATAAAATGGGGATAATAAAGTATTTATGTCATGGATTTGTTACCAAACATTAATTGAATTAAACTATCCATAATAAAGGATTTTCCTGGTGGTCCAGTGGTGAGGACTCTGCCTTTCCAGTGCAGGGAGCAATGGGTTTGATCTCTAGTAGGGGAACTAAGGGGCTTCCCAGGTGCTTCAGTGATAAAGAATCCGCTGGCCAGTGCAGGAGACGTGGGTTCGATCCCTGGGTGGGGAAGATCCGCTGGAGAAGGGCATGGCAACCCACTCCAGTGTCCTTGCCTGGAGAAGCCCCATGGACAGAGGCAGAGGCACCTGACAGGCTACAATCCACAGGGTCACAGAGTCGGACATGACGGAAGCTACTTAGTGTGCACGCAGTAGGCATTCTATGCGCATCTCATTTCTTTCTCTCTCTTGTTTTGGCTAACTCCTTTTCTTTTTACTGTTTGGCTGCATCTGGCCTTAGTCCCCACATGTGGGATCTTCTCTGTGGCCTGTGGGGTCTAGTTTCCTGACCAGGGATTGAACCTGGGCCCCTGCGTTGAGCGCACAGAGTCTAAGCCCCTGGACCACCAGGGAAATCCCTCATCTCATTCTTGGGAGCATAACTGAAGGTCACATAGATGCTCAGTGGCAGAGACAACATTCAAGTCTGAGCCTGACTTCAAGTCTCTTACTCTGCTCAGCAAAAGCCACTGCTTAGGGTCTGGGGAGGACTTTTGGCAAACTTAAACTTGAATCCCTGGCTTCCTGTCTGTGAAGTCTAATGGAAGCTGACAAGGAATCTACTGGAGATGCAAGTCCCTGGACTGGCTGCCTCCCTTGGGCCGTGCTGTCTGGGACACAGCTGGCCCTCAAGGCTGAGAAATCCCAGCCTCGGTCCTGGCCAGCTCAGGTTGGCTGGGCCAACGTGATCTGATCCTTCTGAGCGCTTCAGTTTCGAAGCAAGGAGACGTGCAGTTTCCATCGCAGGTGCCTGGAAGTTCAGCTGGAGAGTCCATTATCCCATGACCGGCCTGCCAGAGAGATGCTCTGCTGTTCCTTTCCTTCTCAAACTTTCCTGGCGACCGCCAAGCCCTCTAGTCCTGCCCCTCTCAGTCTGAACGCGGGGCTTGGGAAGCGCGGGGAGGAAGGGTGGATGCTGGGTCCATGATACGGACATGGGGCTCGGACCCAGGTTGGGGCCCCCTCCCTTGTCTGTCATCCCTGTTTAGGACGCAGAAGCAGAAGGCCTGCAATAAGCAGGGCATTTTCTCATGATGCCTTTCTGATCTTTGGCAGCTTGAGTTGTTGCAAGACTGCAAAAGAGCCCAAGCAAGCAGATTTTTCCAGTTGCTTCGGGGGGCAGCCGAGTGAGTCCCAGTGTCACATGCCTG
Organism: Moschus berezovskii; assembly: GCF_049115385.1. Classification (NCBI taxonomy): domain Eukaryota; kingdom Metazoa; phylum Chordata; class Mammalia; order Artiodactyla; family Moschidae; genus Moschus; species Moschus berezovskii. Next base: position 72,603,447 of record NC_142479.1, on the reverse strand, counting down.
AGCATCCACTTCTTGGAATGAGGGCCAGCTGCTGGACAGCCGGCGGCTCTGGAGCTAGGGGAGCCTGCTGTGTGCGGGAAACAGAAACCCCACCGGCCTCACTGGCTTTACATTCCTCTGCGTCCTGCCAAAAGGAGGCAGAAAGGGAGCGGAAATTCCTTTTTCTTCAAAGGTTTTTCTCTCAGGGGAATCTTTGTCCCTGTAAATAAGTGAGGATGATCTTTTAAGTACTGAGTTATCAGAGGTTAGACATCCCACGGAGGATTAGACATATGAAATCCTGTCAATGTAGCCATGGCGACCACATGCTTTTCTAAATCTTTGCTGGAATGTAGTTCTGTAGCTGCGTCTGCGCCTTCGGAAGCCCAGACACTCATCACAGAGGAAGCAAATTAAGATGAATCGTATCTAGCGTGTCAATAACTGTAAGCGGGCTAAGTAGCGTCGTTTCTAAAACACGATGGGATCACAAAGCTGAACCCGACTTTAAGCTGAGAAAAGAGACATCAGAAAACAAAGTGACTCACAGGGGTTGAATGTAAAAATTGGGAAAGTCAGGGCAGGCGAAAAGGAAGTTAAAGCACAGTATGGATCTTCATCCCGGTGTCAGAGTTAAAGTAACTGAAGAGCATTAAATGAGACAAAAAGGGTACTTTACTGTTTTAAAGAAAACCACATTTAAGGGCTAACGAATAGGTCCCCAGGTCTCTGGCACTGGGAAGGTTGTTTCCCTTTTTGTTTTCTTTCTTTTTCTTTTAACCCAGCACTTTGGTGAAAACAAATTAGAATTTATTGAGAGTTTTGAAAAACCAGGGGATTTAAAATTTAAAAACACTCCATTATTTCTAGTTTTTCTTGTAAAATTAGAATATCTGATCAAGGTGGGAATTGCCAAACTCTGTCCTGTGAGCCAAATCCAGTGCACCATCCTAAGAAATTCACACCAAAGGAATCTTTGCCAAGACCTGGGAGACCAGAACTCCAAGACCCAGAACATGCAAACTCCAGAAACCTGAAGACAAAGGAAAAAAAAAAAATCCTTGAAAATAGCAAGAGAGATGTAACACCCTAACTATGATTTTTATTGGAAACAACGGAAGCCAGGGGGAAACGGCACAATATCCTTCATGTGCTGAAATAAAAGAGCTGCAAATTCACTATTCTGCACCCAGGGAAAACCTCCTTCAGGAAGAAAAGGAAAAGCAAGTTTGTTGGATTCAAGGTCAGTTTGGAAAATCAGCTGGATTCCCATGTACTGTTACTGTTGTTTAATCATTCAGTCCTGTCAGGCTCTTTATGACTCCACTGACTGCCAGGCTTCTCTGTCCCTGGGATTCTCCAGGCAAGAATACTGGAGTGGGTTGCCATTTCCTCCTCCAGCGTATCTTCCCAACACAGGGATCGAACCTGCATCTTCTGCGTTGCAGGAGGATTCTTTACCACTGAGCCACCTGGGAAGCCCTCCAATGTAGTACAAAAAGACAATTAGATAATAAACTTTTTAAAAATGGTGCTTTTTTGCTGACACTAAAACCATTAAACAATAGGGAGATATCTAACCGAGATTTTAATATTTTTACAAAGAAAGCCACAAAAACACAATTGTCTTAGTTTTCTGGATCTACAATGAAAAATTTCCAAAGTCTGGGTTGCTTGAAACAAGCTATGCTTGTTAAGAAAGAAAAAAGACTCCAGTCTCCTATGTGAGAGCTTTTTCAACCCCCAGTTCCACAAAAGCACTAACCCTTACAGAAACATGAACTGTGTAACTCTGTCCTGAGTCCTCCAAAGGGAAGTACAAAGCTGGGCGGCTTGTAGAAGCAGAGCAGGAAGTCAGTGCCTTACAAGCAATAGACGCCTCAGGGCTCGGCACCCTAAGGCGGGGACAAACCCCAGGTAGAGAAGGGCTGGAAGATCAGGCTCTGTTCTGGAAGTGTGGGGGCTGGGGGCGCAGAGGGTGAGACTGACTCTCCCTACCCAGTCCCCGCGACCACGGAGTTGATTTCCAGGTCCTGGAGGCTGCATTACCTAGAGGGTGAGATGGGGGGGAGGTGGGAGGCGGGTTCTAGAGGGAGGCTGTGTTGAGTCGCTCAGTCGCGTCCGACTCTTTGAGACCCCGTGGGCCGCAGCCCGCCAGGCCTCCCTGCCCTTCACTGTCTCCTGAGCTTGCTCAAACTCATGTCCATTGAGTCGGTGATGCCATCCTACCATCTCACCCTCTGTCATCCCCTTCTCCTCCTCCTGCCCTCAGTCTTTCCCAGCATCAGGGCCCTTTCCAATGAGTGGGCTCTTCACATCAGGTGGTCAGAGTATTGGAGCTTCAGTTTCAGCATCATCCCTTCCAGTGAATATTCCGGGTTGATTTCCTTTAGGATGGACTTTAAGGTCAGCAGAGCTCAGCACAATCAAGGAGCTTGCTGGAGGCCAAATGAGCCCTTTGCCATCTCCTCCTCTCCATCAGCGTGGCCCCAGAGCCCCGAGGGGCCTCAGTCACGGCGTCTGGCCTGGTGGGGGCTCGGTGCAGCTGGGCTCGCTGATGACGATGAGCAGAGGGACACGGGACAGGAGGGCGAAGCAGAGGGCGACCCGGTGAGATGTAAGACGTCTTCAGCGGGCCTGCAGGCCTGTGTGGCAGAGAGGGGCCTAACCCTTCATCACCTAGGAAAGAGAAAGACTGCGTGTTGTGTTCTTAGGGTCCTTAGGCTCCTCTGTCCACAGGCTTTCCAGGCAAGAATACTGGAGTGGGTTGCCGTTTCCTCCTCCAGGGGATCTTCCTGACCCAGGGATTGAACCCTTGTCTCTGTGTCTGCTGCATTGCAGACAGATTCTTTACCACTGCACCACCTGGGAAGCCTGGTTCTCCATTACTATTTTCATTTGCCCACGCAGTACACTCCTGGGGAGACTTAACTCTTCAGCCCAGTACGTGATGGTCAGCAGAGGAAGGTGACAGCAGAGGGTTTAGCGTGATGGGAAGCCTGTGTGAACGTGACCTGCGATGATTCTGTGACTCTGTTTTGGAATCAGCAGGACCTCGAGGGCTCTGGTTACTGGGAGGAGCTGTGTCTACACTTCAAGGAGAAAGCGAGGTCACACCGTGATGGTGTCCTAAGTCCATTCAGGAGGAAGGGAAGACGGCTGAGCTTCTCTGTTCTGCTCTTCAGACCTCCTGGTCTTCTTCTCTCCTGGTGGACGATCGCGCCAGCCCGGGAGGTGGGAGGAGGAGCTGCCGGAAAACTGCGTAGACTGTGCGCTGATGCTCAGAATCGGTTGATTACGTCAATCCAGCCTTCAGGAACAGTTGGTTTCGAAGAAGATGGTTCAACCAGAAACACCTAAAGGCACTGAGATCAGATTCATTCAACCAGCCCTTCTACTGCCGAGGCAATCGGAGAGATGTTGAGGTTATATTTTTTCTTTCTTTTTTGAGGTTGCTAAAACTTGACTTTATCCAGATGATACATTTTTTGTTGTTTCTGTTTTTTAGAAATGAGGAGGATCCAAACGCTTGCTGCACGCCCTTGTGCAAATTGCTAAACCTCTAAAGCGTTGGTGTTGTCTCGGGTGTAAGTGGGGGAGGTAATTGCACCTTCTGCAAAGAGTGCGAGAGGATGTGCTGAGAAAAACCTAAGTAAGGCGCTGAGTGTAGTGCCTGCTGCTGCTGCTGAGTCGCTTCAGTCGTGTCCGACTCTGTGCGACCCCATGGACGGCAGCCCGCCAGGCTCCCCCATCCCTGGGATCCTCCAGACGAGAGCGCTGAGCGGGCGCCATCGCCTTCTCCAGAGGATACTGCCTCTCCAGTTCAGTCGCTCAGTCGTGTCGACTCTCCGCGACCCCGTGAATCACAGCACGCCAGGCCTCCCTGTCCATCACCAACTCCCGGAGTTCACTCAAACCCATGTCCACAGAGTCGGTGATGCCATCCAGCCATCTCATTCTCTGTCGTCCCCGTCTCCTCCCGCCCCCAACCTTTCCCAGCATCAGAGTCTTTTCCAGTGAGTCAACTCTTCTCATGAGGTGGCCAAAGTATTGCAGTTTCAGCTTTACATCAGTCCTTCCAATGAACACCCAGAACTGATCTCCCTTAGAATGGACTGGTTGGATCTCCTTGCAGTCCAAGGGACTCTCAAGAGTCTTCTCCAACACCACAGTTCAAAAGCATCAGTTCTTCGGCGATCAGCCTTCTTCACAGTCCAACTCTCACATCCATACATGACCACGGGAAAAACCATAGCTTTGACTAGACGGACCTTGGTTGGCAAAGTAATGTCTCTACCGTTTAATATGCTATCTAGAACACAGCAAAACCTGATCAGTGATGAACGATTATGAAGGCTTCTTTTTAAGAATACTTTACCAATTAGTTGTGACGTTCTGATCCTGGACCCTTCACCATCTTGGAAACGTCCTATTGGTTTGATTTTATTTTCAAATCTTTTTGCTTCTCTTTAAGGGCATTTGAGTGCAGAGCATGGTTTAGAAACTGAACCAGGATCGCTTCTGCACTGGAGCATGTTCTAATAAACCGTCTGACGGCACTGGTGTCTTGAGGGTGAATCAGGAAGATGAACAACGAACTTGGGAATCCTGGCACGAGATCTGTGCCGGGTTTGCTGCTGTTGGCAGAAGTAGCTTTGCTTCTCTAGGTGATGTGCTAGGCACCACACCCTAAAGGAGAGAGTTAAAGAGTTTTCTCTGCTTTTGCCTAAAAGAAAGGAGTTTACTCTTCCCTCACACCAGGCTTATTGCATGACCATCCAGCACCTGCGAAAGCAAAGCTCGCTCACTGCATCCCTGGAATAACTGAGAATCTGCCCTTGAACTTCAGAGATGGGGACTCCCAGGATGTCTGTGCAATGTCTTTGGAGAAGGGCTGCTGGGTGGCTGATGACAGAAGGACACCATGCTGTCCAGAGCCCTCAGCCACTCCCGGAGGCTCAGCTCTCCCCTGGGACAGGAAGGTGCAAGATGCAAAGGTGTGTAAATGGACACTGGCCTTTTAAAGGCACCTGGGGTGAATCAGACCTTGATCTCGCCTTTGCTTTAGTCCTTTTGTATGTGTGTTCTAAGTCGCTTCAGTCGTGTCCAACTCTTTGCAACCCCATAGGCTGTCGCCCGCCAGGCTCCTTTGTCCATGGGCTTCTCCAGGCAAGAACACTGGAGTGGGTTGCAACTCCAGGGGATGCAACTCCAGGGGATCTTCCCAACCCACGGATCGAACCCAGATCTCTTATGTCTCCTGCCTCGGCAGGCAGGCGCTGGCCACTAGCGCCGCCTGGGAAGCCCCTGATCCTTTGGTTTTTGTCTTTTGGTCAACGTCATGCTGACCGTGGAGGCTGGCGGAGAAGGGTGGGATCTGGTTCCCTTGTAGGTCCTACATCAGGAAATGGCTTTGTGCTGGAGACTGGACATGGAGCAGCAGCTGGGAAAGGAGCTGTGCTGTTTTACCTCCTGGCTGGGAAGGGGAGAGGACGGAGGTCAGGCTGCTTTCTGTGGAGAGCTACTCTCTGCGGGGTGCTGCACAGACTGGTTTGAGTGCATGGGCTCATTTAATCCTGCAGAAAGTTAGACAGGGGCCAGGATGACATGCACCTTGTGAGTCAGGAAACCAAAACCGAAAGAGATTCAATAGTTTGCTCGGTTGACACAGCTGGCAGAGAGCAGAGCTGGGCCTTGGTTAAGACCCTCTGAGCCTAGACGCTGTATTCTTTAAGCAGGAAGCTAGGAACTTGTGACTTCCAACAGGACTCAAAGAACACTGAACAATGTCTATTTCTGCCCCAGCAGCACCGGCACCTTTGATGGGGGTCCTCGAGTCTAAGTTCCCAAAGGGGAGCATCCACATCTTATCAGAACTTAGTATCTCTACACCCAGCTGCTGGTCCACTGGTGAGAACCAAGAAACGTTTGCCAGTTGAGCCGACTGAACGGTGGGTTTTTATTTATTTGTTTATGTAAATAACTTCGTTGCTAGATGCGGGTTTTCTCTGGTCGCAACGAGCCAGGGCTTTGTTGCGGTGCGTGATCTCCCTGCAGTGGCCTCCCCTGTTGTGATTCTCTGGCTCTAGAGCACGGGCTTAGTTACTCTGAGGCGTGTGGAATCTTCCCAGACCAGGGAGCGAACCTGTGTCTGTTGCATTGGCTCCACTATACCACCAGGGAAGTCCTATATGACGGTTTCTAAGGTAGACTTACAGCTTAGGAGGTGTGGCCACCTTACATTCTTGCAAACAAACAAAAATCACCAACCAGTTTCAAGATTGCAATCAAATTCAGTCCAGTTAAAAACCCTTCCCTTCCCTTCTCTATAGGTGGACAGGTGGCTGAGACAGTAAAGAATCTGGTCAATGCCTGGTGTGTTTGGATGGTGATACATAACCACAGCTTAAAAATAGTCGTAAAAACACGAATGCACCCTTTGCAAGGCTTGACCTAAATACATAAGGGAACAGCACTGCCAGCCACCAATGCAATACTGGGGGGACTGATCTGGTTAATGTAAGCCGTCACGTTCAGGCAGTTATCCTGAATGTCTCTAGATGGAGAAGGCACTAGTCCTGTAAGCAATATGGCCGTGTGTGTGTGTGTGTGTGTGTGTGTGATTATGAGTTTGGGGGATTGGTTGGTTCTTTAAAGAATATATCTGATCCACAGAAAAGGGTCTGATTCTCTCAGGTGCCCTTGCCCTTCTAGGCTTGGCACTTGTAATTGTTTAAGGAAGAACTAAGATGGTTATCCTCAGACCAATGTCTGCAGGAGTCACAACGTGAAGACAAGTCTTGTTGCTGGTCCCAAAGCTCAGGAAGGAGCCAGAGAGAACTGCCCAGCATGGCACGAAGGAACCATCACCCTAGCCCAGCATTTTAATTCCTTGTAAGTCAAAACCTTTTTCTGGTATGATCAGGACACTTCCACAGCACTGGAAAACTAGCCCATGCAGTTACACTCAGCAACAAATGGCGTGTAGGGTCATTACTGTAAGGTTTCTGTTCCCAAAATCTTCAAACTAAGTCCACGTTTTTTCTTAGCTCTTCTGGCTACGAAGGGCTATCAGGGGTGGTGGAGGAACTTCAGCTTTGGGCAAAGCCACCTACTCTTCTGAACAAATAAAAGGGATGAAAAATAAGTTCCTGGAGCAAGCTGAGATTTTTCTTATCGTAGAAACAAGAGAAGTACTGCCTCGGGGTTATCACAACTTCGGTTTGGAGAGAGGTGAAGAACCAAGGGGGCTGGAGAACTATCCTGGGGATCAAACCTTCAAGGCGCGGACTGGTTCACTTCCCAAGGGCTGGGAATAGGAAGTCCTTACTGGCGCCAACAATGGGACAGCTGGCGGGGTCCAGGGGCCTTGGGCGGAGACATCTGGTGATTTGGTAGGCTGGGATGGCCCATTGGAAGGAAGCTTGTTGACTGTTTCTATAAGACATCAACTCAGTTCAGTTCAGTCACTCAGTTCTGTCCACCTCTTTGTGACCCCATGGACTGCAGCACACCAGGCCTCCCTGTCCATCACCAACTCCCAGAGTTCACCCAAACCCATGTCCATCGAGTCGGTGATGCCGTCCAACCATCTCACCTTCTGTCGTCCCCTTCTCCTCCTGCCCTCAGTCTTTCCCAGCATCAGGGTCTCTTCCAATGAGTTGGCTCTTCGCATCAGGTGGCCAAAGTACTGGAAGTTCAGCTTCAGGATCAGTCCGTCAGTAAATATCCAGGGCTGATTCAGGAGGAGAGAACGGCAATTATGCCGTGCTCTGCTCCATGATCTCAGGCTGGGGAAGCTGCCACGGGGCCTGGTTTCCATCAACCATTGGTGCACCATGGGAGACCGCAGAAACCCCACTGTCTCTAAGAAGACGAATCGTGTGAATTCTGGAATTCCCAGTGTAGCAAGGTGGACTAGGAGTGGAGGTCATCACCTGCACACCCAACCCTAGGCTCCAAAGAGATTATGATTTCATGCACCGTTTCCAAAGGGAGATTCCAAGGAGCACGATCACGGTGTTGGCAGCAGAGAGGCACTGTGGGAGCCAGTCACCTGTATTTAAGGAAGCTTGGAAAATATGTGGTTAAATGAGTAAAACCGTTGCATTTTTACAGGATTTCTCATCGGTTATCCTGAATTGTGTATGTCAACAAGGGAGACGGTGTGTATTTTTCAGAAGTCATGTTCCAATGTAAAGGTATGTGATGGTTGTGGTAACTTTTGGGTTGTACCAGGAACAGAGCATCTTTGGCACATAGCTTCAATCTGCAGAAACAGATATGGATTTGTATACTTGTGTGAATGTATATACTCTTAAAAAAAAATCACAGATTTTATTTTCCTGGGCTCCAAAATAACTGGGCGTGGTGACTGCAGCCTTGAAATTAAAAGATACTTGCTCCTTGACAGAAAAGCTATGAGAAGCCTGAATAGCATATTAAAAGCAGAGACGTCACTTTGCCAACAAAAGTCTATATAGTCAAAGCTATGGTTTTTCCAGTAGTCATGTACGGACATGAGAGTTGGATCATAAAGAAAGCTGAGCGCTGAAGAATTGATGCCCTTGAACTGTGAAGCTGGAGAAGACTCTTGAGAGTCCCTTGGACTGCAAGGAGATCCAACCTGTCAATCCTAAAGGAAATCAACCTTGAATATTCATTGGAAGGACTGATGCTGAAGCTGAAACTCCAATACTTTGGCCACCTGATGTGAAGAGCTGGAAAAGACCCTGATGCTGGGAAAGACTGAAGGCAAAATAGAAAGAAGGGCAGAGGATGAGATGGTTGGACTGAATCACCAACTCAGTGGACATGAATTTGAGCAAACTCTGGGAGACAGTGGAGGACAGAGGAGCCTGGCAGGCTGTATAGTCCATGGGGTCTCAAAGAGTCAGATGCAACAGGACTGACCCCCAAGAGCCACAAGAGCGAACAAAATGAGCACTGTACCCACAAGGAAAGGATGATTGGGAGCTGACGGGGGATGAGGAGGGGTTTGTGGCAGGGATTTAGAAAAGCCAGCACCCCTGATTGAAGGTCAAGGGTCCAGGACTCTAATTCTGAATCCTTGGATGACCTCGGCAGGGTCTCTCAACCCAACTGGTTGTTTCCAAGTACACAAAGCAGAAATTTGAAAAGCAAGGTCACCGCAGACTTACCAAAGATTACAAGGATTAAACAAGCCCATGCTGTTAAAATGTTTTGAGCTCTGTGGTCCAGTACATGGGCTAATGACAGGGTATGGGCCTGACCACCAGCAGGATTAACTGAGGGCTTTGCCCGCCGGGCACAGACAGGGTCTGTTAGGCTAGAACTGCGGGCAGCGGACGTCCTGGGGTTGGAGCGAGTCACGCCCTGGGTGCAGGATCAGGCAGGCAGGCCTGCTGGGCCCTCAGGCTCCAGTGGCTTCTTCAAAAGACAGCCCCGAAGCCTGGGAAAGAAAGAGCACCAGAACGATGCACAGGCGGCCTCCCACCTGCTGCAGGCAGAGACACGGCCCTAAGGCCGGCCGGCCCCCACCCAGCACGGCGCCTCCTCTTCCAGCGCCGAGGGGTGTTCCCGCGCTTTGCTTGGTTAATGGGACTGCTCAAGTGGTTATCTGCTTTACTGTTATTGTCTAGTCCCGAAGTCTAGATGGGGAAACAATGGAGACAGTAAGAGACTTTATTTTGGGGGGCCCCCAAATCACTGCAGATGGTAATTGCCACCATGAAATTAAGATACTTGCTCCTTGAAAGAAAAGCTATGACCAATCTAGACAGCATATTAAAAGCAGAGACATTACTTTGCTGACAAAGGTCTGTCTAGTAAAAGCTATGGTTTTTCCAGTAGTCACGTATGGATGTGAGAGTTGGACTATAAAGAAAGCTGAGTGCCAAAGAATTGATGCTTTTGAACTGTGGTGTTGGAGAAGACTCTTGAGAGTCCCTTGGACAGCAAGGAGATCCAACTAGTCCATCCTAAAGGAGATCAGTCCTGAATATTTGTTGGAAGGACTGATGCTGAAGCTCCAATATTTTGGCCACCTGATGTGAAGAACTGACTCATTTGAAAAGCCCCTGATGCTGGGAAAGATTGAAGGCAGGAGGAGAAGGGGGTGACAGATGATGAGATGGTTGGATGGCATCACCGACTCGATGGACTTGAGTTTGAGTAAACTCCGGGAGTTGGTGATGGAAAGGGAAGCCTGGCGTGCTGCAGTCCATGGGGTCGCAAAGAGTTGGACACGACTGAGTGACTGAACTGAACTGAGTCCCTAAGTCATGACTGACTCAAGGCAACTCTTTGCAGCCCCATGGACTAGCCCACCAGGCTCCACTGTCTATGAGATTCTCCAGGCAAAAATACTGGAGTGGGTTGCCATTCCCTTAGAATCTTGCTGACCCAGGGATCGAATCTGTGTCTCCTGCTTAGCAGGCAGATTCTTTACCACTGAGCCCCCAGGGAAGCCTTGGTTATCTGCTTGGAGCCCTCTAAATCCTACCAAAGAGATGGAACATCTAAGAAAGGATACATCCAAAAAGTAATTTTTTGTGCTGGTGGTGATGGCAAGCTTGTGTACAGGGGCTACTGTATGCTTCCTGTATGCTGAGGGCGGTCTTGCAAGCTGAGTTAACAAACCTGCAAGGCCTGCGGCGGGAGGCCGGCCTCTCTTGGGTAGAGCAGCAGCGCCACCCTGAGTCTCACATGAGTACTGCAGTGCCCATTGAATGAGTCGTTTGGAGATGGAGCCGGAGTCGCTGATTGCCTGACGCCCTTGGAAGTCTCCGCACTCCTTGGAAACCCTGAATTCTAAATTACCATTTCGATTGCCATCTTCAGTGTGGGCCTCCTGGTTAACGATGTTCGCTCATACGACTTGGATCGTGCAAAATATTAGTCTCTCAGTCGTGTCCGACTCTTTGCGACCCCGTGGACTGTAGCCTGCCTGGCTCCTCTGTCCATGGGATTCTCCAGGTAGGAACACTGGACTGGGTTGCCATGCCCTCCTCCAGGGGATCTTCCCGACCCAGAGACGGAATCTGGGTCTCCTGCATGGCAGGCAGATTCTTTACCATCTGAGCAACCAGAGAAGCCCCAATATAAAAAAACCAGATCTGATCTCTGGGTTTTCGACAGCAAAGAAGTGGCTGACTCAAGCCAAACCCACACTCGAGGTGCCATCTCCTGGGGCTTCTGGCCAGCTGGCTTGCCCCCTGTCTGGTCTCTTGCCTTCTCTCCAGCTTCTGACTGTGCCATGAAGCAAACACATGTTTGCCTGTTCACCTTCTCTACCTAGAACTGTCTTAATAGGAGCCATATAATCCTGGGCAGGCAATCAGTAAGTTGTGACGTGCCTAAGCAGAGACAGCCAAAGGAAGGGTGATGGTGGTACCCAGCAACGTTAGCTACCGGGGATTCACGTTTAGTCTAAGTTAGCATCAGAGGGGCTGTGCAGGCACCACGGTGCCCTCGGAAGAACTCACATGGCCCAGACTGAGCCTCGGCTCCACTGATTTCTTCATCCTGTGCTTTAAAATGGTCTTTGTTTTGTATTTTGGGCTGTGCTGGGTCTCTGTTGCTGCGAGTGGGCTTCCTCTGGCTGCAGTGCTTGGGCTGCTCATCGTGGCAGCTTCTCTTGCTGCGAAGCCCGGGCTCTAGGTGTGCAGGCGTCTGGAGTCGCGCGCGGCTTAGTTGCCTCTCCGCGGCTGGAACCTTCCCGGACCAGGGATTAGCCTGGCCCCCTGTGCTGTCAGGGCAATTCATAACCACTGGGCCTCCAGGGAAGTCCTGCTCACTCTACACTGATTGAGCTCCTGCCTCCCGTCAGAGTCTGTTCCTGGTGCTGGGGATTTGCAGCAGACAGAAAAGAAGGAACATCCCTGCTTGGTGGGTCTCGTTAGAGTGGAGGAGGCGGTGGGGAGCTTTACAAGGAAGGACACTGTTACATGAGAAGGTGTGGAGACCCTCGGGAAAAACAGCCAGGTGGGGGGACAGAGGAGGATGTGATTCTCTCTGGGGTGGGTGGGCAGGCTTCTAAACAGACAGGATTTGGGCAAAGACCTGAGGAGGTGAGATGGCCAGCCAGGAGATATTCGGGGGAGAGGTCTCGGGGTGCAGAGAGCAGAGTGTGCACAGACCCTGAGGTGAGACCGTATCTGAAGGGATGGGGAAGCTGCACGGGTGAGCTGAGTGCTTGGGCGTGGGCAGACATGCGTAGGGTTCAAGGTCAAGGAGGTAATTGGGGGCTGACTGTATCGGACTTCCAGACCATTGTAGGTGGGACTTTGGCTTTTACCTTTTACTGAGGGACTTCCCAGTGGTAAAGAATCTGCCTGCAATGCAGGAGACTCAGGTTCAAGCCCTGGGTCGGGAAGATCCCCTGGAGGAGGGAATGGCAACCCACTCCAATATTCTTGCCTGGAGAATCCCAGGGACAGAGGAGCCTGTCAGGCCAGAATTCATGGGGTCGCAAAGAGTCAGACACGACTGAGTGCACACCTCTGACGGAGGTACTGGAAGATCTAAAGAAGTCTGATCAGGAGATGATGCTGATAAGGATGATGAAACATTTCTTGACGATGGTGCAACTTTTGATAACAGTTAAATCTAGAGAGCATTTACTGTGTCAGAGGCTGTTTGAAGGATCGTACAGTAACTTGTTCAGTTCTCACAGCGCCTCTTAGAGGAAGGTACTAGAATCATCCTCATGTTGTAGTTGAGGACGATGAAACAGAGAAGTGAAGCGACTTGTCCGTGGACACCCAGCTAGCAAGTGGCGGAGTCGGGGTGATGGAGTCTGACTCCAGGGTCCTGGGAATCTCCAGGATGGATGCTGGGCACTTGAGGTCATTCTTAAAGGAAGCGGAGGGGAAGAGGAAAAAGAAGAGATTACTTCTGCCAGCACAGGGTGTTTGCTCAAAGCCGGACAGGGCATAACCACATGCTGCAGGAATAGAACATCCCCACTGGCCTGCGGGGGAGGCGTGTGGAGCAAATCCAGGCGGGACACGGCTGTGTTAGGATGGAGGGGGCTTCAGGGTTCGAGATCAAGTGCTGCGGCCTTGATGTGATGGCTTGTGGAAAGCACAGATTGGTGTCATAGTAAGATTAGCGTGAAAGGGATCGTCTCAGTGGCTCGAAGGACAGCAGGGGTGGAGAGACTTGTTGTCAGGTTATTTTTATCAGCTGCAAATTACATGGCCTAATTTAGCAGGAGGACTGCAGAAACACGGCCCATTCACGCTGTGCCTCAGGCAGGCTCCATGTACTGATCTGCTTGGGAGAGACACGGAAACACTGGGAAGGACGGGATTCACACAGGCCTCGGCTGGATCACTGTCCTGTACGAGTGGTGGGCTGGGAGGCCTTGGGCATGTCCCTCAGACGCGTGCTTCCGATTCTGTCCATGATTGTCTGAGGATTGAGCGAAATGGTGGAAACAAGACCGCCTGCAGGCTGCATTCATTCACCTCGATGTCACCGGAGAAAACAGTGAACATCCCGTTTATCCTATTCTATCATTTTATAGGATTCGGCTAACACCCAGCATTTCATTGCTTATTTTATTTAATTTAATTTTTATTGGAGTATAGTTGTTTTAGGGGCTTCCCAGGTGACTCAGTGATAAAGAATCTGCCTGCCAAGCAAGAGGTGGAGATTGGATCCCCTGGAAAAAGGAAGTGGCAACCCACTCCAGTATTTCTGCCTGGAGAATCCCATGGACAGAGGAGCCTGGTGGGCTACAGTCCACGGGGTCACAGGGTCGGACAGGACTGAGCGACTGAGCGTATACAGTTGTGTTAGTTTCTGCTGTACAGCAAAGTCACACGTACACGTATCTCCTCTTTTTTGAATTTCCTTCCTGAAGACTCCATTTTAAAAAGATGTTCTTTGCTTGAAAATGATCGCCTATGAAAGTCTGAGATTCACTTGCCCTGCAGAGGGCGATGTTTCTCTTTGCCTAAAATAAAAATTTGTTTTTAAACTATTTCAATCACATCAATAAGGCAAAGTAGCTACAGTCAAAGAGGGCAGAAATTAAGAGTACCTTAGGGTTCCATGTTGACCACAAATGCCCCCTGAAACAGAAGTCATTGATGAGACCCTTGAGTATGCTAGAATCCCTTTCTTGAGCATCCCTGGGACCTGAGGGTTGCACGTTAAGTGAAGACTGAGTGAAAGCAGGGGGCTGGTGAGAAAAGACGGAAGCCCGTGAGGAGCAGCAGCAGGACTTTAATAATGAGATCTGAGATCCTCATGAGGCCACGCAACTACCACAGTCTCCACGTCAGGTAAAGAAGCGAGCTGGCCCATGCCTGCGGGAGAATTCTGTCACCCTTGCCTGCCTCACACCTGACGCCAACAAAGGATGGGATTGCAAGTCTGAAGGAGAGGAACTCTGGGGGTCCTGGGCCTTAGAGCCCAGGAACTGAGACAGAACTTTGCAGACTCCTTGGAGAGTCACCACTTTAGTGGAGAATGAAGTGGAAGATTTCCTGCTCAGCTCTCAGCAGCCTGTTTTTTCTTTTTGTCAGGATTCTAACGAAGAAAGAAGCAGAGCACCCAGCACTCTGAGCCTGGTCTCTGTCATCTGAGGCGCGTCTCTGCCATAGTCGCAGCTGGATGAACAAGAAGGCCAGCACGGCTATCGTAGGTCAGACCAGCGTATCCACCCTTTCAGAGTGCTTGCAGTTGCCCAAGGTCCTGGGGGTGTGTGGTGACTCAATCAGATTGGCAGGAACTTCTTTGGAAAAGTTTTCTTGTTGTTCAGTCTCTAAGTCGTGTCCGACTCCTTGAGACCCCTTGGACTGCAACATGTGAGGCTTCCCTGTCCTTCATTATCTCTTGGAGTTTGCGCGAATTCATGTCCGTCGAGTCGGTGACGCCGTCCGGCCATCTCATCCCTCCTCCTCCTGCCCTCAGTCTTTCCTAGCATCAGGGTCTTTCCCGATGAGTCACCTCTTTGCCGAAAAGTCTAGAAGTAGCTTAAACACAGAACATGACAAGGCTTCAGTTCAGTTCAGTGCAGTTGTTCAGTCGTGTCCGACTCCTTGTGACCCCATGAATCGCAGCACACCAGGCCTCCCTGTCCATCACCAACTCCCGGAGTTCACCCAAACTCATGTGCATCGAGTCGGTGATGCCATCCAGCCATCTCATCCTCTGTTGTCCCCTCCTCTTCCTGCCCCCAATCCCTCCCAGCATCAAGGCCTTTTCCAACGAGTCAACTCTTCGCATGAGGTAGCCAAAGTATTGGAGTTTCAGCCTCAGCATCAGTCCTTCCAATGAACACCCAGGACTGATCTCCCTTAGAATGGACTGGTTGGATCTCCTTGCAGTCCAAGGGACTCTCAAGAGTCTTCTCCAACACCACAGTTCAAAAGCATCAATTCTTCGGCGATCAGCTTTCTTCACAGTCCAACTCTCACATCCATACATGACCACGGGAAAAACCATAGCCTTGGCTAGATGGACCTTGGTTGGCAAAGTAATGTCTCTGCTTTTTAATATGCTATCTAGGTTGGTCATAACTTTCCTTCCAAGGAGTAAGGGTCTTTTAATTTCATGGCTGCAATCAGCATCCGCAGTGATTTTGGAACCCCAAAAAATAAAGTCTGACACTGTTTCCACTGTTTCCCCATCTATTTCCCATGAAGTGATTGGACCAGATGCCATGATCTTAGTTTTCTGAGTGTTGACTAGCTGGCAATGCCAAGTTGTTTTCTTCTTAGGGAGTCCAAGATAAGCTCTTTGGATTTCAACTTGACCTTTGTACTCCCACCTCTCGAATCTCTGACTTAGAGGCATGCTAGTAGCAATTATAACAGGGGTCCGCGGACCCTGAGGTCAGCGTGGTGGAAGTGACCACGCCTGTCTTCGTGAATGTAGACAGACATTCCAGAGCGCGGTGGGCGGGGGGATGGGGAACGCCCTGCAGCATCCTTGTGTGAAACCAGGAGTTGCAGTGTCCCTCTGGATCTTACTGAGATGAGCGCTTCCCTCTGGGAGATGATACTTTATATATTTTAAAGATTGTTTTTAATTTACTTATTTATTTTTGGCTGCACAGAGGCAGACGCAACTGAGCGACTGAACTGAGCTGAACTGATTTTTGGTCGTGCTGGTCTCCGCTGCCGCATGCGGGCTTTCTCTGGCTGTGGCGAGTGGGGGCTGCGCTTGGCTGCGGGGCGAGGTTCTCTCACCGCAGTGCCTTCTCTCGTTGCGAAGCGCGGGCTCCAGAGCGCGGGCTTAGTGCTCCGCGGCATGTGGGATCTTCCCGGACAAGGGGTCGAACCCGTGTCCCCTGCATTGGCAGGCGGATTCTCAACCACTGGACCACCAGGGAAGCCCCTGGGAGGCGACGCTTGTGATTGAACTTCTTGGGAGAAGAAGATGGGACCTCTGATCACAATAGCACATGACAAATCCCCACAATACATCCCTTGATGAATTTTAGTGTGATGTGAGTGCTTTAAACACCCAGAAGGAGGAGAGTAGGTTTCTGGGGCATGGTGCGTAAATTTTTTTTTTGCTTAAAGTAGCAAAACAAAGGGAGCCGAATCCTTGCAGAAGAATTCTCTGTGGAAGATGAAGATCAAGTGGAAAGGGAAATGTGGTCAGTTTATAATTCACTACTCTTGAGGGCAAAGCACACTGCGTTTCTCCAAGAAGGTTTTCTTAACTCTCCACAAAATTCAGCCAGATAAACCCATTTGCCAATTCCCAGACGATGATTATGGTATATAATCCTCCTTTTCTCTCCTCCAAACCAGAAAGCACAGTATCCCACAACAGTGACCTAGAAATTAAAAGGTTTAGGATGGAAAACATACAAAGAAGTTTCTTACAAATTTAAAATTCTACAGAGGCATCAAACAGGAGAACGTGATGAATTTTTTTTTTTACTTGTTTGTGAACAATTTTTTTTTTTTAAGGCTGATAGAGCCTCGGAAAGCCAAGTCCAACACAGGCATTCTCATTTTACAGAGAAGAAATAAAGACCCAATCCTTTTTGGAAGAGTGATAGATACAGCAAGAATGCTACCAGGTTTAGTGGAGACAAAATATTACAATACTCATATTAGAACCCAGCTCTTCAGGGACTTCTCTGCTGGTGGTTAAGACTCCCAAAGCAGGGGGTTTGGATTTGATCCCTGGTTCAGGTGACTAAGTTTGCCTGTGCGGCATAGCCAAAGATAAGTAAATAAATAGAATCCAGCCCTTCAGATGGGCTTCCCTGGTGGCTCAGTGGTACAGAATCTGCCCGTCAATGCAGGAGTCTCTGGAGACCTAGGTTCCATCCCTGGGTCGGGAAGATCCCCAGGAGGAGGCTATGGCAACCCACTCTAGTATCCTTGCCTGGAGAATCCCATGGACCAAGAAGCCTAGCAGGCTACAGTCTGTGGGGTCGCAAAGCTCTTCAGATGCCAGTGGGTTGATTCACTTCCTGCGTGGTTTATGGGAAGGCTGATTTTGTTGTGGTTGTCCTAATGACAACTGTGGTCTCACCGCCTGGAGCTCAGCTAGCTATCGTGGGCAACGCTTGTGTTGTGTCCATCGTTTCTTTGCAGCCCATGGGCTGTAGCCCACCAGGCTCCTCCATCCATGGGATTCTCCAGGCAAGAACACTGCAGTGGGTTGCCATTCCCTTCTCCAGGGGGTCTTCCCCACCCAGGGGTCAAACCCGCGCCTCCTGCACGGGCAGACAGGTTCTTTACTCTCTGAGCCACCAGGGAAGGGTGATAAAGATGGAGTCTCAGAGATTCAGGACCTGCTGAATCAGCCTCTCCTTTCCGCTCTCAGCTCACAGAGTTGCTCACATTGTCACACAGCAGCCACGTATCAGGTCCATCCTGAGGCCCATCTCCTGGTTCTGGGAAATTACTATCAACAAGAACAAAAAACTCCCACACCTGCTTTTCTATGAGCAATGTTTTCCATGTCGTGTCCCTTAGAACACTGACTCCTGCATGCTCCTTGTTACATGGTCCTCTACATAAATATTCTTTGGTGTGTGAAGTTTGAAAATTTTGATGGGAGCAATGGCAAGCCACTCCAGTACTCTTGCCTAGAAAATCCCATGGACAGAGGAGCCTGGTGGGCTACAGTCCATGGGGTCACTACTAGTCAGACACGACTGAGAGACTTCACTTTCACTTTTCACTTTCATGCATTGGAGAAGGAAATGGCAACCCACTCCAGTGTTCTTGCCTGGAGAATCCCAGGGACTGGAGAGCCTGGTGGGCTGCCGTCTATGGGGCCGCACAGAGTCAGACACGATTGAAGCGACTTGGCAGCAGCAAAATTTAATCTGCTGGAGTTTATTTTCTACTTCCAAGTGTCTCAGTCCTTCATAAGCTCATATGCACAGTGCCTCTCCTAGAAGGCAAATACAGCACAGTATTTCTCCAACTTGTTGGAGTAAAGACACTTTTTTCTTTTTTTCCCACCAAACATCTTAAAGAACTGGTGTTCCAGGGAACACACTTTGAGAAAGGCTGAGTTACTTCAGTCTGTACCTTACGGTCCTGTTGTCTTGGCCGCTCTGTATCCCTGGGGGTGGTGGGAAACCTAGCAATGAGGTGTCCATATAGAATTTTGTTAAACAGCAAATAAACATAGTCTAAGAATTCACCTTGTGACAAATCCGGTACATAGATAAGCTTATTATGACTATGTCTTGATGGCATGCTCCTTTGAAAATGTCTCTTATTTTTTGTTTCTTTTAAAACTTGCAGTTATTTAATTAAAAATTTTTTAAAAATTAATTTTATTGAAGTAGAGTTGATTTACTATTTAAATATTGTGTTCAGGTCTACTGTACAGCAATGTGATTCGGCTGTATATATTCTTTTCCAGATTCTAGCCTGTGATTGTTCATTTATCACAGGATACTGTTACTGTTCCCCGTGCCGTACAGCAGGCCTTGCTGCTTACCAACTCTATAGGCGGTAGCTTGCGTCTGCCAATCCCAGACTCCCCCCTGCGCCTCCCCCCACGTCCCCCCTTCTTGGCAGCCACACGCCTCTTTTCTGGGCTGTGAGTCTGTTTCTATTCTGTAGATAAGTCCATTTGCATCATATTTTAGATCCCACGTGTGAGCAGTCTTATGGTGTGCTTGTCTTTCTCTGACTTATTCACTCCTTAGTATGATCATCTCTAGGTCCATCCATGTTGCTGTAAATGGCGTTATGTCATTCCTTTTTTAAAAAGCTATTTTTAATTGGAGGATAATTGCTTTACAATATTGTGTTGGTTTCTGCCACAGATCAACACGAATCTCCTATAGGTATGCACATGTCCCCTCCCTCTTGAACCCCCTCCCCGTCCCACCCCATCCCACGCCTGTAACTTGTCACAGAGCACTGGGCTGAGCTCCCTGCACCACCCAGCAGACTCCCCCGGCTGTCCGTTTTGCGTACGGTGGTGTGCAGTTTTAAAGCTACTCTCAGTTCGCCCCACCCAGCAGACTCCCCCGGCTGTCCGTTTTGCGTACGGTGGTGTGCAGTTTCAAAGCTACTCTCAGTTCGCCCCAGAGCCCACAGGCTAGTCTCTGCGCTGCGTCTTCCTCGCTGCCGTGCGTACGGGCTCATCAGCACCATCTCTCGATTCCTCATGTATCATTACTTATTAAATGTGCGATCTTTGTTTCTTCCTGACTTCCCTCTGAATGTGTCTCACTCCCTTTCATGCTGAGTGATGCTCCGTTGTGTGTAGGGACCGCATCTTCTGTACCCGCTCATCTGTCGGTGGACATCTAGGTGGCTTCCGTATCCCGGCTGCTGTGAATCGCGCTGCAATGAGCGTAGGGATGCACGTATCTTTTAGACCTTTCTCCAGATTGCCCAGGATTGGGACCGCAGGGTCATATGGCAACTCTATTCTTAATTTAAAAACATCTATGTTGATCTGTTTCACAGGGAATACCTAAGTCACGCTACGATCCTGTTGCTGTTTGAAATATTGATGTTTCCTCTCCTGCCTCCCTGGTGGCTGTGCTGAGAGCAAACGACGGATCTGCCCTGCTGGTGTCCACGCTGGACCAGAAGGTGGCGCCGGCTGCAAGCCTGCGTCCTCCTCTCGTACAGACTCCCGGCCGCAGAGAAGGAACTTGCGGTTGTGTTTGTGGGAGGTGGGGAAGCCTGGAGGGGAAGCGACAGGGAGTTTGGGATGGACGTGTGCACCCGGCTCTGTTTAAAAAGGAAAACAGCAAGGACCTGCTGTCCAGCACAGGGAACTCTGCTCGATGTTCTGTGGCAGCCTGGACGGGAGGGGAGTTTGGGGGAGAATGCACGTGTGTATGTGTGGCTGAGTCCCTTCGCTGTCCACCTCAAACTGTCACTGTTAATCGGCTAAACCCCAACACAAGAGAAAACATTAAAAAAACAGAAGAAAACCTGTTTCCTCTTTTCAACAGAAACGAGGCGTTTCTGTTTTTCACACTGAGGTCAAAGATCCAAAGCACAACTGGAAGAAGACCAAATATTGTCAAAGGCCGTAATTCACATCCTGAAGATCCTTCTTAGGAAGATTCACATCCTTGCCATCCTTGGGTGTTTCTTTGGGAGGGCCTGGGGGGGCGGGGAACAGACAAAAGAAATCTCGGATGTACATTCTGGGAATTTCAGAGACAGCCTTGCATGTTCTTTCAGAGGAAGGGGCAGGAACAAGGCGCTCTTGTGTTGTAAATAACAAGCAGGGCTACAGCTGGGAGAGGGCCGTTTTGTTCCTCTTCTAGAAACAGCTTCGCGATTCCAGTTCCATGACCTTTCTGGCCGCCCTGGAGGAATAGAAACTTCCTGACTTCTACAATCGGACCATTTGACAGTTTTTATTCTCATGGAATTTGGGAACTGGAAAGGACCTTTGAGAACATTTAGTCCAAGCTTTACCCAGCACATCAATCGACCTCATTAGCAGATAGTAGAAGCTCCATTTGTCTCCAGATCCCACGAGGGTGGGTTCGCTCGTGTTTTTGGCTCACTCTTGGGCTCACGGGTGAGGTCGTTGTTTTCGCTGGGCCGTCATCACGACTGTCCCTCCTAGCACTGCTTATTGAGCATTTGACTCATTCACAACCCACTTATTAAGTGAATATCGGTTTATTTAATTGTTATCCACCCATGGCTTCATGGCACAGTTAGTAAAGGACCCACCTGCCAGGGCAGGAGAAGCAAGAGACCTGGATTCGACCCCTGGATCAGGAAGGCCCCCTGGAGAAGGGAATGGCAACCCACTCCAGCATCCTTGCCTGGAGAATCCCGTGGACAGAGGAGCCTGGTGGGTCACAGTCCATAGGGTCACAGAGTCGGACATGACCGAAGTGACTTAGCACGCACGCGCGTGCGCACACGAGGGCCACTACCAGGTGTTGAATGCAGCCCCCTGTGCTCTACGCGGGTCCTTGGTGCGGGCGGCTGTTCTGTTCAGTGGTGTCACTGTCCTCTATATACACGTACCAGCTGTGCCGCCCTTCCCCAGTGGTGATAATAGGAAATCTTTCCAGGGGAACTTTGCGCCCCAAAGGACACAATCCTTCCAGCTGGGGACCACTTCACTGGGGCAGAAACAGGTCGCTGAAACTCAGAAAACCCGAAAGTGTGTTGGTCTGTTCAGCTGATCATTTGCTTCTAAGCAACATTGTGGATTTTCCATTGTTTTCTTTGTTTGTCCCTTAACTGCCACGATACTGGAAAACACTATCACACACCAACACAGGAACTTGTACTAATCAGAAAGCAATGTTTATTTAATAATAGTAAAAGTAAATATTGAATGAAAATTTTAAAAATATGTGATACTGTGAATTGATCTTCATGATTTGAGTGCCAACTGTTAGGGGAGAGAATCACATTCTAACACACCCAAGAGACACTTAAGTGACCACAGAGCTTTTCTGTATAAAATCCTGAGTCTTCAGATTATGTCCCTATTCGGGAGGCGGGTACTGACTAAGGTGGAGACATCTTTCGGGCAGAGGGAGATTTTGGCTGTATCAGCATTTGGTTAATGGAGTTTGGCCTGGAGGTGTCTTGCGACACTGAGCACTGGAAATGAAAAGGGTGTGATGACAAGGCTGGTCCGTGGCCCAGTGTCAGGGAGGTCCGGTTTCCTCTAGAGAGCGGCTCTCTGTTTCCCGCATGCCATCAGCTCAAAAACGTGAGATGCCAGACCCCCCAAACGCTAGCATTTCTACCCTTTCCACAAAAGGGGATTCAGAGACTAGAATGAGAAGCTTGGAGAGTTTTTACTCCTATTCTGCGCTGGATAGGAATAGTTGCTGTTGTTTTTAAGCCCTAATGAAACCAGGTTCTGTAGTGCTTCCCCAGGCGGCTCCTGTTTGGAGCCGTCTCTCCACTTTAGATTTGATTGGTGTCCACGATGTATCCGCGTCTGTGTACCTAGCCATCCCTGTATGCTTTAAACTTGTGTGTGCTCACTCTCTCAGCCGTGTCCGGCTCTTTGAGAACCCATGGACTGTAGCCCCAGGCTCCTCTGTCCATGGGATTTCCCAGGCAAGAATACTGGAGCGCGTTGTTATTTCCTCCAGGGGATCGTCCGACCCAGGGATCGAACCCGCGTCTCCTGATTTTGCAGGCGGCCTCGCCCTTCCTGCAGGGTTCTCTCCTTTACATTGAGGACTTCCCTGAATGAGCAGCGCGGCCAGGAAGGCACACACTGCAGGCCAACAAGAGAGGGCGCGCTTGTAACTCTGCAACGATGAAAAGCACGGTTTCCCCTTCGATAAAAGGGCTTTGTCCCTCCCTCACAAGCCGCGCGCTCCGCAGCTGCGCGTCGCCCCAGATGTTCTCGCTGGGAGTTTCGGGCACAGAAGGCCCTCTGAGACTCTCCAGGACTCCCGCCTACTCGCTGCCTCTCCGTATTGTTTACAGAACAATCCGCTACTCACGACCATGCAACCCGGAAGCGTGTGTAGTCCCTTAAGGGTCGAAAAAAATAAATAAACACTAGCAGGGAACTAGAAAGAAGGTGATGGAAATAAGGCAGCGAGCTGGTAAACCCAAGAGCAGAAAAAGAAGCCACCTGGGAAAAAGCTGGAAACAGGGCGGAGGAAGTGTTTACGCCCATGAAGATAATTGGCTGAAAAGTTTAAAAAACAAAAACAAAAATGGCTGCAGATCCTGATTATTCATGTATTTTGTTTCCCTTATGCAAAGCATTAGGTTCGATGGGCTTTAATTTCCCAAGCAAACAACTTATTCACTTCTTACAGATGTGAGCTCAGAGGGGAAAGAAAATTTGAAATCCGAGTTGCAGCATGTGTGTCTTGACTGTTAGATAGAACTACATGACATTGGCAGTGTTTGACTGTTTTTGGATTCCCTGGTAGCTCAGCTTTCAAAGAATCCACCTTCTGTGTGGGAGACCTGGGTTCAGTCCCTGGGTTGGGAAGATCCCCTGGAGAAGGGAACGGCTACCCACTCTGGTATTCTGGCCTTGAGAATTCCACGGACTGTACAGTCCATGGGATCAGAAAGAGTCGGCCACGACTGAGTGACTTTCACTTTGACTGTTTTTAACCTATAGAAATGGCGACTCCATATGGTTCAAACTTACGTTCCTGCCGAAGAGACAGGATTGAGGTCCCAGTTCTCTTGTTGGCTGCCTCTCTTCATTGACAGTCGACTGACTCTCTTTATCCTTGACTAAGTGATAAGTTTAGGGTCTCTGGAAGATGTTTTGCTTCCAAATGGGTTGAGTTTTCTTTTGGCAGCAGGTAGAGACCCAGCAGTCCCCCTTGATGGTGAGCTCTCTAAGGGCCTGTCTCCTTAAGTGTTGCTTTTCTGTGTTTCACCAGAAAACCCCCTTTAACCTGGTTGACTTTGCAAGTACGAGGTCGCTTCTGAATGTCTGTGAGCAGTGCAACCCCTCTCTCTGCTGCTTTCCACCAGACTTCTCTGAGCTCTAATCTACACACAGGCTGCTCAGGTATACACCAACTTTTTTAGGTGCTAAGTCGTGTCTGAATCTTTTATGAATCCATGAACTTTAGCCCACCAGGCTCCTCTGTCCATGGGATTTCCCCAGGCAAGAATCCTGGAGTGGGCTGCCATTTCTTCTCCAGGAGATTTTCCCAACCCAGGGATCAAACCCGTGTCTCCTGCTTGGCAGGTGGATTCTTTAAGGTGTATGGGAAGCCCATACACCTTACTATTACAGGGCTGTTGTGTGTGGAATTTGGGGCTCACAGTCTGTGGTTCCCTCCTTTCTAGGATTATTTTCCAGCTGCTGTTAAAGCTGTGAACTCTGGACTCTGTCTCCTGAATTCACTATGACTGCTACTTTCCGCTTAGGCTCAATTCCTGGAATTGCTGAGTATCGGAGATGTCCCTCAGGCGGAAAGCTGGACACATCGGAGCGTTCCTTTCTTTTAAGGGTCATGGTCCATCCAGGTTTTGTATGCTCTGGTTGTTCTCCACTGCTTTTGAATATTTGCACTGAGTTTTAAGATTGTTATCATCAGGAGGGTTATTTGGACATAAAACTACTTTTTTATATTGGCTACATGTTAATCCTCTTGGGTGGATTCAAGCTGTACATTGCTCTCAGAAGAGTAAGTCAGAGTTTAGAATCTGATGTGATATGGGGGACGGGGGTGGAGAAGGGGTGGAGTGGGCATTTGGGATTAGCAGATGTGAGCGATGATATGTGGTATGGATAAACCATGAGGGCCTACTGAAAGGCTCAGAGCACTGTATTCAGCATCCTAGGGTAAGCCGTAGTGGAAAAGAATATTAAAAAAAAAATATATATATATATATGTATGTATAACTGGATCACTTTGTTGTATTGCAGAAATTAAGATTGCAAATCAACTATACTTCAGTAAAAAATTGCAAAAAATGGCATTTGATGTGATAAATTACTTAGTGACTCAAATATAAAAGAGAAATTGCAGTATTTTGTGTTGGAATAAGTAAGCTTCAGGTTCCAGGGTTGATGCTGGTTTGAATATGAATGAGAGCTGGAAAGTACGTGGTGTGTGGAGCTCTGGTTCCTTTGGCAAAAGAGGGACAGCAAACTCTCCCTGGGGTGGGAGACTAAGTGTATTTGCCAGACACAAAGTTGACACTTGAAAGGGCCTCCCAGTCCGTAAGCATTACACTCTTGCAACGCCCATCCTGTTTGGAATGATTTCCAGTCTGAGCTCGTCAAGAAGCTTGGGTCGAGTTCTCAGGCACTGAACTTGAGTTTGAGACTTTTGATGCCACCCAGGTGGCTGGAGGTAGAGAGTAAACACTTCTCTATCTGTGCAGGGCCCGTGCGTGGCAAGCTTCTAGAAGTGTTCCAACTTAGACGTCCACAGATATTTAAAAAAATAAACCCCAAAGATGGCACTCTTTGAAAATTTAGCTTGGCAAATAAAAGGAAAAAAAAATACAGAAAGGTTTTCATTATGTCAATTCCAAAATGCAAGGCAAGCTCGGAAGAGAGCAGCATTTTGCTGATGACCTACGGTGACATCTTAATGATGGTTTGAGGGATTTTTCTTGTGAAGTTGTTTTTGGGTTTGAAGAGTTGGCAACAGAATCTCATGTGCTTTCTGGGAAAGTTGGAGACATTTTACAGTGTTCTGAAGAAAGTTTCAAACAAAGGTTTTTTGGTTGATGTGAGTAATAGGATGGAGTCAGAGTCACTTTTTTTTCCTCCATTCTCTCTTTATGAGGCAAGAATGGCTCCTGGCCAAAGAGTAAAGTAAAAAGCAAATAAGTAAATAAAATAAGTACAAATAAAACAAATAAGTGAAATAAATGAAGTAAAATACACTGTCAGCCCTAAGACTTCTTGTACCAGTGCTGTCTTGTACCAGGTGCAATCGGCTTTCTGGTACTCAGCCTTCAGGTTAATTATGCCTTCCTATCAGAAACCAAGAGCTTCCCTGGTGGCTCAGATGGTAAAGCGTCTGCCTGCAATGCGGGAGACCTGGGTTCGATCCCTGGGTTCGGAAGATCTCCTGGAGAAGGGAAGGGCAACCCACTCCAGTACTCTTGCCTGGAGAATCCCACGGACCGAGGAGCCTGGTAGGCTACGGTCCATAGGCTCGCAGAGTCGGACACGACTGAGTGACTTCACTTTCACTATCAGAAACTAGAAATGCCCAGTCCAAGAACTCGGTTAAACTCCTGCCATGTTTAGCAGCTGTAATGTGTAGAAATATCTTTTGCTGTAGCCCAGGTGGTATTTGGATTTCATATCCGTGTCCTGAAAACATGATAGGTCCCTAATACAGGGCACAAAGTTTACACCTGCACAGGTTAGAAAAGGGGAAGATCTCCCTTCCACGTTTCCATCTTCCTAGCCCTAACGGTGTTCTTCACTGACGATTTCTGACGATGGTGCTTCATCTCCTAGGGCACTCTGCCTCATCAGCCATTTCTCTGGGGCCTGAGAGAAGACTTTCAAAACTGAACATGCTGTTCCCTGCATATATATGGAATCTAGAAAATTGGTCCTGTTGAACCTATGTGCAGGGCAGGAATAGGCTTCCCTGTTGGCTCAGATGGTAAAGCCTCTGCCTGCAATGTGGGAGACCTGGGTTCGATCCCAGGGTCGGGAAGATTCCCTGGAGAAGGAAACAGCAACCCACTCCAATATTCTTGCCTGGAGAATTCCATGGACAGAGGAGCCTGGTGGGCTACAGTCCAGGGGGTTGCAAAGAACTGTACACGACTGAGCGACTTCACTTCTTTCTTTCTTTAACAGGGAGGAAGATGTGGAGAATGGACTTGCAGATACAGTGGGTGAAGGAGAAGGCGGGAAGGGTTGAGAGAGTACATTGAGAGACTCACACTGCCGCGTGTGCAACAGGTAGCTAGTGGGAAGCGAAGCGGCTGCACATCAGAGGGAGCTCAGCTCGGGGCTCTGGGATGGCCTAGAGGGGGAGGGAGGCTCAAGAGGGCCAGGACGTGTGTATCCGTAGAGCTGATCCCCCGTGTTGTACAGCAGGAATTAAGACAACGCTGTAAAGCAATTATACCCCAACTAAAGAAATTTTTAAAGTAATATGTTGTTCCCAAGTTTGGGGAAGCCCCCATCTCGGTTTATTTACTTTTAAACTGATTTCTTTTTGGCTGTGCTGGGCGTCCGTCGCTGTGCGGACTTTTCTCTGGCTGCGGCGCTTGGGGACTGCTCTCTGGTTGAGGGGCTCAGCTTCTGTGTGCAGTGGTCTCTCCTGCGGAGCACAGGCTCTGGGGCACGCGGGCTTCAGTAGTTGTGGCACATGTGGGATCTTCCGGGACCAGGGATTGAATCAGCATCTCCTGCTTGGCAGGCGGAGCCACCAGGGAAGCCCCCCGCTGTCTCAGTTTACAGCCTTCAGGTACCCTTCTCTGCCCCAGGAGCCCCTCTGGCTTTGCTTGGAGTGTTAGCAGCACATCCGGAAAGAGAATCTTAGTTTTGTTATTATTCCTTTTCCAAATAAACCCATGTCCCATTCACCCAAATACCTACATTTGTTTGTTGCCAGGGAGAAGACTCATTTGCTCCTGGCTCAGAGGCTGTGGGTTGAGGGAGATGGAAACAGGATATCTTATGAAGAAACCAAAATAGAAAAGCCAGGCATGTAGTCCAACTTGGTCTTTGATCCCAAAGGACTCTATGAGAGGTGGGATGCAGTTGAGAAATAAAAGGCTGAGTCCAAGGTCCAGAGTGGAAGGCGGAGCTTGGAGGTGCTGTCGAGGCTGCGGAACCACTTCACAGATTGTGTAAGTTGCCTGGACCTTTGCATATGGGCAGGAAGTTCTGAAGGGCGCTCACCTGGCTCAAGGCGGGAAGGTCAGAGGAGGAAGACAAGGTCAGCTCATGCCCATACGCTGTTGCTGTTGTTCAGTCACTCAGTCGTGTCCAACACTTTGCGAATCCACGGACTGCAGCACCAGGCTTCCCCGTCCTTCACTATCTCGTAGAGCTTGCTCAAACTCATGTCCATCGAGTCAGTGATGCCAACCACCTCATCCTCTGTCGTCCCCTTCTCCTCCTGCCCTCAATCTTTCCCAGCATCAGGGTCTTTTCCAGTGAGTCAGCTCTTCACATGAGGTGGCCAAAGTATTGGAGTTTCAGCTTCAGCATCAGTCCTTCCAAGGAATATTCAGGACTGATTTCCTTAAAAATTGACTGGTTGGATCTCCTTGCAGTCTAAGGGACTCTCAAGAGTCTTCTCTAACATCATACTTCAAAAGCATCAATTCTTCAGCACTCAGCTTTCTTCACAGTCCCACTCTCACATCCATACATGACTGCTGGAAAAACCATAGCCTTGACTAGATGAATCTTTGTTGGCAAAGTAATGTCTCTGCTTCTTAATATGCTGTCTAGGTTGGTCATTTCTTTTTTTCCAAGGATTAAGCGACTTTTATTTCATGGCTGCAGTCACCATCTGCAGTGATTTTGGAGCCCAAGAAAATAAAGTCTCTCACTGTTTCCACTGTTTCTGCATCTATTTGCCATGAACTGATGGGACCAGATGCCATGATCTTAGTTTTCTGAATGCTGAGCTTTAAGCCAACTTTTTCACTCTCCTCTTTCACTTTCATCAAGCGGCTCTTTAGTTCTTCGCTTTCTGCCATAAGGGTGGTGCCATCTGCAAATCTGAGGTTATTGGTATTTCTCCTGGCAATCTTGATTCCAGCTTGTGCTTTATCAAGCCTGGAATTTCTCATGATGTACTCTGCATATAAGTTAAATAAGCAGGGTGACAATATACAGCCTTGATGTACTCCTTTCCGAGTCTCTGGTTACTCTCCGTTTCAAACAACTTTTGCTCGGTATCAGAGGAGTTCAGTTCTCCAAGTCTGAGACTTACAGCTTACTGCTCACACCGCAGCGAGAGGGGCCCTTTCAAAACACGTCTGGCGTGTCGGGATCGGGCCCAGCCTCCTCAGGGATGTCCGTCCGCTCGAGTCCAGGTCTAAGCGCTGACAGCCCCCCTCCTTCCCTGACCTTGGCCCCCTTCTCTTTCCTCTCCAGCGCCTCCCCCTCTGCCGGTGCTTCGTCCCTTGCCCTCCCCAGGCGCGCTCCCAGGACACGTCCATTCGGCACTCCTGTTTCTCCCGCACGCAGTTCATTTCCTCACCTTTTCACTTCTTGGCCCCGATCTCACTGGACGCGCCCACCACTCTGATTGAAGGAGTGATTCCCTCGCTCTGGGCCCCTGTTCTGAGCCCCCGTACCCTGCTCCATGTTTTCTCTTTATACTTACAACTGTATAAGCGTATCCGTTTCTCACTATACTTGTTTGACCAATTGCCTGAAACAGTTGACAAATGGTGGAGATCCAGGCTTGGAGCCAACCTGAATGTCCACCAGCAGAGGAAAGGATAATGAAGGTGTGGCATATGCCTACAATGGAATAGTAGTTGTCGTGCATAAGAAACGGGCAGTCCGAGCTGGAGGGTGGTCTGGGGTGAAGACCCAAGGAACAAGGGTGGAGAGCAGAAAGCCGCCCCGACTGGGGCGACCCTGGGGTCGGCCGAGGATCCACCGGCAGGTTCAGCTCCCCTTGTGAATCCGTTTATTGAGTTCCTGCTTTTAGCTTCCTGTCTTCAGGGTCCGCCCGTGTAGAGGGTGAGGACTGTGTTGTCCGCTCCATCAAGTGTTTCCAGTGTGATCTTCATCAACGTTTGCTTGGGACCCAAAGACGAACAGGCCACACCTGGGACACCGTGGGGCTCTGTCTGACCTGCACAAGCCCACGGAGTCAATGAGTGAAGTTTGTTACTGAACAAAATATTCCCAGTTGCCACGCTTGGAGGAACACTTAACTGGCAGAGGGAGGTAGGTGGTAAGAAATGAGGCTGCCGATCCCAGGAATGTTGGTCACAGGCATTGTAGAACAAGGCCTGACAGCAAATGATAAAACACTTTTCCTTAAGGGCTGTGTTGTCCTAAATTAGAAGTAAATCCTGCTAAAGTATTAGGTTTGTCTTAAAGCAAAAGGACAGCTTTATTGTTTGCAAAGGTTTGTAAACGGGAGTGGGAAGGTGGGCAAGGGATTTATAAACAAAACCACAGCAGTCACAGTTGGGCGACCTGGAAAGGGGACTGCGTGGCCCTCGCAGCCTGACCACAGGCCCCACAGCCTGACCTTGCGTCTCTGATGATCAGCTGTCCTCAGAGCCTCTCTTTGGGGGCTTTCTAGGTGGGACCCTGAGCAGAATTAGAAGTCCTTAGAGCTGTCTGTTTGTGGCTTTCTAAGAACGCAAAGTACATGATGAAACACCAGATCTGTTCTGCCTGCCTGGCTCCAGTTTATTTTGGTGCCACACTAGCTCCATTTCTTATATTCTTTCCAGGAAGAATTCCTCTTATTTTATTTTTATAGATACTCCAACAGGCCGTGGTCACCTGACCTGAAGGCATCAATATGAACTTAATTGAATTACTCCCTTCAGTACCTTTTAATTTTATTCTCACGTTTCCCAGTGGTAGAACACAAGAGGGCTTCCCTGGTGGCTCAGTGGTAAAGAATTCACTTGCTAATGAAGGAGACGCAGGAGACTCAGTTTCGATCCCTGGATCAGGAAGATTGCCCTGGAGAAGGGAATGGCCACCCACTCCAGTTTTCTTGCCTGGAGAATCCCATGGAGGGAGGAGCCTGTCGCGCTACGGTCTGTGGGGTCTCAAAGAATCGGACACGACCGAGGCGACTGAAGGGCAACGGCAGCAAACCCGGGAGGCCATGCTTTATCATTTTCCAAGCAAAACTTTCTTGAGTTAATTTTGAAGCAAAATGGGATGATCATTTCGTTCAGCTGCTTCTTTTAAACAGCATGATATCAGTTTGGACTTGCAAACTTCCAAATGGCCAACCTGGCTGGACATGTGGGTGGACTTGCCGCCTCCACACAGCAGTGATAACAAGATGCAAATGATTACGAGGAGGGTCTGACCTCTGACGTTTGAAGCCAGTGTTAATGAGAGATTTTTCAACAGCTGCAGGAAGTCAACAACTTAATGGGGAACATCACAAGTATTTAATCTGTCCAGGGTGACCACAGCGCACTACATTCCCACACCGAAAAACAGACCAACAAAATGTTTTTCGAGTCCAGCCTCTTGAATCAAAGCAGATGTGAGGCTCTGCCTTCCCAAGTGGTTTGGAGAGTGGAGGCTCAGTGCCAAGGAGAGGCTCCTCTTGGTTACACATTGATTTGGCGAGGAGTCAGAGGTCACGCTGTTTATTTATTTCTTGCAAGATGGAGGCAATGTTAAACCCTCACTGATTTCTGAATCCAGTAAGACCTTGTGCTCTGCTAAGAGCACTCTGCTAAGCAAGTGCTTCATCATACCCCAAAGCTCAAATGCAACTGGATTAACATTTTAACAGAAAATTTGGATTGTGAGAGGCAGGTATTGTCTGTGCAGCAAAGTATCAGGTGACGTTAATGTAGAGATACACAGGAGAAAGAATAAGTTAATAAGAAAGAATGGGGACTTCCCTGGCAGTCCAGTGGTTAAGACCTCACCTTCCAATGAAGGGGTGTGGGTTTGATCCCTGGTCTGGGAGCTAAGAATCCCATACGCCTCATGGCCAAAAAAAACAGAACATAAACAACAGAAGCAATATTGTAATCAGCTCAATAAAGACTTTAAAATTGGTTCACATCTAATAAATACATAAAAAAGATAAAGAATGATTTAACAATGTTGAATTTGCTATGTTATAATAATTGAAGCAACTATATTTTATGGGAGCTGATAGGTAACTTGTTAGGCAAAAACTACAAGTAAAACTTAAGAATGATCACATCTGGTAGTAAAATTATTTCACTTATTTGTCCCCTAGGCTTTGGTGATTCTTTTCTTTTTTTAAATCCTAGGCTGCTTCAAAGATATTTGCATATGTAGAAAAATAGCCTTTAAATTCACATTTTCTTTTTAATTTGGGTTGGAGGAGAAGGGGACGACAGAGGATGAGATGGCTGGATGGCATCACCGACTCAATGGACATGGGTTTGGGTGAACTCCGGGAGTTATGATGGACAGGGAGGCCTGGCGTGCTGTGATTCATGGGGTCGCGGAGAGTCGGACACGACTGAGTGACTGAACTGAACTGAACTGATAAGATTGTGTCTAATAAGGTACCGTATAATGAACTTTGTCCTCTCCTTCAATAGTATGGTCAGTTAAGGGAGAGGGATGGCGGAATGGTCCCCAGGAAGAACTCTTAGCCTCTTCTTTGCTTTCACAACACACTAGACACCCATGAATTATAGCCTCTGTTATATTTTATTTGAGTCACCTAATTTGTCTCTCTCTCTCCTACTCAGCTGGGATTCTTGAGAGTAGAGAGTGTATCTTTTTCATCTGTATAGCCTCAGAATTTAGCGTGTTGCTGCTGCTACTGCTGCTAAGTCACTTCAGTCGTGTCCGACTCTGTGTGACCCCATAGACGGCAGCCCACCAGGCTCCCCCGTCCCTGGGATTCTCCAGGCAAGAACACTGGAGTGGGTTGCCATTTCCTTCTCCAATGTGTGAAAGTGAAAAGTGAAAGTGAAGTTGCTCAGTCATGTCTGACTCGTAGCGACCCCACGGACTGCAGCCTACCAGGCTCCTCTGTCCATGGGATTTTCTAGGCAAGAGTACTGGAGTGGCTTGCCATTGCCTTCTCCGATTTAGCGTGTTAGTGACCCAATAAAAATTGAGGACTTCTCTGGTGGTCCAGTGGTTCAGAATCCACCTGCCGATGCAGGGCACATGGTTTGCTCCCTGGTCCCGGAGGACCCCACGTGCTGAGGGGCGACTAAGCCGGGGAACCGTAACTCCCGAACCCGTGAGCCTAGAGCCGGTGCTCTGCAGCCAGAGGAGGCAGTGCAGTGAGGAGGCTGCACACGGCAGCGAAGGCCCAGTGCGGCCAAAATACTCGGAGAAGTAAAGAACAAGGCTTTAAAATTAACTGAATAAGTGAAAGAAGTGGTTGAAAGACTGAAGAGGCAGGGATGATGGAAGGTGTACTTATAAACATAGATAGAGAACAGAAGTTTACGTGGAATGAGAACCGCCTTCAGTGGGGAGGAATTTACCACTAACGTGGCGTAAACAAGCCAGGACTCAGGAGAGCAGCCGCGGCTTCATCCCCGCGAGCACACACGGAGGGCAGACCCGGGCCGCGCAGGGCTCGGCCGCCAGAGGCGCGGGTTTGGCCCCGGTGCCTCCCCAGCCGTCCCATCCCCACTGCCCTCTCTGCGCACACCTCCCCAGTCCTGCTGGATGAACGCTGCCAGCCCTGCAGGGTGTTCTGTAGGATCAGCCTTTGCAAAAGCCCATCTGTAGTTTGACCTCGGGCCCTTGTTTCCCTGCATCCACCCTCATTGAGTGTGGGGCCCCCACTTTTCCTTACAGTCCCCCCGACCTGTAATTTGCAGTAACTTCTCTATTTCAACGTGCTATCCGTAGCTTTTATTTTTTTTTTCAGAAATTCTTCACAGTTTCTGATCTACGAAGTATCTCTTTTTTATGCTCATTATACATTTATTTCTCATCTTTTTCACAGTCTCTAAGGATGTAGAGTGGGGGTGGGGAAGGATGTATTTATCTTGAAACAGAAATCTTCCATCTAAGATTGAGATAGCCAGGGACCTCCCTGGTCCAGTGGCTAAGAAGACTCCATGCTCCCAGTGCAGGGGACTGGGTTTGATCCTTGGTCAGGGAACTAGACCCCACAGGCCACAACTGAGAGTTCGCCTGCCACAACTACAGATCCCAAGTCCCGCATCGAAGATGGACGATCCCGCATGCCACAGCTGAGACCCAGTGTAGCCTAATAAATACATAAATGTATTTTGTAAAAGATTGCGACAGCAGATAACAGAGAAACCAAGCAGCAAAGAAGCCATTTTGCACTTCTGACGCAAGACGCTCCACTTCCTATTATATTTGAGAAGGAGCGGGCAAGCTTCTCTTCATAAAGGCTTTACTGAACACTGGGGTAAGCTACGGCAGTGGAGTGAGGCTCCATTGTCCTTCTGAAGCAAAACATTGAGTGTCTGGGAGGAGTTCTTCAAGTCATCATGGGATGGAGTGGTGAAAACAGGACTTTTTTGCACCAAAGTCTCAGGAACAAGGAAAAAGGGAAAATGCACTTTATCTTCACTGATTTTTAAAAAGACAATTTATGGGAGAGCCCAAGTGCTTTGTTTTCCTTCCAGGATTTTTCAGAGATAGATAAGTTCCGAGCCAAGTATTCCTTTGACTTGGAAAAGGCACAAAAGAAGTCATACTCAGACCTTAACAGCGTGACTACTGAGTTTCCTGGTGAGTAACTGTAAAGCAAATAGTGCCGTGAAGATTTTCTTTTATCGGTCTCGGACATTTATCCAAAGTTTGTGAAATTTCAAATTCCCCCTTGACCTTGAATAACTTCCCTTTGGCACATTACCCAAACTATAGAAGATCCCTTGTAGAAGAAAGTGCTCAATAGTTGACTCAACAGACCGCAGATTTTGACTGCAATTTTGTCCAGTTTTATGCTTCTTCTCTATGAAGGGGAATCATCTGACTGCTCATTCTACTTCTGTTGGAAGTGGTGTGATGGCTGCTCTACGGCTTAAGAGACAGGCAGATGAATTTTTATGCGATGTCAAGTTCTCATATACCAGCATTCATGCAGTTAACAGAAAAAAAAAAGTTTTTCTTAATAGAATGTCACCGTGATGGAGTTATTTTCATAACGGACTACTTTTAGTTTCCCCTTTGTTTTGTGGAAAGTTCTAGACTGATAGACACATTGCCGTCTTTCTCAGAGGGCTTCTGCAGCTGCAGCATTGCCAAGTGTCCATTTACTGTGAAATCTGGACAGACTTGACTAACTCCTTTGCGATACGGCTGCAGCCATTTTAATAATGAAAGAGTATTTCACTCCAGTTTAAAACCATTTCACAAATGGTGCATCATTTTACATACGCCTACATTTTTATCCAGTTTTTCCTCTTCTATGTATTTTCTCAGGATCACTTAGTTTTCCCGTTTTTTTAAAAATTCTTTACTAATAGTCTTTATTAGTACTTTATTTTTATCGTAAGCTGTCTCAACTCCTTTAATCAAGATGAACTGAAGTGTTAGTCACTCAGTTGTGTCTGACTCTTTGCGACTCCACGGACTATAGTTTTCCAAGTTCCTCAGTCCATGCGGAGAATTCTCCAGGCAAGAATACTGGAGTGGGATGCCATTCCCTTCTCCAGGGGATCTTCCCAAACCAGGGATCGAATTTGGGTCTCCTATAGGACATGAGTTTGAGTGAACTCCGGGAGTTGGTGATGGACAGGGAGGCCTGGCGTGCTGTGGTTCATGGGGTTGCTAAGAGTCGGATACGACTGAGCGACTGAACTGAACTGAATAGGCAATTCTTTACTGTCTGAGCCACCAGGAAAGTCCAATCAAGGTTGAGATGGTATGAACAATGGATAATAGTTGAGAATATTGTATTCTGTAATCATTTTTTTTAACTTGGAAAATTTTTAAAAAGTCTTCTTTGATGTGGAACATTTTAGAAGTCCCTGTTGAATTTGTTACAGTATCGATTCCATTTTTCCTGTCCTGGTTTTTTGGCTTCAAGGTGTGTGGAATCTTAGCTCCCTGATTAGGGATCAAACCCACACCCGCTACTCTGGGAGGCGAAGTCTTCACCATGGGACCGCCAGGGAATTCCCTGATCATTTTCTTTTAAAATCCTTGTACGTTTAAGCTAAGAGGCACGTTCCCTGTATGGGGTGACTAAAATCTAACACATGAGCCATGTAATGCTTTCTGCGTCTGATTCCCACAAAAATCCCAAGAGAGGAAATACTTGAAAAGGAAGTTCGTCAGCAGCTCCTCGAAGGGGTTCAGAACGAGCATCCCCAACAGGTGCCATCTGGGCATGTGGGTCATCCTGAGCCGAAGGCAGCTGAGACCCTGTGGCCTCAAGAGAAACATCGGCCCCTCCACCAGTTACCTAGGAAAATGGAAAAAGGGGTCTTTCCAGGAGGAGGACAATTGCCAGGGACCCCCTTCATCTGAGTGGCCCGCCTCGAATCACGCAACACCTGCTCTTCTCCTCGTCCTGTGAGCCCCCTCCTCCCCTCGGAAGACCAGGCCCCTGACCGTTTCCTAGCTCAGGAGGGCGTGTATGTTCACTCCTCATCTTCCCCTTTGTCTTTGAAACTCCCGGGTGTGTAGGATTCCCATATGTGTGAAGCTGCATTTGTTTTTCTCCGGTTACTCTGTCACACATTGATTTGA
This sequence comes from Moschus berezovskii, assembly GCF_049115385.1. Lineage (NCBI taxonomy): Eukaryota > Metazoa > Chordata > Mammalia > Artiodactyla > Moschidae > Moschus > Moschus berezovskii. The sequence goes on along the minus strand of NC_142479.1, from coordinate 72,567,246 downwards.
TTATTAGACCAGCCGAGAGAATTTTTGAGGAGCAGGTGGAACCTCTTTCTCGCCAACAGCACCATCCGTCTCCTCCCAGAACTCATACCCTCCTTCTCTGAATCCTTTGCCAACATCTTTTTGCCCTGCTGGGATTTCTTAAAGGAACCAGGCTCTTCAAATTTCTGAAACACAGAACACCATTTCTTCATAACTTCCCATCTTTTGAATGGTAGATATGCAGCATAGAGTTCCAGAAATTTGTGTTCACTTAGACATAACCATCTCTTTGTATTTAAGCATCTCTGCTATTCAAAATTCCTCATCAGAGAAAAGGAAGGAAATGGCCTTTTATGAAGGACTTTCCAACAAGCAGGAACTGGATATGACATTGCTGAGACAGCTGGAACTAAATGCCCAGCAGCTGTGGTTTGCATTTTTGCAATAAGTTCAACTGAATCTCATACTGAATGGTTACAAACCACCATGATCTCTCTATAAAAACTGGTTCATGTGGCAGTTCTAAAACTAGAGGGCTCTGGGAAGTCTTCTGTTCTCTTCTTCCCAATCTCCCATCTCCCAATCCTCTAGGCAGTTAAAATAATTATCTTATAGTTTGTTGGTGCTGGCCTTCTCCAAATTGGAAAGGGGTCTAGGTGAGGTGGTAAGCTTTTTTTTTTATTAAGGTTGTGATAAAAGAAAAAAATTAAATTTGTTTATCATACTCAGAAACTGAAACAATTTTATAAAAGTAAGCTTGTTTATTCAACGTTTATACGGAGGAGTGGAATCGGGGTAACCTGCAGAGACACTGACATTCCTGCAGGCTGGGCTCCGCCACATGCCTCTGCCCACATTATCACTGCACTGATCCAGCACTCACACCTCCTCTCCCCCACAGAGAACACATCAATGCTCACGCTACGGTCTCTACAAATGTGACACTGATGCTATGAAGACGAATGTCTTAGAAAACAACCACAGGCTCAAAGGGGAACATGGGGGTTTGGGGCTTCAAGGCTCTTCCTGTGGGAGGAACTTCTGCCTCACTGAGGGGTCAAGTTCCTCCTTTAAATCATCCAGCTCCTGCTCCTTGGGGAGTTCCGGGAATACCTCAAAGGGGGAGGAAACAGAGGCAGGAGTGTCGTACTGCTCCTCATAGTGCCAAGTGAGCGCACGGCGTGTGCACACCTTCTGCCTTCATATTCCAGGGATGGCACGAAACCGTGAAACAGACCCACCTGCTGCAGTGCGGACTGGGGAGGCTGTGCTCCTCCGGGTCGAAGCTCTGTTCAACCGAGCAGAGAAGGATGTACACTAGGGGTTCCTGTAGTTTTACATCCAGATGGTCTCATAAGTCAGCATATAATACGAACCTTTGGGTGTTTTGTGATGGACAGGGAAGCCTGGCATGTTGCAGGCCATGGGGTCGCAAAGAGTTGGACACAACTGAGCGACTGAACTAGACTGATAGTACAAATCAGTTTTTTTTAAATCTTAAATAAAAAAAGTTAAGATAATTATCGTTGATGGTTTAAGCACAGAACTCAGGTAAAAATACACCAATCCATTCACTTGGGTTTGGGGCTGGTATTATGGCTGTGAGCTGCAGTTACCGAGAGGTGCATTTAAGGGAGAAATGATGCTGAGGAGGCTTTCTGCCCCTCATGTGACCGGAAAGAGGGAAGTGGTAGAAGGAGGATGCCTTCCGGAAAGGGTTGTATAAGAAGGTTACAGAGAAAGATGCTTGTGACCTCTTGCCGGAAACCGTGCTAGCGCGCCTTCAATTGGATTGAAGACCCTTCTCATTGACCAAAGTAGATCGAGAAGGGTGGTAAGAGCCCTGATCAGTGCCCAGCAGACAGGTGACGCGTCTCCAGCAGTACCAGGCTGGTGCCGGCCACAGTGCCAACCAGGGGGGAGCTGGGAGGGACCGTGGACCAGGCGGCTGGATGCTTGGCTCCCAGGATGGAAGGAGGCAGCGTCATGGACCATGAACACTACACACAGGAGTGGGAGCAGCCTCCCAGAACCAGGAGAGTCAAACCCCTTCCTCAGGAAAGCTGGCAAAGAAGCAAAGATGATCTCTGAGCCATGACAAGGAAAAGAGAATACCGATGGATCCTGGATATTTCAGAGAAGTAGAGTAAATGGGCTCAGATGGAGGAGTCCCAAACCTGGTGGTGGCAGGGGCAATGTGGTCCATTTTATGGTGTAATGGACACAAGAAGACTGTCTTAGGGACTAGGTAACAGGTCAGCTTCTAAGGCAATAAAATAATACACAAGTCCAGATAAGATTTAATTTTAAATACAGGTGCATCTACGTTCCAAAAAGAAATACTAATGTTCTCCTTAAGTGCAGATATTACTGAGTTTTGACTAGTATCGTTTTATTGACACACACACAGACAAATATATAGAAACCCCCCTCAAAGCAAAAGTCACTCCCATTGTCCCCCAAACACGCACGCAGGATTCTCCACCCCCTTGATTTTCTGGCCCTACAATTCAGTCTGAGAGTTTAACTTTTAAATTGAACACAGTCTGTCCCATCCCATTCTTTGTCACGCCGATGGATTGACTTACGATTTGGAATGACCTGCTCTCCGGGACCTCGTTTCAAAGCTTACAGCTCTTACTCTCCTCTCATTTGAAGGAAGCTTGGGCTGAAGGTGGAGCACCTTCCAGTGGGGGCTTCTAGACCGTCAGAGACAAGAACCTGGGACCAGAGCAGAGGAGAGGGAGGCGGGTGCGCCTGCGGCTGGTGGAAGCCGGCTGAGCAGTCGCTCTGGACGGGTGGGCTGAATGAATGGATGGGGGGATCCACAGTAGCAAGAAGAGCCGGGGACAGGGGAGCAGCCTCAGACGGTTCCGGGTCCTTGTTCCCTGGGGTGGAGATGGGCCGGTCCTGGTTCAGATTTGCCCAAATCACGTTCCACCCACTTTTCCTTCTTTTTAAAGAATTTTCTTTTTTTAATTGGAGTATAGTTGCTTTTGGACTCCCTGGTGACTCAGAGGTGAAGAATCTGCCTGCCAATGCAGGAGACATGGGTTTGATCCCTGGGTCAGGAAGATCCTCTGGAGGAAGAAGTGGCAACCCACTCCAGTGTTCCTGCCTGGAGAATCCCATGGACAGAGAGGCCTGGTGGGCTACAGTCCAGGGGTCATGAAAGAGTCAGACAGGACTTAGAGACTGAACAACAGCAGTTAAGTGGTTTATGCAGGATATTATGGCTAGGCTGTGATATACTTGAGCTTGTGCTTGAGATGGAGGGCAGGAACTCCACCTGGCCTGGGCTTTGAGAGGCTTTAGGCAACCCACTCCAGTACTCTTGCCTGGAAAATCCCATGAACGGAGGAGCCTGGTAGGCTATAGTCCATGGGGTCGCTAAGAGTCAGACATGACTGAGCGACTTCGCTTTCACTTTCACTTTTCACTTTCATGCATTGGAGAAGGAAATGGCAACCCACTCCAGTGTTCTTGCCTGGAGAATCCCAGGGACGGAGGAGCCTGGTGGGCTGCTGTCTATGGGGTCGCACAAAGTCGGACACGACTGAAGTGACTTAGCAGCAGCAGCAGGTTAAAAAACCAGCACCCTCGGACTTGTGTATAGGTGAGTTCGCTGTGAAAATGTTCCAAGGACTCTACCTAAAATTGCCTGCAAAGGGCAGCGTTATTCTTCCAGAGGCCTGCATTGGCAACCACAGGGCAGGAGGATAAGCCACAGGTCACAGCTTTCGTGCATTCAACCTTGAGCAGACAGACAGAGAGACGGAGAATATGTGTGGGCGCTGTGGTGATTGGGTGGAGATTTGTTCCTTCATTTCACTGTAGCAGTTCCCCCAATGCTTTTGTGCATAATAATAATACTGCACCTTTCCATAGCCCAGATGAACCAACGCCACACAATTATGTCTTGCTGAGACTTTCCTGAAAACGGCAGGACTTGACTGCTCCCGAAGGGTGTTCACTGCGGGAACACACAGTGTGTCTCAGCTGAATTTTAGCAAGTAAAGAGAATCTGGAACAGGCCTCAGTTTTCTGGGAAACATGCCACGGATGGGACTTGAAAACACGAGTCAAGGCTTTGGAGCAGAGAGCCAGCAGCCCGCCCCAGACGCGGCCCTGAAGTTCCGAACCTGGAGTTGACCAATCCCTCTCCTGTGTGGGCCACATTGGCCATGAAGAGAAACCGAGTGGCAGCCGCAACCTCATCCGTCAGCTGGGAGTGGGCTGGCTGCCACCCAGAGCTCTCGTCCTGTTGCTTACGAACAGGACAATGCTCTGGTCAGTGCCGTTTCCTGGAGGCAAAGCTCAGAGGAGAGGTGTGAGTGGTGTTGACAGGAGGCACGTTGGCCAGCACCTCGCCAGGGGGAGAATCTGCCTGCAGTGGCTGGATGAGCTGAGCAGCAGTCCAGACAGAAGCGGACCGGAGTCCACCCAAACCCATGTCCATTGAGTCGGTGATGCCATCCAACCATCTCATCCTCTGTCGCCCCCTTCTCCCCCCGCCCTCAATCTTTCCCAGCATCAGGGACTTTTTAAATGAGTCAGTTCTTCACATCAGGTGGCCAAAGTATTGGAGTTTTAGCTTCAGCATCAGTCCTTCCAATGAACATTCAGGACTGATTCCTTTAGGATTGACAGGTTGGATCTCCTTGCAGTCCAAGGGACTCTCAAGAGTCTTCTCCAACACCACAGTTCAAAAGCATCAATTCTTTGGTGCTCAGCTTTCTTTATAGTCCAACTCTCACATCCATACCTGACTACTGGAAAAACCATAGTCTTGACTAGACGGACCTTTGTTGGCAAAGTAATGTCTCTGCTTTTTAATATGCGGTCTAGATTGGTCATAACTTTTCTCCCCATGAGCGAGCATCTTTTTAATTTCATGGCTGCAGTCACCATGTGCAGTGATTTTGGAGCCCAAAAAAATACTGTTGCTTTATGCCATAAGGTGGTGTCATCTGCATATCTGAGGTTATTGATATTTCTCCCGGCAATCTCGATTCCAGCTTGTGCTTCTTCCAGCCCAGCGTTCCTCATGATGTACTCTGCATATAAGTTAAATAAGCAGGGTGACAATATACTGCATTGACGTACCCCTTTCCCGATTTAGAACCAGTCTGTTGCTCCATGTCCAGTTCTCATTGTTGCTTCCTGACCTGCATACAGGTTTCTCAAGAGGCAGGTCAGCTGGTCTGGTATTCCCATCTCTTTCAAAATTTTCCACAGTTTGTTGTGATTCAAAATTGTAAGATGTGCTTTTTTAAAACTTTCCTCAACTTGATGGTTCAAATTCTCAGTACGACCGTTTGAACAGGCCTCACATTTCCTGTGTCATCACAACAGATAAAACATGACCGTACAATCTGAAAGCTGAGAAGTGACGGGAAAGGGAGACGAGTAAATTACGAACAGGTGAGAAAGAAAAGTAACGAGCGCGACTGTGCTGCCGTGAAACCGTCAGACTCCGCGTCCCCGCAGCAAACCCTCAGCGTCCTGTCTGACTTTGCATTTGTCGTTGTTTAGTCGTGTCCAACTCCTGTGATCCCACGTAGCCCGCCAGGCTCCTCTGTCCACGGGATTTCCCAGGCAAGAATACTGGAGTGGGTTGCCATGCCCTTCTCCAGGGGATCTTCCCGACCCAGGGATCAAACCTGTGTCTCCTGCATCGGCAGGAGAAATCTTTACCATTTAGCCACTTACCTACTTAAAAAGATGAGAAGATAGTTAAGATTTTAAAGGTCAGAGACAGAAAATTACTTTCTGTATCATTCTCAGAAACATAAAAATTCTGTAATTAGGTGCGTTGTAAAATCTGCTGCGGTATGAAACACTGGGCTCAACTGCTCTTTCGGAGGCTGCCTGGTCCGCTGAGTCCCACTAACCATCATGTTATTGAGAAAAGTGATGATGTACGTTTCAAAAGCATTTTGAAATAATATCTGAGCCAAGGTATATTAATGCTATAAAATATTGTCTTAAAAAATCGTGGATTTGGCCTTTAAGGCTCTTCCTGCAGGAGCTTCCACTTCACAGAGAGATCAACTTCCTCATTAGAATCGTCCCACTCCTGCTCCTTGCAGAGTTCCAAGAAAACCTGCAACAGAGGAAGAAATAAAGAGATGGGGTGACCACTGCTTCCTGTAGCCCCGAGTGAGTGCAGAGCGTGTGCACACGTTGTATCTTTATATTCCGTGAAGAGTAAAGCGTTCGTCACTCGGTCGTGTCTGACTCTCTGGGACCCCAAGGATTGTAGCCCGCCAGGCTCCACTGTCCATGGGGTTCTCCAGGCAAGAATACTGGAGTGGGTTGCCATTTCCTTCTCCAGGGGATCTTCCTGACCCACGGATTGAACCTGGGTTTCTCACGTTGCATGTGGATGCTTTACCGTCTGAGCCACCAGGGATGCTGCGAGATCTGTAAAACGGACCCACCTGCTCCAGACTGCACTGGGAGAGGCTGTACTCCTCCAGGTCGAAGTTCTGTTTAACTGCAGAAGGATGGATGTATATTAGGACCGCAAATGTCTTTCATTTATAAATTTGCCAAGTCACATACCAAGGGCACACACGGACAGATCTTAAATATACAAGGTGGGTAATAAACTTGGGTTAAATATGGGAATGCACATTCACCATGGGTCCTCTCTCTCATCATCTCAGAGCTCAGGCAGAGGGGCCAGAAGACTGAAAACAGGATGCGAGGCTCTGGATTGCCCGTGCGGGTTGCGCTAAAGGCTGGACCACTGCCTCCAGCCACTCTGCATCCTCCCTCACTCCTCCACCCTGCTCTCTGCTCTAGAGCCTGACTCGGGGGGCTCCTCCTGGGGGGTTCCGCCAGTGGAAAGCCCAGGAGGAGGGACAGAGAGAGAGGAGACAGAGCTTTCATGCCTCCTTTTCCTCCCTGACCCCAGGCATGTCCTTTGATTCAAGGTCACTTCTTCCGTCAAGATGGCAGATTCTACCCAACTCTACTCCCAGGATCCAGCCACTGCCTCCTCTCTTCATCCCTTTGGACCCAAGAACAGGAACCCTGGTGTCAAATCCAGCCTCAGGTGACTGCACTGTTCCTCCAAAGAGCCTCTTTATAAACAAAAAGTTCCCAGAATTATCCTTTTTTATTTTTTTAATTTATGGGTTTTTTTGTTTTTGCCTGCATGTGGCATCTTCCCTGACCAGGAATCAAACCTGTACACCCCACACTGGAGGCATGGAGTCAACCATCAGATGACCAGGGAAGTCTGGAATTATTCTATTTTTTAATTTACTACCTTTTACCCATGTAGATTGTGACTGAGAGTCCAAACAAGCAAACACGTAAGAGAGAAGAACCGCGAGTGGAAAGAAGACCCTGGAGAGTCGAGATTTCTCGTGGACAGTTAGTTACTAGACAACAGTTAGTTGCTAGATCAACATCGCCTCTGGCCTCTAGAAGATCTTGTTGTTGTTTAGTTACTCAGTCATGTCTGACTCTTTGTGACCCCGTGGACGGTAGCCCGCCAGGCTCCCCTGTCTGTGGGAATCTCCCAGGCAAGAATACTGGGGTGGGCTGCATTTCCTTCTCCACGGGATCTTTCCGACGCAGGGATCAAACCTTCGTCTCCTGCATTGGCAGGTGAATTCTTTACCACTGAGCTGCCTGGGAAGCCCCTAGAAGACCTACTGGACACCAACTGTACCCCCAACCACACCACCAGCTGTGAAAGCCAAAAACGCAGGGAGCCCCCTTTTATAGGGCTGCATTTCTGCAAACCACGGGGGTGTGGCTGCCCTGCGCCCGTCAGGTCCGTGGTGCCGTTTTCCCAACTGCATTTCCTCACTTTGTCTTTCTGTGTCACATTGTGCTAATTCTCAAGATATTTCAAATTTTCCATTCTGATTCTATTTTTCATGCTGATCCGTGATCTTCGATATTATTATTACATAAAAAAGATTACCACTCATTTAAGACTCAGATGGGGGTTCTCATTTTTTAGCAATGAAATATTCTAAATTATGGCAAGTAATTATGGTTTTTAGAAATAATGTTATTGCACACTTAATAAACTATGGTACACTGTAAACATCATTTTTTTTTTTTTGGATGTGGACCGTTTTTAAAGTCTTTATTGAATTTGTGACAATATTGTTTCTGTTCTATGTTTTGACTTTTTAGCCTCAAGGCAGGTTGGATCTTAGCTTCCCTGACCAGGGATCGAACTTGCACCCCTTCCATTGGAAGGTGAAGTCTTAAACATTGGACTGCCAGGGAAGTCCCCTGAACATCACTTTTATATGCCCTGGGAAACCAAAACACTCATGAGACTTCCTTTATTGCAGCATTCAATATATAGTGATGGTCTGGAACCCAACCCACAATACCTCTGAGGTCTGCCTGTATCCCCAGAAGTTGCCAAGTCACTGGCTGAGAACCACTGGATTAAAATCTTACTATTTACTTATAGTATATGAAGTGAAAGTTGCTCAGTCGTGTCCGAGTCTTTGCGACCCCATGGACTGTATAGTCCTTGGAATTCTCCAGGCCAGAATACTGGAGTGGGGAGCCTTTCCCTCCTCCAGGGGATCTTCCGGACCCAGGGACTGAACCTGGCCTCCCGCATTGCAGGCGGATTCTTTACCAGCTGAGCCACACGGGAAGCCCTTATCGTATCATACAGAATGATGCTACTCTTAAAGTATAATGTCACATTTTAGGCCCACTATTGATTAATACTTCTTATGCTGGTTTTATGCAAGACTTGAACGTGATCAGTTTTCAGAGGCTCACCTCGCAGCGGGCACTCTCACCTGTCTCTAAACTGAAGAAGGCGTGTGATAAAGGGTGCACATCCTCAACAGGCAACTTGTAGACCACCAGGGAGGCGAACCTGGAGGCGAGGAGAGACAGCTGAATTCAGGGCCCAGAGGCACGGCCGCGAATGGGAGCCACGTCCCGGAGCGGGCAGCAGGCTCGTCTAGGACTTGGCTGTGCGTCTGGAGCTACCGCAACATTGTGAACTCAACTGCAATCCAATATATAAAAGAAAGAAACAGGCCCTTGAAAATTAAAAGAAAAGAAAAAGGAAGAATGTTAATTCCCTTACAAGAATCAGCTTCCAAACCAGAACGTGGTTCTCTTATTTCCCTCCTGTGCTATCCCTTGGAATTGGATGTCTCTCTACTCACTGAAGTCCTCGCGATTCCCATATAGTTTCAAAACAAAAAACGCGAATGAGAAGATGGCGCTTTTGTATCTCGCCATCGCAGAAAAACAGAGCAAAGACCAGGAGGAAACAGAACGAGCCGCGGCGACCTCTCCTGCCGAGCAGCCTGGGGGAAGATCCTCAGGACCTCGCCGTGCAGAGCCTCCAGCCGGGCCGGGCTCTTCAGCTTCATCTGCAGCAGGTAGTCTCTGCCGAACCTGCTCTTCAGATGCTGGACGGAGCCGATGCACCTGGAGGAGAGGGGACGCTGCGGCCGGCGCGGGGCGGGAGGGCGGCGGCCCGGGAGCAGGGCCCCTGCGGGGACGCGCCCTCCCCAGCGCGCCCGGGCGCACCCACCTCAGGCTCCCGGACGCCAGGACGGCCACGCGGTCGCACACGGCCTCCGCCTCGGCCAGGCAGCGGGTGCTCAGCAGGGCGGCCCTCGCCGTGCTCCTAGCGGAGGCCCGGATCAGCCGCCTGAAGGGAGGCCAGGCAAGTAAACGTCAGCGAGCGGGCCGCCAGACGGTGTGGAAACGACGCAAGGGCGTTCCCACTGGACTTGGGGCAAATAGCGAGTTCAGACCCACTCCCCAAGGACAGGGGGCCCCGAGGGCCAGCGGCATAGAGGGAACCAAGCAAGCGGGGTGTCTCACTCAGAGCAGGCCTTGGGCTGCATGTAGGGAAAGATAGCAGGTGCGAGCCTGTCTACAGAGATGCTGTATTCCAATAATATTTATGAGAGGGCAGTAGGAGGAAAGATGAGCCCTTCTGTAAACGCGCCATGATAATGCCATATGCCCAAAACCGCAGGATGACAGATTTCAGAAAAGTCTTAGTGATGAGAGAATATATTGAGTATAATCTATAACAAATTTTCGAATCATTATATTGTACAACTGCACTAATATAATATTATACATCAATTATACTTCAATAAAAGAATTTTTAAATAAGATAAAGCGAATATTTTGCATGTGAAAAAAGAGAATACATTGGAATGTATTCTTCCCTCCGTAAGAATTATGTATTGGGTGATGTTGCAAAAGATTTAAACTTAATAATAGATTGATCAGATTAAATATAAAAATGAACCTTGAATACTTACTTGGAAGAGCTAAGATGAAAATGAAATTTTTAGAGTGAGGATTGAGTTACAATTACCTTTATCTCCTTAATAAAAACTATATGTGATGCGACATCACGATTTTTTTCTTCATACTGTTTTTTTCTGGTAATGTGGATATCTTTCCCTTTATAAACAACGGTTTAATTTTTTTCTTTTTTTTATTGTGTCAAGGACAGTTTTAGTGGGAAATTTCAGACTTCCAAATGACATCTGCAAAGCAGCTGCTTAGGTGCATTCGTATAAGTGAGTCCAAGGGGAAGAAAATCCTCCAGCACACACACACAAAATCACTACTCTCGCCACTGGATCTGACATAACCAGCAATGCTTCTGAGGGTCAGCTGTTACAGGTGACACATTCGCTCACGGGTACTCCCGACACCCCTCACCACATCTGCAGCTGCCCCTCGGGGTCCATCCCCGTGGTCGGCTCGTCCAGAAGCAGCACGGCCGGGCTCCCCAGGACGCTCAGCGCGAAGCTCAGCTGCAACAGAGAGGAGCCACGTCGGCGCCGGCCTGGGGGCGCAAGGGGGTGGGGGGGCCTGGCCCGGCACCAACGTACCTTTCTCTTCGCCCCCTCAGGTAAGGCCTTGGCGGGGAGCGCCATCTGGTCCTGCAGCTTCAGGGCATCCGCCAGCCTGCAGGAAGCAGGGGGAGTCACACCCACAGCATCCTGCTCAGGGTGGGGGATGCGTGGGGGAGGACCAGCAAGTTAAAACAGCTGCAGAGAGTTTCAGTGAGGCTCAGGCTGACCCTAAGATTGAAACCGCCGAGCGTGTTTCATGAACCCTTCTTGGCAGCCAGACTCCTACTTGCAGTCTTTTTCTGTACTGAGAACAGTGAATATATGATCCTATATGATCCTGCAAAGATCCTGCAGTCCCCCACTAGGGCAGACATCCAGAAAAGACGAAAACTCTAAATCTGAAACCATCCATGCACCCCAGTGCTCACTGTGGCTCTGTTTATGGTAGCCAGGACGTGGAAGCAACCTAAATGTCCATCGGTGGTCAACTGGCTTAAGAAGATGCGGGACACAAAAGGAAGATTACTCAGCCATAAAAAAGAATGAAACGGTGTCACTTTTGGCAATGTAGATAGATCGAGAGAATATTATACACCGTGAAGTTAGTGTGAAGGAAGTCAGACAAAGGCAAATAGTGTATGATGTCACTTATATGCAGAACCTAAAAATATAATACAAATGATTCTATATACAAAATGGAAATAGGCTCACAGACATAGAGAAACAAACTTATGGTTACCAAAGGGGAAAGGGGTGTTTTATGAACCCTTCTTGGTAGGATAAATTGACGGGATAAATTAGGACTCTGGGTTTAACAGATAGAAACCACTATACATAAAATAGCCATGCAACAAGGATTTGCTGTATAACACAGGGGACTGTATTCAATATCTTGTAATAGCCTATGATGGAAAAGAATCTGAAAAAAATATGACTGAGTCATTTTGTCATACACTTGAAACTAACACTGTATTGTAAGTCAACAATACATCAGTTAAGAAATGATAACGCATAGGCTTTTTCTCTCCAGGCTTAAGGCGAGCGAAAACACTGAACTGGGGTCTAGACGATCAACAGGCATGGAGCTGTCAGCCAGCACTGCCCGCCGTCATTCTGTGTGAAGGTGTCTCAGCCCAGGTGGGGAACAGGTGAGGCTCCCCCACGCACCTGGCGATAGCGGCTGTGGCGTCCGCCCTCCGCAGCCCTTTCACAGCGGCCAACACCTCGAGGTGCTCCCTCACTGTCAGGCTGGGCCACAGCACGCTCTCCTGGGGACAGTACCCCAGGAACCCCAGGGGCGCCGCTCCACTGCCCTCTGCCAGCAGCACCTGCAGAGACAAGGTCATTCTCACATTCCGTCCAAAATCACGTGTGCAGGCGCAGAGGTTATTTCAGTGGTGTCCTGCACACAAGGTGCCAGGAGCCCAGAAGTAAGTGGGTGATCGCTAGCTCTGGGGAAAAGATGATTGAAAACGAAAAGGCAGATGCTCCACACTGTTACAGGACAGGCTCTCTATCACAGTTTGGACTTCGTTAAAAGTCCATGAAAGAATTCAAGGTTGCTTATTTGGTTGTCCAGCTGTTGTTTAGTCACTAAGTCATGTCTGACTCTTTGTGACCCCATGGACTGTAGCCCTCCAGGCTCCTCTGTCCATGGAATTTCCCGTATCCTCCTCCATATCCTCCTCTAGGGGATCTTCCCGATCCAGGGATCCAACCTGAGTCTGTCTCCTGCATTGGCTGGCAGATTCTTTACCACTGAGCCACCTGGTAAGCATGGTTGTCCAATGCTTGACTTCATTTACTGATCCAAACATCCATAGGAACAGGTATTTGTTGAAGATTCTGTATTTCCAAAGTTGAAATCGTTACAGTTATGGGATATTTCACAAGTATATTGTAAAGATTAAATAAGCTAGTTTTTTTTCCAGCCCTCCTGCCAGGGGATATCTGGCCCGTATGGAGACACTTTGTTGTCCTGTTTGAGAATCTAGAGGGTTGAGGCCAAGGATGCTGCTCAATACCCCATGATACATAGGACAGCCCTTCATAATAAGAGTGGTCTGGTCCAAAATGACACTGGTGCCACACTGTCGATCAGCTAATGCGCCAACATGGAATAAAAAGCTTAAAACACAGGGATGGACCTAGAAACTGTCATATTGAGTGAAGTAAGACAGAAGGAGAAATATCCTATGACATTATATGTAGAATCTAAAAAGAAATGATACAAATGAACTTATTTAAAAACAGAAACCTCAGATACGCAGATGACATCACCCTTATGGCAGAAAGCAAAGAACTAAAGAGCTTCTTGATGAAAGTGAAAGAGAAGAATGAAAAAGTTGGCTTAAAACTCAACATTCAGAAAACTAAGATCATGGCATCCGGTCCCATCACTTTACGGGAAATAGATGGGGAAACAGTGGAAACAGTGAGAGACTATTTTTTTAAGCTCCAAAATCACTGCAGATGGTGACTGCAGCCATGTAATTAAAAGACACTTGCTCCTTGGAAGAAAACCTATGACCACTCTAGACAGCATATTAAAAAACAGACATTGCTTTGCCAACAAAGGTCCATCTAGTCAAAGCTATGGTTTTTCCAGTAGTTATGTATGGATGTGAGAGTTGGACTATAAAGAAAGCTGAGCACCGAAGAATTGATGTTTTTGACCTGTGGTGTTGGAGAAGATTCTAGAGAGTCCCTTGGACTGCAAGGAGATCCAACTAGTTCATCCTAAAGGAAATCAGTCCTGAATATTCATTGGAAGGACTGATGCTGAAGCTGAAACTCCAATACTTTGGCCACCTGATGCAAAGAACTGACTCATTGGAAAAGACTCTGATGCTGGGAAAGATTGAAGGTGGGAGGAGAAGGGGATGACAGAGGATGAGATGGTTGGAAGGCATCACCGACCCAATGGAAATGAGTCTGAGTAAACTCCAGGAGGTGGTGATGGATAGGGAGGCCTGGCATTCTGCAGTCCATGGGGTCACAAAGAGTCAGACATGACTGAGTGACTGAACTGAACTGATAAACAGAAACAGACTCACAGATGCAGAAAAAAACTTATGGTTGCCAGGGGGATGGGATGGGGGAAGGGATAGTTAGGGAGTTTGGGATGGACACATACACATGGCTACATTTAAAATGGAGAACCAACAAGGACCTGCTATCCAGCACAGGGAATTCTGCTCAGTGTCATGTGGCAGCCTGGATGGGAGGGGAATTTGGGGGAGAGTGGATACATGTGTGAGCATGGCTGAGTCCCTTTGCTGTCCGCCTGAAACCATCACAACACTGTTAACTGGCATTGTGAAATAAAAAGATATTTTTCAAGTTTAAAAACAGAGAAGATAAACAACACAAACAAGCATTGCCGCCCCCACCCCCGGAACCCCACCATGTCCCCAGGTCCAAACCTGAGAAATTCTGAACTAAGGTAAATGGAAACCTGTCAGCACTAGTTTGGCACATAGGAATCAATAAACACACGCATTTATTATTTTTTTACGAGCCAGATGCTGTGCTATATAATAACAGGTATGTGTACCAGTGCTTACATTTTCTGTGTTTTAAATTATTTTGGCCTCCGAAAAACCCAACCTGACTGGGGCGTTAGCGCGATAGTCCTGTTTCACACATGAGGAAACAAACAAGCGTCGTTTGTTAGACTCGTGCAGGAGGCCGTTTGAGGCAGAGCTGGGAGTGGGAACTGGGGCCTGCCCTTGGACGGCAAGCCCATGACCTCGGGGCTGTCTCGTTTCTGCCCAGGATGGAGGAGGAGACCCCTGACTACCCTGGCCTCACAGAGCTTTCAGTCTAGACAGAGAAACAGGAAACACACCAGCAAGCACACACGTGAGTGAATCGCAGCGCCCGCTGATGGCTTTCAGGGCAATAATGGTGTTAGCCCTGAGTGTCACAGGGAAAGGCCTCTGGGGACATGGAGTTTTAAAGTGATGAGAAGGAAATGAGCAGACACACGAAGAGCCGAGGGCAGAGCACTCCGGCCCCCGGGAGAGCACGCTCGAGGGCCTCACAGTGGGAAGACCACCAAGGGCTGGCGGGAGCCAGGGCCATCAACGGAGCCCAGACCCTACAGGGCCCTTTGCGGCCACGATGAAGGTTCTGGACGCACTCCAGCTGCGGGTTATAAGCAGGGTAATGGCATGAGCGCTTCTGCATTTTTCTAAGGACCACTCTGGCCGCCGAGGAGCGAGAGGGGAAGAGAAACCAAGAGTGCCATCAGCTCCTCGTGGCGAGCATGCCCTCTGGCCTTCACCTTCTGACCAGTGTCAACAGCATCTCCCCTTCAAATGTGCGATACTGTGCGGCTTCCCTGGTGGCCCGGGGTTGGAAACTGAGCTCTTAATGCGGGGGCACCCAGGTTCAGTCCCTGAACCAGGGATTGAGCCCTATAACTTCAGGTTTAATCCCTGAATCCCAGTTCAATGCTGCAACTAAGACCCATGGCAGATAAATAAATATTATTTAAAAAACAACAACAAAAAAAAGACAAAGTTGCAACACTTCAATCCTCTGTCCATTACTTTACACAACTTGGCCCAGACAGAGCACCCCATTGTATTCATATGCTATTGCGGTTTTACGCTTTGGAACTTGGACAATTTTTCACTAATTTAAGATTTCTATTTTCTGAATAAATCCTGGAACTTGGCAGGTCAATTCAACAAGTTCTCAGGATACATAACTAAAAAAAGAAAGAAAGACTTTTGACCATGAACGAAGCTAGTGTGCGGCTCTACTTCCCTAAATGTTCCCTGTGAATGCGTCTGGTTTTCACTCAGAAAAGGCACAGGATAGATAGCACGTAGGCTTCAGTGCCTAACTACTTTTGGAATTAAGGGGAGACATTTTTCATTAATCCTCTTCACTCAATGCATAAATCACATTGATTAATAAGAAAGGACCAGATATATATTTTTAAGATTGGCTTCTGTGGTCATTGGAAAACGTCTGCTCTGGGCTGCACTGATGAGCCTGTTTCCACGCGTTTACTGACCTGCCCTGCGGCTGGTCTCGTCTCTCCAGTTATCATCCTGATGATTGTGCTTTTACCTGCTCCGTCGTGTCCCAAGAGCCCCATAACTTCACCTGAAAGAAACAGGTACACTCAGAATTATACGTGCAAATTGTCACAATAAAAGTAACACAAATGCTGCTTCCTGGCTCACCATGTGTCAAACTATAGGCGTTATTTCACTTATTCTTCACACACACGCCTGAGCGTTGTCACTAGCTTCATTTTGCAGGCAAGGAAACGGAGATGCAAAGAGAATTAAGAACAAAATGACCAGGGTCATGCAGCCAATCTGAGGTTGAGCTGGAATCTGAGCACATTTTCTTTTTCTTTTTTTGCATTTAACCAACACGCTGCAAAACTTGCTATCTGTGAGGATGGATGCACTGCGGTACCCCAGGGGGTTCCTTCCTGGGAGCTAATCCCTGCTGTGAAATTAATTACATTACTTAGAAAACAAGCCCACCCTTCTTAACAGAAGGACCGGCTCCTTTTTGGTCATTGTTCTTATCGTTGCTCTTTTCTGGGTGTCTGTTTGAATGGAACAGAACTGTCTTCCTATGCAAGGAAGCACCATTGTGATTATAGCTGAGATTTTCCACAGGCTGGCTCAGCCATAGCCCGTGGAGGAGGGCTGGCTGCCCTCTGGGTTCATCTGCAGACGGCCCCGGATTCAGACCCTCCCAGGCCCTTCCGGAGACCTCACGGTCACGGGTCAAGACGGCTCTGCCAGCAGAACGACTGGTTCCCACCTTTTGTCACGCAGAAAGAGACATTTCTTGTGGCTACTTTTTTCTTCCTTTTGGCAAAACAGTTTTTCTTTCTGCCTGCATATTCCTTCCGTAGACAACTGGCCACGATGGCAGGTTTCTGGAAAGGCAAGGAAAGTCCGATAGGGCTTCATGCTCACCCTAAAATGAGCGAGTGTCCCCTCATCCCTGGGTCCAGATTTCTCCTCTTCGATACTATGAGTCAGACCAGCCCTTCCCCCTAGAAACTGCCATTTTCCAGCAAACTCCCCCAATCTTATACATCCCTTCAGGGAAAAGATGTCTGTACTGTATCATATGATTCCGGCTTGCTCTTCCTCCGCAAACTGGAATAGAGACACCCACCCAACCAGTAGGTCTGTGAAGATGTGTATGCATGTACACACAGCCACAGGCACAGAGACACACACAGATACACAAAGACACACAGAGACACACACAGACACACAGACACACAGACACACAAAGACACATACAGACACACACACAGACACACACACAGACACACACACAGACACACAGAGACACACAAAGACACAACAGACACACACCCAGACACACCCAGACACACACAGACACACACAGACACTGACACACACATAGACACACAGACACACACAGACACACCTGGCACACAAACACACCCCTCAGTTGAACGCTCTCCCCTGAACTGCTTGCAGTAAATGTTACTCAGTTTAGAAAACTTACAGAGTCTCCCTTTGGTTTTGTGATGATTAGCTTTATTTGCCAAAACTACGACTCCGAAAAAGGAATGGACAAGTCAGTGTGTGTGTGTTTCCTTGGTTGTCTTATCTTTGTGGGCACTGCATATTCACAGAAGTCAAATGATGGGCTCAATGTGTAAGAACTAAAGAACCTCCCGTGTTTTCGGAAAAGTAAGACTGCACACCGGCCCCCTTGCCCTGACAGGGTCAGGTCTGATGCGCGATTTCACGGCTCTACCTCCTCGGAGTCCGGGGCGGCCACAGCGTCTGCTGTTCTCCTTCTTTCCGTCTGGACATCTTCATCCTCTCGTTCGGGTTTCTCTGGGTTTGGAAAAACAGCACTGTTCCTTGGCGAAATTCTAAAAGCAAAACAGTGCGAATCAAAGAGGTTTCCAGCTGAAAAATGTGTACCCAAATGGTGAATTTTGTATGTACTGCAATCAATTATTTGGACGCATTGAGTAGCTGCAGGGCTCCCCTTGTGGCTCAGAGGGTAGAGAACCCACAGCAGAATCTCTAAATTTCTAGTCGACACTGCTCTCCTTTCAAACAGCCTTGCTCCCATCAACGATGCTACTTTCACGCCATCCTGGGTTTTGCCTGAGCACGACGTCCTTATTGGTCGTGACTTCTTCTTAAATAATGAGGTGGTACGCACTTCTCTGGAAAAGGATTCTGAGGCAGGGTTGCACGTGAAAGGAACCTAGGAACTGTAATTTCAGCACAGATGCTTCAGCATTCTGAAGGCCTTGTGGCAACATGGACCACAATGCTTATCATCGGAGGCATGCCCGTCAGACTCCAGACTCGGACTCACCAGTAACTGAGCACTGTCACTTCTTGGGAATGTGTGTCAGAATCACCCTTTTCCGGCTGCTACCAACCGAACTCTCTCCTTCATCGTCCCATAGCACCGCTTCCGGCTGCTCTGTCTCTCTCCCAAACTTCCGCTGACAGCCGATGCCCTAAAACAGAGCCATCACCACTCCCTCTCCTGCTCTGCTCGCTTAAGCTGGACTTGAGCTTGATTCCTATTCTGAGTGAGGCAAGGTTTTCAAAGCACATCTGTCTTCATCTTCCATTGTGTGACTCCCAAGACCCCCGAGCTTCAGTTTAGTTTTTCATGGTCCTGCAACACAGGCCTCCAAGTTTGTTCCAGCTGCCTTCTCAAATCTACAGGGAGGTGGTGTTTATTCCAAGTTTCATCCCTCTGCTCAGCTACTCCTCCTTCCTGGATGCCTAGACTTATCCAACTGCTTACATAGATGTGCCCAGGAGATGGTGATGGACAGGGAAGCCCGGCATGCTGCAGTCCATGGGGTCACAAAGGTCAGACACAACTGAACAACAACTCTACACAGTCCCTTCAAAACAATTCTACAGAAGACTTTCTATGCAATTAATTAAACGTATTAAAATGTCTTTAAACAATGAGTATTAAAATAAGATGTGAAATATTATTTGAATTTTCTTAACCTGAACACAGGATCCTTTCTCATTGATTTCTTCCTAAATTTCATTTCCAGACATCGTAAGATAAAGAGGAAAATGAAGAAATGAAGATAAGGCTGGGGAGAAAAAGACAATCACAGTTAGAATCGATATAAAAACAACTTCCATATTGAAATGGATTTAAGGAGTTTGATCATGGACAAGGTTTTTAAGGATTTGGCAACATTTTCACAAGATTGAAAGATAATATGGTTAATATTTTATGAAGCTCTCCTAGTTTGTGTTACTGTACTTAAGAGAAATCATGACAGAAGTAGAAAGTTGGGCTTCCCTGGGGACTCAGTGGTGAAGAATCTGCTGCCCAGTGCAGGGGACACGGGTTCGATCCCTAATTTGGGAAGATCCCATGTGCCACAGAGCAGCTGAGCCCGGGAGCCACAGCTACTCAGTCCTGAGTGCCCTGAGCCCGTGCTCCACCACAAGAGAAGCCGTGGCAGTGAGGAGCCCCCGTGGCACAGCTAGAGCGTGTCCCCAGCTCTCTGCAACCAGAGAGAGCCCATGCAGGCTTCTCTGTTTATTTATTTTTAGAATAAATACAATTATTTTTTAAAAAGAAAAGGTAACGAGTTGATCCTGGCACTACGCACACCGCTTCCCACCCAGTGTCAGATGATGAGAATTCACTAGTGGCCAGATGCCGGAAGTGAGGAATTAAAACTCAACTGTCCAAATTAAAACTGTCCCTTTAACGCAGGCCGTACAAAGCCGTCCCCTCGGCAAGAACATGTAAATAAAATTAAAACTGTCCCTTTAACGCAGGCCATACAAAGCCGTCCCCTCGGCAAGAACATGTAAATGAAATTAAAACTGTCCCTTTAACGCAGGCCATACAAAGCCGTCCCCTCGGCAAGAACATGTAAATGAAATTAAAACTGTTCCTTTAACACAGACCATACAAAGCCGTCCCCTCAGCAAGAACATGTAAATGAAATTAAAACTGTCCCTTTAACGCAGGCCATACAAAGCCGTCCCCTCAGCAAGAACATGTAAATGAAAGCATCTTCTTACGATTAGCAGTGTCAGAAATGCAGCCTGCTGTTCTGAAGCCCCCAAGTAATCCACAGAGTCGGGAGAAATCTGTGTAAAGAGGAAAAAGGGGTGATTAGGTGCACCTCAATCTGTGCGTGAATCTCTTCCCACAAAAAATGATGCCCATTAAACGACTCGCCTGTTCTACATCAGGTAAGAGTCGGTTCCTAACTGTGTGCCTTCCTTGCTTCCAAGCTCACCTGGCGACCTACCTGCTAACCTGAGTTTGGCTGGAGCTCCGATGCGCCTGCGCAGGAGTGAGCAGGCTGTGCTCTGCTGGCGGAAACCTGGGTGGTGCTGGTGGGACCCACTGAAGCCAAGGGCAAGACGTGCCTGGACTTACCGCCCGCTCCACCCCCACCTTTCTCTTCACATCTGTGCTGTAGGACCATCGCACTGATCTGCCACTCGCTCCCCCTGCTCTGGAGAATACCTGTGGCCGCCCCTCAGCCAGAAGACCAAGGTCTTCACCTGGGCTTTCACCTGCACACAGTCAAAGGTGTGGTTCTCATCAGTACTGTTTAAAAGGTGTCCCAACTCTTTTGTGAAGGAGGGGCAAAGGACCTGTTTTGTTTCTCAAGCTGTATTTCCCAAGACTTCTTTTCTGAGCATCTTTAATCTGATGTAGTAAATCTCTAACCAGCACAGCCATCCGCCGTCTAAGATGACTGTTTTCATATCGGATGACTTGCCAGGATCCTGATGTCATCTTGCTCATGTCTAAGGACTGGATCATCTCCAAACTCGACTTCAGGCTCCCTGGTCTGCCACCCATTTTATCCCGAGCAGCCTTTCCCTGTGCTGTGGAGCTGGTGCCGCTGCCCCCGCCGCTCCTCTGTCCACAGAGCCCTTGTCGCCTCCCCTTCCCCATCCCGGGCTGAGACGCCACGGTCCGTTGTCATGACCCCTCTGTTCACAGAAATGCTGCCCCTGACCCTTTGTTTCTCAACTCATCTGGCAAAACCCTAACCCTGGTCCACCCTAACTCTCCGCTTCTCCTGAGTTACACAAGAGAAGCAGACCAGATGACAGAATCTTAACTCTGCTGACCTCGCTTGGAAAGTGGTGTGGGGGGGTCCTCCAGCACCGTGTCCGCTCTGCTGACCTGCCCTATGAGATAAGTTTTCACATCTTTTCTTCTACCTTCAAAGTCCCGAGACCTCCCTTCACTTTACTCAGATGATAATTTACCCTTTCTCCCTAAGAAAGGAGAATATGTCAGTTTCTATACGCTCTGATCATGATATTTTTTCTTTTTCCTGTGGCATCTTTTTTAAAAAATTGGACCTGGCAAAGATCAGGATGCTCTGTTTACAATGTTGTATTCGTTTTTGCTGGCCAGTGGAGTGGATCAGCTATGCGTATGTGCACACCCCCTTCCTCCTGAACTCCCCCTGCCCCAGCCCACCCCTCCAGGTCATCATGGGGCACGGAGCGACCTCCCTGCACAGCAGCTTCCTGCTAGCTCGCTTTCCTACACATGGTGGTGCGTCCCTGTCAACGCCACTCTCTCGATTTGCCCCACCCTGCCCGTCCCACCACCGCCCCGCCCTGGGTCCACAAGTCCACCCTCTCCATCTGCGTCTGGAATACTCCAGCTTTAGTGACGGGACCCCCTCCCACTCCCTGCAACTTGAGCTCTGTATGCCATCTTTCCCCAGATCTCAAGGACTTGGCGTCCAAGGTACTCCCTCTTTCTTTCGTCTAAAATTTCTCTCGAATCAGCAGAGTACCTCCCTTCTTAAACCTAAATCCATTCTCACTCATCCACCCTGCCATCTTGCCGGCACCCTTTTTAGCAAAGCTCCTAGAACTATGAGTCTGTGACCGCCTCACCAGCTCCTCATGCTACATTCTGCACTAACCTCGCTCCTTCTAAGCTTTTGTGTCGACCCTTCCACTGAAACCTGTCTTGGGAACATCACCAAGGACTCCAACGTGGTCCAGCCCAGCAGTTTCTTCTCAATTGTCACCTTTCTAGACCGCTCATTAGATGAACCCCTCCATCCTTTTTGAAGAATGCTTTGTTGCCATCAGACACACATCCTTAGTTACAGATACCCTAAGTGTTCGGGGGGGTTTCACAGATGAGATTCTGGTGCACAAATTTCCTCTTTTTTCTCCTCCCTCACAGGCTCCTTCTTAAGCTGATTTGTGGAGTCCTCCTCTTCCCAATCTTTAAAGTTTGTAGTTCAAAGCCAAATGCTTCGTCTTCGTTTCAATCTAACAATGCTGACTCTGTAGATTATATGAGCTAGTCCTGTGGCTTTAAACATCACTCATAAGCATGTGAATGGGCTTCCCTGGTGGCTCAGACAGTGAAGCGTCTGCCTACAACGTGGGAGACCTGGGCTCGATCCCTGGGTCAGGAAGATCCCCTGGAGAAGGAAATAACAACCCACTCCAGTACGCTTGCCTGGAAAATCCTATGGACCGAGAAGCCTGACAGGCTGCAGTCTGTGGGGTTGCAAAGAATTGGACACGACTGAGTGACTCACACACACACACACACTAGCATGTGAATCTCAGGGGCTCAGCTTTAGTTCTGGACGCACACACTGAATTTCAGGCTCATGTGTCAAGTGACCACTTGAACCTGAAACTTCTTGTGTCCGGAATGAATAGAAAAAGGGCATCTCTGCCACCTCCCAGTAGGTCCTTTGCCCCCAGGTGTGAGGGTGACCAAGAGAACTGCAAAATTCCACCACTGTGCCTTTGCCTCTGACCTTGATAAAGCATGGCCGGGCTTCCTCCTGAAGGAGACTGTGACCCTCGCCTGTGGGAAGTGAAGTGATCGTATGAAGACAGACCTCGAACGCTGACTGGCTGAGGGCTCTACTTACGTTGTACCGAATCCAAGGTTTTCTCCAATGGCAGCACCTTTCATGATCCTAGAACAGACGCGAAATTACTCACCTCAGAAAAAATGAGTAGAACACCAATCAGTGTGAAGGGTGGTATTAATAAGGTGCAGAGAAACAGCCCTAGAAACCCATGATCGTTCAGATAATTAGCGACGATGGAGAAGAGGGTGACCTAAAATAAAAAGAACATGGTTTCATCAAACTATAACAATCTGGAAGCAAGATTAATTTACAACTATGCTTACTACAAATATTAAAATATATATTCTCAGAATTACTAAAAATAGTTTAAAAATAAAATAACGTGCACCATACTTACAATTAAGAAGAAAAACGACCAAATGCCGCTATTTTTCCTCCCATGGCGAAAAATGAATGAAATCACGTATGTCAAGAAAACAAGAGATGAGGCGTAGCCAATTATACACAGGGTCTGAAAACAGAAATATTACAGTCACCTAAGGTAAAGGCTATCTGAACACAAATTTATATTTAAACCCTTGGACAGCAAGGAGATCAAACCAGTCAATCTTAAAGGAAATCAACCCTGAATATTCACTGGAAGGACTGTTGCTGAGGCTCCAAACCTTGGGCCACCTGCTGTGAAGAGCCAACTCATTGGAAAAGATGCTGATGCTGGGAAAGATGGAAGGCAGGAGGAGAAGGGGACGACAGAGGATGAGATGGTTGGATGGCATTACTGACTCAATGGGCATGAATCTAAGCAAACTCCTGCAGATAGCGAAGGACAGTTAAGCCTGGCGTGCTGCAGTCCATGGGGTTGCAAAGAGTTGGACACGACTTAAGGACTGAACAACAACTTAAACTCGGCTTTCCAGAACTGAGCTAAAACAAACATGACATGGAGTTCTTTGGTTTAAGTTGAATAATGTAATTGCATTTATGAAAAGTAGTCTGCTGCTGCTGCTTCTAAGTCGCTTCAGTTGTGTCCGACTCTGTGTGACCCCATAGATGGCAACCGACCAGACTCCCCTGTCCCTGGGATTCTCCAGGCAAGAACACTGGAGCGGGTTGCCATTTCCTTCTCCAATGCATGAAAGTGAAAAGTGAAAGTGAAGTTGCTCAGTTGTGTCCAACTCTTAGCAATCCCATGACTGCAGCCCACCAGGGTCCTCCGTCCATGGGATTTTCCAGGCAAGAGTATTAGAGTGGGGTGCCATTGCCTTCTCTGGAAAAGTAGTCTGAGAAAGCCATTTGATAACTTTTGCCACTTACCTGGACTGCCAGGTTTTGAATGATAAACACGATCTCGTCCGGGCTGAAAACGTAATCCATTATTTGCATTAGAAGGAGGATCAAGAGGTACAGGGGAATGTCCACCAGCGCCTGCCCAAACCAGTAAGCGGAGGGGTAGAGGCCTGAGATCCGCAGTTGGGAGTGAATTTTTTTCTGATAAAGAAGCAAAAGAATCGTCAAAAGCTTTTGAATACTTTAGGCTGGAGAAACTGCAAATATGCAGCACAAAAGCACTCATTTCCCCCATGTCTCTCCTATATATTATGCTAATTTAGCAAAGGACACTGTGACTTGCCCCGTTCTTATTTCAGGGTCACTGAT
Source organism: Moschus berezovskii (assembly GCF_049115385.1). Classification (NCBI taxonomy): domain Eukaryota; kingdom Metazoa; phylum Chordata; class Mammalia; order Artiodactyla; family Moschidae; genus Moschus; species Moschus berezovskii. The sequence continues at coordinate 72,542,901 of NC_142479.1, read as the reverse complement.
AATGCTGTATGCCACGTTGTCTCCAGGAAGAAGGATCTACACAGCACTGCCTTGCTGAGAAGATTCTTGTTCTTTTCTTGTAAGAGCTACCGATGCCTGACACTGTGGAGCCTTGCAAGCTGCACAGAGCTTCAGGAGAAGGAGGTGGACAGTCTCCTGGAAGATTCTTAAGCTTTATGCTAAATGTAACCAGCACACTTATAATTGGCGTCTTGCTTTGCTTCTCAGGGGAGAAATTGCTCAAGAGAAGGACAGTTTAAGAGCAGGGTGAGTGAAAATTAATTTGAGTCCACCAGCAAAACCTACTGAACTTTCACAAGGCTCAGCGGTGGAGGAGAACCCCAGCGGAGGACGCGAGGGACGCGGAAACGCGAGGAGGGAACGTCCGTGGCACGGCAGGACCATGGAGGCACAGAGAGTCTATCATGGGTTCCTGACACTCTTATAGAATCTTCAGAAAAAGAAGCTTTAAAGGGACAGTCTTTTCCAGAAACAAGCCAAAGGACCCTGGTGCGTTGCTTAGGGCTGTTACACCGGAGAACCTCGCCTCCATCTGGAACCGGGATGGGATGGTGTCAGCAGGAGGTAGAACCCGCCGGACAGAATCCGCGGTTCCCAGTCCGCTGATGGTACCTTCTGAGCTGTCCTTCCTGAGTCTCTCATTTAAGGCAAATAGCATATTCCGTATATTCACCAAGCTTTTATTCAAATGGTTGATCCTCATTGTTTCAGACATTGTATAAATTAGGTGCACGATGCACATATACATGTGTGGTCATAAGACGGGGGCGGGGTCACAGGGTGTTAAGAACATAGCAATTGGGAGAGTAGCACGGACCCATATACGCTACCGTGTGTAAGGTAGAGAGCTGGTGGGAAGCTGCTGCCAGCGCGGGGAGCTCAGCTCGGGGCTCTGGGATGACCCGGCGGGAGGGCTGGGGTGGGGGAGGGGCAGTGGGGGAGGGGGAGGGGGAGGGGTGGCGCGGGGGAGGGGGCGGTTTAGGAAGGAGGGATATGTGCGCACACACGGCTGAATCACCTTGTTGTAGAGAAGAAACCAACACAACGTGATAAAGCGATTATTCTCCAATTAAAAAATACAAAAGAACATATAAGGACTTTTGCTATTTATTGTTATTACTACTTAGGAAACTTTTTTCCCCTCAGGGAGGAAAATTTGAGAAATTTGACTTAATCCCTTTGATTGCATTTGTTTCTTACTCCCGGCCTTTATTAATTTTTATTTCATGTGGGAGTATAGCTGATTGACGGTGTCCTGTTGGTTTCAGGCGTAGGCGGAGTGATTCAGCTGTCTGTCTGCATGGGTCTATTCTGTCTCACTCTTCGCCCTTTTGCCTGTTACAGGGGTTGGAGCAGGACACGGGCTTGATTAGCCGCTCTTACTTTATAGTCACCGATGCTGCCCATGGCGATGTACGGAGTGAAGCAGGCCACCCCGGGTATCCAGAAGAAGGCCATGCCCAGGTACCCGTGCTCGTAGGACGTGTGTTCCTGAAATCATGCCAAACGTGAGCTGATGGTGGTCAGGAATAGACTTCATTCATACTATTTCTAAACCAATCATTTCAATGAATGAAGCGGTCTAAATACCCAGAGCGCTTCCCAAGGTCCTGTTTGCAGCTTTGCATCGTCAGTCATGTGTTACAGCGGCTGGGACATTTGAACACGCATCCTGATTAATTCACGAAGAAGCAAACGCCATCGCATCGCGTGAACTGGCTACACTCCCACAGTTAACAATGGGAGAGGTAGGCACACAACCTCTTCTCCCCAGCTCTACGCCAAGTGCAACGAGACTGATGTATTAATAGAGGTCGTGGGCTGTCAGTGGAGGAGCTACTGCGCTACGTTCAGAACCTGAGACCACGTCAGTTGAGCTCAGCATGTAGGAGGAATTATTTCTCTCGTTCAACATAATGGAGAAAGCTCAAATGCCTTCAAAGTGCTGGCAGGTATGAATTATTGAGTAGGTAGGTGTCTGGCTTGGAGAAAAATGGTCAGCCCACACTCCACATAAAAGCACTGAGTTAAAGTGATTCAAAGTCCTGTACAGGTTAAAGAAGGCTTTGGCTTTGGCACTGTGGACATGAGTTTGAGTGAACTCCAGGAGTTGGTGATGGACAGGGAGGCCTGGTGTGCTGTGATTCATGGGGTTGCGGAGAGTCGGACACGACTGAGCGACTGAACTGAACTGAACTGGCTTTGGCGCCAAGCCTTGATCTCATCGGTGACTGGTTGCCTCGCTGCTTTGCTCATCATCTGAGGTCGGGACCCTGAGCCTTGAGAGCTGCTTACCCTCTCTCAGCCCGTCCGGAACGGAAGGCCCTCTGAGCTCTTGCAGCAGGTCAGCACTGCCTGAGTGGAGACGTGCATTGGAGATGAGGACTGTGCACCCAGGCCCAGCTCGGCATCTCTCACATCTGCCTGAGGTCACCCTGTTGGTTTTCCAGATCTGCAATGTCTGTAGTGTGTGTCAGTCGCTCAGTCTTGTCTGACTAGCCCACCAGGCTCCTCTGTCCAAGGGACAGGCAAGAATACTGGAGTGGGTAGCCATGCCCTCCTCCAGGGGAACTTCCTGACCCAGGGATCGAACCCACATCTCCTGCATTGCAGCAGGTTCTTTGCCCTCTGAGCAACCAGGGATGCTCTTTGGGAATGGAAAATTCACAATTAGTCTCCATGGCTGAGCCCTCACTCAAAACTTGGTTCATAAACATCACATTCTGTCCGTGTTAGAGGACATGGACCCACAAGCAAGATTGTGTAGAGCTCGGCCTGGAGGAGCCCACAGAGACTCCTGATAGCAGTTGGGTAGTTGGTCAGGCGGGGACATGCACGGTGGCCAGTGTGGACCCTTCAGGACACGCTAATGGACGGTTAAAGTCATGAGTGGGGATGGAAGCGAGCTCTGTGCTTTAGACTCAAGGCAAACGGGCTTGCAGAATTGGAGCAGGCCAGGAGTGGGGGCGAGGGGGAGTCAACAGGGTTCACGCTAAGAGAAATTGTCTACACAGGCACCCAAGGTCAGCTAGGCAGGTAGGTAGCAAACATTTTGTAGTAAAGCCATTTTTTTTAAGTTACCATATAATTTAATGCCAAAACTAAGACACTGCAGTGATAAAACTGTTACTAAATATAACTCCTTTAAAGTTTCAAAATATTTATTTGAAGACTAATGCATTTTCTTTATTACTGGTAAATTCAAACTATTTAAATTTTTAGTTATTGGCAAATTTAAACGATTTTAACATTAAAATGTATTCTAAGAAATGAAAGCAAGTTATACTTATATATATATATAAGTATATATATATATTATACTTATATATATAAAAGTATATATATATAAGTATACTTATATTAATATATTACAAAATGTTTTTAAATTGCTAAATTTTATGAAGTAAAGCCTAACTTAGAGGTTCCAGACCCAGGAGACAAAGTTGTTCCACTACCTGACTGATGGCACATTAAACAATAAAAACCCGTAGAAAGCAGGATGGTGTGAATGTCTCTCCCGCAGCCTGAGGGGACTTCTGTTCTGCAAGGCTGAGTGGGTCTTCATCTCCAGGAGGGCCGGGGGTTCCCCTAAATCACCACACAGGTCCCCTCGGCGGGGGCCACCACAGAAGCAGAGGGCCCGGGGCAGCCACAGCTAGACGGCCGGGATAGCCTCAGCACCTCATCCTTGTCTTGATCTGCCGGTCCTCCGTCTACACTCCCAGCACCCGCCGCATTTTACTCAGGAGGGGAAAGCCGTGCTCCAGACCAAGGCCACGCTCCTCTGCGCTCCAAGAGGTTAGACTGCTGAAGGGGAGGAGAGCGCGCCTCACACCACCGACAGCCCACCCTGGCCCGCACCCACGAGGCCACTGCTGACTGCAGGGTTTGAGGCTTTGGACAGCACTCCAAACTTTGGAGTAAGTTTACCAATAGAAAGTGACTGGTGAGCTACAGAATGTGCCCAAGGCGTCATTTAAAGGAGGCAAAGGGAGACTCAACACAGAGAGGGACGTAGGGGTGGCGTGAAGATGCAGGTCTGCACACCTTCACCCCCTGTGGAGGTTCTGACTCAGGGGATCCGGGCATGGCCGGCCAGTCGTATTTTATACAAGCGCGTCTTCCAGTTCTAATTCAGCTGGCCCCTGGCCTAGTCAGAGCTGAACCTTCTTTAATGGAAACTTGATGAATTCCCACGGAAAACAGTCCTGACCTCCATAATGACAGTAAGTGCAGTTACCGAGCACCTCTGGTTCTCCATGTGCCTCGTCATTTGTCTTTATAGCAGCTCAGCCCCCAAACCTCCTGCCAACATTGTCTTCTTTCCTTCTTAAGGGAGCTTTGTGATCGAGTTTTTGGTTTTTTTCCTTTATAATTTTCCTTGTTTAGTTTTATCTGTGGCTGTGCCGGGTCTTTGCTGCTCATGGGCTCCTCTCTAGCTGCGGTGCGTGGGCTTTTCACTGCAGCGGCTTTTCCTGCTGTGGAGTTCGGGCGCGTGGGCTCAGGGGTTGCAGCTCCCGGCTCTAGAGCACAGGCTCAGTAGTTGTGACCCACAGATTTAGCGGCTCTGTGGCCCGTGGGATCTTCCCAAACCAGAGGTCGAACCTATGTGTCCTGCATTAGCAGGCAGATTCTTATCCCATGAGCCACCAGGGAAGCCCCGTGAGAAACATTTTATCTGCATTTTTGTGTGAATTGTTGAACCTCGACCTACAAAAGTCCAGTTGTTACAAGGTCACAAAGCCTGGCATTTAAGATGCTGGCTGTTTAACTCGGGCCCACTACTGAGGGCCACAGACGGTAACAGATCTAAGCCCAAAATGCATCATTTTTTCCCCAATTAATTGTATTTCTGTTGCGCATTGGCCTTCTCATCCAATTAAAGTTACAGTGCTTTGCAATCTTTGCTAAATATCGCATGTGTGTGTGTATGCACATATAAATACATCTGCTAATTTAGTTGCATATAAAACATAAACATTCAAGAATAAGTTCATAAAAACGACGCTGTTATTTCAGCAGTTCAAGTGTTTTCCTGAAAACGTCTCATGACCCACGAAAAGAGAGATGATACTGTGCTTACCTCAAAATACGTGCTTCTGTCTGTCTGAATGTGTTCTGAAGAATTAAGCGTTCCAAGTAGCCCATTGCTAATGATGTCCATGAGCACAGGAAAGCAATTCAGCCGTTTTGTGTTGCATGCTATTGAAAATCTGGGATCCTAGAGCAGAGCAAATGTGCATCCTAAGTCCTCAGAAAGCAAATATAAAACTTAATGAAAGGACATGGTAGAAAAGCTTTCAAATTATGGACAACACAGGAAGGCTAAAGCACTAAGTGTCACGAATACTACCATCACTCACGTTATTCAATGAATTCCCATTATACGGCAAGGAGTTCAGTATTTTGATCTCTACCAACTGCAACAGCATTCGCTGTGTGACTATTATGCCTAAACTAAAACAAAATCCCTCACATGAATTTTAGCAGCAACACTTATGGCTCAGCTAGTAAAGAATCTGCCTGCAAAGCGGGAGACCTGGGTTCAATCCCCGGGTTGGGAGGACCCCCTGGAAAAGGGAAAGGCTACCCACTCCAGTGTTCTGGCCTGGAGAATTCCATGGAGGGTCGCAAACAGTTGGACACGACAGAACGACTTTCGTTTTAAACTTTAAACAGTCCCTCTAAAACCCTGTAATGCGACCTCACTTAAACACAGCAGTAGGCTTTGTTTCAGGATGTGACAGGTTCAGTTTACAAGTAAAGAATGTGCAGAATGAATGGACCTCTAGAGATGAGGAATTTCCCGTCTGCTTGTGTCAGATTGGCCTTTGTGTCAGTTCATGTGCACTGTTCAAACTGCACGCTCCTGCCCGTCTTTGATGTGATGGGCGGCGGATCCCGGCGTACCTTGTCATCTCCTGTCACAGTGACGGCCCCGTTGTACGATGACTCATTGGGGCCATTTCTGGTTCCAAAGGCGTCCACTTCTAAAGCGATGTTCTGGTGCCTCAGTGAATGTATGAAGTCATCAATGCTTGACCCTACCGTGTGGGTAAGATCAAAAATGAAGTAAAACACAGAAAGGAATATTTTTTAAAACACTAAGTGATGTCACTCAAAGCATACCATAATAGGGACTCTAAGATACAAAGGCAGAACCAATGCTGTGGGACTAAAATCCTTTCTGGTGTCAAGGAGATGTCAAACTTGCTTTACCTACAGCTGAAGCATTTACTTATCATTTCTGTTTGTGTGCAAATGGTACTTAAAATTAACATTCTAATCCTTGACCATATTAAACTTCCATCTTAGAAAAGTGGAAAATATTTTTTTTCTCCAAAGCTCACATCATAATACTTAAAAAATGTTATAGAAAGACCTCAAACATCAATCAGTAACCACTTTTCTAAATTCCCTTGTGTTGCTTTGTGCAACATGCTTTAGGGTTTAAGCAAACTTGCAAAATGTGTTTTTAAAAACAAACTCCCCTACCTTGTATTTTTCAGTTTGGAATTCATTTCCTGTTTGACTTGACCTACACTTTTCTAAAATGTACAGAATTCCTTTTTCCCTCGTGGTTCGTATTGTCTAGGGGAGTCTCTCAACACTAGTCAGCACTGAGCTGGTGTGTCCAGCCCCATGTTCACCTGTTCTGTTGATGACCAGTAAGCGGGTCAGCGGGGCCTGAGGTGGTTGTCCCGGGTAGAGGAAGTACATGTTTGGAGACAGTCCCCAAGAATAGCTTTTCTGGTGTAACTGATAGGACAGATGCTCCAAAAGCTGAGGACCAAAGGTAATGCCGAAAAGCAGGAATCTACAAGGAGGAAATGTCAAAGAAAACAGTTCATCTGTAGCAACTATTGCGGGTTTTCCAGTTCAAGCAGGTAACAGTGCGAAACTAGAAATAAGTTACAAACGTAGTCAAGCCTACGAACATGCTCCCCCCGCTCTCTGCTTTTTCTGACGGGAGGTGGCGCGTGTGCATCCGCTCTTGCTCTCTGTGTCTCTCTAAACCCCCTCCCCCTCCCCCTCCGAACACGTCTTTCCAGTTGACGAACTCAGCTGATGACGACTCTGAAATCTGTCTCTCCAGCGCCCACTTCTCCGTCCTGGTCCAGCCCTGCTTGCCATCTTTTTCTGGAACACGGCAAGCTGGCACGTCACCAACAGCCAGGCTTCCTGCGGCCTGAACCTCCTCTTCCTGGTCCCAGTTTCCGTGAATGACGTTTTCTCATTTGCTTGAGCTTGAACCTGTTTCTGCTGGTTTCTCTCCCTCACGTCTTTCCGAATGGTTGAGATTTTCTGCGCATCATATCGTCACTGCTGCTTGCCTCCAAAACCGCTGTCCTACGTTTCAGGTTTGGACCTGACGAGCCCTTTCCTGGCCTCTCTCGATCTGCCCTCCGCGTCTCTTTCCCTTGGCTCCAGGGCCTGCTGTTTCTGAATCTTTTTGCACGGTTGCGCAATTAAGTTTCTTGGCATCCTGTTCTAGTTATACTAATTGCCCATTCAAAAATAATAAAAGAACCTCATTAGTTCCTTACTTTGTACAAACACCAGCCTCCTTAGCTCTGTTTAATGTATGATCAACATTATTCCCACTCTTTCATACACCCTGTGCGGCAGGATGTCCGCTAACTCAAATTAATCCCAGTTCTCCCTCTCTCCTCACGCATCTCCGTGCCCCAAACTGTTTCCTCTGCCTGCCTTGCCTTTTCATCCTCCTTTCTTTCCTTAGCTACGCGCTCCATTTTCTTACACCAAATCCAAATTCTCCCTCATGCAAGATGCTTTTTCGGGAAGCCCCATTCGGGCATCATTTCTCTCATGTCAATACTAGAGCTGACGATGCTGCCTAACTGGGCACCCTGCTTTTTTTTCAACTGGAGGATAATTGCTTTACAAGGTTATGTTGGTTTCTGCTGTGCAACGCCGTGAATCAGCCGTGAGCACACATGTGTCCCCTCCCTCTTGAGCCTCCCTCTCACCCCCTCCCCACCCCAGCCCTCTGGGTTGTCACAGAGCAGCAGGTTGAGCTCCCTGGGCCACACAGCAGCTCCCCGCTAGCTGGCTATCTTAGACATCGTGGGGTGTGTATGTCCGTGCTGCTGGCAGTCCATCTCGCCCTCTCCTTCCTCTCCTGCACCTGTAACTCTGCCCTCTATGTCTGCAAATGGGCTCATCAGTACCATCCTGCTGCTGCTGCTGCTAAGTCACTTCAGTCGTGTCCGACTCTGTGTGACCCCATAGACGGAAGCCCACCAGGCTCCCCCGTCCCTGGGATTCTCCAGGCAAGAACACTGGAGTGGGTTGCCATTTCCTTCTCCAATGTGTGAAAGTGAAAAGTGAAAGTGAAGTCGCTCAGTCATGTCCGACCCTTAGCAACCCCACGAACTGCAGCCTACCATGCTCCTCCGCCCATGGGATTTTCTAGGCAAGAGTACTGGAGTGGCTTGCCATTGCCTTCTCGGACCATCCTGCTAGATCCCATATATATATACATTAATCCATGGTATTTGTTTTTCTCTTTTTGACTCACTGCACTCTGCGTAAAGGATCTAAGTTCATCCACCTCACTAGGAGAGACTCAGATCCATTCCTTTTTATGGCTGAGTAATATTCCACTGTATGTCAGGACCACAGCTTCTTTATCCATTCATCCATCGACGGACATTGAGGTTGCTTCCATCTCCTGGCTACTGTTGCGCTATGCTTCTTTAGTGTACTTCTAATCACCCACCAAAGCCAAATCTCACGTCTAGCTTATTCAATAAGTGTTACAGACATTTAGCAGAGAGTGTTATACAGGAGTACTCACAAATATTTTTTAATGAATATATGTCCTGGGTAGAGAGAGGACTCATGCAAGGAGGTATTACTTAACAAAGGGCCTGGAGCTTTACAGGTAAGTTCCAGAAAATGACTTGAATTCTGTGCTGAAATAAAAATGGGCACAGAGCTGCTCTGGGGAAAGAGGCAAGTCCTTAGAACCTAGGGCCTGACTTCCAAGCTTCTGAAAAACTACTTCAACCCTTTGATCAGAGCAGATTCTGTCAAAATTAAAAGAAACACCCCAAACTTTATCTGGCTTAATTACATATCCACCAAAGCAATTAAACTCGATTTCTGTGTGAACTTCTGGTTGCCAGAGGGGAAGAAGAACGGAAGGGACACTTGGCTGTTTGGGACACGAACACGTTGCTCTGTTTAACACGTAGAACCAGCGAGGACCTGCTGTCCAGCACAGGGACTCTGCTCTGTGTTCTGTGGCAGCCTGGGTGGGAGGGGGTTTTGGGGGAGAATGGGTCCATGTGTGTGTGGCTGAGTCCCTTTGCTGTCCACCTGAAACTGTCACAATACTGTTGACTGGCTACATCCCTGGACAGAGGAGCCTGGCCACTGTCCACGGGGTCACAAAAGAATTGGACACAACTTAGCGATGCAACAACAACATGCTGCAATATAAAATGAGAAGTTAGAAAACACGGGTTTCTGTGTGAAAAAGGCCGCACGCAGTTGCTGGAACTCCTTCCATCTCAGCTTTTCTCCCCTGAGTTTGTTGAGAGCTCACTGCTCGTATGAATCTGAAGCACGCAGGTGCTCATATGAATCTGAAGCACGCAGGTACTCACATGGCCAGCAGGGCTCTCTTCTCACTTTTCAACTTCAGGAAGCGGACTTTTGCTACTGCACAGAGCTGCTGCCTCCAGAGGGCCAGGCCGCTGACCGTGCTGTTTGCTTCACTGAAGGACGACACGACTTGTTCCAGCTCCACAAGGCTGCCTGCGCCATTTGTCCTGTCACTGTGTAACTGTCCCCAAACTCCAGTTCCTACAAAAGATGAAAGCAGTCATTTATAAAGAGCCGCTGTGCTGTGGTTCAGTCACTCAGTCGTGTCCGACTCTCTGTGACCCCATGGACTGTGGCACACCAGGTTCCCCTGTCCTTCACTGTCTCCCGGAGTTTGCTCAAACTCACATCCATTGAGTCAGTGATGCTAACGTGCATTATTTAGATCTTCCCAGGATCATCTTTTCAACAATTGTTGTCAGAGGAGAGAGTCTAGGGCAAAGATGCAAATAATCTAATTCAAGACACCACTAGAGAAACTGCTAAGGAAACAGGAACACAGCAAAAAAATAAAAGGATATAAAGACACAATACAGGAAGAAGAAATAACAACATAATAAAAGGAAATCTTGTATTTTCTGGGAAAAAAAAAAGCTCTGTATCTAGAGCTTTAAAGGGCTGAATTCATTCTAGAGAAGGTAATGAACAGAAATCCATATTTAGCCTGGAAAAATCTATTGCAAGAGATTAACTATCTTAGTATTTTTGACCAAGAAGAATATGAAGAACAGAAGAATATGAAATTGGTTGAGACAATATTTTTAACATAGCCATAGCTGAAAACTAGGTAAGTGAAAAATCTTATTCATGTCTGACTCTTTGCAACCCCATGGACTGCATCCTGCCAGGCTCCCCTGTCCATGGGATTCTCCAGGCAAGAATACTGGAGTGGGTTGCCATTTCCTTCTCCAGTGGATCTTCCCGACCCAGGGATCAAAACTGGGTCCCCTGTATTGCAGGTAGATTCTTTACCCTCTGAGCCACAAGGGAAGCCTGAAAACTAGATAAAGTTACCTCTTTTGGAGGAGAAGCCTAGAGTAATTGATCAAGCCTAGATGTTTTGAATGTGTGTTCCCTAAAAGTGAATGATACCACTTAAAAAAGTCATCAAGTATATAAAAAAGACTTTCCACCTGATCAATCAAAAAAGAAAAGACAAGAGCACAGTCAAGACTAAACACAGTAGGATGAAGGTAAACCAGAGACAAGAAATATCTTAGAGCAACTAGAGAAGAAAGGTAGAAAACTTTCCAAAGAGTAACAGTTAGACTGACAGCAAATCTTTCAACAGCAATAATGAAATACTGGAGTGGGTTGCCATTTCCTTCTCCAGGGGATCTTCCTGACCCAGGGATTGAACCTGGGTCTCCTGCATTGCAGGTGGATTCTTTACCACTGAGCCACCAGAGAAGCCAAATAGTGAAATAATGTCTTCAAATATGTCAAGAAAATAACTTTCAACTTACAATTCTAATTTCCTTTTATCCATAGCAATTACATTAAAAAACACTATACTGCATGTTTATGTCTGCTGCGTGAAGACCTAGTCTCGACACTGCTGCACTCCACAGGCTTTGGGAAATGTGTGGGACGAAAGACAGAATTCCAGAGGCGAGAGCAGTGTTGAGAGAAGAGGGAGGAAAACAAGAAATAGACGTCTCGTCTGCTCTGTTTCCAAGATCATATTGACTCATAGCACCTCCAAAATCATATAACTTCATCATTCCAAGTGTGTTTTCAGGACAAAATACAGCACAGAATGAGAAATTTCAAGTTAAAAATTATTTATTACCTGATTCATCAATGGCTGGTTTTCCTTCTAATTTCAAGAACACTTCATTCAGTGTTGTCATGGAAACACCATAATTCTCAATGCCCTGGTTGGAACAGCTTTCAAGATCCCTGTAGAGGTCTAAAAATAGGCATAAAGATGTACTAAATTAACATCACTTGTAATGAGATTGATTATAACTATATTTTTCAAAGTAGAAAACACTTGTGACAGGACTAATACATTCGTCAGAAACAAACCTATGCTATAGACAGTCCCTCACTTCTACAATAGACTATACAGTGCATTAATTTCCAGACCTTCTTGGGCATAAGAATCTAGAAATTTCTTTTTTCATGCCTAGAATACTACACATGTGGGGGGTTTTGGGGAAAAAAAAATATTCTGTTTTATTTGATGTGTTTTTTAAAAAATGTAATTGTTAGGCTTCCCAGGTGGCTCAGTGGTAAAGAATCCACCTGCCAGTGCAGGAGACACAGGTTCCATCCTTGGGTCAGGAAGATTCCCCTGGAGGAGGAAATTGCAACCCACTCCAGTATTCTTGCCTGGGATATCTCATAGACAGAGGAGCCTGGTGGGCCACACTCCATGGGGTTACAGAAGAGTTGGACACAACTTAGCACGTATGCACACAAACAATACAAACACCAAAGGCATTGTGTGTGTTAATATGATCATTATTTCACTGATTCTAAAATGAATACATTTCATCAACTTTTAATGCATCTGAAATGAGCATGCGTCATAATTGCCAGGAGGCCGTATTTTAAAAGCCAGCGTTGTTCCTTTCTGCTTCTCCCCTGCTGGCACGTTCTGAAACTTGCTGAAATACCATAGGTGCTACCTGTATCTTTCCGGGTGCTTGATTTATATTCAATATTTTCATAATAAGTGGGAATGAATTAAAGCTTCATAAAACCCCTACAAAGTTCATACTAATCTGAACCTCCTTTTACGCATGGTCACACTGAGGTGGCAGCCGTTAATGTAACCTGTTGGGGTGGCAGGGCGAGTGTCAGCAGAGCTGGGCTTTGAATCGGCCAGTCTGGCTCTGCTGGCCGAGCTTGCCTGTTGCTGTATTTCTTTATTAGCCACGACTATTGCAGGCTTATTAATTCAAGCATGCAGATTGGCCCCAGGACCTTCCATTAAGAGTTGGCAAGTTCTTGGAATGCGATAAAGTGAACACATTTTTATGGGTTGCACTTTGTAATACAACCCAGCTCAGAATGCTCGGGGAATGAAACAGCATATTGGGAAGCCAGGCAGAAGAAGTTACGGTAAAGGCGATGCCTCTCCAGCCGTTCGTGTTTGCAGCAAAGCTCCTGATCTTCGTACAGGCTGATCATAATCGCTGTTGAATTGTGTGCTTATGACATCATCTACCTACAGTGCCTGCTCCCTCGGCTCCCATCCGATTCCCCACCATGGTTTGCCCAGACCTCTCCCTGCCTGGACCTCCTTCTCAGGCATTCCCGACACAAATTCCCCTAATGCTTCTCATTGTAGCTTGAAGTCTCCCTGTATCTCTTGACTGCACATGTTGTAACTTGAAACATAATTAGCATTTTCCTGCCTCGGTGTACTCATAAGTGCTGTTGGAATATTAAACAGTAAGTCATAAATAATTCATGGTGCTGTGTACTTTGCAAGCAGCAGAATGTCAGCCATCATTCTAAACACCACAGTGACCGCACACAACATTATTACAAACAATTCTGTGGTCTGTTGCATTCTGTTACCTGGAAATTTGTTTGTCCTTTCCAAAGGCAGGATATACGTCAGCTTTTCTTCACTTTGGGCTGTTAATTTGGCATCGGGGACGTGGTGCTTAACAATCGATGTTACACTGTCTGGATCACATGTCTCATTCAGATGCAAACTGATGTTTAAAAACAGTAAGTTAAGGCTGTTCTTATCCAACACCATCTATGCAAAGAACCCTAGCATGTGTTTGTCGCTTCGTTGATATTTATGAGACAAAGCAGTATAATCTAATAGAGGAAGCAAGACTTAAAAATATCATTGTAGCCCAAGCTGTATAATCCACACAACATGCAGAAGGAGAAACATTAAGGGATGCTTAAGGACAGGTAAGGAGACTCAAGGTTTGTTATTTGGGAGAAAGAGATATCCGGCTCCATCTTGACTGGGGTCAGGTGGGGGAATGGCGATTTTGTCTTCATTTTGTTCAAAATCTCAACTTTTGAATTCTCTATTTGCAGTAAAGTGTGAGTTCTACAAAACAGAGTGAAGGTAGTAGGAGCAAAGAGTGTTAATTTGCTACAGTCATTAAGAACCCAGTTCTCGTGTCCTATCAGTCCATATTCCAGATCCAGGCCTCTGAGCATCTATTTTCTACTCTGTGATGGGAAATAATACTCAGGTCTCCAAGAATTTTGGAAGACATAACAAAACACAGTATGTGTGGAATCATATAGGTCCTGGCAACGTGTAAACCTCAGAATATGTTAGCTACTTTTATCTTTTTTGGGGGGGAGGTCAAAACTTATTCAAGTCAAAGTTGGTCCATCTTCTTGATGAGAACATACAAAGTTCTTTATGAAATCATTAGATTTAAGAAACCCTATTATTAGTCACATCCACTGACATTTACCAAGGCTGGGACTTCCCTGGTGGTCCAGTGCCTAGGACTCGAGGCTCCCTCCCAATGCAGGGGCCCAGGTTCGATCCACAGTCGGGGAACTCGACCCCGTGAGCTGGAACTGAGACCCGGAGCAGCCGAGTGAATACGTAAACATTAAAACTTAAAGAAAAAGCCAGAGACTCTGTCTGACACTAAAAATAAAAAGAAACTTGCCAAGCTTGTACAATGACAAGGGCGTCGTAATGGACTTTGGTGAGACGAACCTAAAAAATCAATTGTAGCTAAAAGTATTCTGAGTTTACAAGACCCTGTGTGAATCGCTCTTCAGGACACCAAACGGGGAGAATGTGGTGCCTTCCCTGAAGGAGCTGGGACACGACAGAGGTGCGAGGCAGCTCGTAACGGGAGGAAGCGGGAGGGACGGCGAGCTAAAGCAGCTGAGCAGGAGGCTCCGTGTCAGGTTTTCCTTTCAACACTTTTGGCCTTCACTGCAAAGTAGGTATTATTGTTTCGCTTTTTAAACTGAGGATCAAAAAAGTTAATTAAGATGCCTCAGGCAGCAATTCAAAATAGTGTTTTCAGGGTTGCGGTGAAGAGGGTGCTTATTGTTCAAGAGAAGACATTCAGAGAAGACCTTCAAGAGTGGATAAGATTTGACACAGTTAAAATGCGATGGAGGAAGAATCAGCACACAGGCGTCCCACCTTAAGCAGAGTCAGGACACCACAGCGTGGGGCCCCCCAGAGGACAGCCCATGTTGGTTTTAGTTGAGGCGTTTATTCAATCAGGTCGTGCCCCGAAATTATGGTGGATCATCAATTAGATCAAGTTAAACACTTGAGAGTGAGTGATGTGAGAGCCATTTAACCACTATATAGTGTATAGTCAAGGCTATGGTTTCTCCAGCAGTCATGTACCGATGTGAAATTTGGACCATAAAGGAGGTTGAGCACCGAAGAATTGATGCTTTGAATTGTGTTGTTGGAGAAGACTCTTGAGAGTCCCTTGGACTACAAGGAGATTCAACCAGTCCGTTCTAAAGGAAATCAGTCCTGAATATTCACTGGAAGGACTGACGCTGAAGCTGAAGCTCCAATGTTTTAGTCACCTGATGCAAAGAACTGAACCATTGGAAAAGACCCTGAAGGCAGGAGAAGCAGGTGACAGAGGATGACGTGGTTGGATGGCATCACCAGCTCAATGGACAGGGGCTTGAGCAAACTCTGGGAGACGGCAAAGGCCAGGGAAGCCTGGTGCTGCAGTCCATGGGGTCACACAGAGTCGGGCACGACTTGGTGACTGACCAACAACAACACACCTGGAGTGAATGACGTGGGTCCATTTAGCCACTGGGGATGGAGTGACTTGAATTACCTTTTAAGAAATGTTACACTTTACTGGGAAGTATAGGGAGTAATTTACATCACATCTGTAATCTTGGTCCAAATTGCAATGCAGGAGACTCGGGTTTGATCCCTGGCTCGGGAAGGTCCCCTGGAGGAGGGCAGGGCAACCCACTCCAGTGTTCTTGCCTGGAGAGTCCCTGGACAGAGGAGCCTGGTGGGCCATAGTCCATGGGGTCACAAAGAGCTGAACATGACTGAGCGACTAAGCACAGTATAAATGACGTGAGAGTGGGCAGATTGTTAAAATTCCTTGACTTGCCAAAGAAGCACAATAATACCATCTTTCTAAAGTCATTTGGAGAATTAAGTATGATTGTATGAGTATCCTGCTTCCCTGGTGGCTCAGACGTTAAAGAGTCTGCCTGCAATGCGGGAGACCCGGGTTCAATCCCTGGGTCAGGAAGATCTCCTGGAGAAGGAAATGGCAACCCACTCCAGCGTTCTTGCCTGGAAAATCCCATGGACAGAGGAGCCTGGTAGGCATGGGGTCGCAAAGAGTCGGACACGACTGAGCGACTTCCCTCTCACTTCCATATGAGTATTCCACGTGCAAATATCTTAGGACGTGCCTGAAATATAGTCCACGCTTAGTAAGTGATAGACATCGCCTAACAGTGCTAAAAAGAGACAGAAATGATGGGAAAATGAGGTCAAGGAGAGCAGAGAGGGAGCTACTGAAATTGCTACACTGGAGAAAATAAACATCAGAAGCAGGGTAAGAGAGGCTGGAGTGTCAATAAAGTTCTCTTAGCAGACACTGGGTTGTGAACATATTTTACAGATACTATTCAAATCTCACTGGTGAGGGTTGTTTAGTCGCTAAGTCATGTCCAGCTCTTTGCGACCCCATGGACTGTGGCCCACCAGGTTCCTCTGTCCTTGGGATTCTCCAGGCAAGAACAGTGGAGTGGGTTGCCATGCCCTCTTCCTGGGGATCTTCCTGACCCAGGGATCCAATCCGTGTCTCCTGCATTGGAGGCGGGTTCTTTATCACTGAGCCACCAGGAAAACCCACAGACCTGGTTTAATCATTTGTATATTCTCAGTGTCTGCTGCTGCTAAGTCACTTCAGTTGTGTCCGACTCTGTGTGACCCCATAGACGGCAGTCCACCAGGCTCCTCTGTCCCTGGGATTCTCCAGGCAAGAACACTGGAGTGGGTTGCCATTTCCTTCTCCAACGCATGAAAGTGAAAAGTGAAAGTGAAGTTGCTCAGTCGTGTCCGACTCTTTGTGACCCCATGGACTGCAGCCCACCAGGCTCCTTCGTCCATGGGATTTCCCAGGCAAGAGTACTGGAGTGGGGTGTCTCAGTGTCTACAATCCCATAAATCATTCATTCTAGCTAAGAAAGAGAGCACTTGTGGTGTTGTTCTAACACAGCTCTTCTGAAATGATCTTACTAATGGAGCAACCTATGTTAGCATGCTAACAGTGATGTCCCTGACATTTCCAGCACATTCTAACCTTCAGTAAGGGCTGTACCTTAGATGGTAGCCGATGCCCCATTTCCTCTTCAGGAATAGAGAAGAGCCCGCACACTTCAGCCTTCCATTGGACATAAACACCTTCCTATCTAAGTTGGAAGAATGAAATAAATTGTATTTAGAGGTTGTTTTTTCACTATTTATTAAAAGAAAAACAAATTCATGAACAAACAGTGTATTTTAGGATCACCACTCACTAACACAAAGAAAGAAAGAAAGTGAAGTCACTCAGTCGTGTTCGACTCTTTGTGACCCCATGGACTGTAGCCTACCAGGCTTCTCTGTCCATGGGATTTTCCAGGCAAAGATACTGGAGTGGGTTGCTAATGCCTTCTCCAGGGGATCTTCCCAACCCAGGCACATCCTAATTCTGGACATAAGTAAGCCACATTCTTTGGCATCTGATAAATCAAGTGATGTGTTAGTTTATTGAGTATATTTAGAAAAACTGTCATACACTAAAAGGATGTCTCAAGCCAACTGATATTCCGAATATACTGAGTGTGTGCATGCATGCTCAGCTGTGTCCGACTCTTTGGGACCCCATGGACTGTAGCCCGCCAGGCTCCTCTGTCCATGGGGGTTCTCTGGTTAAGATTACTGGAGTGGGTTGCCGTTTCCTTCTCCAGAGGATCTTCCTGACCCAGGCATTGAACCCACATCTCTTGCGTCTCTACATTGCAGGCAGATTCTTTACCGCTGAGCCACCTGGGAAGTCCCCTTCATACAGGGTAAATCAGAACACATCTTGGGGAGTATGCTTTGTATTTTACAGCAGGTGAGGTGCTTTGCAATAGGATAAGAAACCTTGCTGGGGCAATGCCCTCGGGGATGAAGACACTCGGATCGGCCAGAGGACTGTCCCCCTGCCTGGCTCAAGGGAGCCACATGCTCGGCAGCTGCACTGGAGCCCCACTGCACACGTTCCACCTGGGTCCCTAAGTCACCATTGAGATACACGAAGGAAACCCAAGGCTCACCAGCCAGGACGTCAGCCTCGTCCATGAACTGGGTGCTGAAGAGGACCACGTGGTCTGACTTCCTCTCTTGCAGGAGGTTCCATACCCGGTGTCTCGAAAGAGGGTCTGACCCCGCAGTCGGCTCGTCCAACAGCAAAACCTGCACGGCAGGGAAGCCCCTGAAATCGGTTTCCCCGTTTGCGCAGGATTCTTTTTAAAAGCGATATACAGTGAGTCAGGAGATTAGGATAGACATCTACACACACTGCGTGTGAAACAGACAGCTGGTGGGAAGCAGGTGCACGGCGCAGGGAGCTCAGCTCTGTGCTCTGTGACGAGCTAGAGGGCTGGGGTGGGCGGGGAGGGAGCACCCAGAGGGAGGGGATGCATGTGTGCGCACGGCTGATGGACACAGTTGCACAGTAGAGCCTAACACAGCTTTGGAAAGCAACGGTATCACAGTAAATAAGAACACCCAAACATCAGTTAATAAAAAGAAAGCGAACAAAAGATGAAGAGCAATATTCCCTGAACTGGTGAACAACACAGCTTTGACCTGCGCGGGTCTGCGTGTTCGTGGATGGTTCCCACTGCACACCACAGCGCACAGTCCCAGGCTGGACGCATTTGCAGAGGCGGGACCGCGTGTGCTGACAGCTGACAGGAAGGTTCTACTAGGATTTCCCACTGTTCGGAGGGTTGCCCAACCCACGCCCCAACCCCCCAACCCTGCATTGTTCAAGACTCAACTGTACTTGTAAAATTATTTAGGAGAAATATTTCAGCACTTAACTCTTCATTGGAACAGCTCTCTGCCACTTATCAGTTGCAGATTAAATGTGATCGCACACCACCGTTTCACAGCTCTCCAGCTAACTTCACTAGTGATTTCAGGTCGACTCACCCGGGGATCTCCTAAAACGGCAATCCCAAACGTCAGTTTCCTTTTCTGTCCACCGCTTAAATTGTGAGCAAGAACATCCTGAATGCTTCCCATGTCCAGGTCCTGTAAAACCTGTTGGACCTAACAAAGGATATTGAGTCCAAATTTAGACTGTTTCTCTTAAAGACACTATTATTTTGCTGTTCATTGCAAAGGGCCTTTTGGACCTTTTGACGATGAATTGTGTAGAAATAACACAAACAGATTTAGGATTTTCTAGGTAAGCAGTTCCATTCTCATGGCTGTGACAGCTAATATAGACATCTACCTGTTGCTCCACTTCCTGTGGCTGAATCCCTTTTATCTTAGCAAAGAGCCCGAGGTTTTCTCTCACGGTGAGGAAGCCAAATTGCACATTAGACTGTGGACAGACGCCAGTGAGCTTGCTGGTGTGTTCTAGGTCAGCCGCTTCTGAAAGCGAGTGATTGTAGATGGTGACAGACCCTGGAAGGGAAATGATCAGCCTCAGGATAAAGGTCCAGGTCTCATTTGAGAGATTTTAAAATGGAAAACAACATGTGTCAATACTAAAGTCCTTTAAACATCATAACAAAATTATCACAAGGCTTTTAAGTTCACTTGGAAGAAACACTAACGTGCTCAGATAAACATAATGTGTTCAAATACAGGCAAGGCAAAGTATCTGGAATATTTGTTCTTGATAGCGACCGGGACAGTGTGACAGTGAGGCGCCCATCGCTAAATCACATCACTAGGTTACACATGAGGCTATTTCATTACCTTCCAAAGCTTCTGTTTTCTGATACTTTCTTCATCCATGTTCCTTTTACCTAAAAGGAGTACTGTACACTCTTGATGAATTAAAACTTAATGTTGACCGTACATCCAAGCCCGTTAGGAAGCAGAAGAGCTACTTAGCATGACCTATTTAAGCCACAAAGATTTTCCTAAATAAGTTCAACATAAATCTGTCAAATGATAACTGGAAGACCCTTCTGAAGATCCCCCTGAAGTGTCTGGGTGTGGCTAGTAGTTGAAACTGCTCACCGGAGTTCATGAATGAAACTAGTGAACGGGTGAAAAGCACAGTGCATTCACTCGCCCGTGCTCGTGCCGTGGCATGACCGTCTTCTCACCTGACGTTGGGGCTGACAGTCTGCTGAGTATATTTAACAGCGTGGTTTTCCCAGCTCCGCTGTGACCGAGGATGCCCGTGATCTGGCCTTCGTATACGTCGAATACCAGGCCTGGCATTATTCCAAGAAGATGACACTCAGCGCCTACATGGTAACTTTACAGTCTCTGAAGTTTTTATAAGTTCTCACAGCATCTGCATATTTGGCTAGCAATACTCAAAATAAAATGCACCCCCAAATTCATTCCTTTAAAGTTGCATCTTCTGGGACTTCCCTGGCAGTTCAGTGGTTAACTCAACCCATTGTGGAAGGTGTGGGTTCAATCCCAGGTCAGGGAGCTAGGTCCCCACTTGACTCCCAGCGGAAAAACCAAAAGGTAAAACAGAAGCAATATGTAACAAACTCAAAAAAGACTTTAAAAATGGTCCACATAAAAAAAAAACTTAAAAAAACCCAAACTGCACATTCTCTGATAGACATTGTATACATGCAGTATTGTCATGATATATATTATTATCTGATTAACACTTTTTTTCAATGAAAGCAATCTTGTCATTAAAGATAGACTGACTGATAAAAACAGCTTTAGGGGTAATACCATGAGACGACAATAAACACTATCTTGCTGTCCTGCATCCTTCAAACCCATAAGATCAGTTGTGCATCCGACTTCCTAAAATTATTACAAGATTTTTCAGTTTACTTGGAGGAAAGCATAATGTGCTCAAATAAAGGCAGTTCATCGTATCTGGAATATCTGTTCTTAATCGTGACAGTGAGGCATCATCCCTAAACCACATCACCAGGCTACACAGGAGGCTATTTCGTTACCTTTCAAAGCTTCTACTTTTTCCTGCTTGCCTTTTCCATATGCTTTTTTGAGATTTCTTATTCTGAAAAGAGAGGAAGACGTTTTGAGGAAATGGTAGAGGTGGACAGGGAATTAACGAATCCAGCCGCGAGGCTGTCGGGAAAGCTGGAGGTCCTTCTGCACGCAGGCCCGCGGCCGGACAGAAGCATCTCGGCGCCTCATCGGAGCCTGCCTCCGTCCTCGTCACACGCTGGGCAGCTCGCTCAGCGGGCAGCGAGGGTCCATGGAGACAGAATGCCCCGAGGACAATGAGCAGTGACCGGACTGGAGGACGCAGGCGATGGGACGGTGTGCAGAGGCCCCGCGCCCCGGCGGGGGACAGACGCAAGCAGCGTGCCCGCAAAGAGACACGCCGGCTTTGGGGGTCAGACCCCCCGGGTCAAATCCCAGACTCGTGTGCCACGCACACCATCCATGGACTCAGGGCTCCCTGAGTGCAGCAGTAAAATAGGGATGACATGAACTCTCTCATGTGGTGGATTTGTAGAATGAATAAGATCCTATGTGCAGAGAAGAAAAATGCCTGGGAGACAAGACACTTCCCGAGAAGATGCGAGAAGAGGAAAAAGGTAAGAAAACAGAGTACAGAGAAAAAAGATTTCAAGCACAGTGAAGGCGCATTCTGAGCCGGGTCCTGTGGGCTTCATCTGCGTGACCTTTCTTTCACCGGGGCTTCCCTAGTGGTACACTGCAGGAGATGCAGGTTTGATCCCTGGGTGAGGAAGATCCCTTGGAGGAGGGCATGGCAACCCACTCCTGTATTCCTGCTTGGAGAATCCCATGGACAGAGGAGCCTGGGGGGTTACAGTCCATAGGGTCACAAAGAGTCAGACACAACTGAGCGACTAACACACACACACACACAACCTGTTGTTTGCAGCACAGGGCATAGCCATGAAGCAAGACCTGTAGCCCAGGGTTGCCAATTCATAGCTCAAACTCCTAAACTATCTCATGATCAAATATGTGGGATTGTCTGCCCCCAAGGCCTCTGTTCATTCTGGGGATGTTTTTCCGAGAGCATAGGGCTTCTCTGGCTAACTATAACTCACAAATCATCAACACCCTGCTCCCTGCCTACTGGGGAAAACAAAATGCCTCCTGCGCATTTAGGACTTTCTATGCCTCCTCTGATGGCCCCTGATTCTGGCCCAGACATCAAAAGGGACGTAAAAGTACCAGCTTGCAGGGAGGTCACAATTCTTGATGACACAGCCCTGATACACCAAGAGTGAGAAAATGCCACTTTTCGATGACTGTTCATACTGGACCCTTTTTGCAAAAGTTACTATTTGGAGACTGTAGGTATCATAAATGTTCAAAGTTAAAATAGGCTAGTGGAGGGGGTGGACCAGAAAGGTTTTATTCAGGTGTGAGACAAAGGCAACGTCGTGTGATGGGCAGGTTTTGAGCAGATATCCAGGGAGTTTAGGAGCTTCTGGTGGATTGGAAATGGAGCCACCAGCATGGACTACAGCACACACATGATCTCAGAGGGAAGGTACACGTGCAAGAGCACCCCTGGCTTGCGTCTCCTTCCCATCTCCCCTTGTGTGTGTCTCTTGCTTCTTCCTTCTGGTCTTACTAATCAAGAAGCAAAAGGAGGGAGATAAAGCAAATCGCAGAGAGAAGGGGGGTTAGAATAACAAAGATGAGGACTGTGCCTAAAGGGAAAGGACCGAGAGAAACAAAAAGGCAAAGAAAAGAGCGGAAACATGAAGGTTGTCACTTTGCTGATGGGTGCCGTCCTGCCGTGAGACGTTAGTAAAAGCAAATGCGGACAAGACGCGAAGACAAAGTGCTGTTAAGCATGAGGCTAGCCTTGGGATTCCCAGGTAGTCCAGTGGTTAGGACTTGGAGCTTTCACTGTCGAGTTCCCCTGCTCAGAGAGGAACCAAGGCCTTGTAAGCTGCACAGCGGTGTGGCCCTCCCAAAGTGAGTGGAGCCTTTCACGAGTGTAGCATCCTGGGGTGGTGGTACACAGAGGCACTGTGTATCACCGATCTTGCCTGACAGAGCTCTCTGCTCCCGGACCTGCTCTCCATTTCAGCCCCACCTAATTTTCTCATTACCTGATGGCTTCTTTCCCGTGGAATTCTGGAGACACTGGTTCAAAAGAGTCATTGGATGTAAAATCTGGATCGATGTCATTCTCGAGGGCTGCATGATCAGCCCTTCGGCGTTGGAACCAGGAAGAGGACTTCAGGAAAAACCAGGGAGGCTGCTGATGTCCATATTCAGCTACATGAACAGGTGGTAAAGAAGCACCCTGAGTGCTAGAGCCGCCAGAAGACACTGCCACCCGTCTGGGAAGGTTTAGAGATTCCTCAGACCCCGCGTCAGGAGCTAGCATTCTTTGGCCGGTTCTGAGACAAGCACTAACAGTGTAGTTATCCTGGGTCTATTATCCTTAATCTACAAATTATCCTTAATCTATTACAAGTGCCTTTTTCTTAAAGAAACCATCTAAAATGGTATGGTAGAACAAGATCTTAGAAAGTGATATCAAATGCACAGTACAGCTACGGCTTATTTTAGAAACTTTGGTGGGGGGGATGCTTAATAATTTATATTTAATATGTTGCAGACAGTCATTTTAAAGAAATGGAAATGAATGAAATTGTGCTGAATCACAATCATGTTACTACTCACTGGGCAAAATTTTGTCCAAATACAACGTCAAGACCAAATAGAGAACAGCATCAAAAACCAACATGAAAACAGTAGCTACTATGAGATACTGGTCGTTTGGAGAATCTGAATGGATGTTAGAATTCACGTCATAGTCCAAATGGATAAGCTGGAAAAAAAAAGATACATGTGTGGAATTGAAAAAGGATAAACAGAGCATTAAAGACTATTGTTGTCTTATTTCTGCTAGACACCGGGATGGAGACATGATTCCTGTCTTCATAGAGCTCTAGTCTGTTGGAAGGTACAGGAAGGAAACCATCTAACCACAAGCAATTCAGGGGGTAAAGGTGGTGCTCAGGGTTTGGAAGGCCACAGTTTGCAACAGGGAAGTCCTCCAGGCAGAGGTGAAAACCAGGAAGCTGATACTGGAGCTGGGCTGCCTGTAGGACTTCATCAGGCTTAACGTGCAGGAGAGGTAGGAGTTCTAGAGGATGGACAGCATTTGAGAGTGAAAGGGACAGGGCTGAAGTACTTCTGCCGTCGGGCAGAAGACAGAAGAACAATTTCTTAGTAGAGGTGTCTGTGACCCCATGGACTGCAGCCTGCCAGGCTCCTCTGTCCCTGGAATTTTCCAGGCAAGAATACTGGGGTGGGTTGCCATTTCCTCCTCCAGGGGATCTTCCCTACCCAGGAATCAAACCCATGTCTCTTGTGTCTCCTGCAGTACAGACCGATTCTGTATCACTGTGCCACCTGGGAAGGTTTTTAGAGTCTCCCTAGATAACTCATGCAACACATGCTAAAGGTTAAAATTCCCATTTGCTTTTGTAAAGGTGCACATTGAAGACAGGAAAGGTTTTTCTTTCTCTCTCAGCATTATCCGTTTTCTTTTAGATCTGATTAATATAGACAGATACCCATTTTTGGTGCGGTCAGCTTTTACTTTTATAGGGCTGTCCCCCAAAGAACATTTATTTCATTCAATGCTCAGGAAACATGACCCTTCATATTATCACCAGTATCTGAAAACCAGTAACTCCGGAGACGTTTTTAAGAGGCACTTATTTATGAAAGTATTTGTGTATCTCTGGCTGTGCTGGGTCTTCACTGCTGTGGGCGGGCCTTTTCTAGTCGCGGCAAGAGCGGGTCTACGCCTCACGGCCGCGTGGGTCTCTCACTGCAGTGGCTCTCAGGGTGCTGAGCGCCGGCTCTAGAGCACGCAGGCTTCAGCAGTTGTGGTTCCCGGGGTTAGTCGCTCTGCGGCATGTGGAGCCTTCCCAGACCAGGGATCGAACCCACGTCCCCTGCATTGGCGGGTGGATTCTTAACCACTGGACCACCAGGGATACCCTAGAACACATTTTTATTTTCTGATTGGCCAGTTCTATACAAGACTGACCTCCTCTCAGAAAATTTAATTCTAGTTACAACATCATAACTTGCGCTTGGTCGCTTCCCTGTGGCTCAGACAGTAAAGAATCTGCCTGCAATGCGGGAGACCTGGCTTCAGTCCCTGGGTTGGGAAGATCCCCTGGAGAAGGGAACGGCTCCCCACTCCAGTATTCTGGCCTGGAGAATTCCATGGACAGAGGAGCTGGACACGACTGAGCACACACAGAGTAAGTGAAATAGTTTCATGAACTCTTACCTGGGCCATCCCAGCAGTGAAAGCAAAGGGGCTAAGAAGACATAAGATCCATTCCAAAGCCGCGGGAAGCTGTCTGTACAAAGCTGTGAATCCCAGGCTCCCGCAGAAGACCGTGAGGAGGAAGACCAGCAGCCCCGTAAGGAAGGGTTTCTTCACCAACACGCTCAGCAGGAAAGCTAAGGTTATCTGAAAAGAGAGGGAGACTCCAGGTGGCCCACAATCCCCTGGGAATCATCAGAGGCGCAATAGAAAAGAACTTCATCAGGCAGAAGTATATTTCAGCATTGCCCCCAACCTCTAGGCACTGTCTCATGCAAAGACTCAAATATTGCAAACAGAACAGAGGATATGTGAGCAGAATCAAGAGCTCAGAGAGAGAGAGAAAATTCACCAACTCACCAAAGACAGGCCGTAGAGGAGAAAGAGGGTGAAGACCACCGTGAATCCAGTCAGGATGACCACTGGGGCATATGTCACTATAAGTGCCATCAGCGTGGCCGTGACAGAGATGAAGCCAGTGTACATCAGACCCCAGGACAGCCTGGGGGCATAGAAAGACAGCATCAGCTCAGAGTGCTGCTTTTCCATCCCTTGATTCATCCATGTTTCAGCAGCCGTCTTGTGAAGCTTGCCATATACCAAGAGTAAAGGGAGCACTACATCCCGTAAGTCAGAAAACCTCTCTGCCCCTGAGTTTCATCTTCTACTGGAGAAGGTAGCAATAAAGCATGTTAATGGGTAAAATAGGTAGCTAATTTCAAAATAAGACAAATAAACTGGAGACCAAACCAGTCCATCCCAAAGGAAATCAACCCTGAATATTCATTGGAAGGACTGATGCTGAAGCTGAAGCTCCAATAGTTTGGCCACCTGATGCAAAAAGCCAACTCAGTGGAAAAGACCCTGATGCTGGGAAAGACTGAGGGCAGGAAGAGAAGGGGGCGACAGAGGATGAGACGGCTGGATGACATCACCGACTCAATGGACATGACTTTGAGCAAACTCTGGGAGACAGTGGAGGACAGGGAAGCCTGGCGTGCTGCAGTCCATGGGAGTGTCACAGAGAGTCGGACATGACTGAGCCACTGAACAGCAACAAAGCTGGATATTGTAATGGGAGTAAATGGGAGAGGTTTCCATTTACGATGCTTGATTTGTCAGTTCCAGAACTCCTCTTTCAGTAATTACATAAACACCATGGAACACAAGCCGAATCAAACAGAACAGATGATGAAGCAGCGATCGGCAAACTTTTTCTCTGAAGAGCCAGATAGGCTCTGCGGTTGCTGCTCGGCACTGTCTTCGTAACACAGAAGCAGTCACAGACAACACGACAGCTTGACCATGGCTGTATTCCACCAAAAATGCAGATGCTGAAATTCGAATTTCATATAAAAATTTGGTGCCATAAAATATTATTGTTCTTATGATTTTTTTTCAAACCTGGGTAAAAGCCATTCCTAGTTTTTGCTGTTGCTGTTCAGTGGCTAAGTTATGACAGACTCTCTGTGACCCCCTGGGCAGCAGCATGCCAGGCTTCCCTCTGCTTCACCGTCTCCTGGAGTTTGCTCAGATTCACGCCCGCTGAGTTGGTGATGCCATCCAACCATCTCATCCTCTGCTGCCCTCTTCTCCTTTTGCCTCCAATCTTTCCTAGGTTTGTAAAAACAAATGGGTCACTCAGTTTGCCAACCCCTGACACAGATGACTAGATATAGATTGGACGTAGACATATTTATACACACAGACTTTGGATATAGATAGATACACATATTTAGGTGGAAATGAAGATAAGTTTTCTTTGTGTTTTTATTTTTAATTTTTTGCGATTGAGTTCAAAGAATCAAGAAGAAAGCTTCTTTAGATGGGAAAGAATAAACTCTGCCCTTCTGTGAAGCTGGTTTAAGCTTTCTTTGCTATACTGTACCCATCTGACTCTGAAGGTACTTACTCTGTTTAAACGTCTTTGTCCTCTACTGAACAATGATAAGATAATTAAATGAATGCGCTTAATGTGGCCACTGGTTTGTAATGGAACCTACAGGCCCATCCGCTCCATTTCTACACAAGCACTACTTTGTGACAGCATCAGGTTTAAATGGTACTTCACAGGTCTGGGGGTCCAACCAGCTAACTTGTTCTCTCTCTGTTGCAGGATGGGGCGTGGCCATGGGGTTTACCAGAAGGCTGACTCTCGGAGTCCCATCACTGTCATCAGCGGCTTCATGAACTGTCTTTCTCGTGTAATACTGACTGATGCGTAGTGTATGAAAGCAGAAAAAGAAATAAGGCAGAAGAAAATGAAAAAATCAGTCAGAACTCCTGCTTGGGCAACAAAAGGCAGTATCTTCATATTTACACCAGTCACTGACATCAGCTTTTCCATCACCGAATGATTTGTTGTGATCTAAAGAAAGACATCAATGAGCACAGTGTTAGCATTAAGCTAATTATAGCCTCATGCATTTTGTCTCAATTATAGAAGTTATGTGCATTCACCGTACATTTAATCTATATGTATGTCCATCATGATTTGTCTGCTTGTAAGTCCTGGAATATACTAGATTTTGTCTCAATTCCTTAGAATATCCTTACTTAGTATCTCCAATGGATACAATTCTACACACATGTGAAGCCACTTCTGAAGTGTCACTTTGGTTGTTGAGTCTGCTTTGACTCGTCTCACAGAGAATCCTCTGCCTACGGCCTGCCTCGCCATCACTTCCGTTTGAGGACAGAGCCGAAACTCTCACCATATTTGTTCATATTTCTATCTCCCATGATCCAGGATCCCTGGAGAAAAGTGCCTGCATTCTACTTCTTTCTTAATCCTCAGTGCTCGGTGTAAGGTTTAGGTAGAGGAATTATTCAGCGTGTTGTTCCATATTAAGTGACTAAATTAATTAAATGACAGATCCATTCGATCACCCTCTATGAAAACCAGATTTTCAAAGCGGTGAGTTTCCTTGAACTCAATACTCACTTCTATGATGGCAGCATTAATAGCAGCTTGAAAAGCTACAAAGCCTTTCTCCCAGAACAAAGAACCTTCACATATGACACTTTCATCCATTACTTGACAATGAGCTTTAGGGGAAAAAAAAAAAAAAAAGAAAACACCTATTATGAGGAGATGGGACAGGCTGGGATACAGGGAAAATCAGAATTTCAAAAGTTCCAAAATACACTCCTGGTTCACAATAATAAAATGGATGGTAGGGGTTCTCAGGGGGGTTCACCCAAGGAAAATATATCAGACATGATTATCAATGTTCTTAAGACTCTCTCTCAATAACTTCTTATTAAATCTTATCCATCCTCTCCATTATTTGAGAATGTTTTGTTGAGTTTTGTTCTTCTGTTGCTTGTGCCAATAAATCACTACTATTTTAATGATTGGAAATCACTGGGCAAGAGCCTTTTCTTGAGGTTTTATTTAGGAGTAACATAGGAATGATAGCAACATGATTTCTTTATGAAAAATACACTTAAGATCACAGGCTTTACTTAATAAGAATGAATCTCACGTCTGTTCAGAAACTAAACTTTGTGCTGTGTGTTTGTAGATAGCAGCCATCTGCCATCGCACAGGCCTCCTTGTGGCTAATGACAATATAGCAAAAAATAGATTTGTTTCCCAATAGGAAGGTTACCTGAATGGTCTCCATGCTCCTCCATTGTGGGGATTCTATGTCCCCACAAAAACTTCAAGTGGTATGAGAAGGTGTCGTTAAAGATGACTCTCACCACGTCTGTAGAATAGTTTAGCTCCAGCTCACCCATGCTCTGTTCATCAGGCCAGCCCGAGATGGTCCTTCCTGTCCAGTGAGAGGAGGGGACAGCGGGTGAGGTTTCTGTGCGGTCCAGAGGCAGCGCTGTGGCTGTGGTTTGGGGCAGCCTCGCTGTCCCAGCCTTGGCCCCCTGCTCTGTAGGGGCTGCTGCTGTCTTCTGACAGAGTCCTGTTCTCTCCTCGGGTCCGTCAGAGACCCTGTTCCCACCCCTGACATTCTGAGGTTGCAGGAGGCACCTTGTAACCTAGTTTTGTTGGACACGTTGCCCTTGGTTTTGAGGCAGGAGATGGATGGGCCCCCGCTGGAGCAGCGGAGACAGATGCTCTAAAGCAGCAGGAGGGAGGAGAAGCGGAGTCCTGTCTGCCTAAGAGATAAGAGACCACAGAGTCCTCATTCCTGAGGTCGGGGAGACACTCTTGACTACTCATGCATGGGTAGGCTCCTGGGAGGTCAAAAGGGAGTGATGTCAGCCTTCCCATAGGCCTCATCGCTAGACTCCGTCTTGGCTGACAGAGGTGGGCACATGTGGGAGC
Organism: Moschus berezovskii; assembly: GCF_049115385.1. Taxonomy (NCBI): domain Eukaryota; kingdom Metazoa; phylum Chordata; class Mammalia; order Artiodactyla; family Moschidae; genus Moschus; species Moschus berezovskii. The sequence continues at coordinate 72,513,480 of NC_142479.1, read as the reverse complement.
GCCAGAGACAGACCAGACCCCGAATCTGGCTCATGCGGAGTTGTGTCCAACTCTGTGTGACCTCGTGGACTGAGGCCTCCAGGATCCTCTGTCCGTGGGATTCTCCAGGCAAGAAGACTGGGGTGGGTTGCCATGTGCCCTCCTCCAGGGGATCTTCCTGACCCGGGGATCTAGCCCGTGTCTCCTGGGCTTCCTGCATTGCAAGCAGATTCTTTAACCACTGAGCCATGGGGGAAGCCAAATACAGACTCAGAACCAGGCAAAGCAAGGTGATTGGCCGGAGGAAACCCAAAAGAAGTATTTGAAGAGATTAAAAGGCCACACTGTCACCACCTCCCAATCTTCCCAGAGTCTTCTTACAAACATACATCTGAATGATCCTGGACTTTCTCATTTTGATAAGGACTACAGTGAGGATCACCTTTTTAATATAAAATTTCTTCAATAGAAGACTAATAAACCGTAAGAAAATCTCCTTGATACTTGAGAGGAATATGAATTAATGTTAATTAAGTCTAGATACTTAAACGTTGAACACAGTTTTTCAAAGAAAGTGCAAATGAATTTGTGTATTTTGCAAACAAGGAAATTACCACGAACTGCCTAAAACATACCTTTTATGAAAGGGGCAGAAGCCAACTTGCTCATTATCTCCTGGGTGGTCTTGGATTCAGGGGCAAATGCAATAATGTAATCAGAATCATTAAAATTATCTACACGTCCCAAGTCCACAGCGGGCAGCTGAGGGAAGTCATTGACGTGCAAATTAGAGGAAAACAGGTGAGCAAGCAGTACTAGAAGACACGAGAAGAGCCATTCCTGCGGAGCGAGAGGAAAAGGAAGCGAGTCAACAGCTGCTCTACCATGGACTGATCAAACACCCACGAGTTAAGAACTCTTAATTCTGCCGGGTTGCTTGGACATTGCTTTTTCCTCTCTTTCAGTGTTTAAGTGTTAGAGTGTTTTAAGTGTTTCGACATTCTTTTGTCCTTTAATCTGAGTATTTTGAAATATGCACATCACCCATCAAGACAGAGTTGTAGTGTCTATTCCAATTATAATTAATAATTTAAGTTCATTTACTTCAATGCAAGTGTTAAAGGCTGGATTGCTTCATGAATGGTCGTGTTGACCCCTGAGTGAGAATGATAAAGAAATGTTCATTGGAATGAAATAGGCAATCCACCTCCATAATCAGGAGTGAAGTGGTATATTTATTTTCTGCTGTCCAAATGCAAAAACATTGCTTCCTGAAAAGACTTTTAAAAGCCTTTGTCATTGTGATAGCATTCTGAAATTGGAAGTGTACTAGAATTTCAGATGCATTTGAAATCTGATAAGAACACACTTTATTGTTCAGTTATAGGGATCAAACCCAGGTCTTCTGCATTGCAAGTGGATTCTTTACTGTCTGAGTTGCGAGCTGCTGCTGCTGCTGCAGCTAAGTCACTTCAGTCGTGTCTGACTCTGTGCGACCCCATAGACGGCAGCCCACCAGGCTCCCGCGTCCCTGGGATTCCCCAGGCAAGCACACTGGAGTGGGTTGCCATTGCGTTCTCCATGAGCTACGAGGGAAGCCCATAATTCTAACACATGGCCTTTAAAAAAGGTATATATCTTATTGACCAGATGATCATACTTTAACTCATATGTTGGTTTGTTTTTACACCTATATCTGTTTAGATAAATAAATTGACAGATATAATCCTTATACTAAAAGAGATAAAAAGATGTAAAACATCTCTATCGGGTAGACTCCGGCTTTTATACGTATAGAATCCTTCCTCCATACAGACGTATTTGTATACTTTAATCACTGCCGATTTAAGCACTCAGTACATATTTGTTGGAAGAATACATGCACACTTGCAATGTTCAGAAAGTGAAATGTTCATACATCCACTCTTGAAATATAGGTATTTTACAAGTGATTTTAAATTAGATTTTTCTGAATGTATTGAAGTTCCTACATGAATAGCATGCAATCATCCTTACGAAGCTTACTACCAGCAAGAGTTCAAATGCCATTGTCCCTTCCTCTTTGTTTTTCTGCTCATGATTTCTTTCAAATCGACATCATCTCTGTCTATAGTTCAATGGTGTGCAAGTGGTACAATTTGTCCTTGGAGTTTTTCTTTTTATTATTATTTTGTATTACTTTCTGGATTAAGTAAATTTCTTTCACTTTCCTGCTGAATTTCTGTACTTATTCCTTTATGAGATTCAAATGAATTCACATGTAATTGGTACCTCAGTAGGATAAATTTTCAGGCTTTATTTTTATGGGAGTTTATTTTCATAGCTTTATTTTTCATGGAGTTTCTGAATATAAATTCTTTACAAAATGCTTCCAATAAGATGCGTCGTAATGACATATTAGAAAGGAATCTCACTTGAAATAATAGCAAAACTCAGAATTTGAAAAAAAAAAAACAGTCTGCTAATTAGAAATAGAATATCTATGAAAGAGTAAAGAAAACAGATAAAGTGTTTGTGCCCAAGAAAGTACTCTGTCCTCTTTTAAATATGAGATTACATAGACTCTGAACCGTACCGACAAGGTCTCTCTTTTCATCCTCCATTTCTTAAGAAAATTCTTGCCAAGAAGCGCCCTCGTTTGCTGACCCACGCTGAAGTGCCTCTTGCTCATCGTGACCTGTTTATTTTAAAAGGGGAAAGTAAAGGGAGAAAATGTGAGGGTTGGAAATAGAAAACGTTGTGCAACCCAACCAAAGAGAAACGTCACAACAGCTGTTCCCAACTGCATGAGCAGCAAAGGGAGCCAAAAAAGCTGAAAAACACGTGAAGGGACGATGGAGCTCAGGAGGAAAGGAAAGAAAACCCCAGACGTGAAGGGACGATGGAGCTCAGGAGGAAAGGAAAGAAAACCCCAGACGTGAAGGGACGATGCAGCTCAGGAGGAAAGGAAAGAAAACCCCAGACGTGAAGGGACGATGGAGCTCAGGAGGAAAGGAAAGAAAACCCCAGACGTGAAGGGACGATGGAGCTCAGGAGGAAAGGAAAGAAAACCCCAGACGTGAAGGGACGATGCAGCTCAGGGTGAAAGGAAAGAAAACCCCAGACGTGAAGGGACGATGGAGCTCAGGAGGAAAGGAAAGAAAACCCCAGACGTGAAGGGACGATGGAGCTCAGGAGGAAAGGAAAGAAAACCCCAGATAAGTGTGTGCACACGTACTGTACGTTGATTCCTGACTAGACTGAGAAAGTCAGAGAACTCAACAGAGTCAAGTGTCCAGTTCTTTAACAGGGATAAAGGAACTTTATGTACTGCCGGCGGGAGGAGACCACACAGCCATTCTAGTGATTCATCACCAGCTCATCACTACTTAGCGACATCCTGCTGTCAGTCAGTACTGCTCCTGGTGTGTAAGCCAAGGAAACTCCCGCCCGCGCCCATGCGGGGACCTGTACCCAGATGCTCTTCATAATGTAGAGTATCGTGGAGCAGTGACATCAGATTTGAATGGATACAGCTCATAGAGTACGAGGTAGGATTCAGACGCAGTAAATCAGTACCCACTGATCCACGTGAAGAGATTTTAAAACACTGTGCCAATTTAAAAAATGGAAAAGGAGGTTGAAAGTGATACCACTACGTCATTTATATTAGTTAGTGCACGCATGCTCAGTTGCTGTGTCCTGACTCTTTTGCGCACCCATGGACTATAGCTCGCCAGGCTCCTCTGTCCTTGGGATTTCCCAGGAATACTGGAGTCAGTCGACATTCCCTTCTCTAGGGGATCTTCCCGACCCAAAGACTGAACCTGCTTCTCTTACATTGGCAGTTGGGTTCTTTACCAATGAGCCTCCTGGGAAGTCTATGTTAATTAATACTGCGTGCAATTAAAGAACATCCAGGACAATGAAAAGGTGACCAATAGCCATCCAACATATATAACCAGCACCTATAACTCAACCCCCCAAAAACAAACAACCCTATTAAAAAGTGGGCAGAAGAGCTGAATAGACATTTTTCCAAAGAGGAAAGGCAGAGGCGCAAGGACAGATGCTCAGTATCATATCAGCAGTCATTGGAGAAACGCAAACCCAAACCGCAATGAGATACCACCTCACAACGGTCAGAATGCCATTATCAGAAACACCACAAATCACAAATGTTGGTGGGGATGTGGAGAAAAGGGAAGCCTGGAGCTCTGTGATTGGGAACGTAAACGGGTGCAGCCATTGTGGGGAGCCATGCTGAGGTTTCTTGCAAAACTCAAAACAGAACTACCATGTGGCTGAGCAGTGCCACTCCGGGTACATATCTGAAAATAACAAAAACAGCAGTTTGAAAAGATACACACACCCCAATGTTCAGGCTTCCCCTGTGGCTCAGCTGGTAAAGAATCCGCTTGTGATGTGGAAGACCTGGCTTGGGAAGATCCCTTGGAGAAGGGAAAGGCCACCCGCTCCAGTGTTCTGGCCTGGAGAATTCCACAGACTGTGCAGTCCACGGGGTTGCAAAGAGTCAGACACGACTGAGGGACTTTCACTGTCACTTCCCCAGTGTTGATAGCAGCATTGTTCACAGTTGCCATGGTGTGCAAGCAACCCAGTGTCCACCAACAGAGAATGGCTCAAGGAGATGGAATATTCCTCAGTCATAAAAAATGAAGTTTTTCCATTTGCAACAACATGGATGGACTTGGAGAGCATCACGCAGACAGAGAAAGACAAATACTGTATGACATCACGTGTGTGTGGAATCTAAAAAATATTACAGACTAGTGAATGAAACAAAAAAGACACAGACTCTCAAATACAGAGAAGAACCTAGTGGTTGCCAGTGGGGAGAGAGGGGAGGGAGACACAGGGGAGGGGAGGGGAAAGGCTGGTCACGGGGTTATATGAATTCACGTGTGTGAAGCTTGATAACTGTAAAGTACCTGATGCAGAGAGCCAACACTGGAAAAGACCCTGAAGCTGGGAAAAGCTGAGGGCGGTAGGAGGAGGGGACGACAGAGGATGAGATGGTTGGATGGCATCACCGACTCAATGGACATGAGTTTGAGCAAGCTCCGGGAGAGAGTGAAGGACAGGGAAGCCTGGTGTCCTGCAGTCCATGGGGTTGCAAAGAGTCGGACACGACTGAGCGACTGAACAACAATTGCATTTAAAGAATCTTTCATTCAGTTAGAAAAGGGATGGGAGTGGAGGTGGCACATGAAATGGGAGCTTTAAACGCAGGAAAATAAATGATCAAAACAGACAGGAGCTTTGTTTGAACCAATCATTCAATCATTCAGCTGAAACAAAGAGCGAGTGGAAGTAGTGTGAATATAAGAGATCGGAGAGGAAATAATACTAACTACATCTAATGATGCTTTCCTTATGGCCCAGGTTGCGCCAAGTGTTTTATTAAAATTAGCTTGCTGCTGCTGCTAAGCCGCTTCAGTCGTGTCGGACTCTGTGCGACCCCACAGACGGCAGCCCACCAAGCTCCCCTGGTCCCTGGGATTCTCCAGGCAAGAACACTGGAGTGGGTTGACAACTTAACCCTTCCAATAAATCTTTGGGATATTATTCTCCCCATTCCACAGATGAGGAAATTGAGGCACAACCTCAGGTCCACAAGGCCAGGGATTTAACCCAGGTTGCCAAGTTCCGGAGACCACGCTGCTGAGCGATGCGCCCAGGGCACAGGAGAGTGAAGGCAGCAGCCCACCCGAAGATTGGCACCCACGGGAGGTGAGCAGGGGTCACCAGGGCAGACCACAGGGGCCCTTAGACGCGCGAAAGGGAGGCGGAGAGGAGGGCAGAGTGCAGTGACGCGGTGTGTGCTCAGCCACTCCGTTGTGTCCGACTCTTTGTGACCCCATAGACTGTAGCCCGCCAGGCTCCTCTGACCAGGGGATTCTCCAGGCAAGGATACTGGAGTGGGTTGCCGCTTCCTCCTCCAGGGGATCTTCCCGACCCAGGGATCGAACCCACATCTCTGGGGTCTCCTGCATTGGCAAGCGGGTTCTTTACCACTGCGCCAGCTGGGAAGCCCCTAAAGTGCTGTTTCAAGGACTCATCCTGTTGTTTGCTTCCCAGATGGAGAAAGAAAGGTATGACCCAGGGACACAGATGCGTCCAGAAGCCAAGAAAGATAAGAAAACAGACTTCTCTCCTACATTCCCCAGAAAGGAGCACAGCCTGGCCAACACCTGGATTTTGGTCCAGTGACCCTCAGGTCCCACTTCTTACCTCCCAAGCTGCACACTGACACATCTCTTCAGGGCGTGGATTCAGGGGTAGAACCTGTCCAGGAAGGAAGGGTTTAGAAGCTGTGTGGGTGAGTTCCTGATGATAATGTCACCATCAGAGTAGACTATGGCAGCTGGAGACTCTGACTAAAACCAAACCTAAGTATTTCCGGGGCTTCTCTGGTGCCCCGGTCGCTACGAATCTGCTTTGCGATGCAAGGGACGCTGGTTCACACCCTGGTCTGGAAAGAGTCTGAGCGCAGAGTCTGAGCCTCTGTCGAGAGCCTGCAAGCCGCAAACACTGAAGCCCGAGGGCCCGGGAGCCCGTGACCTGCAACAGCAGACGCCAGCGCGATGAGAAGCCTGCATGGCAATAAGGACCCGGTGCAGCCAGAAACAAACAAAAAAGAAAAAATATACACGGATATTAAACATTTCCAGGTAGGAAACCAGTGCTGCAGTAGGCCGTGGTGTCCGGAAGGGCTAACACACCACTGGGGTCTCCTCTGCTTTCTACTGTGGATGAATGCGCGTGCTGGAGAATATTTAAAGAATGAACGTGATCTAGTCATGTTTGTGGTGTTTCTAACTGTTAAGGCTGATTTTTTTTTCCACAGCATGTCCTGGTCAGAAATAAAAATACTATTCACTGTAGTTGCACAAAACATCTATTTAGCTTAAATTGCTCTGAATAGGAGCCCGTGTGATCTAGAAATAACAACGTGCCTATAAAAGCCAGTCAATTCCTATTCAGACAGAATTCCCAGTATTCAGAGAATAAACATGTTACACAACAAATTTCACAAAAATTTAGGATGATAAACAAGGTCAATGAAAATATAGCCTTAAGATTTCTTGATGAAGCCAGTTAAATCATTTAAATACTCAGAATCTTAGGTCTCAGGTTAAAAAAAAAATTAATACTCAGAAAATCATGTATCCCCCCAATGCGTATAAAGCCTCTGGCTGCAAAATTGAAAATGAACCAAAAAGAATAAGTAATTCTTACAGTTTGAGAAATATAGCTCATCCTTGTAAAGAGGCAACATATAGTCACATTCTTTTCAGCTTATCCAATAGTCTCTTAGATAAAACAAGCTATTTGTCCAAACATGCTTTAGTCATAGGGTAAAAATTTAAATAAATCTTGGTTCTCCAAGTGGTCATTTAGCAATACAATATGAAATACTCAGATAATTTGAAAAATCAAAATGACTTGCTAACAACATCCTGCATCTAATAGTTTTCATCCAAGTGTTTGGCATTCCCTGTTTGAAGTCACACGTTATCTTTTCATATGCAAAGCCATGATTTCAGAGGTTAACTTACTCTCAGGAAAGCTGGGGCAAGACTCCAGAAACAGTTCATCCATGGGTCTCCGCGGGTCCTGGAGAACAATTCACATTCCTTTTGGGTCACTACTACATCACGCTTTTAATGTCATGTTTATTGTGAACAGCTCCGTGTAGAATGGTTTCCGAAAAGGATTATGGTCTTAATTCAGCCGGACTGCCAAAAACACTATGCTCACATCACATGGCGATTTCTTTACAGTTTTCCATTTGTTTGTCTCCCTGCCAGCTCCTCAGCAGGGAGTTCGTAGCTGCAGATGGTTGGCTGGACACAGCAAGCGTAAGTACTATCAAATCAAAGGGAAGCTAGTCTTTTCCAATTAGCTTTTTCATACAAGGCCCTCATGGGAGAGATGACTCCCAACACAGTCTTTTAAAGAAACATAAGTAAAGAAACAGTTCAGAACAGAGCAGAGACAAGTAAAAAAAGAAAAAAAAAAAGAAAGACATGGAGAAGGGAACGGCAACCCACTCCAGTATTCTTGGGAGAATCCCATGGGCAGAGAAACCTGGTGGGCTACTGTCCATGGGGTCGCAAAGAGTTGGACACAGCTGAGCAGCTCACACACACACACACACACACACACACGCACATTCTGTGCTGAGCCTGGGGGATACCTGTGAGAAGCACTCATGCACCCATTTGAAAAATAAAAACAAAAAGACAAATATAGGAACGGGCCAGAAAGGAACTCAAAAGTCTCCATTTAGTTCTTAAAATCTGGATATAGAAATATGGTGATGAAGAATGTAATTTTTTTTAAAGGAACAAAATGAACTGAACTTCATCTGAGTTGTGTTACAGGCAAGCTACCTGCAGCATCTTTCGTGCAGTGGGGAACAGGAGAGTCCTTAGAGCAACGTCACCTAAAAGCACCTGCCCTCCCAAGATCTACAAGCTTGTTGCTGCAAAAGTGCCAGAAGGCACTGCTTTCTCTGTAAGCAGCCGCTGGTTTTCAGTAGTCTTGTTTATCATGTTATTGAAGAAACATTTCTAACAGGCAAGAGCTGCTGTTCTATCTTTATCTGAGCATTTCAGGTAAATCAAAGACGAGGTAATTCTAAAAAAAGTGAAAAAGTTGCTCAGGAAATTACATGAAATTGTAATTTCACGAAAGTGTAATTCGTGGAAAGAAAGGTGAGTGGGGACCAGCGTCTCTCTGCTCACCTTGTGGGTCGGTTACGCTCCCCTGGACTATAACCACTTCCCCAAAACGCCCCGAGGGTATGCTGTGCGGGTAATTCTCCAACCACGTAGACTCCTCCGTTTCCTATGGGCCATGCTGATCACAGGAGATCTTCCTCATTTATCTCCCATTCTCTCGTATTTATTCTGCTTCGAATTGCATGAGTCCAGAAATTGCTAGGCTAGCAAAATAGAGGCAGATTGAACTCATGAATGCTTACAACTGCAAGCAAAGACAGACTCTGATTGTTTCTGTACGTCTGCTGTCTTCTGCAGAAGATACAAAATTATCATACTTAATAATGCCTGCCAGAAAATATAATGCGGACATTTTGTTTTCAGATGAGCTTTGTATCTAGGAGAGAGATTATGTCTTCCGACCCCAGTTGGCTTCTGGACTGGATGTGCTGGCCTCTTCCTTGACCACGTGGTAACTTTTATAGTGTCGTAACACAGCAAGCACACCCTCATTAATCTTCTTTTTCAACATTTTCTTGATCAAGTCATGTCTGCACTCTTTTAAATAAGCTTTAGTTTCAGCTTCCCAATTAAAAAAAAATTGTCCTGTTGGGATTTCAAAAGTGGAATAGCACTAATTTTGTAGCATACTGTTCTTATGAAGTAACCACATATGGTATTTATTCTGTGCAAGGCACAGTGAAATATTGCCACACTGAGTAAACGTAATCTCATGAGGTGGGCTTTACCATGCATGTGTACGTGCCTGCTCAATTGTGTCTGACTCTTTTGAGACACTTTGGATTGTAACCCACCAGGCTCCTCTGTCCATGGGATTCTCCAGGCGAGAACCCTGGAGAGGTTGCCATGCCTTCCTCCAGGGGATCTTCCTGACCCAGGGATGGAACCCAGGGCTGTGTCTCCTGCATTGGCAGGCGGATTCTTTATCTCTGAGCCACCTGGATGTCGGGACCAGCCCAACAATGAACCGACCCGAGGGAGCGGTGCCGCAGAACAATAAAGAGAAGACTCAGAAGTGAAGTGGGGATCAGGGCGGATGCCACTCGCAGGCAAAAGCCAGATCCTAATCCTCACACGTCTTTTACTGTTAACTTCTACTTCCTTGTTCGTGCTCTAGAGAGATCCGTTCTTTACAGTCTCAGATCGGGGATAAAGACACAAAAAGCACAGTCCTCAGTGTCAAACCTTCAGGCCTTTCGTGACTTTCTTTAGCCCTTCGGCTAGTGACGCCCTTTCTCAGCAGCTCCCTCAAGGCTCTGGTCCCGGGAACTGTCACTGATGGTTTTCCATCGGTCACACCAGTACTTCAACATCTCGTTTTCAAGATGTCTTTCCACGATGTACTTTTTGCTACTCCCAGCCCTTCGCCTGGGGGGTGATGAGAAAGTCAATCTTATTTTTCAAAGAAGCCCCGTTAATTATAGTACAGGCCTGTGCATAGCATATCCCCTTCCCTGGAAAGCCCAGGCATTCATATAAGCACTCCTGTTTCACAGATGAGTAAAGTGAGTCCCTGAGCTTAAATAACTTGCACAAAATCAAACAGCTGGTGAGTAACAGAACCTGGGTTAAACCCCACCGTCAGCCTGGGAGCTCAGATGACAAGTGCTGTGTCGTGCGCCCTCTGCGTGTCTCTTCCCTCAACGAGTCTCACGGGAGGTGCATACATTTTACAGTTCTCCTTGACTTTTGCCTCCTGTGTTTTGCGGCAGTATTCTCCAGGGCCAGAAGTCAGACGCTGTCCTTTGCATGGAGCTAAAGCATCCTCCTGGACTCTCTTCTGGTGATTTGTGCTCTTCTGGTGATTTAAATATTGGGGCCGTGGACTTGTGTGCAGCCCTCCAAACTGTGCCAGGTCAAAGTGTATGGACCTGATCTGCCAAGAGATCACACGCCTGACGAGAGGCGGGGATGCTGCTGTTTTCCAGAGTCTTCTGCGCTCTTGCCCTTCACCCTTCCTGACCCAGCTGCACTGCCTGCATTCGGGTTTTGGTAGATACTCTCCCCCAATTGTCTTGTTTCTTAAGAATATAATAAGGATATCTCACTTGGTCCTGCTTTTTGAACTTCTCTTTGTCTTGCCACACCCTTTGTGTGACATATGACTGTCTTCCAATCTTATTGCAGTTCCACTCCTTGGGCATCTTTTAGCTTCTCTCTATGATCTGCCTGGGCTCCCCAGCTGCTCAGAGGTAAAGAACCTGCCTGCCGATTCAAGAGACACAGGAGACGCGGGTTAATCCCCTGGGTTGGGAAGATCCCCTGGAGAAAGGAATGCCTACCCACTCCAGAATTCTTGCCTAGACAATCCCATGGACAGAGGAGCTTGGCGGGCTATAGTCCATGGGGTCACAAAAGAGTCGGACATGACTTAGTGACTAAACATGATCTGCCTCTGGGATGTCTCATGGACCAGAATGATTTTATTTTTCTTTCACCTCTTCTGCAAATCCTTTTCTTTCCACAAGGACTGTGAGTCGTAGGGTCACCAGTCCGTTTCACCCGGCCGTTTGATGGCACGGGGTCTGCACTCAGCTTGCCCGTGGTTCTCTACTGCTCCATCCCCACACAGATGGTGTTTTTCCTCTGTTCCTCTGCTTGCTCTTTTTTTTCTCTCCTCATCTGGAAAGTTCTGAGTGAGAACCTCCTGGTATGTTGTTCTACTGGTGCTCACCTTTAAATGTTGGCCAGTGTATCTGAGCCTACTCTTTGGGAGATGGAAACACTCAGCATCTCCACCCGTCTTCCCTCCAGGGCCTGATGTGGACACACGCGCTCCCTTCCCACCCCTGAGGACGTCCTTCAGCACAGTCGACCTTGAAACCTTAGCCCTGCTTCTTATGGGCTGTGCAGTGTTGGCAAGTGATTTTCTCTGGAAACTTCACTTTCCTCACCTGTAAGTGACAAAGAACACAGCAGCATCCACCGGGGTCATATAGAATTTTTAAATTTAGGGTTTGTTGGGCAGGGTAGTAAAGGATGAGTATGTGATCACTTATGTGTGAAATCTGAAAAATAAATGACTGAATATAACAAATCAAATCAGAAATTGACTCACAGATACAGAAAGCAAGCCAGTGGTTACCAGTGGGGAGAGGGAGGTAGGGGAGGAAACGGGGTTGAGAGGCACGGTTCACTGTGTGTGAATACATACGCTGCAAGGGCGCCCTGTGCAGCACAGGGGAAGAGCCAGTGTTTGGCAATAACTGTAAGTGAAGCATAATCTGTAAAGATTTTGAATCACTACATTGTATGCATGACACTAATATTATATATCAGCGATAAGGAAGTGAAAGGCACTCAGTCGTGTCCGACTCTTCGTGACCCCACGAACTATACTGTCCATGGAATTCTCTAGGCCACAATACTGGAGTGGGTAGCCTTTCCCTTCTCCAGGAGATCTTCCCAACCCAGGGATCGAACCCAGGCCTCCTGCATTGCAGGCGGATTCATTACCAGCTGAGCTACAAGGGAAGCCCAAGAATACTGGAGTGGGTAGATTTTCCCTGCTCCAGATCTTCCCGACCCAGGAGTTGAACAGGGGTCTCCTGCACTGCAGGCAGATTTTTTACCACCTGAGCAATCAGAGAAGCCCCACATATCAACTATACTTCCATTAAAAAAAAAAGTCAAAGAACTTGTGTCTGTTTTTAAGCTCTAGGAAATTTTCAGCTAATACATTGGTCAAATATGGCCTGCCTTCTAGTCAGTTTTTTTTTACTGGAAGTTTACTAGCTCTTTGGGATCTATTTTCCCTGTCTTACCTTTTGCCTAACTGCCATCTTGAAACTGGAAGGCAATCTGTTTCACACCACACAAAAACAAACTTTCCACTATACAATTTTAAACTTTCTATTTTATTTTTTTATAAAATCTGTCTTTGTTATTCATTTTTATCCAGGCATAGCTGCTTTACAGTGCTGTGAGAGTGTCACGGTACAGCGAAGAGAATCAGTTATACATATACATAGGATTGCTCTTTTTTGGATTTCCTTCCCAGTTAGCTCCCCACAGGACCCTGAGTGCCGGTTCCCTGTGCTATTCAGCAGGCTCCTCCGTCCACGGGACTCTCCAGGCAAGAACACTGGAGTGGGTTGCTGTGCCCTCCTCCAGGGGATCTTCCCGACCCAGGGATCGAACCCGCGTCTCTTGTGTCTGTTGCATTGGCAAGCGAGTTCTTTACCACTAGCACCAACTGGGAAGCCGTTTTAAAATTATATATACTGCTAATTGTTACATATGGCATGAGCTTAAACAACATCAACAGAGAATGACTGGGCTGGAGGTTTCAAGGGCCCTCTGAGTGGCAGAGGAGTTTCCATCTCATGGTGGTATTAACCTCTTCATCGACATTTCCCAGCTCCTGCTCCTTAGAAAGTTCTAAGAAGACCTGAATGGGAGGCAAAGAAGAAGGAAAAACAATAAGCAAGCCGTTCATTGGCCTCAAAAGAAACCGGCGATATACATGGGGCTTCTATGTGAAATTTACAGGAATGACGCCAGACCACACGGGATGACTCACCTTTTCCAGGGTGCACTGAGAGAGGCTGTATTCTTCCAGGTTAAAGTTACGTTTCACTGAAAAAAAAAAAAAAAGACTGGTAGCAGATGCTTACGATTTATTTATTACCAACCATCTTTTCAAAGTCATCTGAAATAAAAGTGCCAGTATCGGAACACAGAGCTGAAGGAGCAACTGCTTGGTGAACGAACAAAATAGTGAACAGTCACAGTATCGGCATAAACGCATAGTAAACTCACCTTGCCATTAGAATCTTCCCACATTACTTACTGATAAGATGGTTTATTACTGGGTTGGCCACAAAGTTCTTTCGTAACATCTTATGGAAAAACTCAAACGAACTTCGTAGCCAACCTATTTCGTAGTACGTGTATCTTGGGGAGACAGCTAAGTTCCTTGAGGGACTGAGGAACTCACCAATACATTCTTACACACCGAGGAAGGTTGCAATTCCATCGCATTCCCTTTAAAAAGATCTCAAAGTCCTGCGTCACTGTGCTACAGCCAGTTCCTCTGCAGGCCCGTCTCTCTACCGGGCTTCCCCACCAGGAAATCTCCGTGAGATGGGCCTTCAGATGCACTCCATACACACTCACGGGGGCACAGTTCACCATTGACACACTGAGGATCCTCTATGCATGAGCCACCCTTGGGTGCCAGGGACGGAGTAGCAGAGATCAGGCAAAGCCTAAACCTCTGCCTTCATGCCGTCTGCATTCTAAAGAAGCACTTAAATGTGTAATAAAGTAAATAATAGTAGCTACTCTGGAGAAAAGATATATCTAGGAAATAAGAGATGTTGGTGCTCTTTTTCCAGGATGGTTTTAAGGAAGGCCACAGTAATAAGGTGATAATTGAGCATAAACCTAAAAGAAGTGAGGAACAGCCTGGATATTTAAGAAGCAGAATTCCGGGAAGAAGGATTAGAGTGTTAAGCCCCGGCACAGGAGTAGGTAGGTGTGTCTGGTACGTTTAGGAAGAGCAAGAGAGCAAGCCAGAGATTTCTTTCGTCTCAAACACGAGGAGTCGGGCGCCGTTCCAGGCTCTTCCAGATGCGCTGAATCAGTCCTCCGAGCCATCCTGCCAGGCGGCCACGGACACCGCCTTTCCCTTAGAGACGAACCACCCAGACACACAGCTGTTACGTAGCTTGACCAATGTCTCCTAGCTCGCAGCTTGTTCTAACAACAGAACTACTCTGTGATCTAGAAACCCCACTCCTGGATATATAGCTAAAGAAAAGGAGAACACCAATTCAAGAAGACTCATACACTCCAATGTTCAAACACAGCATTGTCTACAGGAGCTAAGATACGGAAGCAAACTAAGTGTCCATGGAGAGATGAATGGATGAAGACAGTGTGCTGTATGTACGCATGTCTCACACCGAATAAAAACGACAAGCATACATTGCACAGCGCAGGGAATACAGCCAGTGTTTGATAATAATTTTAAATGGAGTATAATCTACAAAAACTTTGAACCACTATTTTGTTGCCTGAAATAAATATAAAAGTGTAAATCAACTGCACATCAACTGAAAAATGAACATCATTCTTCAAAGGTTTTATTTTAAAATGGCCATTCTTACCTGTCTCTAACTTGTGAAAGGCCTGAGAGAGAGGCTGGACGTCCTGCACGGGCAGTCTGTAAGCCAAGAAGGAGGAGTACCTGGAGACAGAAACAGTGTCACACTTCCTCTTGAGTTTCAAGGGGAAAAATGACCATCAAAATAAATGCTGATGTTAAAAGTTAGCAAATAAATTTTATTATTAAAAAAATTATTAACAGATAAAATGAATGCAAAATAACATTTGGCTTCAATATGAAACAATAAGATAAATTTCAATAGATATTTCTTGCAGTGGCTTTGTTGGCTGGCGATTGGAGATAATTCTCCTGGAAATGATCCAGTATAATTACATTTATGCTCCAATACTTCGGCCATCTGATGCAAAGAGCTGACTCATTGGAAAAGATCCTGATGCTGGGAAAGATGGAGGGCAGGAGAGGGCGACAGAGGATGAGATGGTTGGATGGCATCACCAACTTGATGGACATGAATTTGAGCACATTCCAGGAAATAGTGAAGGACAGGGGAGTCTGGCGTGCTGCAGCCAATGGGGTTGCAAAGAGTCAGACACCGTTTAGCAACTGAACAACAACAACGCTCAGTTTTGTTTATTGAAACCTTTTTCTTGTGGAACACAGACATTCTGAATGAATCCCTTTGATGAGTTTGATGATTTAGAACGAATCCCACTGTTTCATCCTTGTAACCAGAAACTGAAGGCAAGAGTCACACGGTTGAGAGTGAGGGTCATAACAGTGAGGGGTTGAGACGGCGGTAAGTGAGGCTTTCCTGACCTCTGCTGACTTAAAAAAAGCACAACACGAGAGCTGTGAGTTAAGAGTGATTTGGGGCAAAATGAGGGCTGAAGCCTGAGAGACAGTGCCTGAGATTGCTCTGAGACTGCACTGCAGTGCTTGAGACTGCTCCGCAGAGGCAGCGGGGCAGGATCAGCATGGAGGTGGTTCTGGTGGAGGGGGCTACGTCCAATCAGACAAGTGTGTTTTTGCAGAGGATTCTGCTGGTCTCATGACGGTTGCTGCTGACCACGAGGAGCCGTCGACGCCACGAAAGAGGTTAGTGCTTTTCTAGATGTGGGGAGGTGCAAGAGTTGGGCTTGTAAAATGGGCTCCTGAGAACATCTAACCATCTGAGGACCGGTCCTGCTTCCCTGGAGCACAGAAGCCTCATGCCTGCCCTCTCCCCGGAACTCTCTCGGGGGCGTTGGAGGCCCGCAGCTGCAGTAGCACACGGTTTGATCCTCGTAGAGGGAGGCAGGCCGATGGCTTGTGCCAATCTGCAGTTGACCCAGCTCAAAGGACAGGAAGTGCCAGGGCCGATTTCTGCCCCCATCCCCTCCTCCCACCTCTGCTGAGACCTCAGGCCCCACACACGGCTTGCTCCTGACAGACTAGGAAGCCCCCAGCCGCCCCGAAGCTGCTCAGGCCCCGGTCTCTGCCCAGCCCTGCTCTCCTGCCTCTCGGTCTCCATCAAAGCCGCGGCTCGAGGGTCTGGGAATGGGACTGAGTCTGCGTCCCCGCCCCCGCTTAGATGATTCCGTCACTTTGTACTGGGTGTCACACCTGCTTCTTCCGTGGCTTCTCTCCCCGAGGAATTTCAAATTCAGCTCCTGCTCCAGCTCTCTGCCCACCCCTTAAAAAACCACACCCTGTGCCTCTATGCTCACAGACACACTCCCTTCTGTTCTTCATTGTGAGGCAGGCAAACTCCACTAAAGGGACATGCTTTGATGATCCCAATTGCTATTTCCGATGGGGCCGATTCACCCTAAACAGTTGTGTCTTTAAAACGGTAAATATTTACAACTTTTAAATATTTACGGGGAAGCCCCGGGAAGGTGTCCCGGGCTGGCTGCACTTCTGTGCAGATTCAGGTAATCAGAACTTCCTCTCTGGTTTTTCCAAGTCCCGCTCCAGACCTGGGGACCAGGCTTGGGTGGCCACGGAGGCCCAGGCCGGTGTCCCCAGGCCTCCCTGGGGGAGGCATATCTTTCTGGGGACGCTCACAAATCTCCTATAATCAGGAAGACGTAAATCTGTTTCTGAGATCCCTCCCTTGCTGCTGAAGTCTAATTGCCCTCACAGAGCAGAGAAGGAACCATGGGTGGGAAAAGCCAACCTGCCCCTCCACAACCAAGAGTGCCTTCACCTTTCCTGCTGGGCGGCCCGAGGGAAAAGCCTCAGGACCTCCGTGTGGACCGACGTCCCCTGGGCAGCCTCCTTCAGTTTTAGTTCCAGAAGGTAATCCTTGCCAAGGCTGTTTTTCAGGTGCTGGATGGAGCCGATGCATCTGCGAACAAGAAGGAAGACACGCTGGGAAAATCTCACCCCTGGGATTTTTTCCTGTTATTCTTAAATTTCAGATGTAGGGAAAGAGGTCCCTGAGCGGGGGAGAGCTTCAGCTGGCTACAGTGGTTTTGCCCTTTTCATGCTGCTGTGTTAGCTCCTAAGTTGTGTCCAGGTCTTTGCAACCCCCTGGACTGTAGCCCGCCAGGCTCCCCTGTTCATGGGATTCTCCAGGCGAGAATACTGCAATGGGTTGCCATTTCCTTCTCCAGGGGATCGTCTAGAACCAGGGATCAAACCTACATCTGGATTCTTTACTGCTTAGCCACTGGGCAAGCCTGGCCCTTTCATAGCAAGGCTTGTTTAGAAATCGAGGGCAGGCTTGGGCCGGCACCCACCTCAGGCTCCCGGACACCATGACGGCCACGCGGTCGCACACGGCCTCCGCTTCCGCCATGGAGTGGGTGGTCAGCAGGGCGGCCCTCGCTGTGTTTCTAACGGCTGTCTGGATCGTCTGCCTGAATGAGCCCCAACAGTAACGCCAAAATTTAAAAAGGGTGAGAAAAAAGAGAGACAGAAGGGAAATTTTATGGATAAAATACAATTCATGAATCATACTTAAATTCTAAATTAAAGAAAAAACAGGAAAATGTGATTGCATAGGAGGCTCTGATCATAGTTTTTAGGTGTTTTTAGGTGTGTCAATGGCATTCTGGTTAAGTTGGAAAAAAAAGAAAATTTCATTTCTTTTGCATAAGATAACGGAGATGTTTACAAATGAACGATATGATGCCTCATATTTGCTTCAAAATAATTGGCAAGCAACACAGAGAAGTGGGTGGGGGCAGAGATGAAGAAAGACACACGGAGGGCGTGTGGCTTAACAGGCCACACGTGACCTTCCCGTTCGTATAAGATTTCCTTAACAGAGCTCTTTTAAAAAGTTGGGAAAATACCGGACAGACACAAATATGAAAGTGGATTGGAGGGTTTTACAACTCCAAATATAAAGTCCTCGATAGGAATATAAGAAGGATTTAAAAACTATTCAAAGAAAATCTAGATCAACAAATTTAACAGGATAGGTAAAGTCAGGGGGGAAAAAAGCAAAGGAGGAAAATGTACTAGCAAGGCAATAGTTTCTAAGGAAAAAGTTACAGACATCTCGACAATTGGCAAAATTAATCTACATTCCAAATCGCAAGACCTAGAATTCCAGCAAGATACTGAGAGGTTTCCTAATCCCACGGGAACGCCACTTGAAGCTGGTACACTTTGAGGGAATGTGCTGCTCGGTCGCTCAGTCGTGTCCGACTCCTGCGACCCCGTGGATGGTAGCCCGCCAGGCTCCTCCGTCCATGGGCGTCTCCAGGCAAGAACACTGGAGCGGGTGGCCATGCCCTCCTCCAGGGGATCTTCCCGACCCAGGGGCCAAACCCCATCTCCTACATTGACAGGTGGGTTCTTTACTCCTGAGCCACCAGGGAAGCCCCTGAGAGGATCCACTTGTTAAAACCTGGATTCCCTAGTACTGCGAGTTGTCTCTGCTCAGCTAGGGGTCAGTGGGTCTGCTTTTCCAAGGTCAGCTTAAAAACGCTCCTTTCCTGGAAGGTCCCTCCTCCTGGCCCTGCGGGCGCTGCTCACCACAGCTGCTCCTGCTCTGCGGGGTCCAAGCCTGTGGACGGCTCATCCAGAAGCAGGACGGGCGGGTCTCCCAGGAGGCTCAGCACAAAACACAGCTGCAAGGCAGAGACACGGGGCTGTTCCTGCCACCGCCCGCCACCCGCACAGGAAGCCCATGGGACACACGCACCTTTCTGGCAGCCCCTCCTGGTAGCTTCTGCACGGGAATGTTCAGCTGCTCGTGCAGCTTGAAGGCGTCCACCAGTCTGCTGGGAAACAGGGTGATACGGTGAGATCAGGAGAGGATGTGGGGAGAAGGCAAACCCCACGCCGGGGTGCAGCCCCGGGTCCCCTCCCTGGCTCCATCACGCTCAGAACTAACCATCAACACAACATTGTAAAGCAGTTCTCCCCCAATTAAAAAAAAAAAATTAAAATCTAACCATCAGAGAATAAAGTTTATTCTGCACACGAAAGATTTACATCTCATAAAAAATTTTAAAACTAACTTGAATTCTAATGAAATAGATGATTATTCATTCACTTAACATTTTTTCAATTTATTTTGTTGAAGTATAGCTGATTTACAACGTTGTGCTAATTTCTGCTGTACAGCAAAGTGAATCAGCTATATGTATACACATTTTTTTTCATATTCTTTTCCCTTATGGTCTAACCCAGGATATTGAATAGAGTTCCCTGTGCTGTACAGTAGGACTTTGTTATTTATCCATTCTACATGTGAGAGCTGGCACCCGCCAAGCCCAGACACCCTCTCCGTCCCTCCGTATCCCAGGCTCCCCGGGGCAACCACAAGTCTGTTCATTTCTGTTTCTTTGATAAGTTTATTTGGACCACAGTTCAGATACCACGTGTAACTGATACCCTATGTATCACTGAACACTGACAATTATTCTATGCCGTTTACTTTTAAAGGTCCCCCAGCCAGGGATGCAGGGTTTGGCCCCTGGCCTCCATCATCCCGCCCCACCCCTGCTGCTCCCGGAAGATGGAGATGTCCCCCCCTACTCCCCACTCCTTATCAGCGACAGCACAGAGGAACCTCATGGGCATGCAGTACCGTGAGATGGCCACGCGGGCGTCCGCTCGCTGCAGCCCTTTCACGGCGGCGAACACCTCCAGATGCTCGCGCGTGGTCAGGCTGGGCCACAGCACGTTCTCCTGGGGACAGTAGCCCAGGAACCGGATGCTGGCGTCCCCCTGATGATCCAGATCCGAACCGTACCCCGTCAGCTCCACCTGAGAAAGTGCGCTGGTTTCAGAAGCGTGCAGGCTCGTCTTCAGCCACGTGATTCCTCGAGAAACTGACTTGTGGCTAATGGACGCCTCAAGTTTTTGGACATTGGAGGAAGTCACCCCATATATTTATTACAGAAAACTCTTTACTCACAGTGCAGTCTCACAGGGACACCACCTCTACCTATTATAGCATGTCTATTTGGGGAACAGAAACTGCATCTTCATTTGCACTACCTCTCCAGCTGTTGGCTTCATCATCCCAGATATCATTCTAACAGACGAACTTTTACCAGCACCATTAGGTCCCAGCAATCCCAAAATTTCTCCTGAAAGAGAGGCACCCGCCATCAGTATTGGAAGTAAACCAGTAACATAAATCTGCTTCTTCAGCAACTTTCTGAGATTCGTGTTCATCTCCATTGCCATTTTGAAATTTATATCATATATGTAATCCATGTCACCAAAGCATGTTCTTTAACCCCTATAATTATATAAAACATTTTGCAAAAAAGCTTAGAGACTGACATTTGCTGTCCATCAGTTCAGTTCAGTTCAGTCGCTCAGTCGTGTCCAACTCTTTGCGACCCCATGAATCACAGCACGCCAGGCCTCCCTGTCCATCACCAACTCCCAGAGTTCACTCAAACTCATGTCCATCGAGTCGGTGATGCCATCCAGCCATCTCACTCTCTGTCGTCCCCTTCTCCTCCCGCCCCCAATCCTTCCCAGCATCAGAGTTTTTTCCAGTGAGTCAACTCTTCCCATGAGGTGGCCAAAGTATTGGAATTTCAGAAAAGGTTGCTGTCCATACATGGGTCTTTTTCCAGATTACTTTTCCAGTGAAAAGGTGTCCATAATTTTTTATACGGCAAATGGCTGACCTGCTTATTACCTAAGTAATTCCTAAACCCGGGGAGTCAGGCACCTTTTCTCTGTCTCAAACCCCACCACCTGTGTCTGAGTCATTATCATCTTTAATCTGAGATGGTACGATGATATGAAAGCCTCTTAACTTGTCCACCACCCAGATTCATGGACAAATAACAGCCAGGGTGAAACATTTTTCAAAGTATCAATTAAATGGTGACAAAAACCCTCAAGTGGCATTCTGCTCAATTGGCCTAAAATCTAAACTCTGCCATTGTTCACGCTGGACCCCGCAAGCCCTGCTCACCTCTGAGGGCTTCCCTTCCGTTCACGGAGCACCTGCTGGCCTCTCTGAGTACCTTACCCACTCCAAAGGCATGCCTGCGTCTGAGCCCTCGCTGTTCCCTCTGTCTGGGATGCTCTTATCTCTGCACGCTGACATTGCTGGTGCCTTCTAATCACCTAGAGCTGAGCTGTGCTAAGTCGCTTCAGTCGTGTCTGACTCTGTGTGACCCCATAGACTGAAGCCTGCCAGCCTCCTCTGTCCATGGGTTTCTCCAGGCAAGAATACTGGAGTGGGTTGCCATGCTCTCCTCCAGGGGATCTTCCTGACCCAGGGACTGAATCCAAGTCTCTTATGTCTCCTGTATTGGCAGGTGGGTTCTTTGCCACTACACCAACCTGAAGCCTGTCATCACCTGGATCTTGGCTTAAATGTCTCTGCTCAAGAAAAGTCTTCCCTAACCCTAAGCTTCCCTGGTAGTTCAGACAGTAAAGAATCCACCTGCAATGCAGGAGACCTGGGTTCAATCCATGGGTTGGGAGGATCCCCTGGAGAAGGGAATGGCAACCCTCTCCAGTATTCTTGCCTGGAGAATCCCATGGACAGAGGAGCCTGGTGGGCTACAGTTCATGGTGTCGCAGAGTCAGATCCGACTGAGCGACTGAGGCTCTCAGACTTCAACCCTTAGTGAACGTGGCCCTGAGTCACTCAGGTCATTTCACAGATTTGAATGCTCCCCACAGAACCTGCCAGTGTGACATCTGAAACTTCTCTTGATAAGTCATTTTTGTTTGCTGACCCCTCTGCGGATGTGAGGTCATGCATTTGTCTGTTTGCTTCATAATTACATCTCTGGATTCTTGAACAGCCCCTGGCACACTCAAAAAACCATCTGTTGAAGGACTGAATGGATGCTTCATCGAGTGTAACAGTGTTGATAACCTCGATGGTCACTGGGCATTTCTAAAAATAATGGCGAATTTAAACAGTGACTGTTCCAAACCTTTTTTAACACAGAAAGAGATATTTCTCACTGCTGTCTTCTTCCTCCTTCTTGAAAAGCACCTTTTCTTCTGACCTGCATATTCTTTGTGCAGACAACTAGCAATAATGACCAGTTTCTGGAACACAGAACAGAGTGATTTTCCTCTTAAGCAGTAGTCACTTATCATTTCTATGCTCTGCCTCCTGGAACCTCTCTTGCCCTCTGTCCTGAACCAAACCATATTTGCGTTGAGGGCAATCCATATTGCTTGTCTCAACTGTGACATGCGTTTGTGGATGTTGACAATACTTCTTGATAAAACCAGATGAGTGAATAAAGAATATATATAAAACTCAGTATAAAAAGAAGGAAATCATGTCATTTGCAACAACGTGGATGGACCTAGAGATGATCACACTAAGTGAAATTAAGTCAGAAAGATATGACAAATATATATGAAATCACTTATATGTGGAATCTAAACTCTAACACGAAGAAACTTATCTGTGAGACAAACACACAGAAGATGAGTGGACGGAGTAAACGGCACCATTTCAGGCTGGCTTCTTGCCTTCCAGTAACAGTAGTATCTAAACTCATGTGAACACCTCCCACATCAAAATCAAACAGTAATCCTTAAAATCTTAATCTCTACCCGGCATTCTATAACAAATCTCACATAAATTCTTTGACTCATGAAACTGCGGGGTCTGAAATTGCAGCTCTACATATCCAAGTCCATTTTTCTCAAAAAAACCAAAAAGATGAAACCAGTGTGATTTGCATTCCTCTTTGAACGTCAAGGACTTTGAAAGAAGTGCCTGCATATTTAGGAATTACATAAATGCATGGCTTCCCAGGTGGTTCAGTGGTAAAGAACCCGCCTGCCAGTACAGGAGATCCTTGCGATGCGGGTTCAATCCCTGAGTCGGGAAGATCCCCTGGAGGAGGGCATGGCAATCCACTCCAGTGTTCTTGCCTGGAGAGTCCCACGGACAGAGATGCCTGGTGGGCTGCAGTCCATGGGGTCACAGAGTTGGACACCGCTGAGCACGACACACACACCAAACTCCAAACGTTCTAAACAAAGCCCAGCACGTCAGCCTCTGCTCCTGAGCTCTTGAATATTCCATTAACACTCATTTTGCCACTTGTGTCCCTACCTCCTCTATTGACATGTTCAGGGCGGTGGCTGTTCTTATTCTTTCTGCTTGAACATCTTCGTCTTCACCTACAGGTTTTTCTGCATTTGAATGAGCATCTCTGCTTTTGGGGGAAATTCTACAGAAAAGATGAAATACCCAGCATGTGATTTTTTGCTAGGTATCAAAAATCAGCTTCTCTAACTATCCCTTCCACTCCCCCCCACCCATAGGCTTGTCCACTCAGCTATATTTAAAATGGATAACCAACAAGCTCCTACTGCAAGCACAAGGAACTCAACGTTATGTGGCCGCCTGGATGGGCGGGGAGTTTGAGGGAGAATGGATACAGGTATACGTATGGTTGAGTCACTTTGCTGCCCACCTGAAACTATCACATTGTGACTGGCTATACCATAATTCAAAATAACAAGTTAAAAAAATCAGCTTCTCTGTGATTTCACCGTGGTCCTTTCAGCAAACTGGTGATGAATATCATGTCTATGATTATGACTAATATCATGACTGTGAATATCATGTCTTCTTCTGCCAGGAATGCCCACCCCTGCGGCCGAATCCCCTTCTTGGCGTTGGCTGCCCTTCTCCTAATGAGTGTCTCTGATCCTTCCGCGTTTCTCAGCAAGTTCTGCCGCTGCTTTAAACATCAGGCCACCTGTGTTCTTCTCCACTGACTCTGAGCCCACGTTGCTCGCACCCAGTATTTGCCTTGTATCCTTTACTATTTGGCGCTTCCCTGGTGGCTCAGACTCTGCCTGCAGTGCAGGAGACCTGGGTTCGATCCCTGGGTCGGGAAGATCCCTGGAGAAGGAAATGGCAACCCACCCACTCCAGTATTCCTGTCTTGACTGTTGACCCTTACTAGAGTCTCTCCGCTGCTGAAACACTGAGTTGTGCTGCCAAACCAACCCCATCCTATCGCTCTGGTCAAGCACGTGTGACCCTCTTGAGTGGGAGAAGGGCCTGTCTGAGTTCTCATTAAAATGCTTTTCTTAGTGTGTATATTTCATTTACGTATAGTTGACTTACAGTGTTCCAGATGCACAGCAAGGTGATTCAGTTATGTGTACATACATATATTATTTTTGAGATTATTTTCCTTTGTTAGTTATTATAAGATATTGACCACAGGTCTCTGTGCTATACAGTAAACCTTTCTTGCTTACACAATATCTATTTTTTTTTTTTTTTTTAGTTAGAAATCTAGCATTCTATTCATACTAAGTCAAACATGTATTTGAGTTCTCATTAAATTTCTGAGAGTGTGAAAGCTCCCTTACGCTGATTGATGGCAGAACTCTGCCTGGCGATTCAGTCACTGAGTCGTGTCCGACTCTTGCCACCCCATTGACTGTAGCCCGCCAGGCTCCTCTGTCCTTGGGATTCTCCAGGCAAGAGTACTGGAGTAGGTTGCCATTTCCTTCTCCAGGAATTCTTCCCAACCCAGGGATCGAGCACGGGTCTCCTGCATTGCAGGCAGATTCTTTTACCAACTGGGCTACAAGGGACGCTTCTGCCTAGGTGTCCCGTTTCCTGGCAGTTCAGCTAGAAATCCGTTGACCATGTTGAAAATCATCACGCTATTTATACTATCAATATAAGTCAGCATTAAGAGGCTGAGGGTGCAGCCACTCCCTAGGAATACTAAAATGCAATATTAAGTATGAAATTAACTTTTATCCCAACCTGAAAACAGGATCCTTTTGCATTATTTTCTTTCCACATTTTGCTTCTAGGCATCGCAGGACAAACATGAAGAGCAAAGCCTGAAAGTAAGGCTAGGAGTAAAGAAACACGGTTACGCTGAGGGGTGAGTGCACATCAGAAACGTCCGAATCATAGTTTGGGTCTTTGGTCTTCAGATGAAACGGGTGTGAAGCATTCGTACAGATCAGCTCTGTAGTAACAGTCCAACTTGGGGAACCCGCCTCCTTTCTTTCTTCCTGTTGTACAACCTACATCCAGTCTGTCAGCACACGTGACCTGCTTCTCCTTTCAAAGTTACCCGGAACTCCGGGCTGCCCCCACCCCGCCGGGGCCATCGTTGCTGACAGTAACACCGCAGCCCCTGGCTGTGGGCCTCACTTCTTCCCCTGCCCCAAACGTCTACTCTCAACACAGCAGAGAGAGCTGTTTTAGAGCATAGGTTAGAGCAGAGCACTCCCCTGAAAACTGCGCTGGCTCCTGGCTCTCACAAAGGAGGATCAAAGTCCTGGACGTGACCCAGGGCCTCCACATCACGTCCCTGCTCACTGTGCACTCAGCCTGGCTGCTCTGTGACTTATCCTCCCCTGTGGCCACCCTGCCGCCCGCCTGACCCTGGGTCCAGCCAGGGTCACTCTCCCGCCTCCTCCGGGAATATTCCTCCCCATGATGTCCCCACAGCTCGCTTCCCTGCCTCCTGCGGGTTTTTTATTTTTGAACTCCATCCATCTCACACAGCAGGCTATTTATTTAGTTTATTATCTGCCTCCTTCCACCAGAATTTAAGCCCCATGAGGGCAAGGACGACTATTTTTGATCTATGCCTAGAAAAGTACTGCCACATATGCAAAGACACTAATTTTCTTCAGCCCATATACACCAGTATAATCATTTTCCTTTTTCTTTTTTTCCTTTTGCTTTGTTTGTCTCTAATCGCAAAGAATTTAATTATATTGCATGTATTTTTTTTACAAACTGAAATTTGGAGGGGGCAGAAGACAGGATAAATAAGAAAATCTAATTTTACACTGCATTCTGGGTTTGCACAGTCCATTCATGCACCTAAGAAGCAACTAGGATGTAGAACCATATCTGAATGCAATTGCTTTGTCTAAGATTATATTAAAAACACTTTCAAAGTTGGCACACTTCAGACAAGATCAAAGAGTTACTACAGTAAGTGATAACCCCCCAAAAAAGTAGGCGATGAGGTAGAAAAGCCATCTTACTATTAGGCATACTAGAAGATCAGCTGCACTCAGGTCATAATTTGCCTCTTCATATTTTATCCTGTATTGAATGATTCTCTGCAAAGACCAAAAAAAAAAAAAAGGCTCAATGGAAATTCGTCAACTTTCTTATTTGCATTTAATTAACATGGAATTTTACATATTGGAGATTTCCCTCATTAAGTTTGATCCCCTCTTTCTGCCCTGATGACAAGCAATTCCCCACAGAGAAAAGAGAGGACCCCTACCCAACCCTGTCCGCCTCTCCAAGGGGGTGACCTGTCTGTCCATCTCTTCCTTCTATTTTTCCTTTATATTTTGGTTTAATGTTCGCTGAAAGTCTACTCAAGCATAACAGACAGAGTGGTCTACACTGGGAGTGACTCTAGGTCTCCTCCCTCTTTGCCCCAAATGACCCCCAGGAACCGTCCTGAGTCCCAGGGGTGACTGTTTCCACCACAATAATCGGTCCCATCTTGTGATTCTTTCTTCATCAGCGACGCGTTAAGAAAGTCACCCATCCCTCCCCAACCGTGTGTGACACACGTGGGTTGGTGTATTTCGCCTCACAGGGTGACGTACATCTTAGGAGAGAAACGCTTTGCGTGAAGGAATGAGTTTGCAGTCGGGAATTCCAGGCAGTGCCGGTGAAGGGAAAGGACATTCTGCAGCCGATTTCCTGGGTCCCTGGGAGCACACGGGGTCAGGGGACGCCTCGCGACTCCCTTTAAACCACCACCTCCTGGAGGACGGCATGCGCCTGGCCGGGCTCTCGCGCTCGCCTGGCCATCCGGCTCCTCCTGTGTGAAGTGCCTCTGCGTCTTCAGGGCCCCGTGCACCCTCTCCAGCATCCCTGCCTTGGCTTGACCCGCCTGCCATTCGTCAGGACCCAGTGTAAAGCCGGCTCCCCGCAGGGCCCTCGGGCTCCCCAGGGACCCAGCTGGACTCGGAACTGCCCCTCGCCCCTCGCCGTCTCCTTGGCAACCTCGAGGCCCCTGGTGCTGACCGGCTGAGGCTCTGTCTCCACGAAACTGTGAGAGGAGGTGCTGCCCTGCTTGTCGCGGAGCCTGAACTACTGGGACAGCTCACAGCATAGCTGCTGTCGTCATCAGCCACTCAGTCGTGTCTGACTCTCTGCGACCCCACGGACTGCAGCACGCCAGCCTTCCCCGTCCATCACCAAATCCCGGAGTCCACCCAAACTCATGTCCATCGAGTCGGTGATGCCATCCAGCCATCTCACCCTCTGTCGTCCCCTTCTCCTTCTGCCCCCAATCTTTCCCAGCATCAGGGTCATTTCCAAAGACTGGAAATGACCACCTTCGCATCAGGTGGCCCAAGTATTGGCGCTTCAGCATCAGTTTATTTCTGTTTCTCAATGAGTAAGTGTTATTGTATGTGAGCATACGCTCACAATGGATAATGAATACCCATGGAATCAGGCAACGTGTTTCCATCTGGCATTCATTTTAAATGCATTTGACAAAGCTTATGTCTTGTAAAGTGCATATGGCAGAAGCTTTTATTTTTCTTTTTTGGCTGCCCGGCATGCCTTTCGGGATCTTAGTTCTCTGATCAGGGATTTAACCTGGGCCCTCCACCGCAAAAGTGCAGAGTCCTAACTACTGACCGCCAGGGAATTCCTGGCAAAACTTTCAAAATGGCTTTAATGTGGTTAAATTCTCATGCCATAAAATTCATTCATTTTAAGTGTACGATTCAAAGATTTTTAGTAAATTAGCAGAGTATCACCACAATTCAACTTAGGAACATTTCCACCACCCCAAAGAGATACCCACTCCTTTCCCACCTCAGCTCCCAGGAAAACACCAGCCTGCTGTCTGTTTTCGCAGATTTTGGCAAAGCACTTTAATAGGCTGCGCATTCAAAATTAATGGCACATTTGATAACATTTCTTACCTCGTGCAAAAAAGCTATAAATCCACTCAAGGTTGCTGAGGGAGCTAAAACCATGCAAGCTATCAGGACAGGGATGTCTAACCCAAATAGCATAGTGATGCCAAATGCGATGACCGTGATCTACAAGGCAAGGGGAAACATTAGCGTCACACACACTCAATCCTCTGATCTTTGAGGAAATACTTAAGATGCAGGTGTTCTGACCAAATACATGGGAATTTTCCCTTGTGTGGACACACTCCTTTCAAAGGGAGAAAGGGAAGGCGGGAGATTTTGTTATGAGAAAGTGTAAGACCTTCCGCTCCCAACAGAAAATTCTTAGAGGGAAAATCTGGAGACAACGGTGAGAGCTAAATTGTCCAAACAGACTCACTGAGACCTCAGTTTTATCCCAAGTCTGTCACTAATTTTTGTGTGACTTTATATAGGTTACTTGACTAGCAGATACTATTAGGTACAGGACGGATAAACAAGGTCCTACTATAGAGCACAGGGAGCTACATTCAATATCTTGTGACAAACCATAATGGAAAAGAAAGTATATATGTAACACTCACTTTGCTGAACAGCAGAAATTAAACTCAACATTGCAAATGAACCACACTTCAATAAAAAAATTAAAAAGAAATTTATAAGGATTAAAGCATCAAAGAAAAAAAAATCCAAAAAGAGAATACTTCATTTTTTCCCTCCATAAAATGAGGGGAAATATACTAGATAATCTTGATTATTTTTCAAATCTGACTTTTCAGTGGTATAAAAAAATGAAACTGACAAATGCAAAGAAAAAGGAAAATAATCAGAAAGTATATAAACAAGTATGACACTGTAACACTATGGTGTATTTTTTATATTGTGAACAAAGAAATTTTTAGTTTGCAAAATTTACTTTGTTTTTGCAATACTGCTTTGCCTTATTTTAATCCATAATAAATTTAAAATTAATTGGCAATAAAAGGAAAAAAAGGTCTCCAATCATTTGTAGATATATTTCGATTTGAAAAATGTAGTTTTCGGTGTCAAAAGCTCAGTTCTTGGCTGTGGTTCTTTATTTGCTAAAGCTTGCTTACTCATATGCTAGCGAGAAGATCTTAGTTATCATGTGAATCCACAAACCTAACAGGAAAGGCCTTGGTGTCATCATGGCTCTCCTTCAGTTCAGTTCAGTTCAGTCGCTCAGTCGTGTCCGACTCTCCGCGACCCCATGAATCACAGCACGCCAGGCCTCCCTGTCCATCACCAACTCCCGGAGTTCACTCAAACTCATGTCCATCGAGTCGGTGATGCCATCCAGCCATCTCATTCTCTGTCGTCCCCGTCTCCTCCCACCCCCAATCGCTCCCAGCATCAGAGTCTTTTCCAGTGAGTCAACTCGTCGCATGAGGTGGCCAAAGTATTGCAGTTTCAGCTTTAGCATCAGACCTTCCAATGAACACCCAGGATTGATCTCCTCTTGAATGGACTGGTTGGATCTCCTTGCAGTCCAAGGGACTCTCAAGAGTCTTCTCCAGCACCACAGTTCAACAGCATCAAATCTTCAGCGATCAGCTTTCTTCACAGTCCAACTCTCACATCCATACATGACCACGGGAAAAACCATAGCCTTGACTAGACGGACCTTGGTTGGCAAAGTAATGTCTCTGCTTTTTAATATGCTATCTAGGCTGGTCATAATTTTCCTTCCAAGGAGTAAGCGTCTTTTAATTTCATGGCTGCAATCAGCATCCGCAGTGATTTTGGAGCCCCAAAAAATAAAGTCTGACACTGTTTCCACCGTTTCCCCATCTATTTCCCAAGAAGTGATGGGACCAGATGCCATGATCTTTGTTTTCTGAATGTTGAGCTTCAAGCCAACCTTTTCACTCTCCTCTTTCACTTTCATCAAGAGGCCTTTGAGTTCCTCTTCACTTTCTGCCATAAGGGTGGTGTCATCTACATATCTGAGGTTATTGATATTTCTCCCGGCAATCTTGATTCCAGCTTGTGCTTCCTCCAGCCCAGCGTTCCTCATGATGTACTCTGCATAGAAGTTAAATAAGCAGGATGACAATATACAACCTTGACGTACTCCTTTTCCTATTTGGAACTAGTCTGTTGTTCCATGTCCAGTTCTAACTGTTGCTTCCTGACCTGCATACAGGTTTCTCAAGAGGCAGGTCAGGTGGTCTGGTATTTCCATCTCTTTCAGAATTTTCCACAGTTTATTGTGCAAACAGGAGATGGCAAGAGTGAACGTCGACATTCTAGGAATCAGTGAACTAAAATGGACTGGAATGGGTGAATTTAACTCAGATGACCATTATATCTACTACTGTGGGCAGGAACCCCTTAGAAGAAATGGAGTAGCCATCATGGTCAACAAAAGAGTCTGAAATGCAGTACTTGGATGCAGTCTTAAAAATGACAGAATGATTTCTGTTCGTTTCCAAGGCAAACCATTCAATATTACAGTAATCCAGGCCTATGCCCAACCAGTAACGCTGAAGAAGCCGAAGCTGACTCTCCTTAGAAACAACAAAGCCAGATTTCCTTGTTTGTTCATTTATTCACCTGCCGCTGAGGAGTTCTGCGGGAGGAATTCACGATAAGACGGTGCAGAGGCAAGTCTGCTTCCCCAGGCGCTGGAGGAAGTCTGCCCTCACCAGCCCTTCACCCCTTACTATGGACAGACCTGGGCGAGGGCCGGGGGCGACGGGGGCATGGTCTCTGCTCTCTGAGTGGACAGACACGGGAGCTCCGCTCTGGCAGAGTCTGCCGTTTTGAGTTCTGGAAGCACTGTCATATGCTGTTGGAGCTTTGAAACCTGCTGAGAAAATTCTTTCCCACTTTTCCCAACCGAAAGCATCGCTGCAGAGCCTTCATCCATGAGGAAAGCCCCTCCCTGCCCTGCTCTGCTGCGAACGCTGAGGGGACGGTGCGGTTCTACCAGGGACGCTGGGTCCGACCTGAGAGGTGGCCGATCTGTGCAGACGGCGTGGCGAGCGCCTGGCAACCCCGCGGCGGCCTTCTCCCTCCACACGCTGCGGCGGGCATTCGCCTAGAAGTGCATTTACTAAATCTCAGCCTGGCGTGGGTTCTGCTCAACGAGAGCCAGCCGAGGGAGTGGGCACAGACACGAAGAAAAAGGCAGCACGACCCCGGGCTGCTGATGACACAGGACTGGAGCCCAGGAAGCTCGAAGAGCGCCCGAGGCTGCTCACCCCAGGAGAGTTGAGTCCTCCCTCTCTGACGGGAGCAGACCCGTCAGAGCCCCTGCTGGCCAATGACCCTGAGGCCGCTTGAACACCAGCCCCGAAAGAGACTCTGTTCAGAGCCGAGACGACGAGAAGACACAAAGTGTGCACACGCATTATTTGTCCACCTTTTCCGGACGTATGCAAACCGAGAGTGTGGGCTGAAAAGAAACCATCAGGCAGACTGACATCTGTCCCTCTTACCCCGCTTCTGGGCTTACACTGTGCAGTGTTATTCAGTCTGTTGGCTGGAAATTAAAAAAAGAGTTCCCACAGCAAAGTACAAATGGAAAGACTGGTGCACCAAATTTTCACGACTGTCTCAAAATCAGTCTTCCAAATAAAGTATCTCTACAGACACTACCAGCTGAATACCGAGAAATACTGGGTTGGCCAAAAAGGTTCGCTTGGGTGTTTCCATAACATCTTAACTTTTTGGCCAACCCAGTACTATCTAGTGACGCCAAGTCGGAACGCTGTCTGATGAGAAAGGGTGAGTCAACGGCTAGCTACCGACCAGGACATCCGCTGCTAACTGCTTTCAGAAATCAGGGGATGACATCATATGCATTTTCTCAGCAGGTGGACTTTGGTTGGGTTCCTCTCGTGATTTCAAGACTCCTGCTCCAAGAACTGAGAGCTGTGTATGCAAGACAGACATTCCACCAGCAGCTGAGGCTTTCAGCTAAAAGGCACCTGAAATGCTGAGCCTAGGCAACCTCAGAGTTTTGACAAACATTTCCATCCAAGTTTCCAGGGATCTTACCTGCCCAGTCGCTCAGTCATGTTCAACTGTTTTGCGACCCCAGGGGCTTCCCAGGTGGCGCTACTAAAGAACCCACCTGCCAATGCAGATGTGAGAGAGACAGTTTCCATCCCTGGGTCGGAAGAAGGGAATGGTAATTCACTCCAGAGTTCTTGCCTGGAGAATCCCATGGACAGAGGAGTCTGGAGGGCTACAGTAAGGTCACAAAGAGCCGGACATGACGGAGTGACTTAGCAGGCAGAGCACACGAATCTTCTCTGTAAATTCGAGTCAAGGTTGTACACGAGTTCTCCAGGAACACCCATTACTGACTCTGGAACACGTTGTACCTGCTCCCCGTTCCAGGGTGTGAGTTTAAGGTATTAACTGTCCCCGCTGCTCACGGCAAATGTGACTATGTTTAATGTTACACTGAAAGTTTGAAAAAGAACTGTTTGTGTAAGTACTTACTACATAGAAGCAAAATGACCAAAGGCCACTATTTTTTCTCCTCTTACGAAAAATAAATGCTATCACGTATGTCAGGAAGACAAGGGAAGCTGCATAACCAAGCGTCATGACAACCTGAAGATAATACAAAGAAACATCAAAGTCAGAAGAATGAACCGTTTGCTGAGGGAGAGGTTTCAAGGGTTGCTAACATTTCTCATTACACATGCACTCTGAGTGGTTTCTGTCTGGGTTTGTGACAAACTAAAAGTGGGAACTTCGTGCCTATATTAGACTGTGTCAGTACGAAAGCTTACTACGAACTGCTGAATAAGATATTGTCTGTGCCATTGTTACTTACCAGAGCAAATATAACTCTGCTTGTGAGATAGATATGCACCATGTTTGCTAGGTAGAAAATCAGATACATGGAGAGGAGGATGAGATTGTAGAGGTTAACATCCACCAGCGCCTGCCCACACCAGTATGCAGAAGGGAGGAGGCCACAGATCCACAGCTGGGACTTGGTTCTCTTCTGACGGAAAACCACAGCAGATAACGTGGATTCAGTTGGAACTCAAATCCAAAACAAACACATCAGGTGGTTTTCAAAGGTAAATATAATCTAATACTCCAATACATTTAAAAAAAGATTTAAGTGTCTTGAAGTGGACCATTTTCTGAAGACTTTATTGAATTTGTCACAATACTGCTTCTGCTTTATGTTTTGTTTTTTTGGCTGCCAGGCACACAGGATCTTAGCTTTCTGACCAGGTATTGAACCTGCAGCCAATGCATTGGAAGGCAAAGTCTTAACCATGTGGACCACCATGGAAGTCCCTAAAATTTTTATAAATCTAATATTTAAAAATTTTAATATTTTAATCTGCTTCCCTGATAGTTCAGTTGGTAAAGAATCTGCCTGCAATGCAGGAGACTCTGGTTAAATTCCTGCGTTGGGAAGATCCACTGGAGAAGGGATAGGCTACCCACTACAGTATTCTTGGGCTTTCCTTGCGGCTCAGCTGGAAAAGAATCCACCTGCAATGTGGGAGACCTGGGTTCGATCCCTAGGTTGGGAAGATCCCCTGGAGAAGGGAAGATCCCCTGGAGAAGGGAAAGGCTTCCCACTCCAGTATTCTGGCCTGGAGAATTCTGGCCCTGGACTATACAGTCCATGGGGTCGCAAAGAGTCAGACACAACTGAGTGACTTTCACTTTTTCAATATCTTAATTATGTGTACACCGCTTTTAGGAAGCCGATGACAAAAAAGTCATTTGAATCAAGGTGGACGTTTAAACATGCGCATTGTTTTATCTGGTAGGTTTGAAGAATAACTACAACAGTAGGCCTCCTAATGATCAAAGCCTGAATCAATCTCCTTCAAAAGAAATGTTATTTTGTCATCCGAAGAACAGTAAATTCTCCATTATCTAAATATACTCCTGGATAATGACTGACTCAGATGGAAAGAGATGACATTTGAATCTGATATGACTGTCTTGCCTCGATAATGGGCATGACCCAACACAAATACAACCAAAAACCTGTATTCTGCACGATGGCAAGTGGATTAAAGTCTTAACTGTGGTCCTCGATTTCAGTATCAATGATTTCTTCCCTGTGGTTAGGAAATAATGTGGTTGAAAGTTTTATCATATTCCCCTTTGAAGGTTTAGATTAATTTGAGTCCCTGCCTGACTGTTTCACTTTTCTTGTCATTTTGAAGTAACAAGCACTTTGTGTTTTTAGAAGTAACTTCTGCTGCTGCTGCTGCTGCTAAGTTGCTTCAGTCATGTCCGACTCTGTGCGACCCCATAGACGGCAGCCCACCAGGCTCCCCCGTCCCTGGGATTTTCCAGGCAAGAGTACTGGAGTGGGGTGCCATTGCCTTGTTTGAACTTTTCTGACTTGATAGAAATAATACTGAGCTGCATTATCTGAGTTAAACATGTTACAGTGTTTTCCTGTAAGAAAACCCACAGCATTGAACACAGAATGACCAAGGCCCCAGCGTTTTTCTTCCCTCCTCCCTCTTCTTACTTTGTAATCGCTGACACTGTTCATGGCGATGTAAGGAGACAGGCTGCACGTGACAGAAAACAAGAAGAACGAGCCTTCGGGGAGCCCCGTCCGGAGCAGCGTGTGGCCCTGCAAACAGAAGATGCGCTTGGTGGGGCACATGAGCAGAAGCACAGTGTCACATCAGAAAACCTTGACATAACCGTGTTAGTCGATGCCACCTCAACAAAACAATTCATTAACCATATCCACATAGTTAAGTGCTTAAAACCAGTAAGCATTTGTAAAAAATGAAAGAAACACTGATTCCAAAAGCATGCGCTTCTGGAAGTGCTGAAAAATCAAACATGCACATCTAGTTCATCAATCTCCACCCATAGAGGCTGCGGGGAGAAGTTCCTGATCATTTAATGTGACGCTTCAACTCCGAGGGAAAAAAAGAGAAGTGAAACATGACTCAGAACCATTTCAGGGCGTGTATCGAAAAGAGCTGAAAGCAGAGACCTGCCCGCACTTGGTCACAGCCCCGCTGTTCACACGAGCCAAGGGACAGAAGCAGCCACACGTCCTCAGACGGATAAATGGGTGTGCACAAGCAGACTCATTCACCCTTAAAGGAGGAAGTCCTGTCACACGTGGCAACACGCGTGAACTGAGGGGCTGTCAGGGAAACGGGAAGGAAGCCAGGCACGAGAGATGAGTGCTGATAAGTGATCCCGCTGACTTGAGTCAGATTCCCAGAAAGAGCTGCAGAACGGGGGCCAGGAGGGGCCACGAAGGGCAGGGGGCAGGGAGTCTCGTTTGGCAGAGATAAAGTGCTAATTCTGCAAGACAGAAGAGTTCTGGAGACCTGACTCATGACAGTGTGAATATACTGAACACTTCCAAAGTGTACCCTTAAAAACGCCTAGATGAAGTGATAGCCAGTGGAATCTGCTGTGTGCCTCTGGGAGCTGGAACCGAGGTGACAGCCTCGAGGGTGGGGAGGGGTGGGAGACAGGGGCAGTTTCAGAAGGGAGGGGTCTCTGTATGCTGATGGCTGCTTCGTGTTGACACATGACAGAAACCAACATAATACTGTAAAGCGATCATCCTTCAATCGAGAATAAAGACATTTTAAGACATGACTAGATGGCAAGCTTTTGTGTTACAGGGCCTTTTTAAAAAAAAAACAAACCCCACAATACAAAAAATAATAATTAAGGAACGATGAGAGAAGTAGATAATTGAGGCCTGAGCAACCGTCTTCCTCAGCAAACCTAGTGATGAAAAGGTGAAGGTACTGGTAGCTGAGTGGGCGCTTCCGAAGCACAGACTTAAAAGGAAAACTCGCTGCACTAAGCCCACCATCAAAGACAGAAAACTGAACTCACTCCCCCCAGATCGGTGTCTGAGTCTGGCCTTATGCTCAGGGCGGGGGCTTCCCAGGTGGCGCTAGTGGTAAAGACCCTGCCTGCCAATGAATGGGATGTAAAGAGATTTGGGTTTGATCCCTGGGTCCGGAAGATCCCCTGGAGGAGGGCATGGCAGCCCACTCCAGTCTTCTTGTCTGGAGAATCCCGTGGACAGAGGAGCCGGCGGGCCACAGTTCACAGGGTCTCAAAGGGTCAGACATGACTGAGCACACACAGGTACAGGGCTGCCTCCGGGATTAATTGCAGGAGGCCAGGGCAGTAGCCTGTCTCAAAATCATTCTCAAACTTTCCTTCAGGCTTTGGAGGCTATATCTACAAATTCTAATGTTTCACCAGATGGGAGAACGCGTCACTGTCTTTCTGAGAATGGCTGAAAGGAGAATGGTATGCACCTCCGGGAATGCCTAAGAGAACAACCGTGGGGCCTTGGTCCATTTTGATCCTGAACAAACAAGCAATAAAATGAGGAAACTCAAACCAAGAGGGGATGCAGCCCCCAGTGGCCCCGTCCACAGGGTCCCTTCAGACCCGCTTGTCTGGCCACCACCGCCCTCTCACGGCCAGCGGCGGCTTCAGCTCAGCTCAGTCTGCTCCGGCTCCGCGTGCGTGCACCCAGCACCACCGAGGCAGTGAAGGCCCGGACTGCGCTCAGCCCTCTGTCACAGGTCGGGCCCCTGTGTCTGATGGCTCTATTTCCAATCGCGTTTCTTGCCCTCCCAGCCTCCTGGTTTGGAACAGTCAGGGTCCGCTTCGGGAGGTCCCTCTAGGACACCAGTGGGGGTCTAATCAGAAAGTCTTCACCATCTTCAGTGCTTAAAACAGAGGGAAGTCAATCACGCAAGGGTATGCGGGTGGGGGGAGTGGAGGGACCAAGGGTAAGGAAGCCGTTGTCCCTTCCGGGTTAGAAGGCGAAGCCGAGGTGATGTGACCGGAGCCCACGGAGTGCGACCTTTCTGCCTTCCCGGCTCCGATCCCTGCTTCCCGCTGTCTAAGTCCAGGCTAGAGCCGGCTGACAAAGACCCCTGAGAACGTGGCTCTGGGTATCGGACACCCTTGCGATGCAGAACAATGACGGGTGAGCGAAGGGACGGACCCGAAGGAAGACGGCCCAAGAGCCGGCAGATTCTCCTTCATTTCAGTCAGTCTGCTGCCTGGGAGTCAATAAAGGGCCCGCACCGAGGGGTCCTGGCTTTACAAGGTTCTGACGCTGGTTACCAGGGCTCCCGACTTCCACCCATTGCACACACGCTTACTGGCTCCCTCTCGGCCTCCAACACGCTTCTGCAGTCAAGAGTGTAGTTTTTCAGAAGGTTCCCTGGGAGACTATGACAGAATACTGAAAAATATTCCCTCGTGCAAATTCTTTAGTCATAACTTAGGAGAAAACCATATGTTGCTAAGTATAGTCTGATTGAAAAATTAAGACGAAATGGTTGTTAGGACTGACGATCCAGAGGACCCGCAGGAATGACTCAACAGCGGAGGAAGGTAATACTCCAGCGCTTACCAAAGGGAACGAGCTTCTCTGGGTCCGGATGTGCTGGGTGTGATTGAGCAGCCGGAGCAGCCCGTTGCTGACAACGCTCACGAGGACAGGGAAGCAGTGCAGCCTCCTGGTGTTACACACGACTGAGAACCGGTGATCCTGCCCACAAGACAAAGACAAACGGCGTGACGCAGGTCCTGCGCCGCTGAAGCAGAAAGAGCTCAGCAGCGGCGCATCTGGCGGTGTGACCACCTCGGAGTGAACTGGCCATTCTGAGCGTCACTCTCCTCTTTTGTCGGGGGGCCAGTGAACGGGCTGGGACACGGCTTAAATGAGATCATGGACGTTAGGTTCTGGTGGAGTGGATAGCACAGCTGGCAGCATGCATTTTTATCAGCATTACTGATTTGAAATCACTCGTCTTGGTTTTGCTTACGAGGAAGTTTTATTGACCAGGATTTAACAGTGGCCCCGACAAGGGGACGCTAAGCTTACAGAGAGCAAGCGAAGGAACCCTGATCTTCTAGGTAGGAGGTAAGCACAGGGTTACACTGCCAATGAAGCATTTTCACACTTTCTGAGACCATCTTTATGTTCTTCACGTTTATAAAGATGTGAAGGCCTCTCTGGTGGCTCAGTGGATTCTTTAGAATCCATCTGCCCATGCAGGAGACAGGTTCGATCTCTGGTCCAGGAAGATCCCACATTCCACAGAACAACTAAACTTGCTATTATTGCGCCTATGCTCCAGGGCCTGGCAACTGCAGCTACTGAGCTCACGCGCCTAGAGCCCGTGGTCCCAGCAAGAGAAGCCGAATCTGGAGAGGAGCCCCACTCGCTGCACCCAGAGAAAAGCCTGTGCACAGCAGTGAAGACCCACAAAATTGTTAAAACTGTTCATGCATTGTTCAGTATTACCAGTCGTTCACACAGGAAGTACCTGAAAGCAGAACAAATAAAGCAGCTGACAAGCAACGGAGTTTCCGAGAGTCGGCACGAAGATTACACATTTTACCCAGAGCCGACTGCAGGTAGATTCAGCGATGCAGCTTCAGCGCCTTTTGCTTTGCTTTTATTTCCCTTGTACTAAGAAAGAAACAGGTAGCTTCACTGAATCTGGCCCCAGCTTTCCACTGGGATGCAGACTCAGAGTTTTCCTTACGATGGGGATGTATTTTCAACAGTCTTATTCCCGTGACAGGATCTCTATTACTTGCACTCTTTTATCCAAATTGAAACAAATACTAAACTGAGAGCACTTTCCTCCCAGAGATTTCATGTGATTATTATAGTATTTAATGTGTTTTCTCAATATATAAAAATATCCCTTGCATAGTCCATCATTAAATGGGATTTCCTAAATTCATAATTATAGGGGTTGGTACTCAAAAGGTCTAATATTTTATTGAGTCTGAATAATGCAATGACATCTAGGTACCTTCAAATGTAAAAAATCTTCTAATTCAAAATTTAAGATAAAAATGTTTTACAACAGCTTATTTAATCGTCACAGTTTATTCAGTGATAACCTCATGTGTTTCTGAGTTGTCACTATATACTTGGTTGACTTTTCACAGTGTTTAAATCAGTTAAAATGTAGCACTTTAAATTTTTTTCATAAAAGCAAACACAAGAGGCAAGTGGCAAGCATACCTTTCGTTTACCAGAAACGATGATGGCCCCATTGTAAGAGGGATCTTCAGTGCCATTTCTATTTTCAAAGTCATCTACCTCCACAAGTATATTTTGATGCTTCAGCGACTGTATAAAATCTTCAATATCTGATTCTAGCATGAAATCCAGAACAGAAGGCCATAGAAAGCAAGAACATGTGTGACAGTTTTTAAAAATAAACCACACACACAAAGTCAAGATTTGTAGAATACCATGTAAAGGCATGTCTCTGTGGGCATCAAAATAATAATACTGGCCCGTAAAAGAGAAGCCATTCCACTATCTTCTGTTATCAAATCTTAGGCTCTACCACTGAGCCACCGAAGAAGCCTGAAATAAGCAGTTAGGCAAAACCAATTGCCCATCATTTAAGGTAACAAGATCATGGGTTCTAATCGGTCGTAAAGAATCTTCCCGGATTTTGTTGGAGGGGCATAGGGTATAAAAGTGGCATCTTCACATTATCAATCGGCGTGTATAACGTTTATGGTGTAGGTCAGGCTGCTGTAACACAGAGACCTGAAAACTGAGTGGTTCTGTGAGTACAGAAATCTGTCTCCATCTCACAGAAGAGCTGAGGATTGTCAGGTGGACAGACTGGTGGGTCAGAGGAGTTAGACAGTGACTCAGGCTCCTTCCAGCTGTCCCAGCAGATCCAAAGTCACACAGACATGCATCGCTCCTCGCAAGTTCTTTTCCGTAAGTGAGGTTTAAATACACATTTTATTCTCTCATAATTTGCTTCCCCCCTACCTGTGCTATTTAACAATAAAAATCACTTTTTTTCTGGATTTAAATTTTGTTTTTCTGTTTACCTGTGTTATTGATGATCAATAAGCTGGTACGGGGGTCTTGGGGAAGTTGTCCCGGAGAGAGGAAATACAACTCAGGTTTAAATTCCCAATCAGTGGTTTCATTCAACACAGCATAGAATATGCTTTCCACAATCAAAGGGAACATTGCAACTCCAAACACAAACAGTCTATCAATAAAGAGATATTACCGTATGAATGCCACTGTGACATAACAGTGTTATTTATTCAGCCAGACATTTCACAAGTATTTGTTGACTGCCATCTATAATTGATGCTAAAATTTTTTAAGTCACACCTTCCCATGCCATGCGTGGGCACATACTCAGTCCTAAGTCATGGACTGTACCCCGCCAGGCTCCTCTGTCCATGGGAGATTCTCTAGGCAAGCATACTGGAGTGGGTTGCCATGCCTTCCTCCAGGGGATCTTCCTGACCCAGGGACTGAACCCACATCTGTTGTATTGGCAGGCGGGTTCTTAACTGCTGAGCCCCCAGGGAAGCCTGGCATTGAGATATAAACACAGGCTATCAAACTATGGAAATTAAACAGACATGTGGAGAAGGCTGGTGAAGCCCTAACATCCGGTGTTCCCACTGTTGGTACAATCAAACGCTATGTTTATTCCTCCTCTGGCAGGAATGCTGCCATATTCCAATGCTGGGGGTTTTGTGTTCTAGGGTTTTGGTTTGCGTGTCCGCTTTTGTCTTTTTTAGATCCACAATAACAATTTAATTTTTGTTCTTTTTAAAACTCTTTCCCAATATAGGTCATTACAGAGTAGAGTTCCCTGTGCCGTATAGCAGGTCCTTATTAGTTATCTATTTTTTATATAGTAGTGTGTATGTGTTCCTCCCAAGCTCCAATTTACCTGCCACCCCCAACCTTTCTCCTTTGCTAACTGTAAGCTTGTTTCCTACTTCTGTGACTCTGCTTCTGTTTTGTAAATAAGTTCATTTGTACCTTTTTACACAAGATTCCATATATACACAATATGGTATATTTGTCTTTCACTTTCTCTTTCTTCCCCTCTACGACAATCCCTAGGTTCATCTGCTGCTGTAAACGACATTAGTCAGTTTTTATGGCTCAAATTCCCTCCGGTTTAACCCTCTCTTGACACTCACTGTCTAGAAGCCGCGTGCCCTTATACTCACAGGGTCAGAAGCCCTTTCTTTCCTCGTCTTAACTGTAAGAAACGGAGCCGTGCCATCGCCCAGAACTGCAGCCTCCAGAGGCCCGCGACGCTCACAGCCTTCTGCGTCTT
Organism: Moschus berezovskii; assembly: GCF_049115385.1. NCBI lineage: Eukaryota > Metazoa > Chordata > Mammalia > Artiodactyla > Moschidae > Moschus > Moschus berezovskii. The sequence goes on along the minus strand of NC_142479.1, from coordinate 72,472,216 downwards.
GGGGGGAGAAAGGCACGGTGGATCCACTTCATGTAGCCGTCCCGTGTCCCTGCTCATCTCTGCTTGTTCAAAATCTACACACACGCACAGAATACACACACATTACTAACGGCAAGCACAGCTTTCTCTTTGTAACAATATTAAACATGGTTTTAGAATGTTCGTGGTTACAAAGCAAAGAAGGTTGGAGACAAATTAGGTGCGTGATGCCCACATTCAGTAAACTCAGTGGGGAAAATACGGTGAGTTCATACCAAATGTGGAACTCAGGAAAGATGATCACAGTATGCCCAGTCTTTGAAAAGACAGAGACGGTCCCATTGTGACAATATTCTGAGGGATTTCAAGAAATCTCTTCCATAGGAACACCCAATCATGGATGCCTAAATATCTACTTAAAATTCTATGCGGAAAAATTATCATATTTGAAACCGCCAGATCGGTACCTGATTCCCAACTCCATGCCGTACAAGCAGCATGATTTGGGACAAATCGTTCAACTGCTGTTCGGGCTGACTGTCTCATGTGTGGAAGTGTGCCCGTGGCATCTGTTACAACGGTTATTTTGTTGTTTGTTAGTCGCTCAGTCGTGTCTGACTCTTTGCAACCGCAAGGACTGTAACCCACCAGGCTCCTCTGTCTGTGGGATTTCCCGGGCAAGAAAACTGGAGTGGGTTGTCATTTCCTTCTCCAGGGGAGCTTCCCCACCAGGACTGAACCCACACATCCTGCATTGCAGGAGGATTCTTTACCACTTGAGCCACCTGGGAAGCCCATAAAGGTTATTATAAGAAGGTAATTGCAATATAGCCACACGTCGATCAAAGTGTCTGCCATAAAGGCTGTAAAATGACAGCTCTTTTTATCATCATCCGTCAAAACACACGTTGGGCTTCCCTGATGACTCAGTGGTAAGAAATCTGCCTGTCAATGCAAGAGACCCATTAATTGAACCCAGGTTTCAATCCCTGAGTTGGGACGATCCCCTGGAGAAGGAAATGACAACCCACTCCAGTATTCTTGCCTGGGAAATCCCATGGACAGAGCAGCCTGGCGGGTTACATAAAGTCCATGGGGTTGCAAAGAGATGGACATGACTTAGCGACTAAACCACCACCACCACCAAAACACACCTTAGCAGATTATTGAACCCTTTTCCCCACTAAGGGCTCAGTGGAACTCTGCATATGAGCAAGGTAAGGGTAGTCTTGACAAGAAACATCTGCTCAGACTTCATGACCCTGATGGAGAGTCTCTGACATCCTCAGAGCATCCAAGAAGCAGGGATTCTCTGGGAGAAGAGACAGCAGCTAAAGGTGGAAGCGAATCGTCTCTGAAGGGAAGCCTGGGACGCGCCAGGAAGGGACCTGTGTTTAGTCCTAGTAATGACGTGGGGAAAAGGCTGACAGCCTTTCCCAAACAGCACGATCAGATCTGGAATGTGTCTCATTCCTTGGTGAGAGCCACACACAAGGTACTCTAGACCCTAAGCTGACACATGACCATTTGGAAACTGGTCTTCCATGACGCGTTACAAATGGATATACCTTGCCCAGCCATTGAATTTCCTTCCAGTTTCATGAAGACTTCATTCAGAGTTGATGTGGAAACCTCATAGCTCATCACACCCAGGCTGCAACCCTCATCGAGGTCACCAAAAAGGTCTAAGGCAACAGGAGGGGAGAGAGACATCTGAATCCCACACCAACAACTCGGCCTAGTGAGCGGGCCCCATCTGAATGGCGACGCCAAGTGCTGCATAGAGCCCCTTCTATGGAGGGTGCACTCCCTCTGTGACATGAAGAGGGAGGCCTCCCCCTGCCCCCGCGCACAAACCCTCTGCATCCATCGTCTGCCTACAGCTCACGACGTGCCCGCAAACTTCTTTGAGGAAAGATGAGCGATCAGAGAGACCACCACCTTCCCACCAACGCCCCATAAGTCAACTGTCACCCCACAAATCACCATCGCCCCACAAATCACAGTCACCCCACAAATCAGTCACCCCACAGATCACCGTCGCCCCACAGATTACAGTCACCCACAGATCACCGTCACCCCACAGATCACCATCACCCCACAGATCACAGTCACCCACAGATCACCGTCGCCCCACAGATCACTGTCGCCCACAAATCACCACGTGCTTCTACCTCTATCCCTGACTTTCCTTCTGGCTGATCTGCAGCTCCTTCCATCCCAGGTCGCCTCTTTGATTTGGGTCCTGAACTCCTTCCCCTTTAGGACTCTCGAGCACCTCCCAAAATTACCTCCTCCTTTTCTCTCCTGCATCATCAGCTTCTATAAGTACCAGGTCATCCCAAATCATGTGCCAAAATGCTGTAAGGTCACCCACTGAACAAAGACGTGTGTGCGTGCATGTGACAAGTAACAGCAAAACAAAGACGCTCCTCCCGCACAAACGCACACTTTACTCCAAAGATTAGTCTCTCTCGCTGTCTTTCATTAGTCACCTCCTATTCACACATAACCTACATGAACCCAAATGCTACCCTTATACCCCCACCGTCTGCCCAGAAGCTACTGTTTTCAAGCATCAGTGATTCCAATTTTCTTCTTAATTCAATGAATACGTTTTCTTGTGGGGGGGGAGTTGTTTGTTTTTATTCTTTTAACTTGGTCTCTCTCTTTTTAGAATTTAGTGACATTCAAAGCTGTTGACTATACCCTCCTTCTAGAAACATTTTCTCCCTTGAGTTAATAAGAACAAACTCTTGTTTCTCCTTCAGCTGCCCCGGGGGCTCTGGATTTCTGCCGCCCTCTGGCCTGTCCTCCACTCTCTCCCGAGGGTTCAGTCCTATGTCACCTTCTCATTAATCCAATCCCTTGCATTAAATCCATCTAATATGCAGATTCAATTGATTCAACCCAAATCACTCAATGAGTGATTCCCAGATTCAGCTCTCCCAATTATACACTTGGCCATTGGACAGCTCCACTTGGAAGTTCTCATCTCAGCTTCAGCTCTTTAAAGAAACCCAACCTCAAACAAAATCCAAATCCACCATATATGAAAGCTGTAATAACGGTGTGAACACTTTTCCCAAGTTCGTCCCCTTGTACTTAAATTACCTGGAAATTTGTTTGTCCTTTCTGCAGGCAATGTATACACAAGCTTTTCTTTGCTTTCCATTTTCAATTTAGCATCAGGGATGTGGTGATTAATGAGGGATGTTATTTTTCCTGGATCACATGTTTCACTTCTGTACAAACTAATATGTAAAAGGAAAGACAGTTCATATGTGTTTTCTCTACCGCTGTCACAAAAACAGAGCTCTTATCGGATTTCTAGCCTTTGCGTATTATTTTACTTGGCTTTAGGGAGCAAACAAATGAGGAAAAAATAACAGTAATAACGATGCCAGCAGTTTGGAAAATCTTGGGATCTACAGAGATGTATCAGCTCAAAACAACTTAATACACAAAAATAAATAAGGCAATTAAAATGATATATCAGGTGTGAAGAGACACAGAGGCAGGCAGGAACGCCAGGCAGAAGAGATCTCTTAGGGAAAATAATTGTTGCCAGACTGTGCAGGCGCCAGAAAGTCAGTGTCTAAGAGGCGACCTGCCCTCCGCCCATGTCTTGTTTGATCATCAAGGTATTTTCCAAAAAGCATTGGTCTGGCCTGGACACGGTGGTTAGACACAGTCCTCCACGCTTTGTCTCCAGATTTATTCCCTGTGGATGGTAGCTTCTGGAAGGACTTGCCTTCGTGTCCTGTGAAAGGAGGCCATCTACCGGAGCAATGCATGGGTCAGCTAAGGAGATTCAGGGCAGGAAAAGGTCGAGGCCTGTCAGACCCCACACGGCCTCAGCCTGGACGGGGGTCCATGAGGTCAGACCACACATGGCCTCAGCCTGGACGGGAGTCCATGAGGTCAGACCACCCATGGCCTCAGCCTGGACGGGGGTTCATGAGGTCAGACCCCACACGGCCTCAGCCTGGACGGGGGTCCAGGAGGTCAGACCACACACGGCCTCAGCCTGGACGGGGGTCCAGGAGGCAGTCATCAGTCCGCCAGGGCTTCTCCCTTTGAAATCTGCCCTGTCCTCAGCGCTGGTGAAGATGCAGGCAACAAGAATATGGAGGAGCACGTGGCAAACCTGGACCAACCCAGCTGAGCGAGCGGAAGCGTCAGATCCCAGTCTCTCTTGGAGCGGGCTACCTTTGAGACAGCCCATCACTGAAGATGTGTCTACAGAGACAGGCCACCCTCGGTGCCTTTACCTTAGGTGATAGCCGAGACCCCATCTTCGCTTCAAAAAGACAGAGGAGCCCGCACACTTCAGCCTCCCGTTGGACAGGATCACTTTCCTATCTGAGCAGAAAGAAGCGAAGAGAAGGAAGACAGGATCATCACCCTTTCACTGTGTGGAAAACATGGAGGGGGTGCCAAGACTCAGATTTCCAAAGAAGAAGTGTCCTGTGTGGGCCTAACTCCAGCTCATGGGCTTTTAAAAGCATGAAACGTGCACTAAAATGGATGCATTTAAAATGAGCTTCTGCCAGCCTGGAAGGGAGGGGCGTTTGGGGGAGAAAGGACACGTGTATGTACGGCTGAGTCCCTTTGCTGTCCACCCAAAACTATCGCAATACTGTTAATCGACTATCAGTTCAGTTCAGTTCAGTCGCTCAGTTGTGTCCGACTCTTTGAGACCCATGAATCACAGCATGCCAGGCCTCCCTGTTCATCACCAACTCCCGGAGTTCACCCAAACTCATGTCCATCAAGTCAGTGATGCCATCCAGCCATCTCATTCTCGGTCGTCCCCTTCTCCTCCCGCCCCCAATCCTTCCCAGCATCAGACTCTTTTCCAGTGAGTCAACTCGTTGCATGAGGTGGCCAAAGTATTGGACTTTCAGCCTCAACATCAGTCCTTCCAATGAACACCCAGGATTGATCTCCTTTAGGATGGACTGGTTGGATCTCCTTGCAGTCCAAGGGACTCTCAAGAGTCTTCTCCAACAACACAGTTCAAAAGCATCAATTCTATGGCGCTCAGCTTTCATTATAGTCCAACTATCACACCCATACATGACCACTGGAAAAACCAAAGCCTTGACTAGACGGACATTTGTTGGCAAAGTAATATCTCTGGTTTTCAATATGCTATCTAGGTTGGTTGACTATACCCCAGTACAAAATGATTTTAATGTTTAAAAATTTTTTAAAATGTTGTGTATAAAATAAAGTTAAAAGTAAATAAAATGAGCTTCTGCATGGGAGAATGGATAAATGTATGTTTTGAACTGTGGTGTTGGAGAAGACTCTTGAGAGTCCCTTGGACGGCATGGAGATCCAACCAGTCCATCCTAAAGGAGATCAGTCCTGAATATTAAAAATTTAAAATTTAAAGCATTAAATTAATTTAAAAAAACGAGCTTCTGCATTCCACTTCTGCATTCAGTGGCCTCTGATACTTCTTGAAAAAAATAAATAAACTCCATGAGCTTATTTTTTACTCTGGATGATAAAAAATAAGTGGACATTTTTCAACCAAATAGACATGAAAGAAGATTGGGATGCTGAAATTAATTAAGAGCTGATCTTAAAAGGTGTCAACACGGGTTTTCATTAGCACTCACAGTCCAGCATATGCAGAGCTGGCGAGGAATTCCACAGAGGGACTAGATGGCAGTCATCCCCCGGATTCCTGCGCCATACAGACACACTGAGGGAAGGAGAGCAGCAGTCTTGCCCTGGGAATCCATGTCTCCCAAATTCTCCACCGTCAGACTGAGATAAAAGTGACAGTTACCAGCCAGGATGTCCGCTTCATCCGTCAAGTTGGTACTCAAGAGGATCACGCGGTCTGCTTTGCGCTGCCTGAGGAAGTTCCATATCCGACGCCTTGAGAAAGGATCCAATCCCGCAGTTGGCTCATCTAATAGCAAAACCTACGGTGGATGAAGATTATACACCATTTCTGTTGTCCTTGTTAATTGTCTCCAGGTAGAGCATGGGAAACAATAAAAACTGTGCCAAATAATGACTGTCCCCGACTTGTGTCCAATATACTAACACTCACGGTTACACGTGGTATGCTCTGTCTGGATACGTTACAATGAAATCGACCACTTTCAGGGGTGAAAGAAGGGCTTCATTCTTTGACATTGGCCTTAGCAGTAATTTTTTGGATATGTCTCCTCAGGCAAGGGAAGCAAAAGCAAAAGCAGATGAATGGAACTAATATCAAGCTCAAAAGCTTTTGCCAGGACTTCGCTGGCAGTCCAGTGGTTGAGACTCCACGTTTCCAATGCAGCGGGCACAGGTTTGGTCCCTGGTTGGGAACCAAGCTCCCACAGGCCATGTGGTATGGCCAAAAAGTTAAAAAATCAATAAGAATAAAGTTTAAAATAAAATAGATAACTGAAATAATTATAAAAGCAAAATAAAAAGTTTTTGCAGAGGGAAGGAAACTATCAACAAACCCAAAAGGCTGCCTACCATGTGAGAGAAGATACTTGCAAATGATTTGACCAATAAGGAATTAACATCCAAAATATACAAAGGACTCACACGATTCTATACAAAAAAAATAACCTGATTACAAAATGGTCAAGGGATCTGAACAAACATTTTTCAAAGAAGACATATTTATAGCCAACAGACACAGGAGCTACTCAACATCACTAACCATCGGGGGAAAAATGCACATCAAAACCACAGTGAGATACCACTCACACCTGTCCGAATGGCTATTATCCAAAAGACGATGACTAACCAATACTGGGAAGGACGTGGGAAAACAGGGCCCCTGCGCACTGCTGCTGGGAGTGTGCGTTGGTGCAGTCATTATGGAAAGCAGTATGGGGCTTCCTCAAAAGCTGAAATTAAAAGTGAACTACCACACAATCCAGAAATTTTACTTCTGTATTTTTCAAAAAAACAAGCAAACACCCAAAACACGAATTCAAAAAGACACATGTATCCTTATGTTCACTGCAGTGTTATTTATAGTAGCCAAGATATGGAAGCACTTAAAAGTCCACCGATAGGTGAATGGATAAAGATGTGGCATACACATATATGTGTATATATATAAAGTGGAATATTACTCAGCCAAACGTAGCACGAGCACTTGCATCTGTGGCAACAGGGATAGACCTAGAGGGTATTACGCTAAGCAGAAGAAGCCAGAGAGAGAAAGACAAATGCTGCATGATCTCATTTACACGGGAACCTAAAAATCAAAGCAAACTAGCAAACAGAACAAAACAGAAACAAACTCACAGGCAGAGAACAAACACTTGGCTGCCAGAAAGGAGGCTGGTGGGAGGATGAGTGAAATAGGCCAGGGAGATTACGAGGCAGTGACCTCCAACTACAAAGTAAAGGAGCCCCGGCAAATGTGCCGCATGGGGAGTGGAGTCAATAATATTTCAACTGCTTTGCACAATGAGAGACAGTAGCTGGAGCTATCGTGGTGGTCATTCTGTAACGCGTAGGAATATGGCATCACCACGCTGCACACCTGGAAGTCACACAGTGCTGTAGGTCAGTTATGTTTCAAGAAGGACGAGAGAAATAAGAGGAAGAAGGGGGAGGAGGCGGAATCACCTGTGTTTACAGTAAAATGCTTTTATCACACACACACACACGCACACGAGCTGGACCATGTCCTGAGGCCCACTCTACAATCCTCCTCATGGATAATCTCACTTACTTGAGGATCTCCTAAAAGGGCAATCCCAATGGTCAGCTTTCTTTTTTGACCTTCACTTAAAAGTGTAGCAAGATCATCCTGAATGTTCTCTATGTCCAGTTCCAGTAAAACTCTTTGTACCTAGACAAGAAATATACAAAGCTTGAAATCCAAGATGATTCATACTATGGCATTTTGACCATCCATTAGAGCAGTATATGGAATCGGCAGCCATTCCCTTCTCCAGGGGACCTTCCTAACCCAGGGATCAAACCCAGGTCTCCCACGTTGCATATGGATTCTTTACCAGCTGAGCCACCAGGGAAGCCCATATATATATATATATATATATATATATATATATATATATTAAAGGACCTCACTGCCTGCACTTCATTTACAAGAGAGCAGTAAATCACTGATTTAACTTGGCAAATGTTCGGCAGTTCAGAGAATCTGAGGTACCCGCGTACCTCCTGTTCCACGTCCTCTGGCCAAATCCCTTTTATTTTTGCGAACAGCCTGAGGTTCTCCTTCACAGTGAGCATGTCAAACTGAACATTGAATTGAGGACAAATACCAGTTATCTTTTGGATTTCCTCCAAGTCTTGCATTTCGGAGAGATTTTTATTATAGATGGTAACTGAACCTAAGAATAGAAGTTAAAAATGATTTAACAGTGGTATATAATACATTTTATTAATGTCTGTAGACCTTATGTAGGAAAATATTGGCATATATTCAGAATTATCTAAAATGATGACTTTATAATTTATTAACAACGACTAACTACTCCCAGCATAAATAGATGTTGAGAATAGTGTATACACCATATCTCCCCTGAAATATCACACAGCAATGAAGATCAGGATTTTCCTGAAAATTTGGGAAATAAAAAATATATTTAAAATCATGGAGTTCTGGTAAACAGCTTTAGATAAACAAACATTACTTCCTCTAAGGCAGTGAAATTAACATCTGAAAATGAGAAAGGCACACATGGCCTCATTCTGCGGTCGGGCTTCTCGCCTCTGGGAAGCATCTTTTGCCCACCTTCTGTTGGAACAGACGACCCACTAAGGATGCGCAGCAACACCGATTTGCCAGCCCCACTGTGGCCCAGAATCGCCGTGATCTGCCCTTCATAGATGTCAAAGAACAAGCCTGTTTTCAGAATAAAACACCAGCATTATAAATAAGAGGGCAATAGATAGGGCTGTTTCTAAACACAGCACAAGACAATTTAATTGTGTACTTGAAGCATTTCAATAGTTTAAAATACATAATATTCAGTATTTTCCTGGTGGCTAAAATAACATCTTTACTGTAGAATTTTTGAGAAATAAATACAATGACTTAAGATAAAAATCAGCCATAATTCCAAATAGCCACATTATAATACATTTGCATCATGTGTATATTTGCACATATGAATGTGTAAATATATTTATAAACTTTGACTGTACCCTATTTTTTCTAGGCTGCCTTTTCAAATATTTAATCACAAACCTTTTTCATGGCATTAATTATCTTTAAAAAATCTGTATTGTAACCTAGCCCCATTTTTCTATTCTTTTGTTAAAAGTATTGTGTTTTCATGTCAATAGAAAAATCATTTAGCTAAATATCCTATGAGATATTATTTTTTCTTTATTTGCTTTACCACCATGTGAAATCCAAACTTCATTACAGAAAGTTGTTGAACAGAGCAAGATAAAATTCTTAAGAATCTTGTAATACATTATATCTAAATGATCAAGTCCTTTCAATTAAAATAAGTGACCTACTTTCTAATAATATTGAATTTAATGCCTGGACTGAAATTTCAGTTCATCTATTTTCTATCTGGATGATAGACAAAACTTTATAAGGCTGGTTTACTCAGCTATTAAATATACTAGTAAAAATAATTATAAGAGAAAATTGTTCCTGTTGTAATCTAATCCATTAAATCCTCACTTGCAATTTGACTAAAAGATTCTAAAGGTCATTGGAAGAATAAACTCAAATGATTAAGAAAATCTACAGAATAGTAAGAAATCAGTCTTGGCTGCAAGATATTAAAATATATTTGAGAACCATAATAATTAAAATATTAGTAATACAGTTATATCAGAAAATATAATATAAAAATATAATAAATAAAATAATATATTATTGGTCCAGAATACACTGACCAATAGAATCAGAAAGAAACTGAAAATGGACCAAAGTCAAGATAAATTAAAATCAATGAAACACGCTTTCGAATCCGTCACAAAGATGAGTAATTAATAATTAGTAATTAATTAATTAATAAACATTTGAGAAAACTAAAGAAGATAAGAAATTAAAATCAGTGAAACACGCTTTTGAATCCGTCACAAAGATGAGTAATTAATAATTAATAATTAGTAATAATTAATTAATTAATTAATAAACACTTGAGAAAACTAAAGAAGCACGTGAACCCATCTTATGCTTGTTGTTTTTAAAAGGGAAATATCAGTGTTTTCAAAGATAAAAGTGACGCTAGTTATCCAGTTATCCTGAAATTAGACATATGATCTGAAAAAAAAACGGAAGCCTCAGTTTCCTCACATGTAAAGTGGGAGAGAAGTGAGGATCTCGTGGGTTAAAGGAAAAAGTCCAGGTGTGTCACTGAGCATTGCTCTCAGCACACACTAGGTATTCAATAAACCTTGAGTGTTCATTGCTACTATTGTTTTTGTTGTTAATAACTGCTTGTGGGAGTACGAATTTTTATAATCTTGGAAGGAAATGATTTGGTACTTGAACCAAGAATCTTAAAAATATGGACCCATTTGAATAATTTTGTTTCTAGAAATTTTTATTCAGGAAGTTATTAGCAATCTTACAAAGATTGAGCAAGAATGCTCACTATAGTGTTTTTCTGACAGTGTAAAAACAGAAAACAAACTGAATTTCATACATTATTGTGTTTGTTAAGTAAGTCACGGTATCCATAGAAGGGAATGCTATTTAGCTCTGTTTAGCTATTAGACTGTTGCTGTTCTTCAGTCGCTAAGCCATGTCCGACTCTTTGCAACCCCATGAACTGCAGCACGCCAGGCTTCCCTGTCCTTCACTACAGACAAGTTATTTCAAGGGCATGTTTTCAAAGGCACCCAGTGGCCACATGAACCAGCTGCCTCGGGGGGAGAAAGACAAGAGGAACAGCTACCATCTTTACTTCCCGAAGAGCAACTCCAATGGGTTGTTTCATATATTTTTACATCTATTGATGTTCGATGTTTTAAAATATTTTAAGGTTCTGCTACTTTTAAAAATAGAACAAATCCTTGCAGAAGTTGGAACTATTTAGACATATTGATGAGGGCAAAAGTGGTTTATAATGGGCTGTGAAAACTGAAATGAGACATTTAAAAATACTTTAACGTGTCTTTGGTTATCATTTAAAAAAGGAACCACAGGTATGGATGGTATCAGATAAAAATAAACTTCAACTGTCAGGAAGAAATACATGTGGGAGTCTTTCCATTTATCCACCTTAGATGCATAATATAAAGAGACATTTTCAAAAGATGCAGAAGGGAATGTGAATAACAACAGCTTTCATCAACTAGAAAAAACCCAACTTGTCTACACAAGTACATTAAATTTTCAAAGGGAAGACACACTCTCAAAGGAAGAAGTAAAATTGAGCTAAGGGATCTGCATTTGTTAGAAAATAAATGTAATGTAAGCAAAGTGGATCAAGAACTCTCAACCTTGGGGGGGTTGACAGCTCTTCTTTTCTTAGCTGTTAAGGCTGTCTCTTCTAAAAATATATTCCTCCTAAAATATTCATAACAGCAAGCTGTCCTCTATGAAATGTCACCACTAACTTTGATGCTTGCTTAAACGTTTGTCATAGAAAACTGTATTTGTGAGAATACTCAAATATGTCGGTTCACTAGAAATTATAAATTATGGTTATTGTAGGGTACTGAGTTGTGGCTCAGATGGTGAAGAATCTGCCTACAGTGCAGGAGACCCAGGTTCAATCCCTGAGTCGGGAAGATGCCCTGGAGAAGGCAATGGCGACCCACTGCAGCATTCTTGCCTGGGAAATTCCATGGACAGAGGAGCTTGGTGGGCTACAGTTTGTGGGGTCACAAAGAGTCGGACACAACTTAGCAACTAAACAACAACAACAAATGTGCTATTTGTCTCATGTTAATCTTGCCAATATATGTGAACTATTCATATTCCCTGACTAGTATAAAAATTTATCCATTTTAAGTCTCGATATTCTTTCCTTATAGTGCAAATACAATAAAATATTGCTAATAGCAAACTTCTCTCTAAAAATGAAGTGGCATTTTTCTTTGTATGCTTCCATTTTCGTAGATAAGTAGATCCATGAACCATCTGGAAGGATTTTACATCCAGTTCTTAATTGTGGTGAATTTCCAGGTAGTGGAGGTAGGTTGTTTGTATTTTTTTCTGTTTTGCTTATCTATAATCTGTAATTTTTTACACTGAACTTTCTCCATCTTTTTATTTATTTATTTTTAATTTATTTTATTGGAGGCAAATTACCTTACATTAATATATTGGTTGGTTTTGCCATACATTGACACGAATCCGCCCCGGGTGTACATGTGCTTCCTTTCTTGAAACCCCCTCCCACCTCCCTCTTCCCCATATCCTCCCTCCAGGTCATCCCCATGCACCAGCAATGAAAGTTTTTCTTTACCTTTCAATACTTCCACTTTTCCAGTCTTTTCTTTATATACTTTTTTAACATTTCTGATTCTGAAATGAAAAAAAATGGGTGCTTAGGTACCCAATAGAAAAGTAAAAATTGTACAGATCATGAATAACTTGAGTTATAGAGAGGCAGCCAACTTTATGTGAAAAAAGATGATATAACAGTCTACTCAGAAAGACCAAGACTTATTTCAGACTAAATGCTTTCTCTGAGGGGGAATTTAAAGAGCCCCTTTAGAAAGTTATAACTAGGGTGTGTGTGTGCTCAGTCATGTCTGATCTTTGCAGCCCCATGGACTATAGCCCGCCAGGCTCCTCTGCCCGTGTAATTCTCCAGGCAAGAATAATTGATGGGCTGCCATTTCCTTCTCCAGAGGACCTTCCCGACCCAGGGATCAAACCCGTGTCCCTTTTATCGCCTGCAATGACAGGTGGATTCTTTAGCACTGTGTCACCTGGGATTGCTTCATCAAATACACACACACACACACACACACACACACACTTCCAGATCCGTGATCACCAAGCTTGAATACACACTAAGATTTCCAAGGAAACAGATATAGAGAAAAGCAAGAATCAAGCTCAGACAGATGAGCCCCATCAGGGCCATGTAAGGCCACATTCAATGCCTCTTCGCGTGCAAAGGGAGACTTCACCCTCTCTGACCCTGAATGAGAATAAAGGTAAGGACAGTTATCAACCAGGATGCGGGCGGTGGGCCGGGTAGAGCAAAGCCGCTGAATCCAAGAGGATCCTTTATTTCTGCCTTTCTGCGTATAGTGGGACCCCATGGGCAGGGGGCTTCAGCATTTTATTTTAATACATAAACTTCCACTTGGGAGAGGCTGGTTGTTTTTGGATTTCAAGATGACAGCCACAATGTTTGGAGCAGACACGCTGATTCCAAATTTCTTACTTCTTCATTAGACAGTAGAAGCCAGTCAAAAGTACAGAGGAAAGGATTCAGAGACCCTAAGAGCAGCAAAAACACAGAGGCCGGGGCGGACAGACAGAGACAGGGGGAGACTAGACAAAGGGTGAAGGGGCGACACTGCACGCTGCTGAGCAAATGGGACTTTCACTGTCGTGGGAGACACTTAGGTGATGATGGCGGAGAAGTTCAAAGCGACATTTACAAATCTGTTCTCCAATATTTTGCTTCAGGTTCACCCTGCTGCCATTGGTTAATATTTCATTTATTTTGGCCACTATGGAAAACAGTATGGAAAGTGAAAGTGAAGTCGCTCAGTCGTGTCCGACTCTCTGTGACCCCATGGACTGTAGCCCGCCAGGCTCCTCTGTCCATGGGATTCTCCTGGCAAGAATCCTGGAGTGGGTTGCCGTTTCCTTCTCCAGGGGATCTTCCTGACCCAGGGATTGAACCCAGGTCTCCCACATTGCAGGCAGACTCTTTACTGTCTGAGCCACCAGGGAAGCCCTAAACAGTATGGAGATTCTTCAATAAACTAAAAATAGAGTTGCCATATGATCCAGTAATCCCACTCCTGGGCATACATCCGGAGAAAACTCTAATCCAAAAGGATACCTGTACCCCAGTGTTCACCACAGCACTGTTTACAGCAGGGAAACCATGAAACAACCTCAGTGTCCACTGACGGATGAGCGGATGAAGAAGCTGTGGTGTGTGCACACGCAGAATGCCACTCGTCCATAAAAGAGAGTGGAATAACTGCCATCTGCAGCAACAGGGATGCAGCTCGAGATGGTCATGCTGAGGCAGTAAGGCAGACGGATAAAGACAAATACCATACGGCCTCACTTACGCGTGGCATCTCCAATATGCCACAAATGAACAAACCCACGAAACGGGAACAGACGCACAGACAGAAACAGCCTTGTGGTTGCCAAGGAGGACGGGGGGTTTGGGGTGAGCAGAGGCAGGGTCCTACCATGCAGAACAGGGACCTCTATTCAGTATCCTGTGATAAAGTGCAGTGGAAAAGAATAAGTAACTGGACCACTTGACTGCGCAGCAGAAGTCAACAGGACATTCTAAACCAGCTACACTTAAATCAACTCATCTCCTCGCGCCCGAGTATCGGTATATGTGTGACTACCTGACGGCTTCTCTCCCCTGGAATTCCGGAGCTACGGGCTCACAGTAATCATCGGAGGGGGGCTCGGGGTCCACGTCTTTCTTAGCGACATCACTGCCAGTCCTCCGGTGTTGGAAACAAGATGACGAGTTCAGGAAAAATAATGGCGAGTAATGGGACTCGTTTCCATCTAATTAATCAAGAGGTGATAAAACATCTGCTCAGTACCGTGGAAACAGCAAGCACAGAAGTCTTGCTTAGAACAGTGCAGGATGTCTAGGACTTGTAAGCATCATAAATATTGCTTTCTATTTCCCTATTATCGAGAAGACATCTTGAGAATGAAGGAAACAATGAAAATTAAAAAGAAACGACATGTTATTACGAAAGGTAAACAATATAATAGAACCCTTGATAAAGTATAAATTAAAGACTTGAATAGATTGCTTTCTAAAATGTGTTTAGAATAATGATTAAATCACATATTGAGCAGGAAAAGCCTTAACACGGCACATAAAAATAATTTTAAATATGTTTCTGAACTTAAGAAATCAGGTGACTCAACAGTATGATTGAGTAAAATACTGAAATCTATATGGCACACAAATAAAAAGTACATGGAGAAATTAATTTGTTTAGGAGGAACCTATGGTCATTCTCTAGATTTTAAAAAATGGACTAGCATTTGTTACTAAGGGTCTTCAGATATTAACCAGAAGTGATAAAGAGACAGACATACATACAAATAGATACATAGGAATATATAGAACAAATTTAAATTCAGTCAAAGTGGAAGAAACATAAAAAATAAAATATATAAATAGGATCATGCAAGGAAAAAAGCACGCTGATTCTAGTATGTGTATAGGAATTCTAGACTTATGTGAAATTTTCAGTTGTTTTCAAGATGAAGAAAATCTAACTGGGTAATAAAGTGAAGTCGCTCAGTCACGTCTGACTCTGCGACCTCATGGACTGTAGCCTGCCAGGTTCCTCGATCCATGGGATTTTCCAGGCAAGCATACTGGAGTGGGGTGCCACGCCCTCCTCCAGGGGATCACTTCTGTAAATATGAGCAATATATGACAAAGGTTAGGAGGCACTTTCACTGTGCAATGTCCCTGTGCTAACCAAAACCGTCTTAAGAACTAATTTATTTTCACCTATCCTGGTACAAACCCTCAATGTCATTCTTTGAAAACACTTTCAGTGAGCTTTGCAAAGCGTAACATTATCTAAAATATGATTATAACATGCATTAAAATGATCATCATTGCATATTTATAATGTGTTTCACTATATCACATTCAGAAGAATAATTATTTTTAGGTAGCAAATCTTTTAGACCGTTAAAGCTATGAAGCAGAGAAAAAGAAATCATTTAGTCTGTGATGGGAAATGCTTGTCATTCCTTATTTCTTAAAATATACTTAAATAACTTTAAGAAAAACATCTTCATTGTGATCAGTACCAGTAGAGGTCAGGAAAAAACCATAATTACTTACAGGGAAGGATTTTCTCAAAGTATAATGCCAACATCAAGTATAAAAGGGCATCAAAAGTCAATATGGAAAAAGTTGCTATCATTATATATGAGTCTCCAGAAGCGTCAGGAAAAAAGATACTGTTCATAGTATAATCCAGGTGGATAATCTAAGATTCAAACAAAAATAATAATAAATACTTAAAAGTAATTCAGTGTAGCAGCAAGAACTACCACTTTATTAAGTAGTTTTTCTAAGAAGCCCTAATAATGAAGCTCTTAGGAAAACTTTCTATTTTATAGCAATCAAAGCAAAAGTAGAAGGGAACACTGATTTTTAAAAATATAATGTTTTAATAATAGGAATTTAAGTTGTAATTCTTTTTCAAGAGAGTCTTTTCTAGGTTCTTAGGAACGATGATGATGTGAGAATTAACTCTGATCTCACCTGGTTAAGTCCAGCACTGAAGGCGAAGGGGCTACAGATGCTGAAAGTCCACTTCAAAGGTGAAGGGAGCTGCTGGTAAAATGCAGTGAATCCCACGCCCCCCCAGAAGAGGGTGAGGAGAAACACAACCAAACTGGTGAGGACGGCTTTCTTTAGCAGCACAGTCATCAGGAACGCCAAAGCGATCTGAAAGACAGCCGAGACGCCGCACAGATCGACGGTCGGCGGCACCAACTCACAATAAGCACCTTTGTACCACAGCATAATATTTATCACAGACACAGTGATGAGCAACATTAAGCGATAATTATGCTCAATCCTCTCAACCTCCTTGTAAGGAGAATCTTTATTTGCCTACTGAAATGCTGGGCTTGAAAGGCTGCAGGAAGAGCTGTTGTTGCTGTATACTAGCTAAGTTCTGTTCCGACTCTTTGAGACCCCATGGACTGTAGCCCACCAGGCTCCTCTATCCATGGGATTCTCTAGGCAAGGATACTGGAGTGGGTTGCCATGCCCTCCTTCAAGGGATCTTTCCGACCCAGGGATGGAACCCATGTCCCCTGTACTGGCAGGTGGGTTCTTAACCACTTATCTACTTGGAAAGCCTGCAGGAAGAGCTGAGGAAAGGACAAAAGTGCAGCCTTGGAAAGAGGGAAAGAAATTAAATTAATATATTAACAAAGAGTGTCTACTGTATATTGCAGAAAAACCCCTGGAAGGTGGGAGAAGTCACAGAAGCCTATTCAGAGAAGAAAGAGAGGGTGACACAGGCAGTCAGACGAGGGTGGGGTGTTACAAGGAGATGAGATAACAAAAGCTACCATCCGACAGGGAACCTTTGGGGAAAAAAAGGTGGGTCCAGCCCTTACGAACATTCTCATCAATCTATAAAAATCTTAAGTAATTTTTAGAGTCAAAACAATTTTCTTTCAGATGCATCATTTCATTAATTCAGACCTTTATGAAAAAAAAAAAGAGATTCAAGTCTATTTAGGTTACATCATTTTCTCATACTCATAAAGACTTCTCAAGCAAACACACACACACACACACACACACACACACACACACCATGAAAGAAGTGGCTATAGTAGCCTGCTCAGACATTAATTTTTGTTACATATAACCAAGACCCGAAGCAGAGACGATGGTAGCAAGTGTACAAACTTACCAAGGATAAGCCATACAAGAAAAAGAGAGTAAATATGACCGTGAAGCCCGTCAGGATGATAATTTCAGTAGATGTTATGGTGACTGTGATGATTATGGAAGTGACAAAGATGAAGCCAGCGTAGATTAAACCCCAGGAGAGCCTAAAGAAAGACAAACAATATTTCAATTGCTTTAACTTCATTATGAAATATTTAAAACACACAAAAATACTTAGAGAATAACACAATGGCTACCTTTGTACCTGCCACCTATTAACAGACCCTTGCTCCTTGGAAGAAAAGCTATGACAAACCTAGACAGAATACTAAAGAGCAGGGGCATCACTTTTCCAACAAAGGTCTGTATAGCCAAAACTATGGTTTTTCCAGGAGTCACATATGGATGTGAGAGTTGAACCATGAAGAAGGCTGAGTGCTGAAGAGTTGATGCTTTTGAGCTGTGGAGTTGGCAAAAACTCTTGAGAGTCCCTTGGACTGCAAGGAGATCCAACCAGTCCATCCTAAAGGAGATCAGTCCTGGGTGTTCATTGGAAGGACTGATGCTGAAGCTGAAACTCCAGTACTTTGGCCACCTGATGCGAAGAGCGGACTCACTGGAAAAGACCCTGATGCTGGGAAAGATTGAGGGCAGGAGGAGAAGGGGTGACAGAGGATGAGATAATTACATGGCATCACCGACCCAGTGGACATGAGTTTGAACATATTCCTGGAGAGAGTGAGGACAGAGAAGCCTGGCGTGCTGCAGCCCGAAGGGTGGAAAAGAGTCAGACTCGACTTAGCGCCTGAACAACAGCACACGGAAACATAACCAGGGCTGTGCTGTGTCCTGCTGCACACGGACTCGGAGTTCAAGCTGCACAGCTAGCATTAACAAGCGTCAACAGAGTCACCTTCCCTGTGTTCTTCTGAAACTTGCCTTTATTCACAACATGTAAATAAAACACTCTGCTGTATAACATTTCATTGTGTGACTACAACTCAGTGTTCTCCTGTCCGTGGCCATATAGGTTGTTTCTAATGCAGTGTTGCTAAGAATATTCTTGCACTTGCCTTTTTTGGGGAAAGTGCACACAATTTTTCTTTCAGCTGAAGTTGCTGAATTCCAGGAGATAAGCATTTTGTGTTTTCAGCTTTGTTATGTATTACCAAAGTGTCCTCATTATAAAATTGGAAGGAAACAACAGCTGTTGGTCCATCAATGACCGTGGTGGTACTGGAGGCCAACCGATGATGCGGTCGTTCCTGAGGGCCACAGTCAGCGGCAGCCCTGCCTTCCCTCCTGGAGAAAGTTGGAATCTCATAACCACACTGAGCCGTGCATGCATGCTGCTCCTCTCCAGCATTTCTTTCTGAAAACGGATACAGATTATGGTGGGCTTCCCAGGTGGCTCTGTGGTAAAGAATCCCCCGGGCAATACAGGAGACACGGGTTCGATCTGGGTCTGGAAGATGCCCTGGAGAAGGGAACGGCAACCCACTCCAGTGTTCTTGCCTGGAGAATCCCATGGACAGAGGAGCCTTGTGGGCTACAGTCCATGAGATCACAAAGAGCTGGACATGACTGAACATAGATTATGGCAACACCCTTACGTGTTCACACTATTTTGCTTTAGATGTGCTGGTGTTCACATTTTTATGAAGTGGGTATTAGAAATACCAGTCAGTCTTAGACCTAGGAAAACTGGGGAGTGTTTTAGACCAAGTTTCTCATTTTACAGATGAGTAAATGGCAGTTCTTCTTCCTGGTAAAGGGTCCTACTCAAGGTTGCCACGGTAAATCAGTAACAGAACTGAGAGAGCAGCTGTAGGCTTTCAGTCAGTTCAGAGCTCTTCCTTGTACATAAAACTGCCTAATAAGAAACAGCTGGAGAAAACAGTGAAATTATTAAAATCAGGAATTTGCATGAATATGTCCCAATAGAGCATGCTTTAGTTCAGTTCAGTCGCTCAATGTCCAACTCTTTGCGACCCCATGGACTGCAGCACGCCAGGCCTCCCTGTCCATCACCAATTCCTGGAGTTTACCCAAACTCATGTCCATTGAGTCGGTGATGCCATCCAACCATCTCATCCTCTGTTGTCCCCTTCTCCTCCTGCCCTCAATCTTTCCCAGCATCAGGGTCTTTTCAAATGAGTCAGCTCTTCGCATCAGGTGGCCAAAGTATTGGAGTTTCAGCTTCAGCATCAGTCCTTCCAATGAACACTCAGGACTGATCTCCTTTAGGATGGACTGGTTGGATCTCCTTGCAGTCCAAGGGACTCTCAAGAGTCTTCCCCAACACCTCAGTTCAAAAGCATCAATTCTTAGGCGCTCAGTTTTCTTTATAGTCCAACTCTCGCATCCATACATGACTCCTGGAAAAACCATAGCCTTGACTAGACGGACACTTGTTGACAAAGTAATGTCTCTGTTTTTTAATATGCTGTCTATTCAATATACTTTCCTTCCAAGGAGTAAGCATCTTTTAATTTCATGGCTGCAAGCATCATCTGCAGTGATTTTGGAGCCCCCCAAAATAGTCAGCCACTGTTTCCACTGTTTCCCCATCTATTTCCCATGAAGTGATGGGACCGGATGCCATGATCTTAGTTTTCTGAATGTTGAGCTTTAAGCCAACCTTTTCACTCTCCTCTTTCACTTTCATCAAGAGGCTCTTTAATTCTTCTTCACCTTCTGCCACAAAGGTGGTGTCATCTGCATATCTGAGGTTATTGATATTTCTCCCGGCGATCTTGATTCCAGCTTGTGCTTCTTCCAGCCCAGCGTTTCTCATCATGTACTCTGCATATAAGTTAAATAAGCAGGGTGACAATATACAGCCTTGATGTACTCCTTTTCCTATTTGCAACCAGTCTGTTGTTCCATGTACAGTTCTGACTGTTGCTTCCTGACCTGCATATAGGTTTCTCAAGTGGCAGGTCAGGTGGTCTGGTATTCCCATCTCTTCCAGAATTTTCCAAAATTTATTGTGATCCACACAGTCAAAGGCTTTGGCATAGTCAATAAAGCAGAAATAGATGTTTTTCTGGAACTCTCTTGCTTTTTCCATGATCCAGTGGATGTTGGCAATTTGATCTCTGGTTCCGCTGCCTTTTCTAAAACCAGCTTGAACATCTGGAAGTTCACAGTTCACATACTGTTGAAGCCTGGCTTGGAGAATTTTGAGCATGACTTTAATAGCGTGTGAGATGAGTGCAATTTGTGTGGTGGTTTGAGCAGTCTTTTCTTTCTTTGGGATTGGAATTGCCTTTCTTTGGGATTGGAATGAAAACTGACCTTTTCCAGTCCTTTCTTTCTTTGGGATTAATAGCGTGTGAGATGAGTGCAATTTGTTTGGTGGTTTGAGCAGTCTTTTCTTTCTTTGGGACTGCATTGCCTTTCTTTGGGATTGGAATGAAAACTGACCTTTTCCAGCCCTGTGGCCACTGCTGAGTTTTCCAAATTTGCTGGCATATTAAGTGCAGCACTTTCACAGCATCATCTTTCAGGATTTGAAAGAGCTTAACTGGAATCCCATCACCTCCACTAGCTTTGTTCGTAGTGATGCTTCCTAAGGCCCACTTGACTTCACATTCTAGGATGTTTGACTCTAGGTGAGTGATCACACCATCGTGATTATCTGAGTCATGAAGATCTCTTTTGTACAGTTCTTCTGTGTATTCCTGCCACCTCTTCTTAATATCTTCTGCTTCTGTTAGGTCCATACCATTTCTCTCCTTTACTGAGCCCATCTTTGAATGAAATGACCAACTGTCCTATGTCTTGAGAAACTCCTGAAAGTGAAAGTCGCTCAGTCTATTCGACTCTTTGCGACCCTGTGTTCTATACAGTACATGGATTCTCCAGGCCAGAATACTGGAGTGGGTAACCTTTCCCTTCTCCAGGGGATCTTCCCACCCCAGGGATTGAACCCAGGTCTCCCACATTGCAGGCGGATTCTTTACCAGTTGAGCCACAAGGGAAGCAGAGTCGGACACAACAGAACAACTGAACTGAACTGAACTTGAGTGAAATGTTCCCTTGGTATCTCTAATTTTCTTGAAGAGATCTCTAGTCTTTCCCATTCTATTGTTTTCCTCTATTTCTTTGCATTGATTGCTGAGGAAGCCTTTCTTATCTCTCCTTGCTATTCTTTGGAACTCTGCATTCAAATGGGTATATCTTTCCTTTTCTCCTTTGCTTTTCGCTTCTCTTCTTTTCACAGCTATTTGTAAGGCCTCCTCAGACAGCCGTTTTGCTTTTTTGCATTTCTTTTTCTTGGGGATGGTCTTGGTCCCTGTCTCCTGTACAATGTCACGAACCTCCGTCCAGAGTTCATCAGGCACTCTGTGTATCAGAGCATGTTTAATTACCGCTTATTTGACTTGTTTTTAAAGTTTTATGTCATCACAAGGATTCGGACTGTGCTAGACAATCAGCATTTTCGGAAAGGCATGCTGCATTCTACAGAATTCACTTCCTGAGAGCAGAAGGGAACTGCTCTAGGTAGGAACTGAAAAGCCATAGGGTGTGGGGACTATGAATGAAGGAAGTTAAACCTTTCTAGAAAAGGAATTAAAGCAGGGAGCTGTGGGTGGAGTTGTGGGGGATGTTAATATATCTATGAAAAACTTCATGATAAAGCAATTTCAGACATCACTAGAATAAATGTTGACGGCATTTCACATTTATTGCCTTAGTAAAAAAAAAAAGTGGGAGTGTTGTAAAACTTATTACCACCGGACATTCTGTTCTTAATAAGAATGTTTCAGATTTTTCTTTTCCTTGTTAGTTTTAGGAACATATATCCATTTTGCTAAATTTTAGGTAACACGCATTCTAAGAAGCATTTCCCCTGAGAATGAATCCACATCTAAATAGCCAGTACCTTCCTGATTTTAATCTAGAGTTGGCTTGTGCCTGCTTGTCCTGAAATGGCTGCAGGGATACAATCATTTGTACAGAGTTCCTTTCTCTCTTTCCTCCTGACAAACACCATTTTTACTCCTTTGTATTTCCCAAGGTGTCACTGAGCAAACATTACTTTCCTTCTTCAAATTTCAAGACCCACTCTCCCCTTTTACCATTTCATAATTCAGTTATATTAGAATTAAAACTCTTACTGTTAATAAAATATATTTTATAGGAAACTTTAAATTTCCTAGACCTTAATTTTATTTCCATACATAAGTGTCTTGTAAAGAGCTGTCCAATAAGTAGTCCTTCATCCGTTCCAGATAAGTACTACAGCCATAGACAGCATTTTGCTACTATAGGGAGTATAGAGAGAAATATCTCCCAGGACTCAACACTGAAAAATGCTAAATTTCTTTTAGGGTAAAGCAAACAGATTATTTTTCTTTTCCTAGACAGTATGAATTTTGTAACTGCTGCTATCACAGAATCCTCTAAGAGTCTTGGCCTCTTAGAGGTTTAGAGATTATATTCCCTCGTTAAGTCGTGTTGAGCTCTTCATGACCCTATGCAGCACGCCAGGCTTCCGTGTCCTTCACCATCTCCCAGAGGTTGTTCAAACTCATGTCTATTGATTCAGTGATGCCATCCAACCTTCTCATCCTCTGTCATCCCCTCTCCTCCTGCCTGCATCTTTCCCATCATCAGGGTCTTTTGCAATGAGTCAGTTCTTTGCATCAGGTGGCCAAAGTATTGGAGCTTCAGCTTCAGCATCAGTCGTTCCAATGAACACTCAGGACTGATTTCCTTTAGGATGGACTGGTTGGATCTCCTTGCTGTCCAAGGGACTTTCAAGAGTCTTCTCCAGCACCAGTTCAAAAGTATCAATTCTTGGATGCTCAGCCTTCTTTATGGACCAACTCTCACATCTGTACATGAATACCAAAGAATCCATAGTTTTGACTATATGGACCTTTGTCGGCAAAGTGATGTGTTTGCTTTTTAATAGGCAGATTGTATGGTTTGCGTGTTTATCTGTTATTCTTCAGTTCAGTTCAGTCGTTCAGTCGTAACCGACTCTTTGTGACCCCATTAATCACAGCACGCCAGGCCTCCCTGTCCATCACCAACTCCCAGAGTTCACGCAAACTCATGTCCATCGAGTCGGTGATGCCATCCAGCCATCTCATCCTCTGTCGTCCCCTTCTCCTCCCGCCCCCAATCCTTCCCAGCATCAGAGTCTTTTCCAGTGAGTCAACTCGTCGCATGAGGTGGTGAAAGTATTGGAGTTTCAGCTTTAGCATCAGCCCTTCCAATGAACACCCAGGATCGATCTCCTCTAGAATGGACTGGTTGGATCTCCTTGCAGTCCAAGGGACTCTCAAGAGTCTTCTCCAGCACCACATATGCAGAGTACATCATGAGGAACGCTGGGCTGGAGGAAGCACAAGCTGGAATCAAGATTGCCAGGAGAAATATCAATAACCTCAGATATGCAGATGACGCCACCCTTATGGCAGAAAGTGAAGAGGAACTAAAAAGCCTCTTGATGAAAGTGAAAGAGGAGAGTGAAAAGGTTGGCTTGAAGCTCAACATCTGTTATTCTTACCTACTCATTATTTTGCTAAACCTTTGTTTCTACTCCTCAATTACTATTTGCTATTATATACATACATAGAGACATACATACATATATGATAATCATGTTAAAATATAAATTTTAAAATCACATTAAATCATTTGTGAAATGGGGTAAGATATGATATATCAATGTAAGAAGCAAGTGCTCTTATCAAGTGCTTCCTACCTGCCAGCCTCTGTACTGGGCACCCTTACAGGCAATCTCAACTCCAATATACGGCATTTAGTTGCTCAAAAAAACAGATCCTTGGTCCTCAATCTCTGAACAGAAACTAGCCATTATAGGCCTATACTTTCCTCAACAGGAGGCAGTGGGGAGAAACTGAGTGATAACCCTGGGTGGTCAGCAGGAGGGCACTGGAAAAGACGCTCAGCACCACTCGTTATAGGAGGGAGGCCGATCAAAACAAAACAAGGGAGCACCTGCCACTGGCCAGAAGAGCCATCCTCAGAGCATCCACACACAAGAAATGCTGGAGCGGGTGTGGAGGAAAGGGCTCCCTCCTGCCCTTCGCACAGGAATTTCAGTCGGTGCCACCACCATGGAGGGCACCATGGAGATTCCTTTCAAACAGCTAAAACGGAACTGCCATACGCTCCTGCAATGCCACTCCTGGGCGCACCTCCAGAGAAAACGGAAAATGATACACGCACCACAGGGCTCCCTGCAGCACTGTTCCCAGTGCGCAGGAAACGGAAGCGACCCGTGTCCGTCAGCAGAGGATGAAGAGCGCGTGGCGCACACACACGATGAAGTCCACTCAGTCACATACAAAGAAGGAGATCACGCCATTTGCGGCAACGTGATGGGCCTAGAGATGGTCACACTGGGGGAAGTAAGTCAGAGAGGGAAAGACAAAGATGCATGATGCCGCTTACATGTGGACTCTAAGAACGAACGGTACAAAGGAGCTTATTTACAAAACAGAGAGTCACAGACACAGAAAACAAACTTATGGTCACCAGAGGGGAGGGCAGGAGGGGGAGAGGAAAACCGGGAGACCGGGGTTGACATATACGCACTGCACAGAAAACAGACCGCTAATAAGGACCTTCTGTAGAGCCCAGAGGGGAGGGCAGGAGGGGGAGAGGAAAACCGGGAGACTGGGGTTGACAGATACGCACTGCACAGAAAACAGACCGCTAATAAGGACCTTCTGTAGAGCCCAGAGGGGAGGGCAGGAGGGGGAGAGGAAAACCGGGAGACTGGGGTTGACAGATACGCACTGCACAGAAAACAGACCGCTAATAAGGACCTTCTGTAGAGCCCAGGGAGCTCCACCCGAGACTCTGTAACGACCTACGCTGGGAACGAATCTGAAGTGGCCATGTGGGCATGCACGGTTTGAGGCGCTGTGTGCTCCCGCAGAAACTAACACGACCCTGTGAATCAACCACACGCCAGTAAAAATTTTAAAAATTAGACCACCTGGTCTGGTACCCATCCTCCTTTTGACGCTGGGTAATTCTTGTTCATTTCTCTGGGATCTTGACGGTACCTCTGTCATAACGTTGGCTTAATATATGATGGCACAGAGAAAGGGCCCAGAGAAGAATAATCACTGTCTTGCACAGCAAAATTTAATAAGAACTAAAGCAAAAGCTCACAGTAACAGCAAAGGCGGCAGCGCACCGAGTTTCAGCTGCGGTGCTCTGAAACAGTAAGTCTCCCACTGCTTCAGAATTTCTGTTTATTCACCGCACTACTCGAATTAGTCACTCACCAGAAGGCTGAATCTTGCAGACCCATCAAGTTCATCAAATCCTTATACTTTTTTCTCTCTCTTGTAACACTGAGTGATAGGAAATATATAAATGGGGAGAAGTAAAGCAAGCAGTAAAATATGAACATCTCATTTTGAAGGTTCTCCTTAAAGATGAAGGGTAGCGTCTTCATATTTACAGCAGTAACTGACATCAACTCCTCCATCACATAGTGATTTGTTGTTGTCTAAAGAAGAATCCAAAGGAACAAAGTCATTAAAGTATAGACACTGCTGAGATCTGAATAAGCTATGGAGCCTGTGCCCCGGTACATTTCCTGTTTTAAATACTGTTCTGAGGTTACGCAAGATGTTACTTTCAGGAGAACCTAGATGAAGAATACGTGAGTGCCTCCCTGTATATTGTTTTTGAAACTTTCTAAAACTACTGGAAAATTTAAAGTTAAAAAAATTGTACTGCTTCACCTAAATGTCAATTTTACGTTTGGATGCCCAGTTCGTTATATAAACACATGAAGACCTGAGCAGACACCATCTTTCATCAAACCTGGATGCCTCTGGGATTCGCTCACTTCAGTTATTAGGACTTTCCTTACTTGTATAATAGCAGCATTAATGGCAGCTTGCAAAGGCACGAACCCTCCTTTCCAGTATTTCTCCAGTGCGCAGGAAAAGTCATTAATATTTGTTTGCCGGCAGTAAGCTACAATCACACACAAAGAAAGCAGAACCAACATTATGGAAGGAAAAGTCATTAATCTCTGTACTCTAGCAATGAGCTAAGGAAACGGCAACCCACTCCAGTGTTCTTGCCTGAAGAGTCCCATGGACGGAGGAGCCTGGTGGGCTGCAGTCCACGGGGTCGCAAGAGTCGGGCACGACTGAGCAAATGAGGAGGAGGAACAGTAAGCTATCGGCTCAAAAAATAAATCAATAAAAGGAAAAAGCAGAGCCAACAGTATGGGAGTAAGGCGACTGGAAAAGAAGATACACGAATCCAAGAGAAAATGCTCTAGAGGAGCCTTCACCAGGCAGGACTCTTTTTGGGTTTTGTTGTTTTAATTAATTTATTTTATTTGGAGGCTGATTACTTTACAATATTGTAGTGGTTTTTTGCCATACACTCACATGAGTCGGCCATGGGTGTACATGTGTCCCCCATCCTGAGTGGGAACGCAAACTAGTACAGCCACTATGGAGAACAGTGTGGAGATTCCTTAAAAAACTGGAAATAGGACTGCCATACGACCCAGCAATCCCACTGCTGGGCAGACACACCAAGGAAACCAGAATTGAAAGAGACACGTGTACCCCAGTGTTCAACAGGCAGGACTTCTCACCACAGGAAAAAGGAGCAAATGCAAGTTCTAAGTAAGGCGACTTGACTCATGGCCACCGCGGCACGCACAGGACGTCTCAGCGGATGAGAGGAAGACAGAAGCGGACCCTCTGCCTGGCCACCTCGTGTGTCTCAGGACACCAAGGGCGCAGCACCGGACCTGGCTTTGCGCCCAGACTCTCTCCCCGCAGGAGGGGCCGGGGCCCCGCTCCTGTCCTTCTGGTCTCTCTACAAAGGTGAACTCGCCACACAGGCCTTTCCTGGCCCCCAGAACTAGAACATCTGCTCTGTGGTCTGGGCAACAAGTGGAGCTTAAATCACGCTGTTCTGAAGCAGCAAGACTGCCCCCTGCTTCAGAATCCCTGTTTATTCACTGCTTGTACCGGTCACTCACCCGAAGGCTGAACCCTGCAGACCCATCGTGTCCGTCGGATCCTACACCTTGCTCTCCCTTTTGTAGCACTGCGTGAAAGCAAGCGGTGAGAAACGGACATCTCGTTTTGTTTCACCCATGCTCCCTGAGGGGCTCACTCTAGAAGGCTCCCTCAGGCCTGGAAACCTAACCGCGTCTGCCCTGATCACAGCGCCTCGATGCCGCTCCACCGCCTCAGCCCTGGAGCGGAGCCAGCCTCCTCCTTGTCCCCTTTTGGGTGCTCAGCCCACTCACACGGCCTGCTCCTCTGCCACGTCGAATCCACGCGCTGGTTTCCACCCCAGCGCCCCCGTCCACAAGCCCCTTACTCTCTGGAAGGCAAAGTTCCCCCGCACGCCGCCCCGTCCAGGGCTCGCTGAACCATCACTTCTCCAGGCAGAGCTTCTCTCCTCACAGGGCTTCTCGGGAGTCCCCGGCCTAAGCCCCCAGCACCTCCCCTCGCGCTGGTCATGAACTGCTTGCCGGCAGCCTGTCCTGCTAACCCTGGACGCTCACCCGCGGCTGGGCCTCGGTGTCGATCACCGCTGCATTCTCTCCAGCATGGCCCTGGGAGTTCACTGCACATCTGCTGGATGACTCACTGGGTTTTTGAGAGCCGTCCCCAAGGGGGAAGAGACGGCTGACCTTGGAACGAGGTCCGCAGGATGTGTCACCTCTCATCTGGGGCCAGCGCGGGTACCTCTGCCGCCCGTCCCATCCCAATCCGACTCCTTACGTTAACAACACGAAAACCACAACAGTAACACTTTAAATGGAAAGTCACCTGAGAAAAAATCCTCCTTCAAAACTGGAACGTAGTATCTCTGATAAAATTTTAACTTATAAGAGAAAGAGTCATTAAAGATGACTCCCACGCTGTATGAGAAAGTGTCCAGCATGATTTCATCCATGGACTTCTCATCTGGTGCCCCAATGATTCTTCTTCCTGTGAATTGTATGGTAAAAAAAAAAAAGAAATCATTCTACCTTTAAATAAAATTTATCCCAAAAGGCAAAAAAAAAGGAATTTTTTTGTTGTCATTTTAGATTCTAAAGTCAGGAGATGCATGAGGATTAACCGCTTTCCTTTAATAAGGACAGGCATTAAGGCAAATTTTAGGTATATAAAACGGTTATGCCAAGAAATAAGTATGTATTAGAGAACTGGGGTACAAAACTAGAGTTAACTGTAGCAGTTATTATGTGGTCAGAGGACTCCAGATCTTAGCTTTACTAAGCAAACGTACCTCATATGGTCTTTGCCTTAACAGGGACCAAGAGCTCAAAGGGACTTCAACAGCAAGCGATTTTACCTGTTCTAATCCAGAACTTAAGAGCAGATAACCAGACTGCACCCAGCCTGCCCATGAGTGAAAAGCACATTGGGGTCTATCAGTTGTGCAGAGGCCGCATTTAGAACGAAAGCCCTCAGGGACGTCCCTGGCAGTCCAGTGATGAGGGCTCCATGCTTCCACTTGGGGGCATGGGCTTGGTCCCTGGCTGGGAACTAAGATCCCACAAGCTGCATGGTGTAGCCAAACAGCAAAAATCTAGAATGAAGGAGTTTAAAGATGTTTACAAACTATACCATATGCAGACGGAATATCCTTAGATTATCACCCTTAATTTTCACAGTTCTGAAATTAATGTTATAATAACCATATCTAATTTCTTTTATTTATGTTTTTCCCTAAATTATAAACATTAATCATTTTATTTCCATGTTAAAAACACCCACACTCACCAATAACATATTTTTCCTAGGCAGTATTCTGCAAATCTGAAATTATAAAACTATTCCTTTATTTAAATTCCAGTAGAGATGTAGGCCTCCCCAAAGCAGACCCTCATCAAGCCAGAAGGGTTTAAAAGGCTAATCGTGAAGAGTAAAGGAGAGAAAGAACTGATAAAGTTCTGCTGTCTTGCTATCTAATCAGCAACATAGGTAACTGTGACTTTAAATTGAAAACGCATACATTTTATCAAAAACATGAAGATGTGGTACATATCTACAGTGGGATGCGGGTCAGCCATAAAAAGAACGAGTGCCATTTGCAGCAACGTGGATATAAACGAGAGGATGCTGCTGAGTGAGTCGGAAAGAGACACGATCTCTCTTGATACGATGTCACCATATGATAGCGCTTGTAGGCGGAATATAAAAAAGACACAAATGAACCCACCTATGAAGCAGAAACTGACTCACAGACGTAGAAACCAGACCTGTGGCTGCGAAGGAGGAAGGGGATGGAGCAGAGACAGACTGGGAGTTTGGGGCGAACAGATGCAAACTTTTATATGGAGGATGGACGCACAACAGAGCCCAGCTCTACTGCCATATTCAAAATCCTGTGAGGAACCAGGATGGAAAGGAGTAGAGGAAAGGAGTGATTATATGTGTGTAACGAAGCAGAGCCTGGCACAACACTGCACATCAACTGTACCTCAATAAAAAATAAAATAATACAATCAGTAATGCTTTTTGGCCATTGGCACACCTACCTTTCATAACGGGAACAAGTGCTGTCTTATTCATTATCTGCTGGGTCAAGTTGGAGACTGGTGTGTACACAACATCCATAAAAGACCTATTATATTCATCTACCCTTCCCAGGTTCTGGGGAGGCATTCCAGGAAAACGGACATTTTCATTTAAATGTGAAAATATACACATATAAAGTGCTAAAAGTATCGGGAACCCCCATTCCTATATTAAAAAAGAGAGAGAACAAATTTAGATTGCATTCCCTTAAGGAGCTCAGTCAACATAAGAGAACAATTGAAGACAAATTCCAATTTCACCACGTAGTTGGCTTCCATCCCCTGTCACTCTTGAGAGCAATGGGACCCAACCAAAGATCTACACCATGATAGCTGACACACAGGTCACTCTCTAACGCTGGAACTAAACTTCTGCATTAAATCATGAACTACTGCGGAAGCCAATCCAGAGCCCACCAGGATGGTGAATAGGCCGACAGTCCTTATATGCACGGGCAGGTGGTCCCAGAGTCTGTAAGACACAGGGCACCCCAGAAGGAGTTCAGGAGGGCAAAGAGCAACATTCTGTCAGCTGTCGTATCCACGGGCATCCCTGAGGCTCAGTGGTAAAGAATCCACCTGCCAGGGCAAGGAGATACGGGTTTGATCCCTGGGTTGGGAAGATCCCCTGGAGAAGGAAATGGCAACCTACTCCAGCACTCTTGCCTGGGAAATCTCACGGACAGAGGAGCCCGGTGGGCTACAGTCCGTGGGGGTCGCCAAGAGTCAGACTTGACTTAGCAACTAAACCATTGCCACCACCGCCGCACCCACAAGGAGGGGCGGAGTGGCAGAGACTGTCTAGTGGCTCATCGATATTCATCCTCTCCTCCCGTCTGGCACGGTGCTAGACGACCTCCCGCCTCTGCAAAGTTCAGTCAGTCAGTTCAGCCACTCAGTCGTGTCCGACTCTCTGCGACCCCATGCATCACGGCACGCCAGGCCTCCCTGTCCATCACCAACTCCCGGAGTTCACTCAAACTCATGTCCATCGAGTCGGTGATGCCATCCAGCCATCTCATTCTCTGTCGTCCCCATCTCCTCCTGCCCCCAATCCCTCCCAGCATCAGACTCTCTTCCAGTGAGTCAACTCTTCGCATGAGGTGGCCAAAGTATTGGAGTATCAGCTTTAGCATCAGTCCTTCCAATGAACACCCAGGATTGGTCTCCTTTAGGATGGACTAGTTGCTATAATTGCTATAAATTAATTATGACAGAGGATGATATGGTTGGATGGTATCACCGACTCAATGGACATGAATTTGGGTAAACTGCGGGAGTTGGTGATGGACAGGGAGGCCTGGCGTGCTGTGGTTCATGGGGTCATGAGTACTTGGACACGACTGAGAGACTGAACTGAACTGAACTGAACTACCACATAATTAGATTTTAGTTATCCTCCTTTTAAAAGACAAATACAAGAAAAATTTTGTTTTTGCAGTTTTGCGTTATTTTTCAGAGACTACTGTGAGTCTCTCAATTCCAATAACTGGAGAGAAATTCCAAGTCAATAAATGCAGTTTTCACAGATACAGAGAAGAATCTGGTGGTTTCCAGTGGGGAGAGGGAAAGGGGTAGGGGCAATGTAGGGGTGAGAGGAAAAAAGGGTTTTATAGGAGCCAACCCATTGGGAAAGCCCCTGATGCTGGAATGACTGAAGGCAAAAGGAGATGGGGCAACAGAGGGTGAGATGGTTAGACAGAATCACCGACTCGATGCACAAGAATCTGAGCAAACTCCGGGAAGTGGGGAAGGACAGGGAAGCCACGCTATGGCCCATGGCGTCGCAGAGTCAGACACAACTCAGCAACTGAAAACAACCAGCAGGATTATATGAAATCGTGTGTGTGAGCCTTTTGAAAATTGTACAGCACTATAGAATTTAAAGAATCTTTCATTCAACAAAACGAAATACATCCTTACAGCTCCTCAGAAAGCAAAATAAAATAAATGCAGTCTGCTACTTAAAATATGAGAGAACCATGAGGCAATGAAATAAGAGAACTGCTAACTGTGAAAAGAGTCGAACGGTCAGACATACCAGCAGGTTCTCTCTCTTCATCCTCCATTTGCTCAGTAGACTCTTGTACAGAAGTGCTTGAGTTTGCTGGCATACGCTTTTCTGTTTCATACGCATTTAGCCTGTTCATTAAATAAAGAGAGAGTAGACATGGTGGAGGATAAGCTAGAAAAATAAGTGTAATAAGAAAAAACATTGGTCACATTTTGAGGGAAACATTTCCTACCATTAGGAACTGCAAAAAAGGGATTTAAAATATTAGTTCAATAATCATGATTATAAAATTTTACATCAAATATATGCTGTTTGGGAGACGAGTATTGGGAAGGAAGTAGAGTAGACCATTTACACAATTTTACAATTACATAGAGTATTACAATGGAAAACATAGAATTAAATTCTGAACCTGTAAGATACTTCCCATTTTGACATTTGATAAAAGAAATTCAATTATATGAACACAATAATTGAATAGTATCTCATCTGAATTATAATTTTTGTTCTTTACTTTTTAGAAGAAATTCCATAGCTAATTAAATTAACATAAAAATTCTGATAAATTTATCTAAATAATTAATTATGTCCATTAGAAGCTATCCCAAGGAAGTACTTTCTTTTGATATCTACCTTCCTGATTGACTTGAGCAACTTTTATCCAAAGCGTTAGGCCATGGAATAATTATCCAGACTCAAATGACTTGAAACTTGATTCTGATAAACAGGAAGCATAAACCAATTTACCGCAATCTTCAGAATTCAAAAGCCCCTGAATAATGAGGGAAAATAAACTATGAAGTAAGTGGAAGAAAGAAAGAAAGGAAGAGAAAAAAGAAACAGAGAAAGAGGAAAGAAATCACTCAGGAAAGTAATTTTGCCCGAATGTTTGCAAACAGAATGTCCTTCAGTTTTCACATCGAAGTACTCGGACAGGCCTCCCTTAGCTGGTGCAGAAGCGAATTCTGTTTTCCTGTGTTCTGTTACTGTATCTGCACAATGAAAGTTGGCTGGGAAAAAACAAACATTTTGCCGTTAGGTCTTCCGTACAGAACACACTAGTATTTGGAAACATCTGGAAAATAGATTGATTTTCGCAGCGTCCACCCGAGTGTTTGTCACAGCACAACAAAACAGAGCTCTACTTACTGTCAGGATAATGAGAGAAAAAGTGCCCTGGATACAGGGTCAAGCACAGTTCTTTTTGCCTGAAGCAACAATGGGAGTGTCGTTATGGCCACTTCTTCCTCTGTTCCTTCAGTGAAGGCTCCCTCACAGCAGCTCTAACCCGGGCTGGTTCCTGAGAAGGGGCGGAGCCGGACCAAGCTGCACATGATGAGCTTGTTTTGTTTTCCGTCTTTTCTTTCCCAAGCCAATTATTCTGCAGGGAAATGACTATTCCGTGGTCGGTTAGGAATTAAACAAGCCCCGTGTTTGTTCACTTGGCCTTTCGACTCCAGGGATCAGGGGAGATAGTAAACAAGGAAAACAAAATTAGCTCTGCCGCTGTGATGAGACCAAGATGGGATAGAAGGCAACAAATGAGCGACTAACCAAACAAAGTGGTTAAACTCGTATGAGAAATCTTTAGCCGTTTTTTTTTTTTTTTCTTTTCTTTTCACTGCTAACGCCTAAACACTGTTGCCATTGACATATCTGACTAACACTCACTACAAAACATGCGGGAGCTGAATTGTTTTGTTTTTTCTTTTTTCCATAAAAAAGCTAAGCAATCCATAGTCTGCCTTGGAGAAACATCTAAGTTGGATTAGGGAAGAATTATGAACGAATTCCTTTCTCCTGGTCCTTGCATCATGGATACAGGATTTCATAAGGCATCTGAGCAAAACAAAAGCAAGTGGATTGCTAAGGACTGAAAAAAAAATTAGGAAAAGATTCAGGTCAATTTTTATACATGAAGACTAGGGGGAAACCTGAAATGTATTCAATTCCCGTTGGATCGTCTATCTTTGTAAAGAGTGACAAACTTTTCTTGACCCGCCAAAGTAAACCACAAAACAAGAGACCAAAGTCTGTGAATTGGGAAATCTCAAATATTTGACATAGCTCCAAAGGCACAGATGTTAATATTCATGAAGCTGAGACATGTTCTGGAGAAAAGAGTATACTTTAACAAACATTTAAAGTCATGATATTTTAACAAACATTTAAAGTCATGATATTTTGTATCGACATTTCTCTCCTTGGTAATTAGCTCTGGTTTTGAAAATAGTTAACAGTGAAATAGTATGTGCCTTTTACACTAAAAATTGGCAAAAACATAGAAATGCAGATGTTCTAAATGTCTCAGGAAAAGGAGATAGGGTAGAAGTTTGTGAACACTGTTAAAAGTTCTGTATCAATGAAAGATCAAAGACCCACACAAAAAAATCTAAGTTTCCTTTAAATTGCCTGAAATATATTTTGGATTTTTATTAATTTTGTTGTTATACTTGTTTTAGACACTATAGACTCCCTGGTGGCTCAGCTGGTAAAGAATCCACATGCAATGCAGGAGACCTGGGTTTGATCCCTGAGCTGGGAAGATTCCCTGGAGATGGGAATAGATGCTGATTGCAGCCATGAAATTAAAAGACGCTTACTCCTTGGAAGGAAAGTTATGTCCAACCTAGATAGAATTTTAAAAAGCAGAGACATTACTTTTCCAACGAAGGTCCGTCTAGTAAAGGCTATGATTTTTCCAGTGGTCATGTATGGATGTGAGAGTTGGACTGTGAAGAAAGCTGATCACCAAAGAATTGATGCTTTTGAACTGTGGTGCTGGAGAAGACTCTTGAGAGTCCCTTGGACTGCAAGGAGATCCAACCAGTCCATTCTAGAGGAGATCAATCCTGGGTGTTCATTGGAAGGACTGATGCTAAAGCTGAAACTCCAATACTTTGGCCACCTCATGTGAAGAGTTGACTCACTGGAAAAGACTCTGATGCTGGGAGGGATTGGGGGCAGGAGGAGACGGGGACGACAGAGAATGAGATGGCTGGATGGCATCACTGACTTGATGGACGTGAGTTTGAGTGAACTCTGGGAGTTGGTTTTGGACAGGGAGGCCTGGTGTGCTGTGATTCATGGGGTTGCGAAGAGTCGGATACGACCGAGCGACTGAGCTGAACTGAACTGAACTTAACCCATTCCAGTATTCTGGCCT
Source organism: Moschus berezovskii (assembly GCF_049115385.1). NCBI lineage: Eukaryota > Metazoa > Chordata > Mammalia > Artiodactyla > Moschidae > Moschus > Moschus berezovskii. The sequence goes on along the minus strand of NC_142479.1, from coordinate 72,436,934 downwards.
GGAGAATTCCATGGACTGTATAGTCCATGGGGTCGCAGAGAGTCAGATATGACTGAGCGACTTTCACTTCACTTCTTACAGTTACATTAAGATTCACAACTACAGTATCAATAATTAGTTACATATATTTTACTAGTTTCACTTCTTATCATTGCTTCTTGAGTGTTCTTTCTGTTCCTCTTTCTTGACATCCTTATTCTGATTTATTTTTATTTGGGGCGGGGGTGCTATTTTCCTTACTAAAACCTGAGGCAGTCAGCCATCAATATGACCTACTGTGATGAGGAAAGGCCCGACTCCCAGCTAGAAACACATTGAAGTAGAGAGTAAAACATGGAAGTTCAGATGTATAACCAAACTTTCAAAAGGAAGAAGAAAGAATAGATGAAAATGAGAAAGAATCATTGGAAGAAACGGAAAGAAATGGAGGCACATCGTTATAGGACAAAAATGAGAAGAGAACTTAAAGTCGACACCGTGAATGCTACGTCAGAAATAGAAGCGTCCAAAGAGGGGCATCCGTACCCTGTGGCCTTGACTCTGTCCGCCACAGGCTATAAAGCTGGACCTCACACCTCTGCATGAATCTAGAAGCTTCACAGGACTGTGCAGTGCTCAATAGGCGTTTTACAACAGGGAACATACAGGGAATAAATAAGAAAAGGTATGATATTTTGTGGAATTGAAGATGTGAGCCCTCAGATTAGAAAATCAACGTATCCTATGCAGAACTAAAAACAAACAAAAATTTAGCAACTGTTTTGCTGTGAGTTTTCAAAACGTGTGCTGCGCTGAGCTAAGTCCCTTCAGTCATGTCCAACTCTTTGCAACCCTATGGACTGTAGTCCACCAGGCTCCTGTGTCCAGGGGAGTCTCCAGGCAAGAATACTGGAGTGGGCTGCCATGCTCTCCTGCAGGGGATCTTCCTGACCCATGAAATTAAAAGACGCTTGCTCCTTGGAAGGAAAACTATGACAAACCCAGACAGCATATTAAAAAGCAGAGACATCACTTTGCCAACAAGGGTCTGTACAGTCAAAGCCATGGTTTTTCCAATAGTCATGTACAGATGTGAGAGTTGGACCACAAAAAAGGCTGAGTGCTGAAGAATTAATGCATTCAAACTGTGGTGCTGGAGAAAACTCTTGAGAATCCCTTGGATAGCAAGGAGATCAAACCAGTCAATCCTAAAAGAAATCCACCCTGAATATTCATTGGAAGGACTGATGCTGAAGCTGAAGCTCCAATAATTTGGCCACCTCATGTGAAGAGCTGACTCATTGGAAAAGACTCTGATGCTGGGAAAGATTGAAGGCAGGAGGAGAAGGGGGCGACAGAGGATGAGATGGTTGCATGGCATCACAGACTCAATGGACATGAGTTTAAAAGCGCAAGCTCAGGGAGATGGTGAAGGACAGGGAAGCCTGGCGTGCTGCAGTCCATGGGGTTGCAGTGAGTCAGACATTACTTAGCGACTGAACAATAACAACAAAGTATTCATTTACTGTAAACAATTCTGTGAAAGAGGAAGCAGAGCTTCCAGTCCACTGCACACTTCTTCAGATCTGCTGCATCTCAGCAATTTAGAATCTTAGAGAGTCCTTAGAGATTTAGGAATCTTAGAGATTCTATGGTTGTGTAGAGTTATAATTGCCAGTTGGGACCACAGATGAACTTGACGTGGGAATGGATAATAACAGGATTTCACGTGTATATTACATCATTGTTTTCCCCTGAGGTTGTCTCGGGGACCCAGAGTTATTCAGGTTACTGGCCTCCACTGGAAATCTCCATTTCACCTAGCAAGCAGCCCTTGTGGGTGGGCAGGCATTTGAATGTGCTTGAATAAGGGGGGCGGGGGGCAGCAATGGTGGTGGGACCAGGAGCACAGGTGTGGATCTTGGCCTTATACAGAGGAATGTTATTCCGTCACACGAACGGGAATGAAATTCACGTTAATGGGAAGAAAGTCAATGTGCTGTGCTGTGTTTAGTCACTCAGTCATGTCTGACTCTTTGCAACCCTATGGAGTGTAGCCTGGCTCCTCTGTCCATGGAATTCACCAGGCAAGATACTGGAGTGGGTTGTCATGCCCTCCTCCACAGGATTATCCCAAGCCAGGGATTGAACCCAGGTCTCCTGCATTGCAGGCAGGTTCTTTACCATCTGAGCCACCATGGAAGCTCAATGAAACCTGGTTGGGTGCTGAGGTTGTGAAAGTATGTGAAGACATTCTCTTGTAATTGCTTTCATTTCACAGACAAGAGGAATGCAAGGTCTTCTCCTGAGAGTTTAAGAAAAGAATGAGGTGTCTGAGTCTGAGAAGCAATATATTTGACGAAGTCATCGAGCCGGTTATCCAATCAGTGAAAGAGTGACTGTATCAGTGGAATTGGCAGGCAGGACTATGGCTCCACATGAAGGCATGTTCATTCACTTAGAGTGAGACTTTTTGGGGACTTCCCTGGTGGCCCAGCGGTTAAGAATCTGCCTTGCAATTCAGGGGACGCCGGTTCGATCCCTGGTGGGCAACTAAGCTCTCACATGCTGTAGAGCTGCGGAGTTCGTGCCCTCTGGAGCCGTGAGCCCCTGCAGAGAACCCGCTCGCTGCAGTCACTGAGTCGGGGCACCGCCCCAAGAGAAGTCATGCACAGCGGCGGAAGATCCTGCAACGAGGCCAAGTTAATGACCAAGTAGATAAGTACAAAAAAGAGAGTCCTTTGATTTTGTTCATGCATGTCTTCTCGCAGTGCGGATCTCCATCACACAGGTTCAACCGAAACGGGGGTGCTGCCTGGCAACCGTGACGAAGAGTGAGAGGTCAGGGACTGGAGGTCTGTATGAGGAGGGCTCTCCTCACGGAGGACCCCTGCGTGGGGACGGTCGATACCGCTTCTTTCTTACTAGCGTGGTTTGGTCCGCCGGCTCCTAGATTAAGCTTTCAGGTCCAGGGCAGAGAGTGTTCTCAGTGTGTTCAGAAAGAGGGTGAACTTTGGGTGACTTGGTTGTCCGAGATTATAAGCAAACCTGAATGAAGGAAAACAAAATACGTGGGCATGACTCACTTTCTAAATAAAGAAGCTTTTGAGTAAGCTAGAGCTTTGCAGCTTGGCAGCATGTTTCCGCTAGCCATGAGATTTCTGGAATTTTAGCTGCAGTAGTCGGTTTAGCCATCCATCTACTTCTCCTGTTTTGCCTTTTCTTGTACAAGCTTCCACATTTTGCTCAACTGCTTTATGAAGAACACACACAGACTCCTACCTGTGGCCGGAATCTCCAGGATCAAGTGTCGATTGTAACAACATTGCCCGAGGACAAAATTTCAGCACGAGGAGTTTGTAGACGTGTCTGTAAAGTTTCCCCAGCTGCTGGCACGTCGGTGCTCACTCCGACCTCTGGGGGGATCTGGCCAGGCTTGGCACTGCTCCAGGCTGTTGGAGTCACATGGGGGAGGTACAGCTGCTCGGGGCCCAGCCCGTGAGCCGCCCCCATGAGCCTGACGACAGGAGATAATCTGGCCCCGCAGAAGGGGAACCTGACGTGAGCTCAGCCAGTGCTTCTGAATGGAACTCATGCAGAGTTTGAAACAGCACTTTTTAAGAATGTCCCTGCTTCTGGAGTTCGTGTTCCTCTCTGTGAGAGAGCTTCGCTGACTATTCTACTAAGGCTCAATCTTTCTCTAGTCAAAGTCTCCTCTTCCGGCCAGTAAGTTTTTCCATATCACACAGAGGTCTAGATCGCTCAGCATAGCGGTCGGCTCTCGTGGACCCTCTTGGAAGCCGATTCGGTCAATGCTACTTTTCTCTTTTTTTTGCAGCTCCCATTATGACCTATGTGGTCATCGCAGTGAAGGTGTTAACTGATGAGACGCCCTTTCTCACTCCGTGTGACCCTCAGGCTGGCTCTGAGGAGGGAGACATACAGTACCCTGTCCCTGGGAGAATGAACCTTTTTTCCTAGGACCTCTCCTCAGTGTCAGGTGGGACGCCCCCA